>NC_134356.1:193056558-193702808 GCF_048569485.1 Anomaloglossus baeobatrachus | reverse complement strand
ATTTGATTGAAACCTCTATAGTTGATACAAGGCCAAAGAGAACAATCCTTTTTCTTCACAAGGAGAATCTGGCTCTGGCCCGTGAGGAGGATAAATTCTCTTTCCATGTTCTCCTTTATGTCATCGAACATGGCTTTCTTCTCATTCTGCAACAGAGGTTAAGTACAACAGCAGGGAGGAGTGGAACGAGGAAGATCGTTGATGGGGCAGTTATACAGCCTACGTGGTTGCAGTGTCTTGGCCTCCTTCTTGTCAAAGACTTCCACCTAAGCCCAGCAGGCGGACGGCAAACCTGGAAGATAGAGGGACTCACAGGTGGCCGAGCAGATTTCACGGAAACAAGACAGCAAGAGTGACTCCACCTGAGTACGACTCTGAATCTGCAGTCCAAAAACAGTTCATGCTTTTGAACTCATGGCAGGCCCAGTACCAGTGGATGCGACATTCCAGTAATACGTGTAAGGTGATTCTTTCCATATGTGCACAAAAGTCAACATGCTCACTTACGAACTGGATAGCCTTGGACAGGGACTTTCCATTCACGGACATCACGGCAATGGAAGTTTGAAGCTGAAAGATGGGAACTCAATACCGATCCACTATGGCTTGCTGTATGAAATTCCTGGCTGAACCAGAATCTAGTAGAGTCATTTCGGTGAATCGGGTGTCACCATTAGTTACGGATACTGTCATATATAGTGGAGGAATGGACTTGATCTCACTTAGGGTAGCCTCTCCTACCTACCCTAGGCTTGGCAGTTTGCTGGCTTCCTAGAACAGAAGAGGATCAGGTGTGTTGAACTACTGCAGTAGAAGTACCCCTCTCTGATGCAACGGACCTCACAGAGGGGCTTTACCAGTTGCACTTGATCAACCTACATGGACTTGAGAAGAATCGTGGTGGCTACAGATAACTTCTGAGTGCCGGAGTTACTTGTATTATAACTGCATGATAGGCCTGTAGAATGAAAAAGCTCAATCACAACAGCCTCTTCTCCTGGTTTGTCTCTGGATAATTCTTGGAACAAAAAGTGGATGTGAAGAGCCAACAACACTAGGTCGTCCAAAGAAAATGGCACATCTCAACACGTATCAAGAAAGAATTATACTCCAACTATAAAATATTACTTTTAATAGTTAGTTATGATGTAATTGTTTTGTCTATTCTTACTTGGGTGTACCTGCTTTTTACACTAACTATTAAAATTTATATTTTATAGTTGTAGTATAATTATTTCTTGCTATGCTCAATGACTCCAAGAACATTATTTTTTTAGATAAAAGTACATCTAAACCCGCCACCTTGTCCTTTATCTTTCTTGATAATCTTTTCTCTAATATATCCACTTGTGCTTCGTTATTCCTGCCCAGTTTGGAGGGTGCAGAAACAGACAGCATACTGGCCTACTGTCTGAATTCCCTGATGGAATCTAAGGAGTAAGGATGCAGCCAATGAGACCCGACTCAGCTCGTTAAATACCTTGAGGAACATCTCTAGGAAGGATAGCAAGTTCTGGATAATTGGATCATACCTATCCCACAGCAGGTTTATCCAGGAGACAGCCTGACCAGTCAGGTGTGACATCATGAAGGCCACCTTGGCTCGGTATGAGATGACCAGATGCAGCAAAAGTTTGAAATTCAGGTAACACTGATTTACAAAGTTCCAGCATAGTTGGAGATCCTCGTCAAACCATGGAGAAGATATCAGGTGAGGAACGAGACTTGGACCTGGAATTTCTGCCGGAGTAGGAACTGCAGCTGGTACCGCAGGAGATAAAGAATAGGCTTGACAACGGGTATCCAGTGACCGTAGATGAGTCAGAATCCAATCCTGTTGTTTGTGCTGCCAAACCACCTCCTGACCTCTTCCTGCATGCCAGTAAGCAGTACAGCTCTGGAAGCAGCAAGATCCATGGCCTGATCAAACTGTAATGCTTGCTGGTGTGAGTGGGTCAAGACACCGATATCTGACCTGGAAGAGCATACTTAAATGGCTACCGAGACTTCAGTAAACCAGAGATGGTGGGGATAGGCTTGCACTGGTAGGTAGCTGCAATGGGCTAGGGGATCTTTGTGACTCAGCAGCTGGTGGACATGGACAGTCACTAATTTAGTAGGTGCAGCCAGGATGGCTGATGCTGCAGGCATGGGTAATATGAAATGATGCATCGGTGTCCAGTTCAGAAGGCTTTACCAATATGGTATGATGCAGCAGTGCCTGGTACAGCAAACTGGGATAGTGGAGTACGATGCAGCAGATGGTGTTAGAGCAGCCTTGGCAGATGAGGTATGATGCAGCAGCAGTGGATACATCAGGTACTGGAAAAAAGAACGGTATTAGCAATGTGAAACACAGCACTAAACAGTAGCAACCCTTATGGACCTGAGAACTAGCAATGTCTAGATCCAGTTGCCCAGTCACCTTCCTTAAGGTGAAGATACCTTAAATACTTGTTGCCTCTTAGCCATAGGCTGAGAGGCACTTCTGGATTAGGTCGTAATGGCACTTAAATACAAGGTGCATGCAGAACCCAAGAGAACTCCCAAGAGGCCTGTGTAACCTGCGCAGGTCCCGTGATGCAGCGGCAGGGAACGGGGATGGAGCAGACATGGCTGTGTGGCTGGGAAGGTGAGAGTGCTGGTGTCCCTGTCGGGGGAGCAGACCAGGACAGTGCGGGGATGCCGGTAATGGATGACTGTGTAGAAAATATTTGCTGCACATGCCTTGGTTGAGTAACAGTGATTTTAAATAGTTCAAGTGCAGGTATATACAATTGAGGTGACCACAATAACGTTTCGACCTTTCACACGGTCTTATTAATAATGTCACTGAGTCTGAAGTTGGAACATAAAGTCTCTTCACAATGACAATTGGAATCATAAGGGTTAAAGCTTGAGGTCTGGAATAGCAGGTAGCTTTTCAGAATAGGCTGTTATGAGGATTGGACCTCACTCCCACTTACGTTTAACACAGATGACATGGACCCATTCAAGTCTATGGGTGCGTATGAAACATCAGACTGCACTTGGATGACATCTGAGTGCAATGCGAAATACGCAGAGACAAGTAATAGATAAGATGAAGAGATTAATCTCTCCAAGTTCTCTTCACCTGCTTCATTTCTGGCATGTGAGAGAATCGGAGAGCAGTGAATGACACTCGGCGCACGCTCACAGCACAGTTTGAGCTGAGGGACATTACCATATGGCATCTGATTCTCTCACATCCAATGCCATACGCTATTGAGAGCGACGCCTTAACACTTTTGGGCCAATTGTGAATATGTTTTTTTATCCTTTTTAATAGATTTAAAATAAATTATTATTAGATTTAGATTTAAAATTTAGATTTAGATTTAAAATAAAGAAGCAATTTTTTTATTTATTTACTTTTTATGGATTATGCGTAAGAGTTGAAGGTCTGTAACAGAACTAGCGCCCACGATTATAACGGATTGATTATATGGACTACATTCAGTGATGTGATAAGCTTTCCCAAAACTGTGTTTTTTTTGTTTTGTTTTGCTTTTGAAATGTCTCCAATTCTCAGCTTTCTCTGATCTAGTGAGAGGAGTCTGAATGCTGTAATCTCTCCCACACATAGTACACAGAAACATAAGGATTCCTGCTCTTGTTTTTACAAATAGTACATCAAAGCAGCATCATGGAAGACATTGTGCCGCCATGGCCTTATTGAAATATGTTTTCGCCACATTGCCACTAGCAAAATATGTTACCCAAACAATTTCCCTAGCAAAATACGATACCCTCAGTTCCCTCAACATAATATAAAGTCCACAGATTTCCCACATACGCAGAGACACACAGAGTGACCTCCACCCTATAGTATTATGTGTCCACAATGCCTCCATACAAATTGACGCCCACTCTCTCCACAGTATGATGCCCACCAACAATCACACCACACAGTATGATACCCACCTGCAGCCATGCAACACAGTATGTTGGTCCCCATAGCAGCTCTCCACACCTAATGATGACCCCCACATTATATGATGGACCCCACAGCCCCATACACTATGACATCACTCCAGAACCCCCCATATAGTATGATGTCCCTCCACAGCCCCACACACAGTTAGATGGCACCCACAGCACATCACACAATATTATATCCTTACAGTACCCAATACAGTATGAGGGTTCCCACAGCCACCTAGAATTATTGACTAGTAAAAAAATATACATAAAACTACTCACTTCACCCCATTACCATGACTTACTCTGTGCAGCAGGAATGATGTAGGGGTGTTATATCATGCCTATTACATTAGGACTCAGATGGAATGACAGAATAGTGCATCAAGTATGCCTCATAAAATTTTTATCTAAATTATTAAGAGTGGGATTCATACACTAGTAAAGGCTATGCACTATGTGCACGGGCTGTCAAAAATTAGGAGGATCTCCTTAATGCCATGGAAGACATATAGAGGAAGGCCTCAGAATTTATTCCCATTATTCAGAGTGGGACTCATACACTAGTAAATCCTATGCACTATATGCAAGAGCTGCCAAAGTTAGAAGAATGTTCTCCAATACACCCTTTAATACACATAGGGGAAGGCCTCAGATTTTTTTTATTCAGATTATTAAAAGTGGAATTCATATACTAATAAACTCTAAGCACTATATGCAGGGGCTGTTAAAAATTAGAAGGAGGTTCTCCAAAACACCCTGGAAGACACACAGAGCAAAGGTTGCTTGACACACAACGATATCGCTAGCGATCTTGTTAGCGATATGACACGCCAGATCGTAGATACGATTTGCCGAGATCGCACATAGGTCGTTTTATAGCGCCGGTCACAAAACGACCTATGTGCGATCTCGGCAAATCGTATCTATTATCTGGCGTGTCACATCGCTAACAAGATCGCTAGCGATATCGTTGTGTGTAAAGCAGCCTTAAGGCCTCAGAAAATTATGTACTCTAGTGATTAAAATTGGAAATCATACATTAGTAAAGCCTATGCAGTGGGCTGCTAACAATAAGAAGGAGGATCTCCAATACACCCTGGAAGACACATAAAGGAAGGCCTTAGATCTTTTTATTCCCATTATTAAGCTTTGGACTCGTATACTAGTAAAACCTATGCCCTTTATGCTAGGTCTGTGAAAAATTAGATGAAGGTATGCCAATACAGCTTGAAGATACTCTGAGGAAGGCCTCAGAAAACTATTTTTCCAATTATTAAGGAGTGAAATTCCTACACTAGTAAAGCCTATGTACTGTATGCAAGGGCTGACTAAAATAAGAAGTAGATACTCCAATACAGCTTGAACGACACATAGAGGAAGGTCTTAGAAAACCATGATTGCCCAGTATCCCATTATTAAGATTGGTACTCGTACATTAGTAAAGCCTATGAACTATATGCAAAGATTGCCAAAATTTGCAATCTTGGAAGACACATAGAGGAGGGCCTCAGAATTTCTTTATACCATCTGTAAGGAGTGGGACTCCTAGACCAGTAAATATACAGTGCCCTTCCAAAATATTCACCCATGTTGGTTTTTTACCTTTTTTTTGACATTGCAACCTGTGCTTAAATATTTTTGTAATCTGATTTTTGTGTGATGCATCAGCACTAAATAGTCTAAATTGGAGAAGTGAAGTGAGAATAATATAGGCAAAACATATGGGATGAAATACATAAAAATTGTCATGTGACTTCTGTATGTATTCACCCCTTTTGCTATGAAGTCCCTAAAAATATCTGGTGCAAGCAGTTACCTTCATAAGTCACATGTTTAGCGAAAGGAAGTCCTCCTGTGTGCAATCTAAGTGTCATATGGTTTGTCAATATATACACACTTTTTCTGAAAGGGCATGGAGGCTGCAACACTATTAAGCAAAAGACACGACTAATCAAACAACACCATGAAGATCAAGGAGATCTCGAAACAAGTGAGAGACAAAGATAATGCAAAGTTTAAGTCAGGGTTGGGTTCTAAAAATATATTCCAATCACTAATGATCCCCTGGAGCACTATCAAATCCATTATCATCAAATGAAAGAACATGGCACCACAACAAATCTAGCAAAAGAAGGCCACCCATGAAAACTCTCAGCCTGGGCAAGAAGGGCATTAATCAAAAAGACAGAGACCAAAGCTAACCCTGAAGGAGCTGCAGAGCTCTGAAGAAGAGACTGGAATAACTGTCCATATGACCACAATATGCCATAAAACTCATAGAGCTGTCTTTTATGGCAAATTGGCCAGAAAAAAGTCTTTACTTACAGCCAAAAATTAAAAGATTCCGTTTGAGGTTGCCAAAAGATATGTGGGAGACTCCCCAAATGTATGGAGGAAGGTCCCATGGTCAGATGAGACCAAAATTTAACTTTTTGGCTATCAAAGTAAATGCTATGTCTGGCGCCAAATCAACACAGCTCCTCACCCCAAGAACACCATTCCATAAGTGAAACATGGTGGTGGCATCATCATGCTGTGGGGATGCTTTTTGGCAGAAGGGACAGGGAAAATGGTCTAAGTCAAGGGGAAGATGGATGGTGCAAAGTACTGGACATGTTTCAGTCTGTAAGTGATTTGAGACTGGAACAGAGGTTCACCTTTCAATAAAACAATCACACAAACCATACACTTGAGTGGTTTAAGGTGACATTTTTAAATGTATTTCAGTGGTCTAGTCAAAGCCCAGACCTTTATGCAATTGAGAATCTGTGGTCAGACTTGAAGGTTGCTCTACACCAGAGAAATCCATGTAACTTGAAGGAGCTGGAGCAGTTTTCCCTTTAAGAATGGGCAAAAATCCCAGTGGCAAGATGTGGAAAGCTCATTGAGAGAATTATCTATAGTGACTCGCAGCTGTAATTGCAGAAAAAGGATACTCTACAAAGTACTGATTTTAAAGGATGAATAGTTATACGTAGTGAAGTTTTCAGTTTTTTTGTCCTATTTATTGTTTCCTTTGCAGTAAAAAGAAAACCAAATGTTCATAGTTGAAGGTATGTTCTTTAACTGAACAGATGCAAACCCTGAATAAAACAACAACATGAAATGCCAAATCGTGAGGTAGAAAAACATGAATAATGTCAAAGGGGAGAATACTTTTGCAATGCACTGTTTATATGGAAGAGAATATTTGAGGTAGCCTTCTAAAAATTATGTAGTAGGGCACAATACACACCCTGGAAAAATGAAGAGTGAGGGACGCATGATCACCCTGTGGATAAGGTGGAAAGGAAGACAAGAAAAAGAAGAATCATGAACTGTATACCCTTGTTTGGTTGAGAAGGGGGTTCATAGGAGTAACCCTGAAAAAAGCAACATTACTGTAGAATTGGCTGTATCTTCTGCTACTGTCATCTGATGTCAGGTTTTTGCAAACATTGCCTACTGTCATGGAGGCAGCCGAATCTGTACAGACTACAGTTTCTGGCACTCTGCCTACTAACTTCTCTGAGGTCTGTGATCAGTGCAGGGAGCCTTGGGAATCGACCAACAGACTTGTAGTTCATAGGTAGGCTACCAATGATGAAACTGGTGTGGGTAGTCCTCCTGTAGTGCAGGAAACCATCTCCTGTTCTTCATTTTCTGTCCCCTCCTCATTATCACCCGATCCACGCGGAGAAGTTCAGATGATGCTCGGCTGGGAATTATCACTATGTGTATTTTCTTCCGCTATCTCTACCTGTTTTGCATGCAAATCTTGCTCTTTAATTTTGAGCAGCGAGGGTTTCAGTAGACACTGAAGTGGGATGTTACGTTGATTATGGCACCATCACCATTCACCATCTTGGTTGATTCTTCAAAGTTTTGGAGAACTGTACAGATTTGAGACAGTCATGACCACTCATTGGTTCATATGTGGGAGCCTGACCATAATACCGTGGTCATGTTATAGCTGGCATCTAACTATTACCCTCTGTTGTTCACAAAGTCTTGCCAACATATGTAATATTGAGTTCAAGCACATGGGCAAGTCGTAAACCAATCGGTGAGGTGACACTTGTAACCATTGCTGCAGCACTGCCAGAAAGGCGGCAGCTGTAGGTGACTTGCAGAATTGGGCACACATGAGCATTCCTTCACAAGTAGCTCAGGCAAATCTGAGGAGGATTTCAAAACCCTTTCAACTACTAAATTGAGCATTTGGGCGAGGCACTTTTTAGCAGTTTGCCAAGCTTCAGAGCTGTGACCAGGTTATGGCTATTATCACAGATGACCATGCTTGTGTCGCGGGCGGAGAGGGGACACTGCGCTCACCACGCTCGGGTCCGGCGCTGCTGCTGCTGCTCGGTGGTGGCTCGAGCGGTGGGCCGGATCCCGGGGACTCGAGCGGCGTTCCTCGCCCGTGAGTGAAAGGGGGGTGGTGTGTGGTTTGGGGATATTGTCCGTGATGCCACCCACGGTTGTGGTGAGGTTGTGACACCACCGCTGCTCTGGACGGGGATCCCGGGAGCGATGACAGGGAGCAGCTTGGATGTTGGTTCTCCCCTCCGTGGGTAGGTGGTTGGTTGTCCCGGGGCCCGGTGAGGGTTTTGGGGGGTGACAGGCGGGTTACGGGGCCTGGTGAGGTGCAGGGTCGCGGGGGCAGCGCTGTGCCACACGGCACGGTGGTACTCACTCAGCTAATAATTTACACGGAGTCTCTGGTCAAACAAACGGCTGGATGGACGGGTCCCACAGACGGCTGCGGTGTTTTTCCCCTGACCCTAGGTTGGTAATGTAAGTCCTTTCCTTCACCTTCGTGTACGCTCCTCCTGTGCTCCGGTTTCCAGCTGGCTCCCCGGTTCGGTACCGGACGGGCCACTAACCTGTCCCGGCTACCTACGGTTCCACCAAGACTGTCTTCCCGGCTCCTGCAGACGGCCACTACCGTCTGCCCCACTGGCTACACGAGGGACCTAGGCTCCAACCTGCGTCTGCCTCTCTGCAGACCTCCTCTCTCTTCCTCTGCCTGGACTTGTCTGAGCTGGTTTTTGCCTCTGGCCAGCTAGACTCCTCGGTGGGCGTGCCTATCTGCTTGACTCCGCCCACCTGGTGTGTCTGTCTGAACCTGAGGGAAGAAATCAGGTCTCACTGGGGATGACTGCTGTGAACTGCTGGGGGTGGGGGTGTGTGTGTGTTGTTACCTGTGGCCCCTGGCTTGTCCAGGGCGCCACATTCCCCCTTAGTAAAATGCAGACCGTCAGCGGGCTGCCCGTCCATCACCGGTTTTATTTTTCACGAACTGAAAAAGAATAAAACATTTTTTTTTTTAAACATTTTCACACATGAAATTTTTTCATAAAACTTCCCTTACAGGAGGCATATCACTTCAACCGTTGCAACAACAATACACTTTTAATAATAACAACGGAACGGGTCCTTCAGTCACCCACCCAAACAACCTGGCCCTGATGCTGCCCCTAAGAAGTGGGCAGCACCCCTTGACCCCAGTCCAAGAACGGGCCCAGATTTGTTAACGGGACGGGTACTTCACTGCCGTTGAGGGCGAGCGGACTGCCGGAGCCGTCGTCATCTCTGTTGCGGCCGGGCGGACTGCCGGGGCCGTCGTCATTAGCGGTGCAGCTGGGATGGAAGCCGGGGCCGGTGTCAGGGCGGTGACAAAGGTAAGGCCTGGGGACCCCAGGTCTGGGCCCTCCCTCACAGACGCTGCGAGCTCCGCTACCGGTGACAGGGGTAACGGGTCGGTCGGGGCGTTGGCCGCGGGCACGGGCACTGAGGTTTCAGCGGTGCCGGATGGGCAGGATATCTCGTGCAGCGGTGCTCCAGGAGCTGAAATCTCACAGAGTCCTGGCGTCCCTGCTTCCACAGCCGCGGTTCACATGCGGCTAGACGCCATCCGTCCCCCTTAGTCTTTTTCCGGCTCCTTCTCTACAGGGGCGGGGTTTCGGCTTTCGCGCCTCCACTACTCGGGAAGATGCTCGAGCGGGGACTTTTCGCGCCCAAAATGGCGGCTTCTCAAAATTTTCGGCCGGACACCTCCGGCGGTCACAAGGCGCACCTCTACCAGACGGCAGAGCGGTAAGATCCTGTTCGTTACGCCAAATTGTCGCGGGCGGAGAGGGGACGCTGCGCTTACCACGCTCGGGTCCGGCGCTGCTGCTGCTGCTCGGTGGTGGCTCGAGCGGTGGGCCGGATCCCGGGGACTCGAGCGGCGTTCCTCGCCCTTGAGTGAAAGGGGGGTGGTGTGTGATTTGGGGATATTGTCTGTGACGCCACCCACGGTTGTGGTGAGGTTGTGACACCACCGCTGCTCTGGATGGGGATCCCGGGAGCGATGACAGGGAGCAGCTTGGATGTTGGTTCTCCCCTCCGTGGGTAGGGGGTTGGTTGTCCCGGGGCCCGGTGAGGGTTTTGGGGGGTGACAGGCGGGTTACGGGGCCTGGTGAGGTGCAGGGTCGCGGGGGCAGCGCTGTGCCGCACGGCACGGTGGTACTCACTCAGCCAATAATTTACACGGAGTCTCTGGTCAAACAAACGGCTGGATGGACGGGTCCCACAGACGGCTGCGGTGTTTTTCCCCTGACCCTAGGTTGGTAGTGTAAGTCCTTTCCTTCACCTTCATGTACGCTCCTCCTGTGCTCCGGTTTCCAGCTGGCTCCCCGGTTCGGTACCGGACGGGCCACTAACCTGTCCCAACTACCTACGGTTCCACCAAGACTGTCTTCCCGGCTCCTGCAGACGGCCACTACCGTCTGCCCCACTGGCTACACGAGGGACCTAGGCTCCAACCTAGGCCCCAGTCTGCGTCTGCCTCTCTGCAGACCTCCTCTCTCTTCCTCTGCCTGGACTTGTCTGAGCTGGTTTTTGCCTCAGGCCAGCTAGACTCCTCGGTGGGCGTGCCTATCTGCTTGACTCCGCCCACCTGGTGTGTCTGTCTGAACCCGAGGGATGAAATCAGGTCTCACTGGGGATGACTGCTGTGAACTGCTGGGGGTGTGGGTGTGTGTGTGTTGTTACCTGTGGCCCCTGGCTTGTCCAGGGCGCCACACTTGGTTGTAGGTTCATCACCAAGAGCCATAGATCTCTCTGGTCTGTTAGAATTTTGAACTCTGCGGTGGTGTGCGGTTTGTCACCTAAAGATATGAACTTCAGCAGAGCTTATTGCCGCTTCACCAAGGCAGTGGTGCTGTGCTTTGGCTTGTAACTGATATACTGTAAATGACAATTCAGAGATGGAGGTTGATGAGGAGGAGGGGGTGCAGGAACTGGTATAGGAGGCAGAGAAAATGGGGGAAACCCTGCTTGAACTAGGGCCCACAATTCTAGTTGTTGGTAGCATGTGTGTCATCCCAGGGCCCGACTAAGTACTGGCCTCCACAACGCACAGTTGGCCCTGGCCCTTGGCCTATGTGTGAACCACCATCAGCAGAATGTCCACCTCTCCATCCCTTACTGTGCTCCCTGCACATTTTAAATTAGGCATGCAGCTATTAACGGTATAAATATATTTGAATTTACCCTAAAAAAAGACTTTTGGGTTAATGCAGAATCAACAAGCAATGTAAGGCAATAAAACCTTCCTAGATTACTCAAATAGACTATCCCTTCTCCAGCAGCTAGCCCTACACAAATTGCAACTAAGAGCGGTATTATTAGAGAATAGAATATATTTTATATATATATTAATTAGCCATGAAAAGGACTTTTGGGTTAGCATAGCAGCAGCAAAGAATGTAAGGCAATCACTCTAATACACTATGCCTTCTTCAGCAGTTCTCCCTACACGAATTGCATCTAAGAGCAGTATTATTAAAGAATAAAATAGATTTGAATTAGCCCCTGAAAAGGACTTTTGGGTTCCCATAGCACCAGCAAGGAATGTTAGGCAATAATCCCTTCCTAGATGCCTCTAATTCACTATCCCTTCTCCAGCAGATAGCCCTACATTAATTGCAGTTAAAAGCAGTATAATAGAAGCATGGAGCATATTTTAATTAGCTGTGAAAATGACTTTTGGATTAATATATTAGAAGCAAGGAATATAAAGCAATAATCACTCCCTAGATGCCTGTAATACACTAGCCCTTCTCTACCAGCCCTCCCTGCACTAATTGCAGCTAAGATTGGTATTATTACAGAATTAAATAAGTTTTAATTAGCCCTGAAAAGGACTTTTGAGTTAGCGTAGCAGCAGCAAGGAATATAAGGCAATAATCACTCTAATACACTAGCCCTTCTCCAGCAGCTCTCCCTACACTATTTCTGGAGTACAGTGCACCAAGCATGGCATCACCAGGTTTTATATAGATCCTATTATGCCATGTGCCTGGCCAATCACAGCAAAACCATTAGCCAACATGGCTTGACATTACTGTCATTAGCAGCAAAACATGCGGGGCTTGGAATTAAGCATAGCTCCCGAGCACTGTGATACTCTATTATGTATTGCGCAATGTCGAGGACACCCGATCATCACTAGTCATTATAAAGTGAGACATAATAAAGTTTTACTACATTGCCATCATTTAAATTATGTAAGTATAATAATTTTAATATGTTGCATTTTCAGATTGCTTATCTGTAATGCCCGGGTGGTGGATCCTCTGGGCCATGCACCGGACTCCCCCAGTGAGGCAACACAGAGCTAACCCCTATACAGGGACTGTCCGGTCACCCCACCAGAGGGCCTAGGTGCACGGTAGCCGGAGCACTAAGCGGGATAAGGTCAGAGTCCTTTCCAGAAGCTGGAATGAGGAAGTCCCTGGGGACAAAGAGTTCCTGGTGCCAGGTGTGATGACGGTGCCTGGGTACTGATGGCAGGTAGAGACGTCAGACGTGAACAGAGTCCAACCGGTAGAGGAGGCAATGGTCACCGGGTGAAGCCGAGGGTAGGAGGCAGGTTCAGACTGAAGAAGATGGTGGCGTCTCAGCTGATAGTCCCCGTAGGACCACTCGGACAGGCTGTGGCCCAGGCCAGGATAGCTTGGCAGGACGCTTGGCAGGACAGTCCCCGCAGGACCTCTCGGACAGGTTGTGGACAGGACCAGGTTAACTTTGTAGAAGTGGTTCTGTGGAAGACACAGTGTTAATGCAAGACACAGCAAGCGGGACCTGGACTCCTAGCTATAGAACTCGTAGAACAGGCGACGCCCTCCAGGCAGGAAGTTCCTAATATACCTGACCCTGACTGATGCAATATCCTGTTTAGGGAGTGCTGGGCTTTTAAGAGGAGGTCAGTGACCGCGCGCGCGCCCTAATGCGCATGCGCGATGCCCGGGTGCCGGATGCCAGAGCAGGGAGCGGTGCCGAGGAGGACGTGTGACTGGAGGCAGGAGACCCGGGGACCGGAGCGGTGAGTGAGGAACGACGTCGGGACCCGGGGAGCGTGACATTATCCATGTGGGTCACACATTGTAGTACATAGGTTGTCCAAGTAAACTACTAAATATAGGCTTATCAAAATATTCTCAAACTATCCCAACTCTATTGTAATAACTACATAACTAGAGATCTTCAGAATTGCTTCGGAAAAGCATTTTAGCTGTGGCTCTATGCCACATATATGATAGCCAAGAAAGACAGCTTTAACTGAGATAAGGCTTAAATCCTACCACGCAGTGTTATTGATGCTGATATTGGCAAGTGCACATTTATCCAGCTGTTAAATAAGCTTTTCTTCAAACCAAATAAATGCACGGTTGCATTAATTCCAGTTCATTTTATTGTTATCTTGAGTAACTCATTTACATAGAGACACAGAATTTTACTATATTTCTCTTCATTATTATTGTTGTTTAGGAGAATTTGTGCATCAACCGCACAAGACAGAATATATAAAGAGTGCGATGTAATGTGAAGCTGCACAGATGGCAGGCAAGCAAATAATGACATTGACAACAGATCCTGCCATAAGGAAAGAAGCATCAGAAGAAAGCAGCGTGAGTCTTTGGGAGTTAATGAGTAAGGGCAGCGCAACAGAAGTGTGATCAGGATTGTGATTTTGGTAGAAGTAAATATAAAACTAAGTACTTTATCAGAACTAAACATCATGCATGTTCGAAATAGAAAATTGCAATTACCTTTAACTAAAAAATACAGTAACATTAAAGGGAATCTGTCAGATTAAAAATCACTACCATGGGGTTGAACTGCAGTGTAACAGCATTCTGATACTGCCCGGCGTCCTCACTGACAGCCAAGCTGCAGGGAGGAAATTATCTTTATTCCCCCTAGTAGCTTTGGGTTTTCAGTCATGGGATGGTGTGGCGCCCCTGAAGCTTCAGTCGCCAAAGGGTACTGCATCTGTCTTAATATATGGTACTTATCCTGGGTAAGAAGAGGTTAACCACTGGTGTTTGGAGCTTACACAACATCCTGTGCTAATAGCTTATACAATACACGCACAGCCAGTCAGCCAGGCTGGGAAATTCTCGGCATCAGTGAGTCATCAGAAAGGTGAGGGCTGCACTGAGGGAGTAGGAACACAGAGACAGTTTGACTTCAGATAAGTCTGAGATGTGAGAGAAAGAACAGGTCCCTGAGGGGTGTGCTACCCAGCTCCCCTCAGGGGAGGCCGCCCAGAATGACTGCTTCAGAGCTATTTCGGGGAAGGAGAGAGAGAGAATACCAGGACATCATGGAATCATAGGACCACGGTGGCGGAGGGTGTGCTTTACAGCTCCTTCTGTTAAGACCGGGCAGACTGGAAGGAGAAGGAGACGACCTGGTGGAGCTGGTGAGATAGAGGAGCAACATGGTAGCCAGAAGGTAAGCCCCAACAGCCCCTTCGGGACCGGCGCCGGCAGGGTGCATAGCCCTAGGGTAGAACACACTCCACGTTAGACTACCAGAATCTGCAGGGGAGGGGGATTTCATGCCTCATTTCCCACCATCAAACGTCCCAGGGCACAGCAGCATATAGAGACAGGAGCCATGGCCATGGTCGGGTCCATAACAAGTTTTGCGCTGCCTGCATATGGGACGGCATCTAGAGCAAAGGACACTGGTGTCCCCAAGTAGCTTCCCGCCACGGGGATCCACACTACAAGGCACAAGGACACAAGGAGGAAGGTCTCACATGCTCCACAACACCGGTGGTTCCCTCTGATTCATCCGGGATCGGCTGGGGCCCAGCATGGCAGTGACCGGCACCTTGAGGGCAGCATCCTAAGAACTGTGAGTAAAAAGACCTGGACCAGCAACCGCTGCCTGAGCCTCTTAATACCGTCGCCGTCGCCCCACCCTTCGGTGCCAATGGTTTTTCTCCTGGTCGCCACCGTCCTCCCTGGGACTCGCTCCACCTGAGGGGAGCTGGACTATCTGTGCTGCGGTAACATCAGCCCCAGAGGAGAGTGACATCTCCCAGCGGCAGCTAATCCCTGGCCGCGCACCACAGATGGCGCTGCAAAGCAAACTCCCACCCCCCTTGCACCCTCTTTTCATGTAGCCAACGGGGCCATGGAGCTGGGTCAGGCCAGAGACAGCAACCTCAAACACCACTGGCCTGATGACGGGTAGCCCTTCAGGCCCCGTGGGGCGCTACAATGGCACAGGCAGGGCTTCAGTCACCACTCTCTGCATAGTGATCGATAGCTGTAACTGCGCTGCCAACAACAGTGGCTGGCAGCTGACATTGGTAGTAACGTGACTGGGAGCCCAACATGATAGTGAAATTTCTTCACCAATCTCAACGTATGCTTTGGGTCGTTTTACTGCCAGAACATTACGTCATCTATTTCATACCCATAGTACTTGAGCAAAAGAAGTAACTCATCTTGTTGGATACTCGCATATAGCTCAGCATTGAGACCACCATCAATCCTGGTCAAGTATCCAATGCCTTTGGCTGTGAAACAACCCCATATCATCAGGTTTCCTCCACCAAACTTAACAGTTCCTTCAATTTCTTCCAAAACCATTTACATTCATCATCTTTTGACTTTTGTCTCATTAGTCCAGATCATCCATTTCCAATCTTCTACTGCCCACTTTTAGTGCTTTTTTTCAAACTCATGACTACACTTTTCATGGCAATATTGAAGTTGAGGCTTCTTCACCTTTTTTCGAGCCACCATTCCAGACTTGTGTAACGTGCTTGGATGGATGTCTGTGATCTCACTATTACAAAGCATACAAGCCTCTACTGCTGTGTTTGTTGCACCAGAACTTATTGACCTTGTGATGAGCTGACTTGTTCATGCCGATATTTTGCTTGGACATGCCCCTCTTGTAATTTGAATGAATTAATGCATTTTATTTTATATTTTTCCAATGGTCATGGCATTCACATAATGCAGGTTGTCAATTTTCTTTTCTGAGAGACCTCTATGAGCTTGATGATGTTGTTTCTGTTTTCATGGCTGCTCCTCCATTCAAACCATTGACCTTTGGCTTGGGAATCAACCCAATAACACACTGAGATATTATATATAGACTCCTATTGACGTTTTTTTATAGTAAATTCGGCCAATGGTAAATAAGATGCCCGATCCTCCTAGTTCTCGAAGACGAAACACCTAAGTTAAGTTTCCAAATTTTGATGTATACATTCGGTCTGACCATTTGACTGAGGCTGAAAGGCAGAAGAGAAAGATATCTGCCCCCCAAGACAAACACAAAAAGCTTTCCAAAATTTGGAAACAAACTGGGTTCCTTGATCTGAGACCACATTTGAAGGAACCCAGTGAAGTTCTACGATTTGATTGATGGAGATCTGAGCCAGAATCTTGGCATTCGGTAGTGTCGGTAGCTCAATGAAATGACTGCAAATGAAGGCAGGTTAGTAATGAAATCCATAGAGAAATCCATCTGCAGTCTACTAGGGCTAGCCAAAGGTAGAAAAGATCCAGATGGACGAGTATGCATTATCTTGGAACGTGCGCAATTACTGCAAGCAGACACATAGTTAACCACATCCTGATGCAACCTCAGCCACCAAAACAATGAGAAAGGAGGTCCAAGGCTGCTTCACTACCTGGATGACCCATAAGTATGGTATTATGATGTTCCCTAATTATTTTATGCTTCAAATTAGGTGGCACAAATAACCTCCGTGAAGGGCAGAAGGCAAGGCGTCCCCCTGAGACTTCAACTTTCAATACTTTCTCCACCAGATCTGGGCATAAAGCCAAGACGACCACCTCAGAGCATGAATAAGACATAGCGTCAAAACGCGTTGTTCTATCAACATTGTTTCATACTAATTGCTGATTATCTGATGGATTTTTAATAAGTGTACTCAAAATGAAAATATTTTTTGAATCGATCTGAGGACAGCGCTGGATTTTCTTTATGTTTGGATTTCATGGTAACCCTGCTACTCCGTGGGCAGAATTCCAGCTGATATCTGATGGCAGCTGATCGGTGAACTGAATGTTTATTTCCGTGTTTGAAAGTCTGATATGTCCCTTCTCAAGACTCTAAGAAATGTAATCTTTCATGGTATATCTGTCATGTGGTGTGAGAGGATAAAATGGGACTGGAGCTCCTAATCAGGGGGCCCCACCTGTCCCCGATCTCAAAGACAGCCCTGATGGTGAAGATGTCTAGGCCACCTTATTTGCACTGCACCTGGATAACACTGCACTAATATCCTCTCTCCCCAACCCTAGGAGAGGGCCGAGACAGGAGTGGAAGAATACCACAGATAAGGATAAACACGGAAACCCAAACTCTGTCACACAACTTGCAAAAACGGAGATATAGGACAATACGTGAAAAGGAAAAAATAAATAGCAGAGAGTAAATAACAAGACAACAAGAGGGTTTCCACTGCACACTAAGTAGCATGTGGTAAATCCCCAGCAACTGGAACACAACATCAGACAGACCGGGCTATCCAAAGCTATCATTGACATAAGAAGACAGATTCCTACCATCTTAAACAGCTGGGGAGTACCTGTGATAGGTAATATGTGATCCAAAAGGTAACCAGCAGGCCAGCAGATATTAACTTCTGCTAGTCTGATCACTAATGAGGACACAGCTGGTCGATGTCTGAGCCTGCTTGTGCAACTTAGAAGCACAAGAGAAAGCATATTGAGAAGTGTCAGAGCCTGTAGTCTGAACAGCGTCTGATGCCACCAATGCACATGGCAAGTTTAGAGCCAAACACCGTGTGACAATGTCTCTCTGGATCAGAAAGATCATACAGTCTGGACTTGTGCAGTTTTGTCCAGGAAGCAGATTAATGGGGTAGTCATGTACAATGGGGAGGCAAATCTTGACACTCCATACATCAGGAAAACCAAAGAAAAATACAGGTAAGGTCTCCGTAGAGATCACAGAGTGGGATGTGGTCAAGCAGTTAACAAAACAGTGATGTCCCCACTCCACAATTTCACTTGATTGTCAATCCACTACAGGATTATGCTTCACAAACCACGGTAGCCCCAGAACAATAGAAGTAGAAAAACCCTCAAAGACATACAGTGACAAGCAAAAGCGTAACAACATTTTGAACTTTTTACATTCAGGCTCCATATCTCACCATCCACTACAGCTGTGAGCTTGAGACTACCTTCATTCAATAGATTATTATCTTGGCTATATTATACATATATTTGATTTGCAAATATTTAGTATATGATTAGTTTTGCAGATTCTTGTCATGTCACTGCAATGTTACTGTTTTGCTCCTAGAAACTTGGCGTCACGAACAGGATACTTAACCATCCACTTACCTTGTGGAAGTGCACCTTGTATTGAAGTCAGCGGTGATCCGTTGCAAAATTTCCAGAAACCGCCATCTTGCTGCCATCTTTTAGAGCAAAGATTCCCGCCTAGAGTCTCCTTCCACGAGAAAAAGGCGCGAAAGCCAAAGCCCCGCCCCCTGGGAACACGGCCGGAAAGCAAGGCCGGAAGTCAAAAAATGAAACTTACCAGCCTGAAAGAGGAGTGCCAGCAAAAGACCAAGGGGGGGCGGGTGAAGGTTCTGCGACATGTGACCGAGCAGATAAAGGGCAGGGACTCCAGGACCCTGTCACCCTTCTGGTTACCTGGAGCCCGGAGAGCTTGTAACCTACACCCGGCACTGTGGAGAGAGGGGGTGGTTGGCCCTGGATGTAAGAAGAAGGGTGACCATGGGAGCTCAGCTATACGTCCGCCACTCTCCAGCCCTGATGAAGAAGAATATTAAGGAGCTAGTGGTTCCCGGCTACCTTTCTGCAAAGTCCCCGTTGGGACTCTGTTGATGTTCCCGTTTGTTTTACTGCATTTATAAAAAGACATCGCTGAGAACTTGCAGGCCAACCCAAAAACTATTGGGTCTTGTAAATAGCACCAGACCACCCTTTTCATCATGCCGCAGTCTCCAGAGAGGCTGGTTGGAGGAAGGGCCTGCGGCAGAGTAGGCCGAGGTCCCATCACTATGGAAACCGGTGACTACCCTCCGGGTCAGGGGTCCCCTAGACGTGGGGCCTCTGAGAGAGACTGCCGGGTAAGGAACTTATTACCCGGCCCATGTGGGCACCACCCTGACCCGAACCCATTTCCTGGACTGGGGAAAAGGGGTGCGCACCAGTGCTTAGCGGTGGCACCAGGGCTAGGTTTGTTTGGGTGGGCTAAGGTGAAAAGGACCCGGTACCGTCCCGTCCAGGTTAATAAAAATATTATGCAACGTTATAGTAACATGCCTCCCGTTAAGGGAAGAAACCAAAGTATCCATGAATGTAAACATGTTATTATGCTTGTAAATGTTTTATCCTCTTTTATCTTTTTCAGTTAAGCAAAATAAACCGGTGATGGTCAGACAGCCCGCGGACGGTCTGTGTTTAACCAAGGGGGAGTGTGACGCCCTGGCCGGGCCAGGTAGTCACAAATAGGCCCCTGCACAATACCTTTCCCTCACAGGTGACATCAGCCAACCTTAAAACCCTAGTCACCCCCCTCAGGGCTAGATGGACACACCAGGTGGCGGAACCAGGCATTTGGAAGACGCCCACCAAGGAGTATGGACAGCCCGGGGCGGGAAAACAGTTCAGAGGAGTTGAGTTTTAGCGTTCAGTGAGAGTAGAGGTCAGGCCTGTGTGTCAGGCCTGAAGCAAACTGACAGGTGCCTGGGTAGGAGCCCTGGTGCCTTCGGCTAGGAGGCAGACGGCGGTCTCCATCTGCAGGAGGCGGGAAGACGGCTCGGAGAAACCGAGGTGGACTGGGACAGGGTAGTGGCTGGAACCAGCTAATTAACTGATTGAGGCCAGGACTAGAGGTCCTGTCCCACCCAAAGTCCCTATTAGAAGACAACAGCCCAACAAGGGGGATAAAAGCCACCGCCAGGGCTCAGAGATCCCACGGGCCAGCGTCTGCGGGCAAGGGCTCCTTAGGCCACATCCAGCCGGGAGCGGACTCCTGAAGTTGCAAGCACAGGCAGTCCGCCATTACAAAAAGGTGCAGGAGAAAGACAGAGACCACCAGCCGGGTGTGGGAACAGAACGCAGCCGGCTGCGGGCACCGACCATCACCTTGGTTTACCAGAGACTCGAGTGTTTCCTTCAACAGTGAGTACACCAGTACCCTGCGGTCGCCTATCTCCCTGCACCAACAAAGCACCCAACGGGTCCCGGGGCCACCATCCCTGCCCACGGAGGGGTTAACAACTTGCACAACATCTCCTCCGGGTGCTCACGTAACTGCAGCAGTGGTGTCCAAACTCATCACATACCGTGGGTGGCGTCATGAACCTAGTACGGTCCAGCCCATACATACAGTATACATCCTACATCCACCATCCCCCCAACCCTTTTCATTTGGAGTGTCCGCGGGATTCCCCGGGTCCGGAGACCCTCGAGCCACTCACCGGAAGGCCCGGACCCGAGCAGCGGTAGGCTGCCGGCACGGGGGCGGCACATCTTCCAGACCCATTTTCAGCCATCAGAGACTAGACTATTGACTTTCATCTTATCTCTCCTAATAATCACCCGTTTCAATATCCCGCTATCCACTTTTCATAATTCTTTGCAAACACAAACCGACACTTTTTATAATGATATTGAAGTCAAGATTTCTTCACCTTTTCTCCAGCCACCATTCCAGACTTGTTTAACATGCATCACATGGTGCTTACATGAGGTATCAGAGGCTGTGGAACAAAAGGCGCATAGGGTCTTACCAGAACAGAGGTACTAAAGTAAGGTGCACTCACCTATTGGGGTTGTGAAAAGATCACAACACCTATAACCATACCATATACCCTATATATCTATAATAACGGATGGAGACAGCTGCAGCCCTGAGGAAATAGGATGAAATTCTCAGAAGTGAAAACGGGTATCACCGCTGCGCTTATCACCAATGCAAGCAAGGAATTAGTAAATCTAAGTGTTTATTGCATGTCCTAATACAAGTCAACGCGTTTCAGGGGTCATAGCCCCCTTCCTCAGGACAATATAACAGACAAGGAAAGTATGACAAGAGATGAATTAGCTGGTACTTCTGGGTACCTAAGTCATAGGACCTCCCTCTACTTTCAAAAAGCTGGCGGGATCCTTGTCAGTACAACAGAGGAGATAACAGATAATCCATTTTGCTTAAAAACATTAATATATTCACTGCTTGATGCTTGTTTTAAATTGGAAGGAAGGGAGCAACAAACTACAGAAAAAATGTGAAAAGAAGGAAAGTACCTAAAAAATACAAAAGGTCTGGAACTTGTGTGTGTATTGTCAAAAAAAGATATAGCCGATTGATTAACCCATGTGTCTATTTTACTTTTCGATCCAGAAGGAAGAAAAAAAGGGGTATAAGAAAAAAGAAAAAGGAGAGAATATATATCCAGCATATATATATATATATATATATATATATATATATATATATATATATATATAATATATATGTATATGTGTATATATATATATATATATATATATATTTAGTGAATCAGTTGTGTAAATAAATATATTTTATAGTAAAAAATATAAAAAATATCAAAGTCATTTATGAATGGAGATGTAATTAAATAAATCATAAATAAATAATTAAGTAATGTGTGTATATAACTAATGAGTGAAGTATGGGATAGAAGTATAAATGTATGCTTAAAAACAATTTTTATTATTATTAAAAAAGAGAAATGTATATATAAAATTGCAAAAAATATATATTTGATTATTAATGTGGTGAAAATAAGTGTTATGATAAGCAGGAGCTGAAAAAAGAACTGGGCATGCGCCAGGTAGGTTCACTCGAGTTCAGACCGTGGGAAAAAAGTTTCTTGGTACTGGGCATGCATAAACAGGCTACCACAGGGAAGAATTGTGGGAACCAACTACTAGGCTCATGCTCACCAGAAAAACTCCAATGCACTGTGAACATGGGAGACAAAGAAGAAGCACATAGAGAAAAGAATCAATCATAGGACATATGCCTCAAAACGAAGCAGATCCAAAAGACTGGCAAACTGAAAAATAATATAATTCAAAAATAGACAATTAAAAATAGCCAAACCAGAACAAATATTAGACTGAGGTATATTACTAGAAAACCATCAAAAAAATGACCTCTGAAATATTTGTTTTATTATTCTCATTAAAATAGACACTAGAGGTGTCCTCTCATACAACATAAAACATAAATAAGTGCCAGTGAATGCTATGTCAGTATCAGATGGATATAGTGAGGGAATATAATAGTCAATTATTAATGACTTATTAGGATAGAATCTCAGATGCTAAATTACATCCTATGTTGCCCTTCCTACCGATGGAGGGTGTCATAATTTTTTGGAAATCCCCCATTCCAGGTGGCTGACCCTCACTATCCCTGTCACTAACTAGCAGTGTATCCACCACCAGAAACCAGGTGTAAAAACAAGTGGACAAACCACATACACATTATACAAAAATTGCGTTAAATATACTATGGTTTCCAACTAGTACTCAATCTCTAGCCAGAGAATTAGATAGAGAAAAGGAGTCAACGGGCCCACTTAACTAAATTGGCACCCTCAACTCTCCCGACGCGTTTCTCCCCCCTTCCTAACGCAATAAAAAGGGGATCATCAGTGGATTTATAAAGACGACACATAGGATAGATATTGCCAATACAAAGACAAAATAACTTGTCAGGCCAGGGGACTCTATGGCCAAGGGATTAATATCCAATTTTTCTTGTAAACAGATTCTTCCTAGCGTAGTGGCGCTTCAGGGGCAAATCCAAATAATATGCTCTTATATCAATATATACAGCAAGTGACAACAATACCTATATGTATGGGTATCCACGTTTCACAGAGTGTCTCACAAGACAATCCTGTAAGAAAAATTTTCATGGATCAAATTCAATCTTAATTAATAGAATTCTGTATAGGGTGCTTGTTTCTACTACACCCTCAAAGCAGAGCTCAACCTGCAAATACAAACAGGGAGCCATACTAGGGCGTCAAAATCCCGTGTTCCCACTGCTTGACTGAGCCTTGCTGTGCCTCCGTGTTCTATGTCATGGGAGACAAAGAAGAAGTAGATCGAGAAAAGAATCAGTCGTAGGACATATGCCTCAAAACAAAGGAAATCCAAAAGATTGGCAAACTGAAACATAATATAATACAACAATAGACATAATTAAAAATAGACATGATTAAAAATATGCTCAGATGTGTTGTCCGTGAAACAGGAAAACAAAGAGCCAACTCCTTTCAGTGAATGATGGGAGCAGTCACCAAAGTGTGAGCCATTTGCTGTTTCTAAATGGCTCTTCTTGGGGATAAAAAGAATGTTTTGGGTGCAGTGTGTCAAGAAAAAAAATTAACAATATTTTTGGGTGTAGTGTGTCAAGAAAAAAATGAATAAAAAAAACTTGCCTTTCCTCTCCCCGGAAATGCTCTTTTTATGGCTGGCTGTATTTGGGCGGCGTGCCAAACTGCCCAATAATTAACTTCCATTATACTCTTTACTTGACATGAGCCCTTTCGGAGCGTCTGACCTGCTTGGCTTGAGTAATGAGCACCTGAGTATTTTAGTGGTCATCCATCTCTACTAATCTTATGCTAAATAGTTGCAAGTCAAATTTATGTATGAGATCTAAAATGATGGTAGTCACAATCAAAGTTGTAGTGAATGGTGAGACATGGAGCTTGAAAATCAAAACTTCAAAACATTGTTACCCTTTTGCTCAGCACTGTATACAAGCATGGGACCCAGGATGGGGACATATATATCAGAATGGGGTTCATGTTATGGACATTCTAGAATGGGCCCAGGATGGGAGCATATATACCATGATGGGCCAGGTTAACGTCATATATACCCGGATGGGGGACATATATACCATGATGGGCCTAGGATGAGGGCATATATACCAGAATGGGGACATATATACTAGGATGGGTCCAGAGTGAGGACAATGTATACCAGGATGGGTCCCAAGATGAAGACATACATACTAGAATGGGACCAGGATGGGGACATATATAATTGGATGTGGATATACTGTATATACCAGGATGAGGACAATATATACCAGCATGGGGTCCAGGATGAGGACATGTATATCACGATTATGTCCAAGATAAGGACATGTATACCAGGATGGAGCCTAAAGTGAGGACATACAAGGATGAGGACATATATACAAGGATGGGGATATATCTACTGGGATGGGTGACATACATACCAAGATGAGCCCAGGATGAGGACCATATATATAAGGATGGGACCCAGGATAAGAACATATATACCAGGATGGGTAGCATATATACCAGTATGAGAACATATATACCAGAATGGTCCCAGGATGACAACATATATACCAGGATGGGGACATGATGGGATGTTTTCCCCTATAATGTTGTGATATACAGTATATACATTCACATATCCATTATCTATATCTCTAAACAGGCAGGAGAGCAGCTTACATAAATGTACAGCAAGCAGCACACAATAATTGGCAATCAGAAATACAGATTATAAAAAATGACTACAATCTGGTTTCAGTTAGTTTAAAAAATGTATAAAGAAAAGTAAACAAAATATTTCTAAAAAGAATGTTTGATATATAAAGAAATTATTAATAGATGACTCTAGAGTAGAGCCTTGCTCAAAGTCTACTTTGTCATAGTGGCAGGCTTAAAAAAATCTTTTAGCCCATACAAAAACTGATGGCTATGTATGCATTATGGTGGTTGATGAGAATTGCAAGGGGTACTTTGCACACTACGACATCGCATGCCGATGCTGCGATGCCGAGCGCGATAGTCCCCGCCCCCGTCGCAGCTGCGATATCATTGTGATAGCTGCCGTAGCGAATATTATCGCTACGGCTGCTTCACCTACACTCACCTGCCGTGCGACGTCTCTCTGGCCGGCGAACCGCCTCCTTATTGAGGGGGCGGGTCGTGCAGCGTCACTTCAACGTCACATGGCAGGCGGCCAATAGGAGCGGAGGGGCGGAGATGAGCGGGACGTAAACATGCCGCCCACCTCCGTCCTTCCGCATAGCGAACGGGAGCCGCGGTGACGCAGGTAGGAGATGTTCCTCGCTCCTGCGACTTCACACACAGCGATGTGTGCTGCCGCTGGAGCGAGGAACAACATCGGACCGTCGTGTCAGCGTAATTATGGAATTCGCCGACGCTACACCGATGATACGATTACGACGCTTTTGCACTCGTTAATCGTATCATGTAGGATTTAAGGCTGCTTTACACGGTACGACCGATTGCGCAGTTTCACAATCGATCGTACCCGCCCCCGTCCTTTTTGCGTCACGGGCAAATCGCTGCCCGTGTCGCCCAAAGTCAGTAACCCCCATCACACATACTTACCTCTCGTGCGACCTCGCTGTGGGCGGCGAACGTCCACTTCCTGGAGTGGGAGGGACGTTCGGCGTCACAGCGACATCACACGGCCGCCGGCCAATGGAAGCTGAGGGTCGGAGATGAGCGGGACGTAAATATCCCGCCCACCTCCTTCCTTCACATAGCCGGCGGCGGCCGCGTGACGCAGGTGAGCTGCTGTTCATCGTTCCCGGGGTGTCACACGGAGCGGCGTGTGCTACCCCGGAAACGATGAACTACTAAATTAAACGATATTATGGAACCTAGCGAGCAGTACACGACTCACGATTTGTGAGCGATACTGCGTCGCTAGGAGGTGTCACACAGGCCGGCATCGCCAGCGATGCCGGATGTGCGTCACAAAAACCGTGACCCCGACGATCTATCGCACGATAGATTGTCTGGTGTAAAGCAGCCTTTACACACTACGATGTCGAGAGCGACGCAGGAAGTGCGTCACTTTCGACATGACCCCACCGACATCGCACCTGCGATGTCGTAGTGTGCAAAGTACCCCTTAATGTGTGATTGGGGAGGTTGAGGTGAAGAAGTGGAGTTTTTCCAAGAGTAAGTGGTGGCACTGTGGAAGGTTCAAGGGGTAAAGGCATAGATGGGGTGGAACCTAGGAGGAATCCAAGAGGACCCCAAAATTTTGCCAACTCCTGGTGTCATCCCTGTCTGGCACTAACTTGCGGCCTGATTTAATGTTTTAATTGGAAACAGAGTCGAATGTGTCAGAAGAAATGAGACAAAGCATTGACTGTATCACATTGATACATATGAAAAACATAATCCAGAAAGCTTGATGAGTTTTTAGTTTGAAGTTACTTAACTTCAGTTTTTTATGATGACAGTTGTTCAATAGTAGACTGCATCTCCAATTAAATTATTCTGCTATGCTAGAATGAATTTAAAGGGGTTTTGTACTACCGGGATAACCCCTTCTGATTCCACATGTTTCCTTCATGTAAAATAAAAAAAGTGTACACTTGCCTCCTGTGCCAGCTCCATTCCAGTAGTGCTGGATCTTGCTTCCTGGGGCTTATGTGACGTTGTGATGTTACACGAACCTCACGTCCCATCACCGCGGGCTTCTGTCTCCTTGCCTTACGACAAATGTGTAATCAACAGAAAGTTAGCGCTGCGGCTGCTACTCACTTCCTGTTAATTGCTCCAGCGTTCGATGGTGGGGAGACAGA
Source organism: Anomaloglossus baeobatrachus (assembly GCF_048569485.1). Lineage (NCBI taxonomy): Eukaryota > Metazoa > Chordata > Amphibia > Anura > Aromobatidae > Anomaloglossus > Anomaloglossus baeobatrachus. The sequence continues at coordinate 193,675,895 of NC_134356.1, read as the reverse complement.
AGCCAACGGTGACTTGATATAGGGCTTGCATGACATCACAAGATCACGTGAGCCTGAGGAACGCGAGCATCGGCACCGCTGAAATGACCTTGGTAAGGATAGACTTTTTTAATTATGAGGAAAATGTAGAATGATTCAGAAGTAGTTGTCCTAGTAGTGGACAACCCCTTTCATATCTTTATTACCATCTCTATCTTTTGTGATTGAGAAGGGAATAGCAGCTTGTAGGTCCCCGTCCCAAAGAATAGGTTATGAAAATAGACAAGTAGACCTGTGTAGCCCTGTTTGTGTAACTCCTATAAAAATAAAAGTATGGAAACAGCATAGTAAAGCAAACTCCTCTGTTGTTCTAACGATTTACGCTAATAGCGTGGCACAGCTGCGCTGAACTGTTTTCACAACCCTGCCTCTTGTGTCTGGGATCTAGAAACTGTTATTTCCATGTTAGCTGTGAAAGGCAGTGATAGGAATAACCCTTTACCTGGCAGGATTTAATAGCTAAAAACCTAGGATAAAGACAGCATGAGCAAATTCCCTTCAGTAAGTAAATGAAATAGTAATAGTACATTTAAACATGTAAATAACATACAGTACTTAGCTGATACTATTTTGATCAAAAGAGCGTAAAAGCCTTGCCACTGTGACAAGGTGTACCCATTCAGGATGGTCCCTAAGGCTATGTTCACACACAGCATTTTGCTGCATTTTCTTTCTGCAGGAAAACCTTATCTTGTGGTAGGAAGTCTCCAGGTGGTTTTCTGCATTTTTTATATGGTTTTTGGCCAGGCTTTTGGTAGTTTTTTATTGCGTTTTTGCAGCGTATTTTTTGCACTTCCTCTAGTAGTGATAGTCCTGACCCGCAGGGGTTCAAAAGTACCTAAGTGCTGGGCCCAGGCCAAGCTTGATCTAGAACCTGCACAACAGTAATAAAAAAAAAGTAAAAATAAAGAAAAAAAATAAAGCAAGCGCGCTATACCTACCGTTCTCTGATGCGGCTGTACATGCTCCCTGCTCCAAATGAGGTCCCATAACGATTCTAGCTCTGCTACATCTGAATTGACACTGAGAAGCTACCTGCTGTGAGGTTCAGGCAGAGACTGAGTGAGCCACATGATCAGCGGTGATGTCACTCAGGTGATTTGTGGTCACAACTGGAGATTCCCACGGTTTTCCACCTGTGACCAAGCTCTCTGTGAACTTCAGATGTGGCAGAGTTGGAATCGTCATGGGACCTCGTGTGGATTATGTTGGATGTGCAGGGGTGTTTTTGGGGTTAATAAAGTGATGAAGAGGGTGTTTTTGTATTTTATTTCAAATAAAGAATTTTTTCGATGTTTATGTTTGTTTACTTTCACTTACAGATTGATAATCAGGAGGCCTCATGGAGTCCCTATCTAGGGCTTAGTGGCAGCTGTGAGCTGCCATAAACCCTTTTTAAAGCCCGATTGCCACAGCACAAGGGTAACTGGGAAGAGCAGGATAAAGTGTTGGGATTGTCGCATCTCATGGATGTGACAATCCTGGGCAGCTGCAGGCTGCTATTTTTAGGCTGGAGGGGCCAATAAGCATGGGTTTCCCCAGCCTGAGAATGACAGCCCCCAGCTGTCGGCCTTTATCTTGGCTGGCTATCAAAATTGGGGTGGACCGCATGTTGTTTTTTTAAAATTATTTATTTAAATAATTAAAAAAGTCGCATTCAGTGGAGGGTGTCTGACTGTAACCAATCACAGGTGCTGGTGAGCAGGGAAAGCAGTGAATATGCATGAGGCTAATGTGCGGTCCTGGAAGTAGAAGGAGGTGCCATGAGTACAGCTGCGCCAGAGCCACGGTAAGTAATGCACCGGCTCCAATACCCCTATCCTTTCCACTACTGTTTTTAAGTGCCGGATTCTGATCCCCATATTATATGAGGACCAGCATCCGGCCAGATACTCTCTATCAATTCCAGGCCGGAACCGGGTTTTTTATGAATCCGGTTAGACCCTCCGATCCAGGGTATTTGTGAGTCTGAAATCACTAGAGTGATAAACCAAGACAAAAAAGCTGAAAGATTTGACATGTTGAGTCTTTTAATAATGCAGCAAAAACCAAGGCGGATGACAAAACTGTTGGAAAAACACTGCAGGTGTTTTTCGTGTGTGCATGAGATTTCTGTAATCTCATAGACTTTGCTGGGACTGTGAAGTCAGCATTTATTAGCATGGATTTGCATAAAACCAAGGCAAAAAGCATGCAAAAAAGTATTGGTATGCTTCAAAATAGAGGAGGTCCTGGGTCCTGCTCTGCCCTGTCTATTTTGAGGTCTGCTGGAACATAGCGAGGTGAACTACAAGAGTTAGGCAGGGGACACACGGGCACTACTGCGATGCTCGCATGACACTCGGCTCACGATGGCAGCACAGCAGGAGCCGAGTGTCATATTAGTGTCCCTGCTACTGAGGTCCGACTGTGCGTGCGGACCTCAGCTGTGGGGGCGGGCCGGCGATGCGGAGGGGCGGGCCGGCATGGAGGAGGGGAGGGAGAGATTTCTCTCTCCTCCGTAGCCGGCTATTGCGATTCTCGCTCTGCACGCGCAGTACACCAATGTACCGCGAGTGCAGTGCGATTTTTTTCTCACCCCATTCACTTGAATGGGTGCGAGAGAAAACAGTCACACATTACAGTCGCAGCATGCTGCGATTGTTTTCTCGGTCTGATCAAGGCTGAGAAAATAATCGCTCATGTGTGCTGTCACACAGGCTAGAATTGGTCAGAGGGGAATGCAATGTTTTATCGCACTCCACTCGCACCGATTTTCTTGCCGTGTGGCTTAGGCCTTAGGGTCTATCCTGATTGGGTACCCCTTGTCGCAGTGTGATGGCCTTTACACCTTTTGATCAAAACAGTGTTAGCTAAGTACCCTCTGTTGTTTACATGTACTATTACTATTTATTACTTACTGCAGGGTATTTGCTCATTGTTTTTCTCCTAGGTTTTATCTGTAACCAGGGCTGTATTTTGCCTTCGTGCTGCCCTAGGCACTTTAAGTGGTCGCGCCCCTTATTGAACACGTAAAACTGAGTTTTCGCACACGACATCTGTTTAAGGCAGATCTACTCTGTAAAACACTTTAAGGCTATGTGCGCACGTTGCGTACAGTTCACTGCAGAAATTTCTGCAGCGATCTGAAGAGCACATGTGCGCTTCTAATCGCTGCAGAAAATGTCTGTAGTGAGCGCCGATTCCATGCGCTCTGCCTGCAGCTCCTGCCATAGACAGAGCAGGAGCTGCCGGCAAAGCGCAGGAAAGAAGTGACATGTCACTTCTTTTTACGCAGCGCTTCGGCAGTAGCTGAAGCGGTGCGCTCTAAAACGCCATGTGCGCACGGCCCCTGCACAATCTCCATAGACTGTGCAGGGGACGCAGGACGCATGCAGTTACGCTGCGCTACAAAGCGCAGCGTAACTGCATGTATTTGCGCAACGTGCGCACATAGCCTAAAAAGTATCAATGAGAAACGAAGGGCACTAACCCCCCCCCCCCCAATGGGGATCACCACGGGCACATCAAAACATAGCATGAGTATAAAATATTCCCACCACACCGTCCCCACTTATATACTGTGACTGTCACACTGCCCCTAATAAACTACACACTGCCCTCCCTTATAAATTATACCCACCACACCTTCCTCAATTATGAAATGTGATCTGCACATTGACCTCACATCATGCTGCCCCCTCCTCACAGTGTCCCATGCATGCTGCCCCCTCCTCACAGTGTCCCATGCATGCTGCCCCCTCCTCACAATGTCCCATGCATGCTGCCCCCTCCTCACAATGTCCCATGCATGCTGCCCCCTCCTCCCAAAGTCCCATGCATGCTGCCCCCTCCTCACAGTGTCCCATGCATGCTGCCCCCTCCTCACAGTGTCCCATGCATGCTGCCCCCTCCTCACAATGTCCCATGCATGCTGCCCCCTCCTCACAGTGTCCCATGCATGCTGCCCCCTCCTCACAGTGTCCCATGCATGCTGATCCCTCCTCACAGTGTCCCATGCATGCTGCCCCCTCCTCACAATGTCCCATGCATGCTGCCCCCTCCTCACAGTGTCCCATGCATGCTGCCCCCTCCTCACAGTGTCCCATGCATGCTGCCCCCTCCTCACAGTGTCCCATGCATGCTGCCCCCTCCTCACAGTGTCCCATGCATGCTGCCCCTCCTCACAGTGTCCCATGCATGCTGCCCCCTCCTCACAGTGTCCCATGCATGCTGCCCCCTCCTCACAATGTCCCATGCATGCTGCCCCCTCCTCACAATGTCCCATGCATGCTGCCCCCTCCTCACAATGTCCCATGCATGCTGCCCCCTCCTCCCAAAGTCCCATGCATGCTGCCCCCTCCTCACAGTGTCCCATGCATGCTGCCCCCTCCTCACAGTGTCCCATGCATGCTGCCCCCTCCTCACAATGTCCCATGCATGCTGCCCCCTCCTCACAATGTCCCATGCATGCTGCCCCCTCCTCACAGTGTCCCATGCATGCTGATCCCTCCTCACAGTGTCCCATGCATGCTGCCCCCTCCTCACAATGTCCCATGCATGCTGCCCCCTCCTCACAGTGTCCCATGCATTCTGCCCCCTCCTCACAGTGTCCCATGCATTCTGCCCCCTCCTCACAGTGTCCCATGCATGCTGCCCCCTCCTCACAGTGTCCCATGCATGCTGCCCCCTCCTCACAGTGTCCCATGCATGCTGCCCCCTCCTCACAGTGTCCCATGCATGCTGCCCCCTCCTCACAGTGTCCCATGCATGCTGCCCCCTCCTCACAATGTCCCATGCATGCTGCCCCCTCCTCACAATGTCCCATGCATGCTGCCCCCTCCTCACAATGTCCCATGCATGCTGCTCCCTCCTAACAATGTCCCATGCATGCTGCCCCCTCCTCACAATGTCCCATGCATGCTGCCCCCTCCTCACAATGTCCCATGCATGCTGCCCCCTCCTCACAGTGTCCCAGGCATGCTGCTCCCTCCTCACAATGTCCCATGCATGCTGCCCCCTCCTCACAGTGTCCCATGCATGCTGCCCCCTCCTCACAGTGTCCCATGCATGCTGCCCCCTCCTCACAGTGTCCCATGCATGCTGCCCCCTCCTCACAATGTCCCATGCATGCTGCCCCCTCCTCACAATGTCCCATGCTTGCTGCCCCCTCCTCACAATGTCCCATGCATGCTGCTCCCTCCTAACAATGTCCCATGCATGCTGCCCCCTCCTCACAATGTCCCATGCATGCTGCCCCCTCCTCACAATGTCCCATGCATGCTGCCCCCTCCTCACAGTGTCCCATGCATGCTGCTCCCTCCTCACAATGTCCCATGCATGCTGCCCCCTCCTCACAGTGTCCCATGCATGCTGCCCCCTCCTCACAGTGTCCCATGCATGCTGCCCCCTCCTCACAATGTCCCATGCATGCTGCCCCCTCCTCACAGTGTCCCATGCATGCTGCCCCCTCCTCACAGTGTCCCATGCATGCTGCCCCCTCCTCACAATGTCCCATGCATGCTGCTCCCTCCTAACAATGTCCCATGCATGCTGCCCCTCCTCACAATGTCCCATGCATGCTGCTCCCTCCTAACAATGTCCCATGCATGCTGCCCCCTCCTCACATTGTCCCATGCATGCTGCCCCCTCCTCACAGTGTCCCATGCATGCTGCCCTCTCCTCACAGTGTCCCATGCATGCTGCCCCCTCCTCACAGTGTCTCATGCATGCTGCCCCCTCCTCACAATGTCCCATGCATGCTGCCCCCTCCTCACAATGTCCCATGCATGCTGCCCCCTCCTCAGTGTCCCATGCATGCTGCCCCCTCCTCACAGTGTCCCATGCATGCTGCCCCCTCCTCACAGTGTCCCATGCATGCTGCCCCCTCCTCACAATGTCCCGTGCATGCTGCCCCCTCCTCACAGTGTCCCGTGCATGCTGCCCCCTCCTCACACTGTCCCGTGCATGCTGCCCCTCTCCATGAGCTCCTAATGCTGCCTTCCTCTTTTCCATAATGACACCTCCATGCTGCCCCATTCATCATACTAAGACCACCACACTAGCGCTTATGCTGAGACCCACACACACACACACACTACCCCACTCTTGATATTGACTCCCCTACATTGCTCCACTCCATACTGAGCCCACACATGCTGCCCCTTCTCCATAATGAGCTCCCAATGCTGCCCCCCTCTTATTCTGAGTCCTTACACTCCCCCCCCATCGATATTGTCATTGCTGTATCCCTCAACCCTTGTCCTCTGTCTCTAGCATTGGTCCCTCTCTCCCATTCCCCCAGCAGCAGCCTCTCTCCCCCCGCCTCCAGCAACAGTCTCTCCCCCAGCAACAACCTCTCTCCCCCCAGCGTCCCCCAGCATCAGCCTCTCTCCCCCCAGCATCAGCCTCTCTCCCCCCAGCCTCCCTCAGCATCAGCCTCCCTGCTCCCAGCTTACCCCAGCATCAGCCTCTCTCCTCCCAGCCTCCCCCAGCATGAGCCTCCTCCAGCATCAGCCTCTCTCCTCCCAGCCTCCCCCAGCATGAGCCTCCTCCAGCATCAGCCTCTCTCCTCCCAGCCTCCCCCAGCATGAGCCTCCTCCAGCATCAGCCTCTCTCCTCCCAGCCTCCCCCAGCATCAGCCTCCCTGCTCCCAGCATCAGCCTCCCTCCTCCCAGCCTCCCCCAGCATCAGCCTCCCTCCTCCCAGCCCCCCTCCTCCAAGCCTCCCCCTCCAAGCCTCCCCCAGCATCAGCCTCTCTCCCCCAGCCTCCCACAGCATCAGCCTCCCTCCTCCCAGCCTCCCCCAGCATCAGCCTCCCTCCTCCCAGCATCCCCCAGCATCAGCCTCCCTCCTCCCAGCATCCCCCAGCATCAGCCTCCCTCCTCCCAGCATCAGCCTATCTCCTCCCAGCCTCCCACAGCATCAGCCTCTCTCCTCCCAGCCTCCCACAGCATCAGCCTCTCTCCTCCCAGCCTCCCACAGCATCAGCCTCTCTCCTCCCAGCCTCCCACAGCATCAGCCTCCCTCCTCCCAGCCTCCCCCAGCATCAGCCTCCCTCCTCCCAGCCTCCCCCAGCATCAGCCTCCCTCCCCCCAGCCTCCCCCAGCATCAGCCTCCCTCCTCCCAGCCTCCCCCAGCATCAGCCTCCCCCAGCATCAGCCTCCCCCAGCATCAGCCTCCCCCAGCATCAGCCTCCCTCCTCATCAGCCTCCCTCCTCATCAGCCTCCCTCCTCATCAGCCTCCCCCTCCCAGCCTCCCCAAGCATCAGCCTCCCTCCCCCCAGCCTCTCTCTCTTCCCAGCCTCCCCTTGCATGATTACAGTGGACAAAAAGAGGCATCGCAATTTGCAACGATCATCAACTAACCTGTAAGGAGCCCATACATTCTAGGCTCTGCCTCTGCCTTACCTGCTCCAGTGCCCGCCGCCCTGCTCTGGCTGGCTCCTCTTCTGGCTTGCTCCAGCTGCAGACGCGTCCTCCTCCGCGGCGTGTGTCATCTGCAGGATTGGACGCTGCAGCACGGGGCAGTGAGCTGACTGTCGCGCCCGATGGAACTTCCGGGGTTAGTCAGCTCACTATGCCTGGCGCCCGCCATGTATTTAAATAGACAGCAGAAGTGCGCCTGTCCTCCCTCCCAACACCCCCCCCCCCCCCCCGGAACACAGCCGAGTGTAACGGAGGGAGGGACGGGGGGCGGGGATGTAAAAAAAAAAAAAAAAAAAAAATTTATATATTTTTTTTTTTTTTTTTTTTGCTGCCAGAAAGTGCCGCCCCCCGCAACGTGCCGCCCTAGGCACGGGACCACGGGTGCCTAGTGGCAAATACGGCCCTGTCTGTAACTGGCCAGTGTGAATGTGCATGTTACGGGGGGCTGTCTGATAATAACTGAAAGGAGTATCAGACAGTCAGGGTCCACCGTGCAAAGACTTTGCTGCAGACTATGGCAGAGTGCAATACCTCTGTTAACTCACAGAAGGATATAATAAGTAAGTAAAGCAATTCCTCCCTTACTTGGAGGGTGTGTGGAATGATCTCTGTTAACAATCACAGAGACAAAGGCAATGTGTGCGAAATGGCACCTACCTAGGTCCGCTCTTCTAGTGGTGCAAAAGAGACGAACAGCAGCGTAAGCCGCACAAAGCTCCTACCTGCGTTCGCTCCACTAGTGTGCGAGGACACGAACCACTAGATATGGCACCTGCCTAGGTCCGCTCTTCTGGTGGTGCAAAAGAGACGAACAGCAGCGTAAGCCGCACAAAGCTCCTACCTCTGTTCGCTCCCCTAGTGTGCGAGGATACGAACAACTGCCAGACGCAGTATAAGGAACGTTACCCTAGCGGCAACGTCCACCTACGAGTAGAATCACAAGGCCCAGCCAGACCATGTGCCTCAGGCACCTGCCTATGTCCGCTCCCCTAAGAGGTAAGGATACGGACAGCAGCCGAAGCTGTAAGGTATAAGACCGCTACCCTGCCGGTAGCGCTCACCTAGCATAGACAGAGGAATGCCTAGAGGAACGCGCACAGAGCGTCTACTCATATGCATGAACCAAGAGGACTGAGCACCATGCGGCGTGTGTCAGGGTCTTATATAGACTCTGTGCCTCATCCAAGATGGAGGACACCAGAGCCAATCCGCTGCCAGAACGACAGGAGTGACGTCATGCTGGCCTATCACCGAGCAAGACGTCACAAGCACATGACCAGCGACCAATCGGCATAGAAGGTGTCAGAGACATGTGACCTCGTGTCAGCGATGATGTCACCCGCACATGTGCAATGGCTCCAAGATTGGACTTAGTTTCCGGCGCTCGCACATGTGCAGTAGCAAGAAATCTGGACTTAGTCTCCAGCGCTCGCACATGTGCAGTAGCAAGAAATCTGGACTTAGTCTCCAGCGCTCGCACATGTGCAGTAGCAAGAAATCTGGACTTAGTCTCCAGCGCTCGCACATGTGCAGTAGCAAGAAATCTGGACATAGTCTCCAGTGCTCGCAGCAACCGTAACAGTACCTCCCCCTCAAGGGCCCCCCTCCCGGCGACGCAGGTAATCGGCAACTAAGTCGGGAGCATGGACAGCCTCCTCAGGCTCCCAAGAGCGATGTTCCGGGCCATAGCCCTCCCAATCTATCAAGAAGAACCTGCGCCCTCTAACCATCTTAGAACCAACTATGGCTCGTACCTCATAGCTAGAGCGAGAGGAATCAGAGGCAGGAGAGTGCACTTCACGAGCGTGAGGTAAAATAGCCGGCTTTAGCAGTGAGACATGGAATTTGTCATGAATCCTAAGATGGACAGGTAACTTCAATTGATAGACTACAGGATTTACCTGTCGAAGAACCTCATAAGGACCCAGGAAGCGAGGAGCAAATTTGACAGAGCTCACTCTAAGTTTCACGTGTTTTGCAGAGAGCCACACAAAGTCCCCTGGAGAAAAGACAGGAGCCGGGCGACGAAACCGATCGGACACCGTCTTCATACGGTCCTTAGCTGCTTGGATCGACTCTTGAGTCCGATCCCAAACCTCTCTGGCATTAGTTGCCCAGTCGGCCACAAGAGGAGGAGGTGCAGCAGCGGGAAACGGTACTGGTACCCTAGGGTGTTGCCCATTATTGAGTACGAACGGTGTCTGCCCAGTGGCCTCAGCCAGCGAATTGTTAAGGGCAAATTCTGCCCAGGGTAGGAGGGAGGACCAGTTATCGTGGTTCTCAGCAACAAAGTGTCGAAGGTATATAATCATAGATTGATTGGTACGTTCAACCAAACCATTAGTCTCCGGATGGTATGCCGAAGAGAGATTCAACTCAATTTGCAGAAGGCTACAAAGATCTCGCCAGAAACGGGAAGTAAATTGCGGGCCTCTATCACAAATGATACGATCTGGCATCCCGTGAAGCCTAAAGACATGCTTGAGGAATAGTTTGGCTAGTACCCTGGAAGATGGGATTCTCGATAACGGTACGAGATGAACCATCCGGGAGAAATGGTCCGTAATGACCCACACAAATCTATGTCCCTGTGAACATGGAAGATCACCCACAAAGTCCATGCCTACCACCTCCCATGGTCTATCTGGCACTGGTAAAGGATGCAAGAGCCCAGCCGGTCTCTGCCGTAATGGACGGTTGCGAGCACACGAGTAGCAGGAACCGACATATCTCTTGACGTGGCTGGCTAAGTGTGGCCACCAATACCACCTCTCCAGTAACTCTCGTGTCCGCCTAATACCAAAATGCCCACCCACCTTTGAGGTGTGGGCCCATGACAGTATATCATTCTGTCGATCAGGCGGAACAAAGGTCTTGCCCGGTGGGATTTGGTCTAACGTCACAGGGGAGAGCGTATGAAAAACCCTGGAGGGAAGGATAAGACGAGGTTCGTCAATCTCTTCCTGGGTAGAAAGCATAGAGCGAGACAGGGCGTCTGCCTTGTTATTCTTACTCCCAGACAGATAGTTGATGGAGAAGTGAAAGCGGGAGAAAAACAAGGACCAGCGGGCTTGGCGAGGATTCAGACGCTGAGCGGTTTGTAAGTACGTCAGATTCTTATGGTCTGTATAGACCTGGAAAGGATGTTTCGCTCCTTCCAGCAAGTGACGCCACTCCTCCAAGGCTAATCTCAAGGCGAGCAGTTCCCTATCCCCAATGGTATAGTTTCTCTCTGCCGGTGAAAAGGTTTTAGCAAAGAAGAAACACGGCCTTTTTCTACCTGCACCGTTCTTTTGATACAAGACCGCACCAGCACCCACTGAAGAGGCATCAACCTCTAAGAGGAAGGGCTTATTCTCATCGGGTCTTTGAAGAACGGGAGCAGTTGAAAAGTGTCTTTTTACTGCCTCAAAAGCCTGAGATGTCTCAGTAGACCAGGCTTTGGGATTAGCACCTTTCTTAGTCAAGGCCACCAAAGGGGCCACCAAAGTAGAAAAATGGGGTATGAACTGCCTGTAATAATTTATGAATCCTAAGAAGCGTTGCACCGCCTTCAAGGAATGAGGTTCGGACCATTGCAGGACAGCAGAGAGCTTCGCAGGATCCATAGCCAGACCCTCTTGTGAGATAATGTAACCCAAAAAAGGCAATGAGGACTGCTCGAATACACATTTCTCGAGTTTAGCAAACAATGAGTGCTCCCTTAAACGGGAAAGGACACGAACGACATCCTGACGATGAGTCTCCAGATCAGGAGAAAAAATCAGGATGTCGTCCAGATACACCACTACTGAGGATAACAGTAAATCCCTGAACACATCGTTTACGAAGTCCTGAAATACTGCGGGTGCATTACATAACCCAAAAGGCATGACGAGGTATTCATAGTGACCGTCTCGGGTGTTAAAAGCGGTCTTCCATTCGTCACCCTTTCGAATTCGTACCAAGTTATACGCACCCCGCAGATCCAACTTCGTAAAAACTTGAGCTCCTCTCAGTCTGTCAAAGAGCTCCGAAATTAAAGGTAATGGGTATTTGTTCTTTATTGTGATTGCGTTGAGACCCCTGTAATCTATGCAGGAACGCAAATCACCCTCTTTCTTCCGAACAAAGAAAAACCCAGCTCCCGCGGGAGAGACAGACTTACGAATGAACCCCTTCTCTAAACTCTCTCTTATATAGGTCGACATGGCCTCCGACTCAGGTATCGACAGGGGGTAAACCCTGCCTTTAGGTGGAACCGAACCTGGGATAAGGTCTATGGCACAGTCATACGGCCTATGGGGTGGAAGAACCTCAGCACCCTGTTTGGAGAACACGTCAGCGAAATCCAAATAGGGTGTAGGTATGGGAGAGAGATCAGTTGATGCAACCGCAACGACCTTAGGTGGTAAGGGAAGACATCGGGACTGACATTTCGAACCCCAACTAATAATGCTGTCAGACTCCCAGTCAATGTGAGGAGCATGAGTCCGAAGCCATGGAAGACCCAGAAGGACGTCGTCTATACCCTCAGGCAAAACAAGAAAAGAAATCTCCTCTATGTGACCCTGAGACAGGGAAAGGCGCAAGGGAACTGTCCTCAATGTAATGGAGTCAGACAACATAGTTCCATTAACAACACGGACAGGAATAGGCGCCTCTAACATGATAGAGGGAATATTGTGTCCCTTTACAAATCCTGAGGACACAAAAATCCCGTCAGCCCCGGAATCCACAAAAGCCATAATAGGCCATGTATTCTCAGATAACGAGAGCTGACCTGGGATACAACACTTAGAGGGTGCATAAGACGTCTCTAGTAACCCCCCTCTAATGGTTACTAGGCCAGGAAGTTTCCCTGACGACTAGAACACTTGTTGGCATAGTGCCCAGCCTGACGACATACGTAACATATAGGAGGACCAGACTTGCGTAGTCTGGAGGACGTATGACCTAACTCCATAGGAGTGGGATATGTTTCAGATGCTGAGGAAGATGGTAGTGGACCCTCAACAACTGGAATAGCCCGATGCTTAGGGCGTGAGGAAGAGACCTCGAGTCTACGTTCCTTATGGCGTACATCGATCCTCGTTGCTACTGGGGGGGGGGGGGGGGGGGGGGGGGGGGGGGGGGGGGGGGGGGGGGGGGGGGGGGGGGGGGCAGGGACCTCACGAGTAGCAAGGGCATCCTTGACATAGCCTGCCAACCCTCTCCAGAAGATAGGAATCAACACCTTCTCTGGCCAATCTAGTTCTGCCACCAGAGTTCTAAAAGCAATGGCATAAGAACTAGTGGATAACGAACCCTGAGATAGATCTAACAGTCTCAGGGCCGCATCATGGGTAACCTGCGGACCCATGAATACCGCCTTAAGAGCATCAAGAAAGTCTTGATGTCTCAGAGTAACCACATCAGAGCGCTCCCATAGGGGAGTCGCCCATTCTAAGGCTTTGTCCTGAAGTAAAGAGATGATAAAGCCTACTCTGGACCTCTCCGTAGAGAAGCGAGAAGAGTTGACCTCTAGGTGTATCTGACACTGACTAATGAAACCACGACATGATCTGGCATCGCCAGAATATCTGTTTGGCAGAGCAAGTCGAGGATCATGTGCAGATGTCACCATGGTCTGAGGTTTATCCTCTATACTCTTGAGCCGTGACTCAAGTACTTGTATGTAACGGTGTAACTGCTGATATTCTGCCATAACTGCCAGACCCTTGGCTCAGTCCTAATGTTACGGGGGGCTGTCTGATAATAACTGAAAGGAGTATCAGACAGTCAGGGTCCACCGTGCAAAGACTTTGCTGCAGACTATGGCAGAGTGCAATACCTCTGTTAACTCACAGAAGAATATAATAAGTAAGTAAAGCAATTCCTCCCTTACTTGGAGGGTGTGTGGAATGATCTCTGTTAACAATCACAGAGACAAAGGCAATGTGTGCGAAATGGCACCTACCTAGGTCCGCTCTTCTAGTGGTGCAAAAGAGACGAACAGCAGCGTAAGCCGCACAAAGCTCCTACCTGCGTTCGCTCCACTAGTGTGCGAGGACACGAACCACTAGATATGGCACCTGCCTAGGTCCGCTCTTCTAGTGGTGCAAAAGAGACGAACAGCAGCGTAAGCCGCACAAAGCTCCTACCTCTGTTCGCTCCCCTAGTGTGCGAGGATACGAACAACTGCCAGACGCAGTATAAGGAACGTTACCCTAGCGGCAACGTCCACCTACGAGTAGAATCACAAGGCCCAGCCAGACCATGTGCCTCAGGCACCTGCCTATGTCCGCTCCCCTAAGAGGTAAGGATACGGACAGCAGCCGAAGCTGTAAGGTATAAGAACGCTACCCTGCCGGTAGCGCTCACCTAGCATAGACAGAGGAATGCCTAGAGGAACGCGCACAGAGCGTCTACTCATATGCATGAACCAAGAGGACTGAGCACCATGCGGCGTGTGTCAGGGTCTTATATAGACTCTGTGCCTCATCCAAGATGGAGGACACCAGAGCCAATCCGCTGCCAGAACGACAGGAGTGACGTCATGCTGGCCTATCACCGAGCAAGACGTCACAAGCACATGACCAGCGACCAATCGGCATAGAAGGTGTCAGAGACATGTGACCTCGTGTCAGCGATGATGTCACCCGCACATGTGCAATGGCTCCAAGATTGGACTTAGTCTCCGGCGCTCGCACATGTGCAGTAGCAAGAAATCTGGACTTAGTCTCCAGCGCTCGCACATGTGCAGTAGCAAGAAATCTGGACTTAGTCTCCAGCGCTCGCACATGTGCAGTAGCAAGAAATCTGGACTTAGTCTCCAGCGCTCGCACATGTGCAGTAGCAAGAAATCTGGACATAGTCTCCAGTGCTCGCAGCAACCGTAACAGTGCACTTGTACTTTGCATGATACCAACAGATGTGCCGGACCATTTATATGGTTGTCTTGGCAGGTCTTAATAGGCAACTGATGTTTCTACATAATTCCTTATATATTCATGGCTTTTTTTTGCAATTGCCATTTAATAACACATTTGTGTGATTTTCTTTTTCATGTAAGACCCTTTATTGGCTGGCATACATCTGTTGAAAAATCCTACAGTGTATGAGGTGCATTTTTCCACTTTCCATACCAACAAAGGTTAATTTTACTACATGACTGCATTCTTTTCATGGTTGCAGAACTTCATGTATTTCTCTAAGCTGAGAGTCTAGTAATGTGCTGTTTAGTGAACCATACAATTGCAACAAATAAGAACACCAAGTAAAGGGCTTCTTTTCCCATTTACACAGGCCATAATAACCCTTAATTGTTTTTTAGTCAGCACACAAAGGAAAAAGCCTAATGATGGATGATTTTCATCAAGGGAGAATAAATGGTTTGAGGATGTTATATATTCTCTGGCTGTCATGCTTTTCTGGAAGGAGATTTAATAGGCTTCTTGATTACTGGCACTGATGAGAAGTGAGTGAGTGAATCATACAAGCAGAAGGGTCTGTAAGTGGAACCTGTGTGCATGATGAATTATGAGGGCTGGGGGCAAAATGTACTTATAAAAAATGTCATTTGATAGAAGCTTAATGTCAAAGTATAACACACAATTATTACCTTTGTATAGCAGTCCGTATTTACTAATCAATTATTTATATGGCTCCAAAATATGCTTCAATATTGAGCAGAAATTTAATTATGTGCATAGGTCCCTGTCTCCGTCGGGTCTCACAATATTTTCACCTTTTACCAAGCATGTACACAATCATACAAGTTAACACAGTAATTACTGTTATCACTAGTTTGCTATTGAAACTACCAGCAGTTTCCAAATACATCACCAGGATCCCCATTAGTACAAAAACACATCACCAGAGCTACCAGCAGTACAGAAATACATCACAAGAACCACCATCAGTACATGGTACAATGGCATACAGAAGTTTTAGCACCCTGGCCAAATTCCTATTATTGAGAACAGTTAAAGGGAACCTGTCAGGTCCAATATGCACCCAGAGCCACGAGCAGTTCTGGGTGCATATTTCTAATCCCTGTCTAACTGTCCCTGTAACTAGCAGCATAGATAAAGACATCTTTAGAAAAAGTATTTCTAAAGATCTTTTATAATATGCTAATGAGGCCATCGACTAGTCACACTGGCGATGCTTCCCCTGGCTAATCAGCCCCTTTAGCATGGTAGTATGCCCCTGTGGCCATACTAACATGCCAATGATGCACAGTGTAAGAGGCATGTTCAATCTAACCGCTCTCTGGTGCCACAGCACCGAACGCTTGATTTCGGCTCAGTGCACATCATCAGAAGTCCCCGACTTTTAGTCATGCATATTATGAAGTGAAGTACGCCTGAGTGAAGGCGTATTGGCTTCAAACTGGCATAATGCGCATGACCGGAAGTCCGGGGACGTTCTGATCATGCGCACTGAGCCAAAAACCTATGGTGGCAGCAGAGGTGAGAGCGACTAAGCCTCTGAGAATGCACATTTATTAGCATGTTAGTACACAGGGGTGTGCTTACATGCTAAGGGGGCCAACTAGCCAAGAGAACTAACGCTCTCGCTACTAGTCCCTGCTCTCAATAGCATATTATAAAGAATCTTTAGAAATAGTTTTTCTAAAGATCTCTTTATCTATGCTACTACATACAAGGATGGTTAGGTAGAGATTAGCAATATGCACACAGAACTGCTCATGGTTCTGGGTGTACATTGCATCTGACAGATTCTCTTTAAGCAAGTTGAAGATGAAATGATCTGTAAAAGGCATAAAGTTAAATTATACAGATAACAACAGAATGTGGAACCATATCAAATCTATATATAAGGGCACTACAACCTGAAACAATACATTTATAACAAGAGAACTAAGAGGGAAAAATAGTCCTGGTCATATCATGACCCTGAGCATCAGAATAAATCAAATACCACATCCTTGCAAAAAATGTAAAACATTTATTAGAAAATATTATAGCACTGGGTAAAATACAACATCAACATATTACAATCATATTTAACAGGTTTTTATAAGAAGACCCTGAAGACAGTTCACATAGGGCCAGCAAACCACTCATGACATAAAGTTCTTTTTAAGATGATCTACAGATACATAAATGGTGGTTTATATTAGGTATAATACAATAAACTAGCATATAAGGTAATAGTAGAAAACCACATAAATCCTATATGTAAATCATGGATTACAATATATACATTAAATAGTCTTTTTTTTACACTAAGGTGCAACCATCAGCTAGAGCAAGATTTCCAATGAGGAACACCATCTTAGTATAATGCTCCAGATAGTTGAAAAACCATGATCCAGTAATAAGCATAGTGATCACTCCCATGGTGGTTTGGTATGCCTAAGAAAATTGTGCCCTGACGCACACATTTCGATGCGTCTCGGGGGGCCCAAGATAACCCAGAAATCTTACAGAACTGAAAGACTTTTCCACGATAGAATTGATGAAAATCCCTCAAACAAGAATTAAAAGACAATTGGCTGGCTACACAAGCATTTATAAGATGTGATTCTTGCAAAAGTGGGTGCCATTAGGTATTAACCATGCAGGGTGCCTGTTACGGGGGCTGTCTGATTATAAAAACCAAAGGGATATCAGACAGTCAGGGTCCACCATGCAAAGTCTCTGCTGCAGACTATGGCAGAGGATAAGGGGTATCTTGTACTACGGAAGCAGTACTGACACTGATACGTCTCAGTGACACTAGAGCCAATCACGACGTGTACTGTTAAAGTCACAGCGACTACCGTATTTAGCATTAACGTAAAAGGG
Source organism: Anomaloglossus baeobatrachus (assembly GCF_048569485.1). NCBI lineage: Eukaryota > Metazoa > Chordata > Amphibia > Anura > Aromobatidae > Anomaloglossus > Anomaloglossus baeobatrachus. The sequence continues at coordinate 193,658,673 of NC_134356.1, read as the reverse complement.
TTAGGTAAATGAGTGAGGAAGAGTATATAAGTGTGCCGCTGTAAATAGTAGTAGCACAAGTGCAGAGTGCAATACCTCTGTTAAACTCAGAGAGGCATATAGTTAGGAAATAAAGCAATTCCTCCCTTACTCGGAGGGTGTGTGGTATGGTCTCTGTTAATGATCACAGAGACAAAAGCAGTGAGTGTGAAATGGCACCTACCTAGGTCCGTTCCTCTAGTGGTGCCAGGAGACGGACAGCAGCGTAAGCCGCACAAAGCTCCTACCTGTGTTTGCTCCACTAGTGTGCGAGGACACGAACCACTGGATATGGCACCTGCCTAGGTCCGCTCTTCTAGTGGTGCCAGGAGACGGACAGCAGCATAAGCCGCACAAAGCTCCTACCTGTGTTTGCTCCACTAGTGTGCGAGGACACGAACCACTAGATATGGCACCTGCCTAGGTCCGCTCCACTAGTGGTGCAAAAGAGACGGACAGCAGCACAAGCCGCACAAAGCTCCCACCTATGTTCGCTCCCCTAGTGTGCGAGGATACGAACAACTGCCAGACGCAGTATAAGGAATGTTACCCTAGTGGCAACGTCCACCTACGAGTAGAATCACAAGGCCCAGCCGGACCATGTGCCTCAGGCACCTGCCTATGTCCGCTCCAATAAGATGTAAGGATACGGACCGCAGCCGAAGCTGTAAGGTACAAGAACGCTACCCTGCCGGTAGCGCTCACCTAGCATAGACAGAGAGATGCCTAGAGGGACGTGCACAGAGCGTCTACTCTCATGCATGAACCAAGAGGACTGAGCGCCGGGCGGCGTGCGTCAGGGTCTTATATAGACTCTGTGCCTCATCCAAGATGGAGGACACCAGAGCCAATCTGCTGCCAGAACGACAGCAATGACGTCACGCTGGCCTATCACCGAGCAAAGCGTCACAAGCACATGACCAGCGACCAATCAGCTTAGAAGGTGTCAGAGACATGTGACCTCGTGCCAGCGATGATGTCACCCGCACATGTGCAATGGCTCCCAGATAGGACTTAAGGCTACTTTACACACTGCGATATCGGTCCCGATATCGCTAGTGTGGGTACCCGCCCCCATCTGTTGCGCGACACGGGCATATCGCTGCCCGTGCCGCACAACATCGCCCACAGCCGTCACACATACTTACCTGTCCGGCGACGTCGCTGTGACGGGCGAACCGCCTCCTTTCTAAGGGGGCGGTCCATGCGGCGTCACAGCGACGTCACTGAAACGTCACTGAACCGCCGCCCAATCGCAGCGGAGGGGCGGAGATGAGCGGGACGTAACATCCCGCCCACCTCCTTCCTTCCGCATAGCGGCCGGGAGGCAGGTAGGGAGAGCTTCCTCGCTCCTGCGGCATCACACGCAGCGATGTGTGCTGCCGCAGGAACGAGGAACAACCTCGTTACTGCTGAAGTAACGATAATTGGGAATGGACCCCCGTGTCGCCGATTAGCGATTTTTCACTGTTTTGCAACGATGCAAAATCGCTAATCGATGTCACACGCAACGGCATCGCTAATGCGGCCGGATGTGCGTCACGAATTCCGTGACCCCAACGACTCCGCATTAGCGATGTCGTAGCGTGTAAAGCCCGCTTTAGTCTCCAGTGCTCGCACATGTGCAGTAGCAAGGAATCCGAACATAGTCTCCAGTGCATCAGCAACCATAACAGCACCTCCCCCTCAAGGGTCCCACTCCCGGCGACGCAGGTACTCGGCAACTAAGTCGGGAGCATGGACAGCCTCCTCGGGCTCCCAAGAGCGATGTTCCGGGCCGTAGCCCTCCCAATCTATCAAGAAGAACCTGCGCCCTCGAGCCATCTTAGAACCAACTATGGCTCGTACCTCATAGCTAGAGCGAGAGGAATCAGAGGCAGGAGAGTGCACTTCACGAGTGTGAGGTAAAATAGCCAGCTTTAACAGTGAAACATGGAATTTGTCATGGATCTTAAGATGGACGGGTAGTTTTAATTGGTAGACTACAGGATTTACCTGTCAAAGAACCGCATAAGGACCCAGGAAGCGAGGAGTAAATTTGACAGAGCTCACTCTAAGTTTCACGTGTTTTGCAGAGAGCCACACAAAGTCCCCCGGAGAAAAGACAGGAGCCGGGCGACGAAACCGATCGGACACCGTCTTCATATGGTCCTTAGCTGCTTGGATCGGCTCTTGAGTCCGATCCCAAACCTCTTTGGCATTAGTTGCCCAGTCGGCCACAAGAGGAGGAGGTGCAGCAGCGGGAAACGGTACCGGTACCCTAGGGTGTTGCCCATTATTGAGTACGAACGGTGTCTGCCCAGTGGCCTCAGCCAGCGAATTGTTAAGGGCAAATTCTGCCCAGGGTAGGAGAGAGGACCAGTTATCGTGGTTCTCAGCAACAAAGTGTCGAAGGTATATAATCATGGATTGATTGGTACGCTCAACCAAACCATTGGTCTCCGGATGGTATGCCGAAGAGAGATTCAACTCAATTTGCAGAAGGCTACAAAGATCTCGCCAGAAACGGGAAGCAAATTGCGGGCCTCTATCACAAATGATACGATCTGGCATCCCGTGAAGCCTAAAGACATGCTTGAGGAATTGTTTGGCTAGTACCCTGGAAGATGGGATTCTCGATAACGGTACGAGATGAACCATCCGGGAGAAATGGTCCGTAATGACGCACACAAATCTATGTCCCTGTGAACACGTAAGATCATCCACAAAGTCCATGCCTACCACCTCCCATGGTCTATCTGGCACTGGTAAAGGATGCAAGAGCCCAGCCTGTCTCTGCCGTAACGGACGTTTGCGAGCACACGAGTAGCAGGAACCGACATATCTCTTGACGTGGCTGGTTAAGTGTGGCCCCCAATACCACCTCTCGAGTAACTCTCGTGTCAGTCTAATATTAAAATGCCCACCCACCTTTGAGGTGTGGGGCCACGACAGTATATCATTCTGTCGATCAGGCGGAACAAAGGTCTTGCCCGGTGGGATTTGGTCTAATGTCACAGGGGAGAGCGTATGAAAAACCCTGGAGGGAAGGATAAGACGAGGTTCGTCAATCTCTTCCTGGGTAGAAACCATAGAGCGAGACAGGGCGTCTGCCTTGTTATTCTTACTCCCAGACAGATAGTTGATGGAGAAGTGAAAGCGGGAGAAAAACAAGGACCAGCGGGCTTGGCGAGGATTCAGACACTGAGCGGTTTGTAAGTACGTCAGATTCTTATGGTCTGTATAGACCTGGAAAGGATGTTTCGTTCCTTCTAGCAAGTGTCGCCACTCCTCCAAGGATAATCTCAGGGCGAGCAGTTCCCTATCCCCAATGGTATAGTTTCTCTCTGCCGGTGAAAAGGTTTTAGCAAAGAAGAAACACGGCCTTTTTCTACCTACACCGTTCTTTTGATACAAGACTGCACCAGCACCCACTGAAGAGGCATCAACCTCCAAGAGGAAGGGCTTATTCTCATCGGGTCTTTGAAGAACGGGAGCAGTTGAAAAGTGTCTTTTTACTGACTCAAAAGCCTGGGATGTCTCAGTAGACCAGACTTTTGGATTAGCACCTTTCTTAGTCAAGGCCACCAAAGTGGCCACCAAAGTGGAGAAATGGGGTATGAACTGCCGGTAATAATTTATAAATCCTAAGAAGCATTGCACCGCCTTCAAGGAATGAGGTTCGGACCATTCCAGGACAGCAGAGAGCTTCGCAGGATCCATAGCCAGACCCTCTTGTGAGATAATGTAACCCAAAAAAGGCAAGGATGACTGCTCGAATACTCACTTTTCGAGTTTAGCAAACAATGAGTGCACCCTTAAACGGGAAAGGACACGAACGACATCCTGACGATGAGTCTCCAGATCAGGAGAAAAAATCAGGATGTCGTCCAGATACACCACGACGGAGGATAACAGTAAATCCCTGAACACATCGTTTACGAAGTCCTGAAATACCGCGGGTGAATTACATAAACCAAAAGGCATGACGAGGTATTCATAGTGACCGTCTCGGGTGTTAAAAGCGGTCTTCCATTCGTCACCCTCTCGAATTCGTACCAAGTTATACGCACCCCGCAGATCCAACTTTGTAAAAACCTGAGCTCCCCTCAGTCTGTCAAAGAGCTCCGAAATTAAAGGTAACGGGTATTTGTTCTTTATTGTGATTGCGTTGAGACCCCTGTAATCTAGGCAGGGATGCAAATCACCCTCTTTCTTCCGAACAAAGAAAAACCCAGCTCCCGCGGGAGAGACAGACTTACGAATGAACCCCTTCTCTAAACTCTGTCTTATATAGGTCGACATGGCCTCCGACTTAGGTATTGACAGGGGGTAAACCCTGCCCTTAGGTGGAACCAAACCTGGGATAAGGTCTATGGCGCAGTCATACGGCCTATGGGATGGAAGAACCTCAGCACCCTGTTTGGAGAACACGTCAGCGAAATCCAAATAGGGTGTAGGTATGGGAGAGAGATCAGTTGATGCAACCGCAACAACCTTAGGTGGTAAGGGAAGACATCGGGACTGACATTTCGAACCCCAACTAATAATGCTGTCGGACTCCCAGTCAATTAGAGGAGCATGGGTCCGAAGCCATGGGAGACCCAGAAGGACGTCGTCTATACCCTCAGGCAAAACAAGAAAAGAAATCTCCTCTATGTGACCCTGAGAAAGGGAAAGGCGCAAGGGAACTGTCCTCAATGTAATGGAGTCAGACAACATAGTCAAAATTAACAACACGGACAGGAATAGGCGCCTCTAACATGATAGAGGGAATATTGTGTCTCTTTACAAATCCTGAGGACACAAAAGTCCCGTCAGCTCCGGAATCCACAAAAGCCATAATAACCCCCTCTAATGGTTACTAGGCCTGGGAGTTTCCCTGTCGGCTAGGACACTTGTTGGCATAGTGCCCAGCCTGACGACATACGTAACATATAGGAAGGCCAGACTTGCGTAGTCTGGAGGACGTATGACCTAACTCCATAGGAGTGGGAGATGTTTCAGGTGCTGAGGAAGATGGTGGTGGACCTTCAACAACTGGAATAGCCCGATGCTTAGGGCGTGAGGAAGAGTCCTCGAGTCTACGTTCCCTATGACGTACGTCGATCCTCGTTGCTACTGTGATCAAGTCCTCTAGAGAAGCAGGGACCTCACGAGTAGCAAGGGCATCCTTGACATAGCCTGCCAACCCTCTCCAGAAGATAGGAATCAACACCTTCTCTGGCCAGTCTAGTTCTGCCACCAGAGTTCTAAATGCAATAGCATAAGAACTAGTGGATAACGAACCCTGATATAGATCTAACAGTCTCAGGGCCGCATCATGGGTAACCTGCGGACCCATGAATACCGCTTTAAGAGCATCAAGAAAGTCTTGATGTCTCAGAGTAACCACATCAGAGCGCTCCCATAGGGGAGTCGCCCATTCTAAGGCTTTGTCCTGAAGTAAGGAGATGATAAAGCCTACTCTGGACCTCTCCGTAGAGAAGCGAGAAGAGTTTACCTCTAGGTGTATCTGACACTGACTAATGAAAACACGAGATGATCTGGCACCGCCAGAATATCTGTTTGGCAGAGCAAGTCGAGGATCATGTGCAGATGTCACCATGGTCTGAGGTTTATCTTCTATACTCTTGAGCCGCGACTCAAGTACTTGTATGTAACGGTGTAACTGCTGATATTCTGCCATAACTGCCAGACCCTTGGCTCAGTCAAAATGTTACGGGGGCTGTCTGATTATAAAAACCAAAGGGATATCAGACAGTCAGGGTCCACCGTGCAAAGTCTCTGCTGCAGACTATGGCAGAGGATAAGGGGTATCTTGTACTACGGAAGCAGTACTGACACTGATACGTCTGAGTGACACTAGAGCGAATCACGACGTATACTGTTAAAGTCACAGCGACTACCGTATTTAGCATTAACGTAAAAGGGTTAGGTTAATGAGTGAGGAAGAGTATATAAGTGTGCCGCTGTAAATAGTAGTAGCACAAGTGCAGAGTACAATACCTCTGTTAAACTCACAGAGGCAAATAGGAAATAAAGCAATTCCTCCCTTACTCGGAGGGTGTGTGGTATGGTCTCTGTTAATGATCACAGAGACAAAAGCAGTGTGTGTGAAATGGCACCTACCTAGGTCCGTTCCTCTAGTGGTGCCAGGAGACGGACAGCAGCGTAAGCCGCACAAAGCTCCTACCTGCGTTCGCTCCCCCAGTGTGCGAGGACATGAACCACTAGATATGGCACCTGCCTAGGTCCGCTCCACCAGTGGTGCAAAAGAGACGGACAGCAGCACAAGCCGCACATAGCTCCTACCTATGTTCGCTCACCTAGTGTGCAAGGATATGAACAACTGCCAGACGCAGTATAAGGAACGTTACCCTAGTGGCAAAGTCCACCTATGAGTAGAATCACAAGGCCCAGCCGGACCATGTGCCTCAGGCACCTGCCTATGTCCGCTCCACTAAGATGTAAGGATACGGACCGCAGCCGAAGCTGTAACGTACAAGAACGCTACCCTGCCGGTAGCGCTCATCTAGCATAGACAGAGATGCCTAGAGGGACGTGCACAGAGCGTCTACTCTCATGCATGAACCAAGAGGACTGAGCGCCGGGCGGCGTGAGTCAGGGTCTTATATAGACTCTGTGACTCATCCAAGATGGAGGACACCAGAGCCAATCCGCTGCCAGAATGACAGCAATGATGTCACGCTGGCCTATCACCGAGCAAAGCATCACAAGCACATGACCAGCGACCAATCGGCATAGAAGGTGTCAGAGACATGTGACCACGTGTCACAAGCACATGACCAGTGGCCAATCAGCTTAGAAGGTGTCAGAGACATGTGACCTCGTGTCAGCGATGATGTCACCCGCACATGTGCAATGGCTCCCAGTTAGGACTTAGTCTCCAGCGCTTGCACAAGTGCAGTAGCAAGAAATCTGAACATAGTCTCCAGTGCTCGCACATGTGCAGTAGCAAGAAATCCGAACATAGTCTCCAGTGCCACAGCAACCGTAACAGTGCCCAAATCTTTGCATTGGCCCATTTTCCTTTCTTGTTAATTTACAAATGTAAAAGATGAAAAAATATATTTTAAATATATATTTAATGTGTCATCTTTAACTTCATGCCTTTGAGAGATTATTTCATCTTCTTCAACTTGCTTAACTGTTCGCAATAACAGTAATTTTGACCAAGGATGCCAAAATCTTTACATGTCACTGTATTAAATTTGTACCCCAAGAAAACAGACAACAAAAAAAACAGTAGATATTTGTCAAGTAAGATGACAAGAGCTGGTAATTCATGTGTTATGGTTACATTTACATTACATTTTTGCTGTGATTTTTAGAATAATTTTGAGGCAAAAAATGCAATTTGACTGCAACGTATTAATAGAACCTTCACATGCCTTTTTTACTTTGATAGACCCAATAATATTAACAGGTTATATCTTTTTCTACAACTGATAAGAGCTTGCTATCAGACAATTAATGCCATTTTTATTCATCTCTGAGTTCCGCGCAGCATTTGCTTATTAGTTACTGCGTCAGGGACAGTGAAGCTGGCACTGAGGAGGCACTTTGGCTGTATTCATGTGGCACAGATGATTATGGCTCACAGTGATATGGGAGTATGACTGACATTGATTGGGGCACCATCTTTCTGTCCTCATGGTAACAAACTCTGAATAGTATGATCTTTCTTACTTCCATATTAGAATTTACTGTATTTATCTTGAGAAAAGTGTAGGGAATAGGAATGAGTGAACCCAAACTGTAAAGATTAGGGTTCGTACCGGACACCTTGTGTCTAGTGATGAGCGAGTACTAAAAAGCTCGGGTGCTCGAAGCTCGGGCCGAGCCTCCCAAGATACTCGTGTACTCGGCCCGAGCAACGAGCCCAATGTTATCCTATGGGAGACCCGAGTATTTTTGTGAAATGACCTCCCGGCAGCATGGAGAAACCCTAAAAATGGCACAAAAGTCTCAGAAGAGTGCTCAAATGACATGGCAACAGCATGGGGAAGACCCCTTGAAGCATTTATCACTCAAAAGTCACAGCTGTGAACAATTTTGTCCGCGTTTTACGCCATTTTTACGGACTCACCAGAAAACCTTCCAAACTGACCCCAAAATGATTTTTCATGGCGGAAATGTTAAGGGCACATACCCAATAGTGAGATAGATAATAATAATAATAATAATAATAATAATTTTATTCATTTATATAGCGCTATTAATTCCATAGCACTTTACATACATTGGCAACACTGTCCCTATTGGGGCTCACAATCTAAATTCCCTATCTGTATGTCTTTGGAGTGTGGGAGGAAACCGGAGTACCCGGAGGAAACCCACGCAAACACGGGGAGAACATACAAACTCCTTGCAGATAGTGTCCTTGGTGGGATTTGAACCCAGGACCCCAGCGCTGCAAGACTGCAGTGCTAACCACTGAGCCACCGTGGTGTATGTTACTTTTTGAGATTAATACATGAAAGATTTTACGTGAAAACATTGTGTGGCACTCCGATGTCCCTGAGAAGAGACGTACATGAAGGCCTCTTGAGTCTAATGTGCCCATTTTGAGGAAGTGAGTCTTTGTAGTATTTTCCTTTGCCAGGGCAGTCCAAAATTGTGAGGTTCACCAATGCCCCTGCATACAGACGTGCATGAGGGCCTCAAAACATTAAGTGTCCATTGTCAGGAAGTGGGTGTATTATAGTATAGCCCTTAGGCAGGGCAGCCAAAAATTGGGAGGCTCCACATTGTCCCTGGATAGAGACGTGCATGATGGCCTTTAAACCTGAAGTGCCCATTGTAAGGAAGTGGGTCTATTTCAGTATAGCCCTTTGCCAGGGCAGCCAAAAATTGGGAGGCTCCACATTGTCCCTGGATAGAGCCGTGCATTATGGCCTGTAAACCTGAAGTGCCCATTGTAAGGAAGTGGGTCTATTTCAGTATAGCCCTTTGCCAGGGCAGCCAAAAATTGGGAGGCTCCACATTGTCCCTGGATAGAGCCGTGCATTATGGCCTGTAAACCTGAAGTGCCCATTGGAAGGAAGTGGGTCTATTTCAGTATAGCCCTTTGCCAGGGCAGCCAAAAATTGGGAGGCTCCACATTGTCCCTGGGTAGAGACGTGCATGAGGGCCTCAAAACATTAAGTGTCCATTTTAAGGAAGTGGGTGTATTTCAGTATAGCCCTTTGCCAGGGCAGCCAAAAATTGGGAGGCTCCACATTGTCCCTGGGTAGAGACGTGCATGATGGCCTCAAAACATTAAGTGTCCATTTTAAGGAAGTGGGTGTATTTCAGTATAGCCCTTAGGCAGGGCAGCCAAAAATTGGGAGGCTCCACATTGTCCCTGGGTAGAGACGTGCATGAGGGCCTCAAAACATTAAGTGTCCATTTTAAGGAAGTGGGTGTATTTCAGTATAGCCCTTAGGCAGGGCAGCCAAAAATTGGGAGGCTCCACGTTGTCCCTGGGTAGAGACGTGCATGAGGGCCTCAAAACATTGTTCCCATTGCAAAGGAGCGGGTCTCCTGTCGTTGTAATGTCCATTCTGCAAAGAATGGGCGAAAAAATTTACCACTGGGGGTATACCTGAAACAAAGACCTAACTATTGTAACGGTCATCATGATGGCGCATGAGGAGAAGGAGGAGCAGTCCAGCGATTATCCAAAGTCGAGAAGTGTACCCATGGGTGAGTGGAGGTACATGGCAAACTTTAAATTCCGCTCTCATTTGCTGGTGGTGTGGTGAAGTCTGGCCCAATCCAACCCTTGTTCATCTTTATCAGAGTCAGCCTGTCAGCATTTTCAGTTGACAGGCGGGTGCGTTTATCTGTAATGATTCCACCTGCGGCACTAAAAACACGCTCTGACAAAACGCTAGCAGCAGGGCAGGCCAGGACTTCCAAGGCGTAGAGAGCCAATTCATGCCACGTGTCCAGCTTGGATACCCAATAATTGTAAGGCACAGAGGAATGTCGGAGTACAGTTGTTCGATCTGCAAGGTACTCCTTCAGCATCTGGGCAAACTTAGGATTTCTTGTGGCACTACCCCGCACCTCAGGGGCTGTGGTACGTGAGGGGCTGAGAAAACTGTCCCACATCTTAAAGACTGTTCCCCTACCTCTGGCGGATTGGACTTGTGCCTCTCTCGGCTGTACGCCTCGGTTGTCCACTGATTCCTGACCTATGCCGCTAGCGTTTTGTGAGGGGAATGCTTTGCCTACTTCCGTGAGTATGGCCTTCCGAAACTGCTGCATTTTGGTTGACCTCTCCTCCACGGGAATAAGAGACAAAAAGTTCTCCTTGTAGCGTGGGTCTAACAGTGTTACCAACCAGTAATGATTGTCGGCCAAGATGTTCTTAACGCGAGGGTCACGAGACAGGCAGCTTACCATAAAGTCAGCCATGTGCGCCAGACTCTTAACAGCCAGGACTTCAGTAGCCTGACCAACAAGATGACTGAACATGCTGTCCTCCTCCTCCTCCTCCTCCTCCTCCTCCTCATCTACCCTGTCCTCTGGCCAGCCACGCTGAATCGAGGATATGACTGGTGTGCATGTCATATCCTCAATTTGGCCGGAGAGTTGCTCCATGTCTTCATCCTCCTCCTCGTCATAGTCCTCCACTGCACGTTGTGATGAGACGAGGCTGGGCTGTGTGTTATCACCCACACCCACTACTGTTTCTTGCTGCAACTCATCGCACTCCGCCTGCAATGCATCATGTTTGTTTTTCAGCAGGGACCGTTTTAGAAGGCAGAGTAGCGGTATGGTGACGCTAATAATGGCGTCATCACCACTCACCATCTTGGTGGAGTCCTCAAAGTTTTGGAGGATGGTACATAGGTCTGACATCCATCTCCACTCCTCAGGTGTTATGTGTGGAGTTTGACCCATTTCCCGACGGCTTAGGTGATGCAGGTACTCAACAACTGCCCTCTTCTGCTCACATATCCTGACCAACATGTGCAGAGTTGAATTCCAACGCGTGGGGACATCACACACCAGTCTGTGAGCCGGAAGATGCAAACGGCGCTGAAAGCCGGCAAGGCCGGCTGAAGCAGTAGGTGACTTTCGAAAATGTGCAGACAGGCGGCGAACTTTTACCAGCAGATCAGACAGCTCTGGGTATGACTTTATAAACCGCTGAACCACGAGGTTGAGCACATGGGCCACGCATGGAACATGTGTCAGCTGGCCTCGCCTCAAAGCCGCCACCAGGTTCCGGCCATTGTCACAAACGACCTTTCCTGGCTTTAGGTTCAGAGGTGTGAGCCAGTGATCTGCCTGCTGTTTCAGAGCTGTCCACAGCTCTTCTGCATTGTGGGGTTTGTCACCTATGCAGATTAGCTTCAGCACAGCCTGTTGCCGCTTCGCCGAGGCAGTGCTGCAGTGCTTCCAGCTTGTGACTGGTGTGGAGGGCACAGTGGATGAGGATGCGCAGGAGGAGGAGGAGGCTGAAGAGCATGACATTCCGGAGCTGTAGAGTGTGGGTGAAACACTGACTGAGGTAGGGCCTGCAAACCTTGGTGTGGGAAGGACGTGTTCCGTCCCTCGCTCAGACTGGGTCCCAGCTTCCACAATATTAACCCAGTGTGCCGTCAACGAGATGTAGCGGCCTTGCCCACAAGCACTTGTCCACGTGTCTGTGGTTAGGTGGACCTTGGGTGAAACAGCGTTGTTCAGGGCACGTGTGATGTTTTGTGACACGTGGTTATGCAACGCGGGGACGGCACACCGGGAGAAATAGTGGCGGCTGGGGACCGAGTAACGTGGGACAGCTGCCGCCATCAGGTCACGGAATGCTTCTGTCTCCACCAGCCTAAAAGGCAACATTTCCAGCGCAAGCAGTCGCGAAATGTTAGCATTTAGAACTGTGGCATGTGGGGTGTTGGCAGTGTATTTGCGCCTGCGTTCAAAGGTTTGCTGAATGGATAACTGAACGCTGCGCTGGGACAAGGACGTGCTTGATGATGGTGTTCTTTCTGCGTAGGCAACTGCAGGTGCAGGAGTGGAGGAGGTTTGTTCGCAGGCAGCATGGACAGAGGATTGGCTCGCATGCACAACCAGCGAAGACGTAGCAGTGACATCAGCAAGCACTGCTCCTCGACTCTGTTGTACTTCCCACAAAGTCGGGTGCTTGGCTGACATGTGCCTGATCATGCTGGTGGTGGTCAGGCTGCTAGTTTTGGTACCCCTGCTGATGCTGGCACGGCAGGTGTTGCAAATGGCCTTTTTTGAATCATCTGGATCCAACTTAAAAAACTGCCAGACTCGTGAAGACCTAACATTTGTACAGGCACCTTGTGTTGTCGTGTTGTTCCGGGGAACGGTTGCCTGACTTCTGCCTGGGGCCACCACCCTGCTTCTTACTGCCTGTTGTGATGCTACGCCTCCCTCCCCCTGTGCACTGCTGTCCTCGCTCTGCATATCCTCCTGCCAGGTTGGGTCAGTTACTGGATCATCCACCACGTCATCTTCCTCTTCCGCACCCTGCTCCTCCTCCTGACTTGCTGACAATTGTGTCTCATCATCGTCCACCACTTGTTGAGACACGTTGCCAACTTCGTGAGAACGTGGCTGCTCAAATATTTGGCCATCTGTACAGACGATCTCCTCATGACCCACTTCAATATGAGCTGGCGAGAGGCCAGAATGTGTGAATGGAAACGTGAACAGCTCTTCCGAGTGTCCAAGTGTGGGATCATTAATGTCCGAGGAGGACGTGTACTCAGCCTGGTGGTAGGAAGGAGGATCAGGTTCAGAAATGTGCGGTGCAGTATCACGGCTACTGACACTTGACCGTGTGGAAGACAGAGTGTTTGTGGTGGTGCCAATCTGACTGGAAGCATTATCCGCTATCCAACTAACAACCTGTTGACACTGGTCTTGGTTCAAGAGCGGTGTACTGCTGCGGTCCCCAAGAATTTGGGACAGGACGTGCGAGCGACTAGATGTGGCCCTTTGTTGTGGCGAAATTAGAGCTTGCCCACGACCTCGGCCTCTGCCTGCACCACCATCACGTCCACTTCCTTGTTCCTTGCCAATGCCCTTGCGCATTTTGCAATGCTGTGCACTGCTGACGTGTATATTCACTACTTGTGCGTTATATCAAAGTTTCTGGAAATTGCACACAAGTGCACCTGTACGCTGCCACCGACAGGCACACACGTGCGGTTTTTAAATGCAAGCACGGACGCACTAAGAACCTAACACAGGTTTTAGGAGCAAAAATTAAGAACTCTGACACTATCAGCCACTGCTGACTGACGTGTATTATACACTACACTTGTGCGTTATATAATAGTTTGGTAAAAACGCACACCAGTGCACCTGTACGCTGCCACCAACAGGCACACACGTGCGGTTTTAAAAACCAAGCACGGACGCAATAATAACCTAACACAGGTTTTAGGAGCAAAAATTAAGAACTCTGACACTATCAGCCACTGCTGACTGACGTGTATTATACACTACACTTGTGCGTTATATAATAGTTTGGTAAAAACGCACACCAGTGCACCTGTACGCTGCCACCAACAGGCACACACGTGCGGTTTTAAAAACCAAGCACGGACGCAATAATAACCTAACACAGGTTTTAGGAGCAAAAATTAAGAACTCTGACACTATCAGCCACTGCTGACTGACGTGTATTATACACTACACTTGTGCGTTATATAATAGTTTGGTAAAAACGCACACCAGTGCACCTGTACGCTGCCACCAACAGGCACACACGTGCGGTTTTAAAAACCAAGCACGGACGCAATAATAACCTAACACAGGTTTTAGGAGCAAAAATTAAGAACTCTGACACTATCAGCCACTGCTGACTGACGTGTATTATACACTACATCTGTGCGTTATATAATAGTTTGGTAAAAACGCACACCAGTGCACCTGTACGCTGCCACCAACAGGCACACACGTGCGGTTTTAAAAACCAAGCACGGACGCAATAATAACCTAACACAGGTTTTAGGAGCAAAAATTAAGAACTCTGACACTATCAGCCACTGCTGACTGACGTGTATTATACACTACACTTGTGCGTTATATAATAGTTTGGTAAAAACGCACACCAGTGCACCTGTACGCTGCCACCAACAGGCACACACGTGCGGTTTTAAAAACCAAGCACGGACGCAATAATAACCTAACACAGGTTTTAGGAGCAAAAATTAAGAACTCTGACACTATCAGCCACTGCTGACTGACGTGTATTATACACTACACTTGTGCGTTATATAATAGTTTGGTAAAAACGCACACCAGTGCACCTGTACGCTGCCACCAACAGGCACACACGTGCGGTTTTAAAAACCAAGCACGGACGCAATAATAACCTAACAGGTTTTTTTGGGGAGCGACAATTACAGTACAGACAAGTCAGACACTATCTGGACTGTTTTACACTGTGTACACCAGCCCCAGATATGAAGGCTGGTATACGGTCACATACCTCCCAACTTTTAAAGAAGGAAAAGAGGGACAAAGTTTGCGGCGCGCTTAGCGCGCCGCGGCAAATTTTTAGGCCACGCCCCCTAACCACACCCATTTCACAGTCACGCCCATATCCACTCCCCATCCACACCCATTCAGCACAAACACGCAGGCAGCCGGCGGGCCTCCAGCACGGACACGCAGGCAGCCGGCGGGCCTCCAGCACGGACACGCAGGCAGCCGGCGGGCCTCCAGCACGGACACGCAGGCAGCCGGCGGGCCTCCAGCACGGACACGCAGGCAGCCGGCGGGCCTCCAGCACGGACACGCAGGCAGCCGGCGGGCCTCCAGCACGGACACGCAGGCAGCCGGCGGGCCTCCAGCACGGACACGCAGGCAGCCGGCGGGCCTCCAGCACGGACACGCAGGCAGCCGGCGGGCCTCCAGCACGGACACGCAGGCAGCCACAGTGAGGCGGCCGGTCGCCCGCACAGTGAGGCGGCCGGTCGCCTTCACAGACAGGCGGCCGGCCGCCTTCACAGACAGGCGGCGGGCCGCCCGCACAGAGAGGCGGCCAGCCGCCCGCACAGAGAGGCGGCCGGCTGCCCGCACAATGAGGCGGCGGGCTGCCCGCACAGACAGGCGGTGGGGGGCGCCCGCACAGACAGGCGGCAGGGGGGCGCCCGCACAGACAGGCGGCAGGGGGGCGCCCGCACAGACAGGCGGCAGGGGGGCGCCCGCACAGACAGGCGGCAGGGGGGCGCCCGCACAGACAGGCGGCGGGGGGCGCCCGCACAGACAGGCGGCGGGTGGCGCCCGCACAGACAGGCGGCAGGGGGGCGCCCGCACAGACAGGTGGCGGGCCGACCGCACAGACAGGCGGCCGGCCGACCGCACAGACAGGCGGCCGGCCGACCGCACAGACAGGCTCCGGCCGGGGGTGAGGGGGGAGGGAGGGAAATCAGCGCTGGGGAGATTAGTTTACTGTACCAGCAGCAGCACAGGCAGCGCTCCTCTCTATGCCACGTCTACTAGGATGGTAGGAGGGAAAAGCAGGGAGGCGGAGAGAGAGTGGGTGGGCGGAGCCCGGGAGCCGGCCGTCCCGCCCGTGGCAACGGGACAAACAACGTAAAGCGTGAAAGTCCCGCTGTATCCGGGACGGTTGGGAGGTATGCAGCATGTTAGAATGTGTACATAAGATCCCGCTGGTGGTGGCCGCAGCTTATAGGCCCCAAATCTGGTGACAGGTTCCCTTTAAAGTGAACCTGTCAGGTGCAATATGCACTCAGAGCCAGGAGCAGTTCTGGGCACATATTGCTAATCCCTGCCTAACCGTCCCTGTATACACTAGCATAGATAAAGAGATCAAGAACAAATATTTTTAAAGATCTTATATCTTATGCTAATGAGCGCGGGGACTAGTCCGAAGGGCGTTACTTCACTTGGCTAGTCGGCTCGCATAGCATGT
Organism: Anomaloglossus baeobatrachus; assembly: GCF_048569485.1. Classification (NCBI taxonomy): domain Eukaryota; kingdom Metazoa; phylum Chordata; class Amphibia; order Anura; family Aromobatidae; genus Anomaloglossus; species Anomaloglossus baeobatrachus. The sequence goes on along the minus strand of NC_134356.1, from coordinate 193,642,742 downwards.
TAGCATGTTATTACGCCCCTGTGTGAGTACTAATACGCTATGTGAGCCGACTAGCCAAGTGAAGTAACGCCCTTGGGACTAGTCCCCGCGCTAATTAGCATAAGATATAAGCTCTTTAAAAATACTTTTTCTATAGATGCCTTTATCTATGCTAGTGTATACAGGGACAGTTAGGGAGGGATTAGCAATATACACCCAGGACTGCTCCTGGCTCTGAGTGCAGATTGCACCTGACAGGTTCCCTTTAAAGGGAAACTGTCACCAGAAATTTAGCAAAAAAAATAAAAGATTCCCCTCTGCAGCTCCTGGGCTGCATTCTGGAAAGGTTCCTGTTGTTATTGTGCCCCCTTTGAGACCTAAAAAAATACTTTATGAAGTCTTACCTTTTTGTATGCAAATCTGTTTTTATGGTCACGGGGGCGGGCTGCCTGGCGTCCGTTATTCCCCCTCCTGCCGTTGTACGCCGTCCCCCATTGCTCATTTCCATACATGAGGACGCCTTCCTCATGTAACTGTCCTCCTGAAGTTTTGTGCATGCCCAGTGCCACTCTCGCGGGACTGAGCACTGTGCAAAGTGTGAACGCTTTTGAGGTGATTGCGCAGGCGCGAGATTATGGGCGGCGCTGTGATTGTCATCAGCAGCGTCATCCAAGTACCTGCCCATAATCTTGTGCCCGCACTTCTCACTCTGCCTCCACCGTTATGCGCAAGCACTGGCCATATGAACCACGTTACCTATTACCATGGGCGCGAGATTATGGGCGGCGCTGTGATTGTCATCAGCAGCGTCATCCAAGTACCTGCCCATAATCTCGTGCCCGCGCTTCTCACTCTGCCTCCACCGTTATGCGCAAGCACTGGCCATATGAACCACGTTACCTATTACCATGGGCGCGAGATTATGGGCGGCGCTGTGATTGTCATCAGCAGCGTCATCCAAGTACCTGCCCATAATCTCGTGCAAGCGGTAATAGGTAACATGGTTCATATGGCCAGCACTTGCGCATAACGGTGGAGTCAGAGGGAAAAGTGCGGGCACGAGATTATGGGCGGGTACTTGGTTAACGCTGTTGATGACAATCACAGCGCCGCCCATAATCTCGTGCCTGCGCAATCACCTGAAAAAGCGTTCACATGCGCAAATCTTCGGGAGGACAGTTACATGAGGAAGGCGTTCTTGTGTATGTAAATGAGCAATGGGGGACTGCGTAAAGCGGCAGGAGGGGGAATAACGGACGCCAGACAGCCCGCCCCCGTGACCATAAAAACACATTTGCATACAAAAAGGTAAGACTTCATAAAGTATTTTTGTAGGTCTCAAAGGGGGCACAATAACAACAGGAACCTTTCTAGAAGCAGCCCAGGAGCTGCAGAGGGGAATCTATTACTTTTATTGTGAAATTTCTGCTGACATGTTCCCTTTAACTGGTAGGGCAGCCAGGATAAAGCAGAGCTGAAGTTGTTGGGAAGCTAGGACCCAGCAGCTCTACAGGCAGGAGACCACTGATCGGTAATAGAAGCCTGCAGATGCCACTCTGCATAGGTTATTACTGGCCAGTGCTATCTGCAGGAGAGAGAAGCGCTGATTGCACGGTCTCCTCAGCTTCCTGATCCCCGTGTGTCTGCAGCAGTGAGAAGCCGCACACGGGGAGTCAGAGAACAGCTGCAGACAAACGCAGGCTCCAGGACTGGGGGGGTCGGCTCTGGGGGAGGGGGGATCGCTCTGCTGCAGGGAGGGGTCGCTCTGCTGCAGGGGGTGATTCATACCTCAGCAGCAGTCACAGGAGTAGGTGCGCGCTCGGCTCTGTAATGAATAGAAGGGAGAAACAGCGAGGCGGGGCTACAGTGGGTGGGTGGAGCCCGGGATAAACAGCCTCACGGGCGGGACCCGGGATCAAAGGCTCAGACGAGGGACTGTCCCGCTGTATCCGGGACGGTTGGGAGGTATGCGGTCACCACTACCCTGCCTGCCTGCCTGCCTGTATACTGCTACAATAGTCCTGACAAGGACTCTTTTGGTCACTAGCCTGTATTCAGACCTGGCTATACCCTGCCTGTATATAGCAACAATAGTCCTGGAAAGGACTCTGCTACTGTACGCCGACCTGGCTATACCCTGCCTGCCTGTATACAACTAGAATAGTCCTGAGAAGGACTTTTGGTCACACTGTTTGCAGCCCTGCAACTGAAAAAGCTATAAAGGGCCGCAAAGCTTTCCCTGAATCAGCGACACTCTCCCTACACTCACTGTCAGAATAGCTGTGAGCAGAGCACAGCGCGCCGGCCTATATAAAGGCTCGGTGACGCTGTGCAGGCCGGCCAATCACTGCAATTCCACAACTAACAGGGCTGTGGCATTGCAGTGGTCTGCCAGCCAATCCCTGCATGAGGGCTGGCTCTCAAAAGAGCGCCAACATGCAGAAATGAAGACCACGAGTAAAGCACGAGTATCGCGAGATTACTCGGTCCCCGCCGAGCAGCCCGAGTACAGTGATACTCGTGCGAGTACCGAGTAGTGACAAGCATGCTCGCTCATCACTACTTGTGTCTGGTGCTGAAACCCAAACAAAGTCATTTTACTGTACGTCTAGTTCCTGTTTGGGTTTGTCACACAAATAAAGCTTGTTGAAAGGTTGCAGAGCAGCCACTCAGCAAGATTTTAAGCTGTAGGCACTTCCAGAGGCATCGCAGCCTTGCCAAATATTTGCATGGATGCGATTGGCCGGTACACCCTGTTACATAGTCTGTATAATAGTCAGATGATGGTCTTTGGTGCCATTTTGCCTTGAATAGAATAAGGAGAGTATGCTGTTGGAGTGAGGGACAGTGATAGGTGTAGTTAAGATCTCAGGAAAAGAATTGTGGACCTGCACAAGTCTGGTTTAGCAATTTCCAGACACCTGAGGGTGCCTCGTTCATCTGTACAAACAATTATATGCAAGTACAAACAAGATGGGAATGTCCAGCCATCATACCATTCAGGAAGGAGACGGGTTCTGTATACCAGAGATAAACGTGCTTTGGTTAGACATATGCATACTAGCCTAAAACAAAAGCAAAAGACCTTGTGAAGATGCTGGTGAAAGCTGATGAGATTGTGTCCTTTTCCACAGTAAAACAAGTACTGTATCAACATGGGCTGAAAGGCCACTCTGCCTGGAAGAAGCCATTACTCCAAAAGAAATATAAAAGACAGAATAATGGTTGCAATGCACACAGGAGCAAATACTTTAATTTTTGAATACCTGTCCTGTGGTTTGATGAAACTAAAATTGAACTGTTTGGCCATAATTACAATCTTTACAATTGTAGGAAAAAAGGAGAAGCTTTGAAGCCTAAGAACACCATCCCAAGTGTTAAACATGAGGGTGGTAGCCTCCTGTTTTGTGGTTGTTTTTGCTGCAGGAGGGACTTGTGCAGTTCACATAATAAATGACATTGTGAGGAAAGAAGATTATGTGGCTATACTGAACCAAAATCTCAAAACACCAGCCAGAACTTAAGGCTTGGGCAGAAATGAGTCATCCAAATGGACAATGACCCAAAGCATACAGTCATATGAAAAAGTTTGGGCACCCCTATAAATGTTAACCTTTTTTCTTTATATCAATTTGGGTTTTTGCAACAGCTATTTCAGTTTCATATATCAAATAACTGATGGACTGAGTAATATTTCTGGATTGAAATGAGGTTTATTGTACTAACAGAAAATGTGCAATCCGCATTTAAACTAAATTTGACCGGTGCAAAAGTATGGGCACCTCAACATAAAAGTGACATTAATATTTTGTAGATCCTCCTTTTGCAAAAATAACAGCCTCTAGTCGCTTCCTGTAGCTGTTAATGAGTTCCTGGATCCTGGATGAAGGTATATTTGACCATTCCTGTTTACAAAACAAGTCCAGTTCAGTTAAGTTTGATGGTCGCCAAGCATGGACAGCACGCTTCAAATCATCCCCCAGATGTTCAATGATATTCAGGTCTGGGGACTGGGATGGCCATTCCAGAACATTGTAATTGTTCCTCTGCATGAATGCCTGAGTAAATTTGGAGCGGTGTTTTGAATCATTGTCTTGCTGAAATATCCATCCCCTGCGTAACTTCAACTTCGTCACTGATTCTTGCACATTATTGTCAAGAATCTGCTGATACTGAGTTGAATCCATGCGACCCTCAACCTTAACAAGATTCCCGGTGCTGGCATTGGCCACACAGCCCCAAAGCATAATGGAGCCTCCACCAAATTTTACTGTGGGAAGCAAGTGCTTTTCTTGGAATGCCGTGTTTTTTTGCCTCCATGCATAACGCCTTTTTGTATGACCAAACAACTCAATCTTTGTTTTATCAGTCCACAGGACCTTCTTCCAAAATGTAACTGGCTTGTCCAAATGTGATTTTGCATACCTCAGGCGACTCTGTTTGTGGCGTGCTTGCAGAAATGGCTTCTTTCGCATCACTCTCCCATACAGCTTCTCCTTGTGCAAAGTGCGCTATATTGTTGACCGATGCACATTGACACCATCTGCAGCAAGATGATGCTGCAGGTCTTTGGAGGATTGTCCTTGACTGTTTTCACCATTCTTCTTCTCTGCCTTTCTGATGTTTTTCTTGGCCTGCCACTTCTGGGCTTAACAAGAACTGTACCTGTGTTCTTCCATTTCCTTACTATGTTCCTCATAGTGGAAACTGACAGTTTAAATCTCTGAGACAACTTTTTGTATCCTTCCCCTGAACAACTATGTTGAATAATCTTTGTTTTCAGATCATTTGAGAGTTGTTTTGAGGAGCCTATGATGCCACTCTTCATAGGAGATTCAAATAGGAGAACAACTTGCAAGTGGCCACCTTAACAACCTTTTCTCATGATTAGATACACCTGCCTATGAAGTTCAGAGCTCAATGAGGTTACAAAACCAATTTAGTGCTTTAGTAAGTCAGTAAAAAGTAGTTAGGAGTGTTCAATTCAAGAAATTGATAAGGGTGCCCATACTTTTGCACCAGTCAAATTTTGATGAAATGCGGATTGCACATTTTCTGTTAGTACAATAAACCTCATTTCAATCCAGAAATATTACTCAGTCCATCAGTTATTAGATATATGAAACTGAAATAGCTGTTGCAAAAACCCAAATTGTTATAAAGAAAAAAGGTTAACATTAATAGGGGTGCCCAAACTTTTTCATATGACTGTACTTCCAAACTGGTTACAAAATGACTTAAAAATAATAAAGTCAATGTTTTGGAGTGGTTATCACAAAGCCTTGATCTCACATCTTATTGAAAATTTATGGGCAAAGCTAAAAAGGCAAGTGCGAGCAAGGCGACCTACAAACATGGCTCAGTTACACCAGTCAGTTTTGTCAGGAGGAATGGACCCAAATTCCTACCAACTATTGTGAGAAGCTTGTGGAAGGATATCCAAAATGTTTGACCGAGGTTGTACAGCTTAAGGGCAATGGTACCAAATACTATTGAAATGTATTTAAACTTTTGACTTTTCAGAAAGTAATAATAATGCCTTAAAACATTCTCATTATTCTGGTATTTGGCAAACATAAATAATTTTGTTAATCCTAATTGACCTAAAATAGGAATGGTTTATTCTAATTTCAGTAGAGGGAGGTCAGGACGAAGCGGAAGCGAAACGCGTGATGAGGTGCAGGGCAGCGTGCCTGGTCAGGTTGTTTTTTGGGTGGGTCATTTCATTCATCTCCAGAAAAACCCCTTCCACAGGTGTTATATGGTGATCGGTATTTAACCGACATTGATTCGGTCTTTTCCAATGAACAAGCGGTGTGCAGTATTTTGTATTGTATGTTCAAAGGATATAGTGCTGTACTTTGCATATGTAAAAAAGTAAAAAAATATATATTACAATCTGTATTTATGCCATCCTATGCAGAGCATGTCCATATACATCTTTTTCAACTTATAATTGTATGTTATAATCAATGACTAGAAGATTTTGAATACCACATGGCTAGTATGAACTATTGTGTATAACTATATACGTGTGGTACTACACCAATTATATCTGTCACACTGCTATCTTTGCAGTCAATGTTATGACTGTATTGGTTTCTATATAATTCTGTGACACCACTTATGAGAGACCTCTAGTGATGAAAAATAGTGCCTTTTTTTCCATAAATACACATATTTATAAAACTCTCATTGGCGCCATTTCTGATCGCTATCTGGCCTCTCAGGTAACAATTATTTCTTAAAAACTATTGAGCCATTTTTTGGTCTTTAATATAATCCTAGAAATATCAAAAAACTGACCCGCACATCCAACAAATGTGAACAGGTGCTAACTGAAAAAACATAGTAACTATAAATGCAAACAGTTGCACACTGAAAAAAGCCAAAAATTTACCACGGAAAATATGGCACTGCATTACTGCAAAAGAGAGATATTTAGTTTATGTATTGGCCAATGCATGTAAGCCCGGAGACCAACGGCAAGGTATATCTCTGTAATCCGGGAACCTAACTTAAATGCCACTATCTAGGTTAAAAACATCCTTATCTGGGCAAAATGCCACTATTTGGACCCTTTTTTCAGTGTGCAACTGCTTGCATTTATAGTTACTATGTTTTTTCAGTTAGCACCTGTTCACATTTGTTGGATGTGCGGGTCAGTTTTTTGATATTTCTAAACCTGGCTGTGTTCATAACCATTGTAGCAGGAGCCTAGCAGCCCATACATGGAGGTTTGTAGTCCAAATAGTGGCATTTTGCCCAGATAAGGATGTTTTAACCTAGATAGTGGCATTTAAGTTAGGTTCCCGGATTACAGAGATATACCTTGCCGTTGGTCTCCGGGCTTACATGCATTGGCCAATACATAATTTAATATAATCCTGACACCCACGGCTGCCCTGGTTGTGTCTGTGTGTATTGATTTTAACTTTCACTATTGCACTGTCTGTGTGTTCTTGATTCGCATTGTCAAATAAAATATTTATATATTTGTAATTCCTTGGCATTCAGCCTTTATTTAATATTTCACTGTAATTATGAACAGAGTCAGTTTGTAAAAATTTATACCGATTTTATGCCTGCTTGAAAAAATGCAGGAGGCTATGATGGACGTGATGGTGTCACCAGAGGCAGAGGAGCAGGAGGAAACATTGACTCATTTTTCTTGGCTGTTGTCAATACAGGGCTCCGAGGTATGGTTTCTGGGCTGAAAGCGTTCATGTCCGCAACTTTCCAGCCAGGCGACAGTTTTGGAAGAGGAAGAGGAACCGTCTGCCAAGCAGGGTGGTCTAGAAGTTAGGTCAAGCGTAGCTGGAGGGATAAAGAGGAGCCAGGCCACACACCTGTGAATGAGGACAGCTTATCTTTGAGTCTGGGAAGCTTGGCACATATGAACCAAAATATGCTGTTGTGGCTGCATAATGACCCTCAAGGTGCAAGTATTCTGACAGGTAGTGATTACTGGATAGCGACCCTGCTGGATCCACACTACAGAAACAACCTAGCATTGCTACTTTCACCACTGGATTAGGATAAAAAAATGTGGGAATATAAGGCCAAGCTGTGTAATACTGTATTTATGGCATTCCCGCAAGACATCAGTGGCTCAGTGGAACAACAAGGTGGCATAGGAGGAGGAGAAGGAAGTGAACACTGCAGTCGTAGCACCGGTCACACCTGCAAAGAGAGGGTCATCATGGCTGCAATGTGGCAACAATTAATGTGCAGCCCCCTACACCATCCAGCAACACCATCTGCTACGGTGCATATTTTCAGGAGTCAGCATTTAGCAAACATGGTGGAAAAGTACGCACCCATACGTATCACAGTGCTAGCTGATTGTTCTGCACCTTTTAATGTTTGGGCGACAAAATTGAAGACATGGCCTGACTTTGCACTGTGCCTTGAAGGCGCTGACCTCCCATGCTGCAAGGGTACTGTCTGAATGTGCGTTCAGCACAGCAGGGGGTGGGGGTCATCAAAGACAGGCGCATCCGCACGTCCTCAGCTAATGCGGGGAAGCTCACTTTCAATAAAATGAATAAGTCGTGGATTATACCAGACTTATCTAATAATCAGAGAAGATTGTTATTGTGTAGTTTGATACAGACACCTGTAGAAAACAATAAACACAGTATTTATGCAACGTGTGAACACGTCCTTAAAGACACAAAAGTGCAACAAGTCATATAGTGAATCTTATATAAAGATGAGAAAGTTATGACTACTACAACTATGAATGAATGAATGAATGAATGAATGAATGAACAGTCTGGGGCATTTCATGAATATCCCTCACGGCCAAATGGGTGGGGGTTAGAGCATGGTCAAAATTTTCCAAGGCGTGCAGTGCGCAACAGATAATTTGTCCATCTTTTATTCTTCAAAAGTTGAGTTGGAAGGTATGACCACTAGGACAATCCACGTTTCCCCCTAGTAAAATAAAAAAAGCTTCTACTCACCCAGTTGATGAGGGTTATGGGCCATAGCTCCAGAATCTGTGTTGCCCACTGACTGCTGTAGGTTTGGGATAGACTGTTGACTTGGGGCGGGGCTGCTTTTGAAATGAGTACATGCTCTTCTGCCTATAAATTTGAGGCACAGTCCTGATGGGTGTCACTTTCTGCTTGAGCCTCTTCTTGCCATTTAGTGTTTCTGGGTGAATGTTGCCTTCGGTTCTTAAAAAAAGGCTTCATACATGACAATCATGACATAGTTTCTATATTTCAATCTGACAAATATTTTCCTAGCATTGCTGTGTATAGCAGAAATCACAGTCTCCTTTGAAGCTTGGCCGCAGGCAAGATGTCAAAGGATCACTATTTGACAAGCACAAACTTCAGCAGACCCACTGCTGTCATAGCAACCCATTGGCGACCCACGATCACATCTTGGGTGCGCCGATGGGTGCTTCAAATGACACACCCCTACATCGGCGTTGTTAAATCCCATTGTCAGTGTTTGACAGCAGGATGTAACAGGCTAACAATCGTAGGAGTGGATTATTAGCAGCAGACCATGGCTGTAACACACAGCCATTACAAATGCTTCCGACTTGCACCATACATGTACAGGAGGAATGCCATGAAAAATTTAAATAACATTTCAGAAAAAACATATGATGAAGATAGACATATATAGACACAGAGACATGAAGACATACAATAATTTATACATGTAAAGTACATTACTAAAACAAATGAACACAAGCATAAAGAGCCTGTCTACATTAATGCCATTCTAGTATACCAGGACATGATGAGATGGACACAGCACCCCTTGATTTTCTTTACCTAAGGCCTCCCATCACACGTCAGGTACGTATGTGCTAGTTTTTTTACGTACCAGAATCACTGACATATGCAGACCCATTAAAATCAATGGGTCTGCTCACAGATCAGTGATTTTTCACTGACCGTGTCTCCGTGTAGTGTACACGCGTGTCCATGTGCTCCACGCGGAGACATGTCTGTTTTTTTCTGGCATCATTGATGTCCCACGGACCACACTATGGTGTGATCCATGAAACATGGACATTGAAAATAAAAAGCATTTTATACTCACCTTCTCCAGCGACATTGTCTCCGCCCCTTGCTGGCTGCTGCTTCGGAGCCAGCTAATTACTGTTATGCATATTCAGTTATGCACGACACCGCGACCCGGAAGTACTTGCTGCGGCAGCTGGAAACACAGCAGAGCTGAAGAGTTTAGTACCACAGACAGCAGAAGCAGGGACAGGTGAGTATACATCCATGTGCTATTACGGATGACGGACATGGATCACAGATAGCACATGGATAACCCACATATCCCGTGAATCACGGCACACGAAGGGACATATGCATTTTTTACACATCAGCGAAAAACGTCTGTGTTTTTCACTGACGTGGGAAACAGGCCTAAAACAAAGGTAGTATTTGCTTTAGGCAACTTCCTGTTTGCTCTATTGCCTGTGTATCAATAAACTTTATTGATAGCTCATTGTTTCTTCTATATGTTTTTTGGTGTATTTCTGCAGCGTAAATCCATTAAATAATCGTGCATTTTTTACCTGCAGATTTTCCGCATCTAAGGTACCCGCAAGAGAAATTGACGTTCTGTGGCTTGGAAAAATGCTCCGCAGGGGAGATTACACAGCATAAAAAAAAAGCTCAGTGGACATTTGATTTCTATAAATCTCAACAACTTTGCTTGCACTGTAAGACATTGCGTTTCTGTCTCAGTGAAAATCCTAGGATAATACAGGTTTTGTTTCTCTCACCTTCCTTTAGACCGTGTTCATATGTCTTTACTAGAGATGAGCCACCCTTCTAGAGTTCGAGTACGGTTCGAACCCCATTGAAAACAATGGGAGGCAATCACAAACACATAAAAACACATTATAAATGTACACATACAGTTAATAAACATTACCATAACACTTACCGGTGCCCGTGATGCGTCCTGCACTCTGTCTCCAGCCGCTTTTCCATCGGTAATCGCTGCGTCCTCCCGGTAACCAGCAGTGATGACAGGACCTATCGTGATGTCAAAATAGCCATGTGACCAGTCACGTGTCTATTATCTCATTGGCTACAGACTGGTCACATGGCTAGACGTCATGTCCTGTCCTAGGTCCTGTCAGGGCATCTCTCCAGTACTCGGTGATCGTTTGTGTATCTCCGTGTAACGGCGACATGCTCTGGCACACGGATGACTCCCCGTTTCTGCATGGGGCGCTCTTTACAGAGTCAGCCCACATGCAAGGACTGGCTGTCACAGCCGGTGAATAGCGGCACCGGGAATCACGTGATCGGAGCACCGTTGCTATGGTAACCCAGCTGTGAGCGGTGAAGTCACAGCTAACAGCCGGAAGCCTGTGGTCACTCACTGAGTGGTTAGACTGCACGGAGCAGCAGCGTCTTTCTCCCATGCAGTGAAGTCTGATGTAGCAGAGCTGCATGGGTTGAAGGAGAAAGAAGACAGAAGACCATGGATCGTGGAGGGCTGACAGGGAGTAATAAACATGGAGTCTCTAATGTGTCTGTGTATTTATTTCTATTAAAGTATTTTTTCTCTATGTGGTGTCTTTTTTTTAACCCTTTATTGGAGATTCTTAATGGCCGGGTCAAACGTGCCTGACATTAAGAATTTCTGGCTTAACACTAACTAGTAAAACAAAGCTAGTATTAACTCATAATTACCCAACAAGCCATCATCACCAGGGCAGCTGGAAGAGTTGGATACAGCGCCAGATGATGGCGCTTCTATGAAAACGCCATTTTCTGGGGCGGCTACGTACTGCAATTCGCAGCAGAGGCACCCAGAAACCTTGGGCTAACCTGTGTTGCAGATTCCAATCCCCAGCTGCCTAGTTGTACCCGGTTGGACACAAAAATGGGGCGAAGCCCACGTCGTTTTTTTTTTTTTTAATTATTTCATGAAATTCATGAAATAATTAAAAAAAGGGCTTTCCTATATTTTTAGTTCCCAGCCGGGTACAAATAGGAAGCTGGGGGTTGGGGGCAGCCCGTAACTGCCTGCTGTACCTGGCTAGCATACAAAAATATGGCAAAGCTGACGTCATTTTTTTTTGTTTTTGTTTTTTGGGAAAAAAAAATAAAAAATGATTCCCTGGATTTCCCATTGACAGTGAAGGTAACACCAAGCAGTGGGGGTTAGCAGCCAGTAGCTGCTTGGATTACCCTTATCTAGCAATACAAAAAAGGCAGCGGGAGCCCATCATTTTTTTTTTTTTTATTATTTATTTAAATAACTAAAAAAAATGGGCATCCCTGTATTTTGGTTGCCTGACATGACATTGCTGTAAAAATAAATCATTAAAAAAAAATGACATAGTGCCCCAGGGTATTTTTGATTCTCAGCGCAGTTAAAGCAGACAGCTATGGGTTTCCACCCCCATCTGCCTGGCGTTACTTTGGCTGGCAATCAAAATACAGGGAAGCCCATTAATTTTTTTTATTTAAAAAAAATAGTTAAAAAAAAATGACGTGGGGTCCCCCCATTTTTGATAGCCAGCTAGGGTAAAGCAGACAGCTGTAGCCTGAAAACCACAGCTGGCAGCTTTCCCGTGGTTGGGGATCCAATGTGGAGGTCACCCCAGGCTCTTTTTTATAATTATTATGTAAATAATAATAATTACAAAAAAAAATAGGGTCCCCCCAAATTGGATCACCAGCCAAGGTAAAGAGGACAGCTGTGGTCTGGTATTCTCAGGGTGGGAAGGTCCATAGGTATTGGCACTTCACAGCCTAAAAATAGCAGGCCGCAGGCGCCCCGGAAGTGGCGCATCCACTAGATGCGCCAATCCTGGCGCTTCACCCCAGCTCATCCCGTGCCCTGGTGTAGTGGCAAACGGGGTAATAAATGGGGTTGATACTAGCTGTAAGGTCACCTGACATCAAGCCCAGCAGTTTGTGATGTTATGGCGTCTATCAGATACCCAACATGACAAACTGTAAGTACTAAGAAAACAAATAGACAAAAAAAATGTATTTCAAAAAACACTCCCCAAAACATTCCCTCTTACACCAATTTATTGTAAGGAAAAAAAAATAAGGGGGTCCCATGACGACTTTAGACCGTCTTGAATATGGGGGGGGACATGCTCAGGGAATGTATCCCCCATTTTCTAGGAGTGCAGACTCTCCATGTCAGGAGTGTGGGTGCATTTAATCTGCACTCACTCTCCCCGGGTCCACAGCAGCAGAGTCGATGTCGTAACTGTTGCTACCAAAGCTGCAATGCCCTGCTCATGAGGTAAGGGCATGCCTAATCAGGAGAACTATTCTACATTTCCAAATATTGGTATTTGCTGATATTATTGCTATTCCACCTACTATATATTGGGGATAGGATTATGGAGATGGAATACCCCTTTAAGTCCAGTTATCCAGCTGAATGAATACTAAACAACAGAGCTCGCTATTTAGATGTGTTTTCTTGTGGCGTATAATGGACTCTCATGTTTGGTAGTCGTTCAGCAGGGCAACAATAAAATCAAATACCTCTATTTGGAAATGTAGTGTAGCTCTGCTGATTAACTATGTTCCTTATCTCATGAGCAGGGCATTGCAGTAGCTTACAGATGCATGGTTACCACCATTCACTGTGTCTGAACACAGGAAGCTGAGCTGACAGCCGCTCTGTGCATGCGGCAGCGTCTATTGTGAAGGAGGGGGCCGCGGGGGATCAACGCTGCACAATACCGTGGGACACCGGGGAACACCGGTGGGGTTATAGGGGGTGACCTGGCAGGGCCTGGGGAGGAGTTTTCTGACACATGTGTCATGGCACATGCGACAGAAATCAGAGGAGTAGGGTGAATGCGTCCGGCGCGCTGCTGTGGGCGCGGCCATCTTGGATTTCTGGGAGAGGGTCGGGGGGGGCACTTTGGTGACACCGGGGGACCGGAGGGGACCGGGGAGGGGATTTATCTCCCATCTGACATTTTTGTTCATGCCAGATGGGAGAAAAATATTTTTTACCGGCGCTGTCATTTACTGTAACGTGATCATCGGTATTTGGTGTATACCGGTGATCACATGAGCAGGGAACGGAAAAACCAGCCTCAATCATGATCTCCAGGGTCTCAGCTACCCCCTGAAACCCCGGAGATTTTCTGACGCTTGGGGACGCTATTCACTTATTTCTGCCTGCTGTTTATAAACGGCAGATCAGAATAAGGCTACATTCAGACGACTGATCCATTTTTGCGGTCCGCAAAAAACGGTCCGTTTTTTTCACGGGTGCATCCGTGTGGCATCCGTTTCCGTTACGTATACGGTCCATATGTCATCTGTTTGTCATGCGTGTGCCTTCCGTTTTTTTTGTGTACATTTACCCAGGATCCATAGCTTCAACCTACATGAGGCGGTCACATGTTCACTTCAGTGCCATTTTCTACTGCTTTTCACAGCATAGAGCGCTCTGGTGATTTTCTTGTGCTTGTACACTTCATATCAGTCTTTTCTGTCATTATAATGGCAGAAAGACACATAATGTCCCACTCTCCTGCATTTTGTAATTTTGCACCCTTTGGTGCCTTTCATGTGGCACTAAGACGTGCTTAGCCTTGTATTTAGGCTAAAAAATAAGTAAATTAAAAAAAAAATGACATAGGTTTCCCCCTATTTTTCATAGCCAGCTAGCCTGGACCACAGCTGGCAGCTTCACCTTGGCTGGTAATCCATAACTGAGGGCACCCCACGCTGTTATTTTAAATTAAGTAAATAATTAAAAAAAAAAACACGTGGGGGTCCCCCAAAAATTGGATCACCAGCCAAGATAAAGCGGACAGCTGGGGTCTGATATTCTCAGACTAGGGAGGTCCATGGTTATTGGACTCTCCCCAGCCTAAAAATAGCAGGCCGCAGCCATCCCAGAAGTGGCGAATCCATTAGATGCGCCAATCCTGGTGCTTCGCCCCAGCTCATCCTGTTGCCCTGGTGCGGTGGCAAACGGGGTAATATATGGGGTTAATACCAGATGTGTAATGTCACCTGGCATCAAGCCCTGGGGTTGGTGAGGTCAGGCGTCTATCAGATACCCGACATCACCAACTTAGTCAGTAATAAAAAAAATATAGACGACAAACACATTTTTATTTGAAGAAACACTCCCCAAAACATTCACTCTTTCACCAATTTATTAGAAAGAAAAACAAATCCAGGTCTGGTGTAATCCAAGGGGTTCCCATGACGATTCATACCATAGTCACTGTCCCAGTCAATGAAGAACAGAATGTTTCCCATTGGCTGGGAGAGCAATGCAGTGACCTGAGCTAACCTCAATAGGTCAGCCCAGGTCACTGCAGGGCATGACGAGTGCTGCTGTCAGGAGCGAGGTACATTACCTGCGGTGACGATTTCCTGCACTGCTGATAGCAGAGCTGTCACTGACTTCAATGACCGCTGCCTTCACAGCCAAGTATTGCGGGAGCCTGTGACGTCACCGCTAGTCACAGTCTCGGGTCGGCAGCGAGAGGAGATTTGACAAGCGGCGGCCATGGAGAACAGTGACAGCGCTGAGGTCGAGAGGGCAGGACTTCATCACCGCAGGTAAGGAACTTCACTAACCTCCTGACGGCAGTGTTTGCCATCCCCGCAGCTGCTGTCACTGCAGTGTGGGCAGCTGCGGACACCGTACAGTGCAGGCAGCTGCGGACACTGCAGTGTGGGCAGCTGCGGACACCGTACAGTGCGGGCATATGCTGACACTGTAATGGCGGCCATGGAGAACAGTGACAGCGCTGAGGTCGGGAGGGCGAGACTTCATCACCGCAGGTAAGCCGAGCAGAGTAATGTGTGCGGAGTGCGAGGTGGGTGGAGCCAAGCGGGGTAATGTGTGCGAAGTGCGAGGTGGGCAGGGTAATGAGTGCAAAGTGCGAGGTGGGTGGAGCCAAGCGAGGCAATGTGTGCGGAGTGCGAGGTGGGTGGAGCCAAGCGAGGTAATGTGTGCGGAGTGCGTAGTGGGTGGAGCCAAGCGAGGTAATATGTGCGGAGTGCGAGGTGGGTGGAGCCAAGCGGGGTCATGTGTGCGGAGTACGAGGTGGGTGGAGCCAAGCGAGGCAATGTGTGCGGAGTGCGAGGTGGGTGGAGCCATTCGAGGTAATGTGTGCGGAGTGCGAAGTGGGTGGAGCAAAGCAGGGTAATGTGTGCGGAGTGCGGGGTGGGTGGAACCTAGTGGGGTAATGTGTGCGGAGTGCGAGGTGGGTGGAGCCAAGCGGGGTAATGTGTGCAGAGTGCGAGGTGGGTGAAACCTAGCGAGGTAATGTGTGCGGAGTGCGAGGTGGGTGGAGCCAAGCAGGGTAATTTGTGCGCAGTGTGAGGTGGGTGGAGCCGAGCGGGCCATGTGTGCGTAGTGTGATGTGGGTGGAGCCTAGCGGGGCCATGTGTGCAGGCAGTGGAGTGCGAAGTGGGTGGAGCCTAGCAGGGCCATGTGTGCAGGTGGCGGAGTGCGAGGTGAGTGGAGCCTAGCGGGGCCATGTGGCGCTGAGGACGTCAGTGCCGGGGACTACATGGCTTTAGATAGGTGAGTGTGAGTGTGTGTGTGTGTGTGTGTGTAGATGCCGAGTGCAGGAGGAGGCGGAGCCGAGCGTGGAAGTGTTGGCTTCCTGCACACGTAACGAGTGTAAATATCGGGTTAATAACCAAAGCGCTTTGCTTGCATACCCGATATTTACATTGGTTACCAGCTTACCGCAGGCTGCCAGTGATGGCTCCCTGCTTTATGTGATCGAACCGTTCTCGAACGTAACTCGAACTGTCGAGCTTTTAGCAAAAAGCTCGAGTTCGAGTTCGATCTCGAGCACCCCCTAAAATCACTCGAACCTAGAACTGGCGGACCTCGAACATTACTCATCTCTAGTCTTTACCTCACATTTTTACGTTATAAAGTTGCAGTCAATTTTCACAGAACGTTCCACATTGAAAATATGCAGTTGAATGGAGTCTTACAACACCTAATACAAAATTAAAAAAATCAGCTTCAAATTTTATTGCACTATAGTCCGCCATATATCAGTTATAGATTTCCCTAAGGCTTCCTATACAGAGAAATATCATTCATTTCATGGGCTTTTATCTTTGTTTTTAACAAGAGTTTTTGGTGACTTTGTTCTGGTTTGCTTTTATTGTCCTATAAAGAAGTCTGAAAAAAATCAAACAATATTTTCATCACAGTTTTTATCACCTTTCTATTACACGGGAAGAGGCATTTTAACCCCTTTATAACTAGAGATGAGCGGATCACCTGAGGTTTGGTTCGTGTTTGCTGACTTCAGCTGTGAATAGTTTGACAAACATATCCGAACCCATTGAATTCAGTGGGAGGCAAAAACAAAGGCATAGACAACACCTTTATGGGGGCCCAAATGCTGCCAAAACAGCTCAAACTGTTTTACAGTGGAACCACACTGTTGTGGCACAGCATTTAACTTCCTAGACTATTAACATAAGAAATATTGATGATTGACAGGAGTAGGCCAGTTGCTCTGAGAACCCTGACACTACAGATATGATACAACTTGGACATCCAACTTGGAGTCTCCATGTTTCCAAAAATTAGAGGCAGATACCAGGACAGTTAAATCAATTACCCCGCAGCACCCATAGTTTTTTAGCGCTGCCATCAAGCATGGGCTTTTCACCACACAGGGTCTAGCCCAGCATTTACTGCTTTCAAATCAAGAGATGGATAGATGGATGAATGACAAGTGTAGGCCTGTTGTCTGAGAAACCTGCCACTACAGACAGGATACAACTTGGAGGTGTATTTCCACATTTCCAAAAAAATAGAGGCAGACAGCAGGACACAGCCTCATCCACAGGAAGTTCATCATGACAGATACAGGGGTCATCAGCTGACCCCTGGCTGTCATGACAACACATTGGCGCTCCGCAATCATGTCACGGGGACTACCAATGGGAGGGAGTAATGACATGCTCACCGCCAACACGTGTTGAATCCTGCTGTCAGTGATTGACAACAGGATTTAACTAAATAAAAATGGCAGGCCTATCTCCGATCCACCTGACACTGTTAGAGGCACATAGTGGTTGATCAGATCAGTCAACATATAAAGGAAAAGGTATGGGTGCAGTATGACAGACCCCATCAAATGTAGGGACACGACCTATAACGTAATTATATATCATAGGTCGTGAAGGGGTTAGGTTAGGATGATTTTTTTTAAATAAAATTTCATAAAACTAAATTAAAACATTAAACACTTTAAACACTTTCTACTAAATTAAAATATTAAAGAAACCTTTTCTTAATTTGAAGTGGTCCCTGGCTGCCTGGTGGAAACTCATCGCCTCGGAATACTGTTGTGACAAGATGCCAATGGGTTGACTGCAGATGATTCTTCTGATACTGACATTTTGAACAGTCAATGCTTGGGATCAATGGTTTCTCTGATCTCTGCCATTTGATTCAGACCCACACTGTCACTCACGCTAAATGCTGACTTCTAATTACAGGAATACAGCACCTGTTGATGTTTGAACACATTGAAATAGGTGGTCTATCAAAGATCTCCATGTTAAGGCATTACGAGTATATTTATACACTAGAAGGTGGCCCGATTCTACGCATCGGGTATTCTAGAATTTACGTATTGCGTAGGTAATGTATGATTTTTGTTATATATATATAGATGTTGTTGTCTGTAGTTACCAAGTGTTTGTGTAGGGGCTGTACATGTTCTGGGTGTTGTCTGGGTGTGGCGGGGGGTGAGAGCGGTGTTTGTGTGTTGCGTTGTGTGTTGTTATTTGTGGAGCGCTGTGTGTCTGTATCGTTGTGTATGTGTGTTGCGCGGTTTGTGTGGGTGTGGGGTGTGTGTTTTGGGGGGAGGTATGTTTTGTGCAATGTGTGTGTTGTGCGGTATGTGCGTATATTTGTGTGTGCCGCGGTGTTTGTGTGTTGGGTGTTGTGTGTGTGAGGCGTTGTCTGTGTGTGTGGGTGTCTGTGTAGGGCAGTGTTTGTGTTTCCCAGTGTGTGTGTGGTGTGTTGTGCAGTGCGTGTGTGGCAGTGTGTGTGTGTGTGTGTTTTGGGGGGAGGTGTGCACCCCCCATCATGCTCCATCCCCCATGCTGCGCACCCCCCATCGTGCTCCATCCCCACTCCCCATTGTGCTCCATCCCCCATGCTGCGTACTCCCCATCGTGCTCCATCCCCCAAGCTGCGCATTCCCCATCGTGCTCCATCCCCCATGCTGCGCACTCCCAAACGTGCTCCATCCCCCATGCTGCGCACTCCCCATCGTGCTCCATCCCCCATGCTGCGCACTCCCCATCGTGCTCTATCCCCCATGCTGCGCACCCCCCATCGTGCTCCATCCCCCATGCTGCGCACCCCCCATCGTGCTCCATTCCCCATGCTGTGCACTCCCCATTGTACTCCATCCCCCATGCTGCACATTACCTATCGTGCTCCATCCCCCATGCTGCACATTCCCAAACGTGCTCCATCCCCCATGCTGCGCACTCCCAATCGTGCTCTATCACCCATGCTGCGCACTCCCAAACGTGCTCCATCACCCATGCTGCGCACTCCCCATCGTGCTCCATCCCCCATGCTGCGCACCCCCCATCGTGCTCCATCCCCCATGCTGCGCACTCCCCATCGTGCTCCATCCCCCATGCTGCGCACTCCCCATCGTGCTCCATCCCCCATGTTGCACACCCCCCATCGTGCTCCATCCCCCATGCTGCGCACTCCCCATCGTGCTCCCTCCCCCATGCTGCGCACTCCCCATCGTGCTCCATCCCCCATGCTGCGCACCCCCCATTGTGCTCCACAGTCACACATCAGACAGTAAACACGCTGTGAGACTGTGACCGGGGTTGTCTATGACGGCCGGTACGTCTCGCCCCGGTTGTGCTCCCTCCATGTATAGAAAGCAACTCCACTCCAGGGTTAATGCTGTTTCCCTGCAGGCTGAAAGGAGGGTTAAAAGGAAACAGGAACATGGGCGTGGGTCCCTAGTGTGAGGGAGTGAACACAACTCCCTGAGTTTCTGCCAGAGAAACACATGTGTGCTGTTTTGGACTTTTGGTTTGTGCAATAAACCGTGTGTTGTGACCATTGGTGCCTGGATCCCGTGTCTTCTGCCGCGCAGCCGACCACGCTACCTCACAGATGGTGGAGAACGGCGGGCATGCCAGCCCGGTGAGGTGTAGCATCCATCCCTGGTGACCCGGTAGCACATGTCCTGGATTCGAGCGGCTATACTACAGCCCAAACCCGGCGATGCCATGGAGGACATACTAAAGCAGCTGGCTCAGGCTAATGCACAGCAACAACAGGCTAATGCACAGCAGCAACAGACCAATGCACACCTGCTCCGGTCGTTGGATCGTCAGCAGCAATCCTTGCAATTGCAGGAACAAAGGCACCAAGAACAGATGGTTCTCCTGGCCAAGTCGATCCGTGCCGGACCGGCAGCAACAACCCTGGGACCGGGTGACGACGGCAGCGTCCAGAAAACGGTGAGACAAGCGTTGCAAAAGATGACCCCGGGGGATGATGTGGAAGCGTTCCTGGCGGTGTTTGAGCGGGAAAAGCTGCCGACCCCCCCAGTGGGCTGAGGTATTGTCGCCCTATCTGACGGGGGAGCCCCAAAAAGCGTACCTGGACCTCTGTACCGAGGACGCCATAGAATATGCGACCCTGAAAGCCGAAATACTTGCTCGGTTGGGGGTGAATACCTATGTACTGGCTCAGCGGGTAAATCAGTGGTTCTATGAGAAAGTCAAACCCGTACGCTCCCAGGCCTATGACTTGTTGCATCTGGTAAAGAAGTGGTTGCAGCCTGACACTCTGAGCCCTGCGCAAATGGTGGAAAGGGTAGTGGTTGATCGCTTTGTGCGCACTTTACCCGTCACCGTTCAACGGTGGGTAGGACAGGGCGACCCAAGTACCCTGGACCAATTAGTGTGCCTGGTGGAGCGGCATGTGGCTACGCAGGACTTGATACGGGACACTGAGACTTTGCGTGCCGCCCGTCGGTCCGGCCCCTCCATGCCTCGGGCCAAGGACCCACCGCTGACACCGGTGCGGGAGTCCGCTACCGTCCCGTCTGAGGCCGCGCCCGCCGTCCCTGAGGTCCGGAAGGCTATGTACCCTAAACGACAACTCGTCAAGGGGGTTTCCTTCCCTATTAGATGTTGGCGGTGCCAGCGGGTGGGACATATGGAAGCCCAGTGTCCACTCACCACGGAGCCCATGGATTGTGGGGTTACCCGGCGGGGTTCAATGTATGCTCAGGCGGTGTGTACCGCGGACCTTGTCTCCCCGGAGACTGAGCCCCACTTGTGCCAAATACAGGTGAATGGATGTCCGGTTACAGGCTTGTTGGATTCCGGAAGCTTAGTGACCCTTGTGCGATCAACCCTAAGGGCTGAAGTAAAGGCCACAGGACGTACCGTGGGGGTGGTTTGCATACATGGGGACCGCCGAGACTATCCCACGGGGGTTGTCACCATCACAGCACCCTGCGGGCAGGTGCAACATGAGGTGGGACTTATGAACACTCTTCCCTATGACGTGATCCTAGGAAGGGATCTGCCGTATTTTTGGACTCTATGGAAGGGGCCTCCTAAGTCCCCTCAGATATTGGACAGTCCGGGACCTGAGCCCGACAATCCCGAATCCGGGACGCCTGCCGTAGGGGTCCCCATGATAGGGACAGAATGTGAACCCGATAGGTCGCCCCTAGAGGTATTGGCAGGAGAGGCTGAGATGGTCGAGCCCATCCCGGAGTTGGAGGCGTCCCCGGATACGTTTGGGACAGCCCAACTCCAGGACCCTACATTAATACATGCCCGGAGTCAGGTGACAGTGGTTGACGGGGTGGCACAGCTGCCCGGTGCCCAGGTAAGGTACCCCCATTTCGCTCTTAAGCAGGATTTACTCTACCGGGTAGATGAAATACGGGGCGTGGGGGTAGAGCAGTTGGTGGTGCCCCAGCCATATCGCCGGCGGGTCCTCGACTTGGCTCATAAACACCTGATGAGTGGCCACCTAGGGGTCAAGAAAACGCAGGAGCGAATATTGCAAAGGTTCTATTGGCCCGGGGTCTTTGGGGAGGTAAAACAGTTCTGCGAAACCTGCCCGGAGTGTCACCTTACCACACCCCTGGCCCACTTTCGCAGTCCGTTGGTACCGTTACCCATTATAGAAGTCCCTTTTGAATGGATAGGGATGGATCTGGTGGGGCCCCTCGTAAAGTCCGCTCGAGGGCACCAACACATCCTAGTGATCGTTGACTATGCCACCCGGTATCCAGAGGCGATACCTGTCAGACATACTGCAGCGAAGCTTATAGCTCGGGAGTTATTTGCTGTGTTCTGCTGGGTGGGATTGCCCAAGGAGATCCTTACGGATCAGGGGACCCC
This sequence comes from Anomaloglossus baeobatrachus, assembly GCF_048569485.1. Classification (NCBI taxonomy): domain Eukaryota; kingdom Metazoa; phylum Chordata; class Amphibia; order Anura; family Aromobatidae; genus Anomaloglossus; species Anomaloglossus baeobatrachus. The sequence goes on along the minus strand of NC_134356.1, from coordinate 193,620,855 downwards.
ATTCATGTCTAAAGTGACCAAAGAGCTATGCCGGCTACTCCAGATCAAGCAGTTGCGTACGTCTGTGTATCATCCTCAAACGGACGGTTTAGTGGAGCGATTCAATAAAACCCTGAAAACCATGCTCAAAAGGGTGATTTCCAAAGACGGGAAAGACTGGGATATGATGCTTCCCTATTTGATGTTTGCCATCCGAGAGGTGCCACAGGCATCCACGGGGTTTTCGCCTTTTGAGTTGTTATACGGGCGACATCCCTGGGGATTGTTGGACCTGGCAAAGGAAACATGGGAGCAGGAGCCCACCCCCCATAAAAGTATGATTGAACACATTTTAGGAATGCAGAACCGCATAAGCGCGGTCATGCCAATTGTGAAGGAGCATTTACAGGAGGCTCAGGCCGCGCAAAGCGGCCGCTACAATAGACAAGCCACCGTGCGGACCTTTAAACCCGGGGATCGGGTGTTGGTATTGATCCCCACGGCGGAGAGTAAATTCCTGGCTCAGTGGCAAAGCCCCTACGAGATAAAGGAAAGAATCGGGGTGGTCAACTATAAGGTATTGCAGCCCGGTAGGCGGAAACCTGAACAAATATACCATGTCAACCTGTTAAAACCTTGGCAGGAACGGGAAAGCCTGATGGTTGATTTTTCCCCATCTCCCTCCTCTTCAGGTCGTTCAAACCCGGCTCCAGCGACCTCCGGAGAGGACGAACCGGAAGTAAGGATTGGAGAAGCCCTCACCAAGCAACAGAGGCGAGAGGCCAGACGGCTGGTTCAGCAGAACCCCGATGTCTTCTCCAAGCTGCCTGGTAGGACAAGTCTGATACGACATGACATTGTCACCGAGCCTCACCCGAAGGTACGCCTGAAGCCATACCGGGTACCGGAGGCTCGAAGACAAGCCATATCAGAGGAAGTGAAGACAATGCTACGCCTGGGGGTCATCGAAAACTCCCGGAGTGAATGGGCTAGTCCCATTGTCCTAATACCAAAACCCGATGGCTCCTTAAGGTTCTGCAATGACTTTAGGAGATTGAACGAAATATCCAAGTTCAATCTCTACCCCATGCCCCGGGTGGATGAGCTGATTGATAGGCTGGGACAGGCGCGATATTTCACCACGCTCGACCTGATCAAGGGGTACTGGCAGGTGCCACTGACGGAGTCCGCCAAGGAGAAAACCGCTTTTGTTACGCCGGAGGGTCTCTTCCACTATGTTGTCTTGCCTTTTGGGTTACATGGCGCTCCGGCCACGTTCCAGAGGTTGGACTTGGTGCTGGAACCCCACCAGGCGTATGCATCAGCGTACCTTGATGACATCATTATTTACAGCTCTGAGTGGCAGACCCACTTGGAACAGGTACAAGCGGTGGTGAACGCGCTCCGAACAGCCGGATTGACAGCCAATCCCAAGAAATGTGCGTTGGGGCTCACGGAAGCCCGCTACTTGGGCTACGTAATAGGCCAAGGAGTGATTAAGCCCCAAATTAACAAAGTTGAGGCGATCCAGAAGTGGCCTAGACCCCTGACCACGAAGCAGGTTAGGGCCTTCCTGGGTATCGTGGGGTACTAAAGGAGGTTTGTAAAAAATTTTGCGGGACTATCGGCCCCCTTGACGGACCTTCTCAAAGGCAAGAAGTCCGTCATGGTGCGCTAGACTCCGCAGGCCGAGGACTCCTTCCGGGCCCTGAAGGGGGTCCTGTGCGGACAGCCTGTTCTTGTCAACCCTGATTTCCGGAAGGAGTTCGTAGTACAGACTGACGCCTCTGAGGTCGGCCTGGGGGCAGTGCTGTCTCAGGTGGTTCAGGGGGAGGAACACCCCGTCACCTTCTTAAGTAGGAAGCTCACCCCTCCCGAGCGGAATTATAGCATAGTGGAGAAGGAGTGCCTGGCGATCAAGTGGGCCTTGGAGTCCCTACGCTATTACCTGCTGGGACGGCAGTTTCGCTTGGTGACGGATCACTCTCCACTGGTCTGGATGAGGTCCGCCAAGGAACGGAATGCTCGGGTTACCCGGTGGTTCCTTTCTCTGCAGAACATCTGGTTTACGGTTGAACACCGGGCCGGTAGGTTGCAGGGCAACGCCGATGCCTTGTCCCGCGGTCCGTGTTTGATGGCGGGAGTTCAACCCCGCACGCGTGAACTGAGGGGGGGGTATGTGAGACTGTGACCGGGGTTGTCTATGACAGCCGGTACGTCTCGCCCCGGTTGTGCTCCCTCCATGTATAGAAAGCAACTCCACTCCAGGGTTAATGCTGTTTCCCTGCAGGCTGAAAGGAGGGTTAAAAGGAAACAGGAACATGGGCGTGGGTCCCTAGTGTGAGGGAGTGAACACAACTCCCTGAGTTTCTGCCAGAGAAACACATGTGTGCTGTTTTGGACTTTTGGTTTGTGCAATAAACCGTGTGCTGTGACCATTGGTGCCTGGATCCCGTGTCTTCTGCCGCGCAGCCGACCACGCTACCTCACAGATGGTGGAGAACGGCGGGCATGCCAGCCCGGTGAGGTGTAGCATCCATCCCTGGTTACCCGGTAGCACATGTCCTGGATTCGAGCGGCTATACTACAGCCCAAACCCGGCGATGCCATGGAGGACATACTAAAGCAGCTGGCTCAGGCTAATGCACAGCAACAACAGGCTAATGCACAGCAGCAACAGACCAATGCACACCTGCTCCGGTCGTTGGATCGTCAGCAGCAATCCTTGCAATTGCAGGAACAAAGGCACCAAGAACAGATGGTTCTCCTGGCCAAGTCGATTCGTGCCGGACCGGCAGCAACAACCCCGGGACCGGGTGACGACGGCAGCGTCCGGAAAACGGTGAGACAAGCGTTGCAAAAGATGACCCCGGGGGATGATGTGGAAGCGTTCCTGGCGGTGTTTGAGCGGGAAAAGCTGCCGACCCCGTGTCTTCTGCCGCGCAGCCGACCACGCTACCTCACAACGCACACATCTGATCGCATACACTCACACACACCCCCCACTTCTCCCTGTGCCCACCGGTGTGCGGTCCCAGCAGCTGTGCTGCACGCCATGCTCCTCTGCCGACACTCACAGATCCGATCGCATACACCCACACACACACACTCACACTCACACATCAGAACACACTCACGCATATCCGATCGCATACACTCATACACACACTCACACATCAGAACACACTCACGCACATCCGATCACATACACTCACACACACACACACACACACACTGACGATATCGCACATACGCGCTGACACAATCACAACATCCGGAGATACCACATGCTTCCGGCCATGTGATCCTCTGACAGGTCCTGGAAGATCACTGCACGCGCAGGATCGCCGCCGAGAAGCAAGCGATATCACGGGATGTTGTGAGTATGTGGATGCGATCTGATGTGTGTGTGAGGTGTGTGTGAGAGTGAGTGTGATCTGATGTGTGTGTGTGTCTGTTCTTATGTGTGTGCGTGTGTGTGTGTTCCGCCGCTGCAGGACATGGATGCGATCTGATGTGTGTGTGAGAGTGAGTGTGATCTGATCCGTGCGGGGGGGCGGGGCCATGGCGAGGCCAGCGGCCAATCCGCTGTTTGTCACCGTAAGGACATGTCACGGTAAGGACACAATTTTGGAGCAAGACAGACAGACAGACAGACAGAATAAGGCAATTATATATATATAGATGATGTACTGTATACTGTATTTACTTGACAGAGTGCCAAGGTATTAAAGGGAAGGAGCTAAATAGACGGATATATGATTTTGTGAGAAAAGATTCAGTATAACCCAACCTTACATCATTGAAATTTCTGTTCTTTTGGGGATATTTGGTTATTTGGTACAGTGTGCGGTCCTACCAGGGATTGTATAACTATGCATACAAAGATAGATGTTCGTTACTGGTAGGACCACCCACTGGGAGGAAAATTCCAAGAAGCAGAGGTTTAAATGATTAACACACATGTTATACTGAATATTTTCTTGCAAAACTTTGCATCTACTCAATTCCTTCTGTCCTATAACATGTGTTACGGGCCGAGATCCTGCTTTCCCTTGGTCGGATTCCTCCCCATCTACTTCCCGATCGCGGCGTGCTACTCGTCAGTCTGCTTCTCAGTCTTTAGGTCGAATTCTGTGTGGTTTTGGGACTAAAGTTCAAAGAACAGGGCAACTGCGCAAATGCGTTAAGTAAAGTAACGGAGTTTTGCACTAAATGTGGTTTAATCCGTTCTGAGCATGTCTGCCACGTGGCAGCCGTCCATTGGCTGCGGGTGATGTCACAGATGATGCAGGGATCACATGGTTTTCGGCATGTGACGTGGCATTGCCTGTTTGGCCGTGGGTGACATCACCGATGACGCGCTGGCGTCTGATTGGTTGTGGTGATGTCAGTGATGACGCTCTCTCATCCTATTGATCCAGGTTCGTTCTTGCCCTGGACGTCACCATCTTGTGGGTGGTTCTTAGTTAATAAAAGACCCTGGAGCACGCCGCACAGCGCTCAGTCGTTCTCGTGCATGCATGAGGTAGCCGCCCATGTATGTGCTCTCCTGCTAAACTACCATAGTGAATCGCTACCCATAGACTAATGTTTCTATATGCTGCTTCAGCAGCTATCATTCCCCCTGCACATTCCTCTGGCAGTGGGGTCTGGTTGTGGGTTGCAAACAGACTGTCAGGCAGGTGCAGGTAGTCAGCGTACCATCATACGTGTGGTTAGCATCTGGTACACGCAGGTCAGTGTGGTTAACACTGAGCCAGGATACAGGTGGTACGACTAGTGCTGCTGTTGGTCATCTTTGTACTGTGTGTGTGTTTGGACACACAGTGTTCTATACTTTGCACTTTGCCTCTGTGAGGCAGCGGAGGTAATGTTGTTGGGAACTCCGTGACTGTTGACGGGGTACTTCTCCTTTTATACCCACGTGTCCGGTAGTCGCTATAAGTTTAATAGCATACTACCTTATTTAACATATATTATAATTTACGTATCTCTGTGAACTTACGGTGACTACTTTAGTTCTGTTATTGCTGGCAGTGGTCTAATATCACTGCATGGTGGACCTTGGCTGTCTGAATATTTACCATCTATATTATATCAGATAGCACCACCGTAACACATGATGCCAACAGATTGGGGACTGCATCTTCATGGTGACAGGTTCCTTTTTATGGGAATATATGATAGTAGCAACATATCCACATTTGCTTATTTCTCCATAGTCATTAGTGCCTTTGGATCTCAATTTTATGGAATTAGATCAAATTTCAGATAGAGATTATGGTAAATTTAGCCATAGCCTAAAACTATATATCACTCACATGAAAAAAAAAATTTTTGTGTGTGTTGACAAACTGTTGTTCAAGTTCTCAAATGTTTACAGATCTTTAATGTGATCTGAATATTATTAGCAAATGTCATCACAGTGTATCAATAAATATAAGATGCTTCGTTGGCTCGTGCACTCACATTCAAGATTGGAATGACTGGATGTTAGTTCACTGAGTCACTACACTCCCGTGGGAGTGACAACGGTGACTGTCTGCCCTAGTGAAGAAGATTGCTCTAAAATTCTATTCATTACAGAATAAATAATGCAGGTACGCATACATATTTTATGTGCGTACTTTCAAAGAACAGCATAGCAGATGTATGTTTTTATCAGTCTTGCACAGTTAACTGTTTAACCTCATAGGAACAGAAACCTGAAAATCGTAAAAACATTATCAACATATTTGAATAGAAACAATAGCAGTAGGATAAGTCCAGAGGCCAAGGTGCAAAAATCCATTAGATCAGCAGTGCAAGACAGATTTGCATGACACTAGCATCCTCAGAACAATGATGAAAGTAGAATCAATTCAGTGAAAAAAGGAAGTACATTCTTAGAATAGTTCCAAGGTAAGAGTTCTACAAGTCAACATATTGGCCAACATTAATAAATACCCTAATAGAGTATTGTACGCCAATGAAGAAAGATTAATGCCTCTTAATAAATCCATTTCACATGGAATTGTCTGATGCTTTCTAATTTCTTTTTACACACGAGCAGCATACATTTTCTCCACTAAGTTGCTTTTGATAAATGAGCCTAAAGACACATCTTTAGCTTGACCGTGCCCATTTTCTCACCTGTTTTCTTGTTTTGAAATGAGAAGGCAGTTACAGAAAATATTAGCACTATCACCGTTACTCCCCTCAGTGCATCTTGGGACAATGAATGACTGTTTGCTGTACTATGGAATCGGGCGTGCTGAGCTCAGTTTGATGAGTGACAGCTAGTGATTAGAGATGAGCGATGTTCGAGGTTTGCCAATTTCATGTTCGAGTGATTTTGGGGCGTGTTCGAGTCGTTTGACAAACTCGAATGATTTGCTAAAAGTTCGGCAGTTCGAGTTACGTTCGAGAATGGTTTGATCACCAAAAGCGTGGCTTTTTAAAGCGACAGTGTGCAGGGAGCCATCGCTGGCAGCCTGCGGTAAGCTGACTATATGAGGCTGTCACACAGGCTGTCACACAGGCTGGGGGCTTCTGACTGCAACCAATCACAGATACCAAGACTGCCGATGGGTTGGAGAGGCAGTGATTATGGATGAGCAATATTGAGTGGCCCCAGAAGAAGAGTGAGCGGCTGTGGGAGCAGTTAGAGCTGCGCCAGAGACTCGGTAAGTATAAGGCACTTACTGATTAGTTTCTTTGTTTTTCCTTTATTTTTTTTATTTTCTGAATTACAAGATCTGGATCATTAGCTAGTGTTCCCTAAGAACTTTGCGTCTGGCAGCCAAATACTTTTGAAACCATGCAGATCCAGACTTACAGTCCAAGTCCACCCATCACTACTCTTCACAGAACTGGTGTAACTGAGCCATGTTTGTAGGTCGCCTTGTTCACATCTGCCTTTTCAGCTATGCCCATAAATTTTCAATAGGATTGAGATCAGGGATTTGTGATGGCCACTCCAAAACATTGACTTTGTTGTCCTTAAGCCACTTTGTAACCAGTTTGGCAGTATGCTTCGGGTCATTGTCCATTTGGAAAACCCATTTCTGCCCAAGCTTTAAGTTCCTGGCTGATGTCTTGTGATGTTGCCTCAGTATCGCCCCATAATCTTCTTTCCTCATGATGCCATCTATTTTGTGAAGTGCACCAGTCCCTCCTGCAGTAAAACAACCACACAACATGATGCTGCGAACTCCGTGTTTCACAGTTGGGATGGTGTTTTAGACTTCAAAGTTCTTCCTTTTTCCTCCAAACATAACAATGGTCATTATGGATAAACTTTTACCAAACTCAATTTTAGTTTCTTCACACCACAGGAAATGTCTCCAAAAATTTTGGACTTTGTTCCTATGTGTATTTGCAAACATTAATCTGGCTTTTTATGTTTCTTTTGGAATAATGGCTTCTTCCTGGCAGAGTGGTCTTTCAGCCCATGTTGATACAGTACTCGTTTTACTGTGGATAATGACACAATCTTACCAGCTTCCACCAGCATCTTCACAAGGTCTTTTGCTTTTGTTTTGAGTTGATATGCACATGTCTAACCAAAGCACGTTGATCTCTGGTACACAGAACCCATCACCTTCCTGAGCAGTATGATGGCTATACATTCCCATTTTGGTATGTACTTGCATATAATTGTTTGTACAGATGAACAAGGCACCTTCAGGTATCTGGAAATTGCACCCAAGCTGAACAAGACCTGTGCAAGTCCACAATTCTCATCCTGAGATATTGGCTGATTTCTTGTGACTTTCCCATGATGCTACACAAAGAAGCAGTGTGTTTCAGGTGTGCATTAAAATACACCCACAGGTGTGTCTCTAATTAACTCAGATGTTGACAATAAACCTATCAGTAGCGTCCAAAGACATGACATCATCATATGAGCTGTGCCATATTGTTTAAAGGCATAGTACTTTTAAGGGTGCTTTACACACTGTTACGGTTGCTGCGAGCACTGGAGACTAAGTCCAGATTTCTTACTACTGCACATGTGCGAGCGCTGGAGACTAAGTCCAGATTTCTTGCTACTGCACATGTGCGAGCGCTGGAGACTAAGTCCAGATTTCTTGCTACTGCACATGTGCGAGCGCTGGAGACTAAGTCCAGATTTCTTGCTACTGCACATGTGCGAGCGCCGGAGACTAAGTCCTATCTTGGAGCCATTGCACATGTGCGGGTGACATCATCGCTGACACGAGGTCACATGTCTCTGACACCTTCTATGCCGATTGGTCGCTGGTCATGTGCTTGTGATGCCTTGCTCGGTGATAGGCCAGCATGACGTCACTCCTGTCGTTCTGGCAGCGGATTGGCTCTGGTGTCCTCCATCTTGGATGAGGCACAGAGTCTATATAAGACCCTGACACACGCCGCATGGCGCTCAGTCCTCTTGGTTCATGCATAAGAGTAGACGCTCTGTGCGCGTTCCTCTAGGCATTCCTCTGTCTATGCTAGGTGAGCGCTACCGGCAGGGTAGCGTTCTTATACCTTACAGCTTCGGCTGCTGTCCGTATCCTTACCTCTTAGGGGAGCGGACATAGGCAGGTGCCTGAGGCACATGGTCTGGCTGGGCCTTGTGGTTCGACTCGTAGGTGGACGTTGCCGCTAGGGTAACGTTCCTTATACTGCGTCTGGCAGTTGTTCGTATCCTCGCACACTAGGGGAGAGAACAGAGGTAGGAGCTTTGTGCGGCTTACGCTGCTGTTCGTCTCTTTTGCACCACTAGAAGAGTGGACCTAGGCAGGTGCCATATCTAGTGGTTTGTGTCCTCGCACACTAGTGGAGCGAACGCAGGTAGGAGCTTTGTGCGGCTTACGCTGCTGTTCGTCTCTTTTGCACCACTAGAAGAGCGGACCTAGGTAGGTGCCATTTCGCACACATTGCCTTTGTCTCTGTGATTATTAACAGAGATCATTCCACACACCCTCCAAGTAAGGGAGGAATTGCTTTACTTACTTATTATATCCTTCTGTGAGTTAACAGAGGTATTGCACTCTGCCATAGTCTGCAGCAGAGTCTTTGCACGGTGGACCCTGACTGTCTGATACTCCTTTAGGTTATCAGACAGCCCCCCGTAACATTAGGACTGAGCCAAGGGTCTGGCAGTTATGGCAGAATATCAGCAGTTACACCGTTACATACAAGTACTTGAGTCACGGCTCAAGAGTATAGAGGATAAACCTCAGACCATGGTGACATCTGCACATGATCCTCGACTTGCTCTGCCAAACAGATATTCTGGCGATGCCAGATCATGTCGTGGTTTCATTAGTCAGTGTCAGATACACCTAGAGGTCAACTCTTCTCGCTTCTCTACGGAGAGGTCCAGAGTAGGCTTTATCATCTCCTTACTTCAGGACAAAGCCTTAGAATGGGCGACTCCCCTATGGGAGCGCTCTGATGTGGTTACTCTGAGACATCAAGACTTTCTTGATGCTCTTAAGGCGGTATTCATGGGTCCGCAGGTTACCCATGATGCGGCCCTGAGACTGTTAGATCTATCTCAGGGTTCGTTATCCACTAGTTCTTATGCCATTGCTTTTAGAACTCTGGTGGCAGAACTAGATTGGCTAGAGAAGGTGTTGATTCCTATCTTCTGGACAGGGTTGGCAGGCTATGTCAAGGATGCTCTTGCTACTCGTGAGGTCCCTGCTTCTCTGGAGGACTTGATCACAGTAGCAACGAGGATCGATGTACGCCATAAGGAACGTAGACTCGAGGTCTCTTCCTCACGCCCTAAGCATCGGGCTATTCCAGTTGTTGAGGGTCCACTACCATCTTCCTCAGCATCTGAAACATCTCCCACTCCTATGGAGTTAGGTCATACGTCTTCCAGACTACGCAAGTCTGGTCCTCCTATATGTTACGTATGTCGTCAGGCTGGGCACTATGCCAACAAGTGTCCTAGTCGTCAGGGAAACTCCCTGGCCTAGTAACCATTAGAGGGGGGTTACTAGAGACGTCTTCTGCACCCTCTAAGTGTTGTATCCCAGGTCAGCTCTCGTTATCTGAGAATACATGGCCTATTATGGCTTTTGTGGATTCCGGAGCTGACGGGACTTTTGTGTCCTCAGGATTTGTAAAGGGACACAATATTCCCTCTATCATGTTAGAGGCGCCTATTCCTGTCCGTGTTGTTAATGGAACTATGTTGTCTGACTCCATTACATTGAGGACAGTTCCCTTGCGCCTTTCCCTGTCTCAGGGTCACATAGAGGAGATTTCTTTTCTTGTGTTGCCTGAGGGTATAGACGACATCCTTCTGGGTCTCCCATGGCTTCGGACTCATGCTCCTCACATTGACTGGGAGTCTGACAGCATTATTAGTTGGGGTTCGAAATGTCAGTCCCGATGTCTTCCCTTACCACCTAAGGTCATTGCGGTTGCATCTACTGATCTCTCTCCCATACCTACACCCTATCTGGATTTCGCTGACGTGTTCTCCAAACAGGGTGCTGAGGTTCTTCCACCCCATAGGCCGTATGACTGTGCCATAGACCTTATCCCAGGTTCGGTTCCACCTAAAGGCAGGGTTTACCCCCTGTCGATACCTGAGTCGGAGGCCATGTCGACCTATATAAGAGAGAGTTTAGAGAAGGGGTTCATTCGTAAGTCTGTCTCTCCCGCGGGAGCTGGGTTTTTCTTTGTTCGGAAGAAAGAGGGTGATTTGCGTCCCTGCATAGATTACAGGGGTCTCAACGCAATCACAATAAAGAACAAATACCCATTACCTTTAATTTCGGAGCTCTTTGACAGATTGAGAGGAGCTCAAGTTTTTACAAAGTTGGATCTGCGGGGTGCGTATAACTTGGTACGAATTCGAAAGGGTGACGAATGGAAGACCGCTTTTAACACCCGAGACGGTCACTATGAATACCTCGTCATGCCTTTTGGGTTATGTAATGCACCCGCAGTATTTCAGGACTTCATAAACGATGTGTTCAGGGATTTACTGTTATCCTCAGTAGTGGTGTATCTGGACGACATCCTGATTTTTTCTCCTGATCTGGAGACTCATCGTCAGGATGTCGTTCGTGTCCTTTCCCGTTTAAGGGAGCACTCATTGTTTGCTAAACTCGAGAAATGTGTATTCGAGCAGTCCTCATTGCCTTTTTTGGGTTATATTATCTCACAAGAGGGCCTAGCTATGGATCCTGCGAAGCTCTCTGCTGTCCTGCAATGGTCCGAACCTCATTCCTTGAAGGCGGTGCAACGCTTCTTAGGATTCATAAATTATTACAGGCAGTTCATACCCCATTTTTCTACTTTGGTGGCCCCTTTGGTGGCCTTGACTAAGAAAGGTGCCAATCCCAAAGCCTGGTCTACTGAGACATCTCAGGCTTTTGAGGCAGTAAAAAGACACTTTTCAACTGCTCCCGTTCTTCAAAGACCCGATGAGAGTAAGCCCTTCCTCTTAGAGGTTGATGCCTCTTCAGTGGGTGCTGGTGCGGTCTTGTATCAAAAGAACGGTGCAGGTAGAAAAAGGCCGTGTTTCTTCTTTGCGAAAACCTTTTCACCAGCAGAGAGAAACTATACCATTGGGGATAGGGAACTGCTCGCCTTGAGATTAGCCTTGGAGGAGTGGCGTCACTTGCTGGAAGGAGCGAAACATCCTTTCCAGGTCTATACAGACCATAAGAATCTGACGTACTTACAAACCGCTCAGCGTCTGAATCCTCGCCAAGCCCGCTGGTCCTTGTTTTTCTCCCGCTTTCACTTCTCCATCAACTATCTGTCTGGGAGTAAGAATAACAAGGCAGACGCCCTGTCTCGCTCTATGCTTTCTACCCAGGAGGAGATTGACGAACCTCGTCTTATCCTTCCCTCCAGGGTTTTTCATACGCTCTCCCCTGTGACGTTAGACCAAATCCCACCGGGCAAGACCTTTGTTCCGCCTGATCGACAGAATGATATACTGTCATGGGCCCACACCTCAAAGGTGGGTGGGCATTTTGGTATTAGGCGGACACGAGAGTTACTGGAGAGGTGGTATTGGTGGCCACACTTAGCCAGCCACGTCAAGAGATATGTCGGTTCCTGCTACTCGTGTGCTCGCAACCGTCCATTACGGCAGAGACCGGCTGGACTCTTGCATCCTTTACCAGTGCCAGATAGACCATGGGAGGTGGTAGGCATGGACTTTGTGGGTGATCTTCCATGTTCACAGGGACATAGATTTGTGTGGGTCATTACGGACCATTTCTCCCGGATGGTTCATCTCGTACCGTTATCGAGAATCCCATCTTCCAGGGTACTAGCCAAACTATTCCTCAAGCATGTCTTTAGGCTTCACGGGATGCCAGATCGTATCATTTGTGATAGAGGCCCGCAATTTACTTCCCGTTTCTGGCGAGATCTTTGTAGCCTTCTGCAAATTGAGTTGAATCTCTCTTCGGCATACCATCCGTAGACCAATGGTTTGGTTGAGCGTACCAATCAATCTATGATTATATACCTTCGACACTTTGTTGCTGAGAACCACGATAACTGGTCCTCCCTCCTACCCTGGGCAGAATTTGCCCTTAACAATTCGCTGGCTGAGGCCACTGGGCAAACACCGTTCGTACTCAATAATGGGCAACACCCTAGGGTACCGGTACCGTTTCCCGCTGCTGCACCTCCTCCTCTTGTGGCCGACTGGGCAACTAATGCCAGAGAGGTTTGGGATCGGACTCAAGAGTCGATCCAAGCAGCTAAGGACCGTATGAAGACGGTGTCCGATCGGTTTCGTCGCCCGGCTCCTGTCTTTTCTCCAGGGGACTTTGTGTGGCTCTCTGCAAAACACGTGAGACTTAGAGTGAGCTCTGTCAAATTTGCTCCTCGCTTCCTGGGTCCTTATGAGGTTCTTCGACAGGTAAATCCTGTAGTCTACCAATTGAAGTTACCCGTCCATCTTAAGATTCATGACAAATTCCATGTCTCACTGCTAAAGCCGGCTATTTTACCTCACGCTCGTGAAGTGCACTCTCCTGCCTCTGATTCCTCTCGCTCTAGCTATGAGGTACGAGCCATAGTTGGTTCTAAGATGGTTAGAGGGCGCAGGTTCTTCTTGATAGATTGGGAGGGTTACGGCCCGGAACATCGCTCTTGGGAGCCTGAGGAGGCTGTCCATGCTCCCGACTTAGTTGCCGATTACCTGCGTCGCCGGGAGGGGGGCCCTTGAGGGGGAGGTACTGTTACGGTTGCTGCGAGCACTGGAGACTAAGTCCAGATTTCTTACTACTGCACATGTGCGAGCGCTGGAGACTAAGTCCAGATTTCTTGCTACTGCACATGTGCGAGCGCTGGAGACTAAGTCCAGATTTCTTGCTACTGCACATGTGCGAGCGCCGGAGACTAAGTCCTATCTTGGAGCCATTGCACATGTGCGGGTGACATCATCGCTGACAAGAGGTCACATGTCTCTGACACCTTCTATGCCGATTGGTCGCTGGTCATGTGCTTGTGATGCCTTGCTCGGTGATAGGCCAGCATGACGTCACTCCTGTCGTTCTGGCAGCGGATTGGCTCTGGTGTCCTCCATCTTGGATGAGGCACAGAGTCTATATAAGACCCTGACACACGCCGCATGGCGCTCAGTCCTCTTGGTTCATGCATAAGAGTAGACGCTCTGTGCGCGTTCCTCTAGGCATTCCTCTGTCTATGCTAGGTGAGCGCTACCGGCAGGGTAGCGTTCTTATACCTTACAGCTTCGGCTGCTGTCCGTATCCTTACCTCTTAGGGGAGCGGACATAGGCAGGTGCCTGAGGCACATGGTCTGGCTGGGCCTTGTGGTTCGACTCGTAGGTGGACGTTGCCGCTAGGGTAACGTTCCTTATACTGCGTCTGGCAGTTGTTCGTATCCTCGCACACTAGGGGAGCGAACAGAGGTAGGAGCTTTGTGCGGCTTACGCTGCTGTTCGTCTCTTTTGCACCACTAGAAGAGCGGACCTAGGTAGGTGCCATTTCGCACACATTGCCTTTGTCTCTGTGATTATTAACAGAGATCATTCCACACACCCTCCAAGTAAGGGAGGAATTGCTTTACTTACTTATTATATCCTTCTGTGAGTTAACAGAGGTATTGCACTCTGCCATAGTCTGCAGCAGAGTCTTTGCACGGTGGACCTTGACTGTCTGATACTCCTTTAGGTTATCAGACAGCCCCCCGTAACACACGCTGCGACATCGCTAACGATATATCGTTGAGGTCACGGTGTTTGTGACGCACATCCGGTGTTATTAGCGACATTGCGGCGTATAACAGCTAGGAGCGACGATCAACCATCGTAAAAATGGCAAAAATCGTTGATCGTTGACACGTCGCTCCTAATCATAATGTCGCTGGTGTTTCATTCCGCAGGTTGTTCGTCGTTCCTGAGGCACCACACATCGCTGTGTGTGATACCGCAGGAACGACGAATATCATCCTAACTGTGTCCACTGGAAAGGAGGAAGGAAGGAGGTGGGAGGCATTTTCCTGCCGCTCATCTCCTCCCCTCCTCTTCTATTGGGCGGCCGTTTTGTGACACCGCTGTGACGTCGCTGTGACCCTGAACGCACCTCCCCCTTGAAGAAGGGATTGTTCGGCGGCCACAGTGACGTCGCTGAGCAGGTATGTGCGTATGACGCTACCGTAGCGATATTGTTCGCTACGGCAGCGATCACCACATCTTGCAACGACAGAGGCGGGTGCTATCGCTCGCAACATCACTAGAAATCGCTAGCGATGTCGCAGCTTGTAAAGCACTCTTTAGTGTGTGTAAACTTTTGACTTTGCAGAAAGTAATAAAAATGCCTTAAAGCATTCTCTCTCTCATTATTTTGGCATTTGGCAAATATAAATAATTTTGGTTCCTAATTGACGTAAAATTGGAAAGGTTTAATCTGATTACATGCCAGATAGTGAGAAAAACATGCATATGTGTCTTTTTAGAATATTCAAGTAATGTCTGACGTGACAACACCAATATTATATGTGTTACTCGTGAAGCATTATTTTTTTACTTTAAACTTTTATTAAATTTGTCTTTTTTTACTATTTTAATTTGTCCCACTAAGAACATTTGGACTTGAATATATTACACTTTGATATCTTGTGTAAAGCATTGAAATAAAAGCCACAGTAGCTGGGAGACCTCAAGGCCATTACTTTACTTCAGGTTGCCAGAGCCAATATTGGCACTCCAGAATAGCATCATGGGGAGTCGAATGAGTTGAAAGTGGGAGTCCCCATCTAGATCCTGGTGTTGCTGCTGACAGCATTTCAGCATTAAACAACCAATATTGGTGCTAGTATCGATCATTGCTAATTAGTGATGAGCGAGTACGCTTGTCACTACTCGGTACTCGCACGAGTATCACTGTACTCGGGCTACTCGGCGGGTACCGAGTAATTTCGCGATACTCGTTCTGTACTCGTGGTCTTCATCCCTGCATGTTGGCGCTCTTTTGAGAGCCAGCTCTCATGCAGGGATTGGCTGGCAGACGACTGCAATGCCACAGCCCTGTTAGTTGTGGAATTGCAGTAATTGGCCGGCCCGCACAGCGTGACCGAGCCTTTATACCGGCGGGCACGCTGTGCTCTGCACACAGCCATATCGTATTCCCTGCTTAACCCGCCCACAGGCGCCTTGGTTGCAGTGAGACACGCCCCCACGCTGAGTGACAGGTGTCTCACTGCACCCAATCACAGCAGCCGGTGGGCGTGTGTATACTGTGCAGTGAAATAAATATATAATTAAAAAAACGGCGTGCGGTCCCCCCAATTTTAATAGCAGCGAGATAAAGCCATACGGCTGAAGGCTGGTATTCTCAGGATGGGGAGCTCCACGTTATGGGGAGCCCCCCAGCCTAACAATATCAGTCAGCAGCCGCCCAGAATTGCCGCATACATTAGATGCGACAGTTCTGGGACTGTACCCGGCTCTTCCCAATTTGCCCTGGTGCGTTGGCAAATCGGGGTAATAAGGAGTTAATGGCAGCCCATAGCTGACACTAAATCCTAGATTAATCATGTCAGGCGTCTCCCCGAGATACCTTCCATGATTAATCTGTAGGTTACAGTAAATAAACACACACACACACACACCTGAAAAATCATTTATTAGAAGTAAAAAACACAAACCAATTCCCTCGTAACCAATTTAATAAGCCCCAAAAAGCCCTTCATGTCCGGCGTAATCCAGGATGGTCCAGCATCGCTTCCAGCTCTGCTGCACGAAGGTGACCGGAGCTGCAGAAGACACCGCCGCTCCTGTCAGCTTCACACAGCAACTGAGGTGAGTAGCGCGATCAGCTGAGCTGTCACTGACGTCACTCGCGGCCACCGCTGGATCCAGCGGTGGCCGTGAGTTACCTGACTGACAGCTCAGCTGATCGCGCTACTCACCTCAGTTGCTGTGTGGAGGTGTCAGGAGTGGCGGTGGAGTTTAGTGAACAGCTGTGCAGCGCCGCGGCAGTGATCGGGGAACGGTAAGTATGAGAGAGGGAGGAGACTGACCGACAGACTGTGAGAGGGCGACAGACAAGACAGAGAGAGACCGACAGACAGACAGAGAGACCGACCGACGGACTGAGGGAGATAGAATGAAAAAAAAAAAATGACCGACATCGCTAGTAAAAAGCACAAAACGTGCGTTTTGGACATCGGAGTGCCACACAATTTTTTCACGTAAAATCTTTCATGTAATCTCAAAAAGTAACATACACCAGCACTATCTCACTATTGGGTATGTGCCCTTAACATTTCCGTCATGAAAATTCATTTTGGTGTCATTTTGGAAGGTTTTCTGGTGAGTCCGTAAAAATGGCGTAAAACTCAGAAAAAATTGTTCACAGCTGTGACTTTTGAGTGATAAATACTTCAAGGGGTCTTCCCCATGCTGTTGCCATGTCATTTGAGCACTCTTCTGAGACTTTTGTGACATTCTTAGGGTTTCTACATGCTGCCGGGGGGTCATTTCATAAAAATTCTCGGGTCCCCCATAGGATAATATTGGGCTCGGTGCTTGGGCCAAGTACACGAGTATCTTGGGATGCTCGGCCCGAGCCTCGCGCACCCGAGCTTTTTGGTACTCGCTCATCACTATTGCTAATGCATCAGGGTGTTCGTTGTAGTATATACAGCACTTCCTCACCTTGCATCTGCCAGGTGGCACAATAAACAGTATTTATTCCTCAGTGCCATAAGAAGGTGATGCTGAGGATTATTGTCACCTAATAGCCTCTGTAACAAGGCATGTTGGAGGTCCTTCAGGGGTTAAAAGACTATGGGATTGATTCATCAACGCTGGCTTTCTTGTCAGTCTTGATGCTTGGTCATGCTGGAATCAGAAAGTCTGATGAGTGGCTTGCGGCTTTGTGAGCTACACCAAAAAGCTCACTCCAGTCAAGTATTGGAATGAGATTTATGGCATGCTAAATGCCACATCTTATCTTGCGCTAGACGACTTGTGGTGTCCCCAACTTCACCTATTTTTTAAGAGCTAGGAGAAACTGGGGTGAAGATGCCAAACGTTACAAATGTTTCAACTACAAATTGCGGCTAAATATTGCAACTTTTCAAAGCTATGTGTCATGCTGTACAAAGGACTGGTAAGAAGTAGTACAGCGTATTCCCCACTAGGTGGCAGCAGAGTAGTCATGGAGAGTCAAAGTAATACTGTAACAGAAAGGAGGCTGAAGTACAGCAGAGTAACTTCAGCAGGCAGGTCACGCGAAAACCACCAGGGGGCAAAAGAGTAGTCAAGCAGTCAGGGTCTAGCTGGGAAGTTAAGTCACTGCAGTGGGAGGATCAAGATCAGGTTAGAAATCAGAACCGAGGTCAGATGCCGGGAGATCAGGTATGTAGAGGGAAACACAAAGGGCATAGGGAACAGAAGACAAGACAGAGGGTGAGGAGACACAAACACGGCAAGGAAGATGAACCAGGAAGGGTAAACAAAAGACAATAGAGGGAAGTCAGGGACTGGGAAAGACGGGTGAACGGGGGAGGGTACAGGTCAGGACATGGTAACTATGCATCAGATCAAACAGAAAATCTCACCAGAGTCAGTCACAGGCTGCAGAGCAAAACTATAACCAGCACAGGAATGCAAGTGCAGCGACCAGATATAGTGTCTCCTGAAACCAGAATAAGGCTGACGGGAGTTAAGCCCTGACATGACTAGGCTGGGTCTGGGAAACTCTGGAGTGGAGAATACTGGTCCTGGATCATGACACTACGACACCAGAATTTTGGTTTGAAAGCTTTGATGAATAGGTCCATTTATATTGCCTCCATGTATACTGTATGCTTATGTGATTTCTACTCTGTATGTTGTATTTTTACAGGCAACTAGTACATTCCTTGCATTTTATAGATTCTTCACCCTTTGAATGATCTCTAAAAGGCATAAAGTTAAAAATTAAATATTTCCTTTCCTTTTATTTTAGGCAAAAAAAAAAAAATATATATATATATATATATATATATATATTCATCTTTTACATTTTTAAATTAGCAAAAAAAGAAAATGGGCCAATGCAAAAGTTTGAGCTTCTGCATGGTTAGTACCTAATGGCACCCAATTTGGCAGGTATCACAGCTTGCAAATGTTTTTTGTAGCCAGCAGAGAGTCTTTAAATTCTTGTTTGAGGGTTTTTGCGCTATTCTTCTTTGAAAAAAGCTTAGTTCTTTGACATCTCTGGGTTGTCTTGCATGCACTGCTTTTTTGAGGTCTAGCCACGGATTTTCAATATCGTTCAGCTCAGGGGACCGTGAGGGCTAATGTAAAACCTTGAGCATGCGTCTTTTGAGGTAATCTATTTTGGATTTTGACGTATGTTTCGGATCATTATACATTTGTAGAAGCCATCCTCTTTTCAACTTCAGCTTTTTTACAAATGATGTTATCTTTGAATGAAGAATTTGCTGAAATTTCATTGAATCCATTCTTCCCACTATCCATGAAATGTGCCCCATACCATTGGCTGCAACCCAACCCCAAAGCATGACTGAGCCACCCCCATGCTTAATAGTTGGGGTTCTGTTCTTTTAATGAAATTCTGTGCCCTTTTTTCTCCACACATACGTTTGATCATTGTAGCTAAAAGAGTTCTATTTTAACCTCATCGGTCCACAGGACATGTTTCCAAAATGCATCAGGCTTGTTTAGATGTTCTTTTGCATACTTCTGATGCTGAATATAAAGGTAAAGATGCAGAAGAGGCCTTTTTCTGATAACTTCTCCATGAAGGCCATATTTGTTATTTGAGCACACACAAATCTCCAAGCATGTCCAAACTTTTGCATTTGCACATTTTCATTTTTGTAATTTTTATGCAAAAGTTTATTTATTTTTTATATTTTACGCAAAATACAAAACAAATTGTCATCTCTAACTTTATACCTTTTAGAGATAATTTCACCTATAACTTGCTTAACTATTAACAATAACAGTAATTTTCAGTGGTGCCCAATCTTTTGCACGCGATAGTAGTCATTTGACAATTAAACAATGTAAAGTTCTGGGCCATGGCTTTGAATAAAAAGTACCTCACCTAAACATTTAACATTTGTCAATTTCATGTTTAGTTCATTGGCTTTGACATTAGTTTAGTATTTTTTACTTTCCTTGTTATATGCTTGCCCTGAGGTCGCACTAAACATTAGCAATGCTGTACCGGCTGTCTTTGACCATCTGCCTTGTAGTATTTTGGCTTGCATTTTGTTATGCTGTATTTTATTTTTGTCAGCATCTATCAAGACTTGTTTTGGTTTTCTGATTTCAAGTCCCTCTGCCGTAGTACTCAACACATCTTGATTAGGTGTACTCATAAATTGCTTGTGCTTTCAGCATGGTCTGGTAAGAAAAGAAGACAAAAAGTTTTACAATGCCACCTTATTTGCCGCAATAGCCACATTTTCCAGACTTTTTCTTGAATTATACAATACTACCAGCTTTAGTCAACAGAACATAGCAAAACTAAATAATTCAAATTGAAAGTTTCCATCCTAAGGAAAGGTAGGTGTTAATTATATGGTGGTCTAAGATAGTGCTTTTTTTTCTTTGTGCACTTGGTAGAAGAGCGTATCTGTTACAAGATACATAGCAGACAAAGTATACAACTTGGCACCAATTGGATACTTTTTATTAAAACAACAATATTCACAGAAGCTGTGGATTTCGGAAATGGTGGAAACCAATAGTGCCATGGACTATAATGTGGTCCATTGATTTTCTATCATTATTACAAAATAACACAGCCTGCTGTTCTATTTGGTCAAAATGGAGTTTTCGACAGAAGCTCATAAAGGAGTCTCCAATACAGATGTCAACAGAGCCTAAGTGAAAAAAATCCCAAACAACACAGAGGAAAAGTCCATAATACACACCCATTCACACTCTCAAGTACAGAAAATTATAGCATCCTTCTCTGACAGCAACAAGATATAATAGTTGAGGTACCATACAGTTAGGCGGGCTTTACACGCTGCGACATCACTACCAATTGCTAGCTATGTTGAGCATGATAGCACCCGCCCCGTCGCCTATGCGATATGTGGTGATTGCTGCCGTAGCGAACATTATTGCTACGGCAGCTTGACACGCACATACCTGGTCGGTGACGTCGTTGTGACCGCCGAACAATCTCTCCTTCAAGGGGAAGGTGCGTTCAGTATCACAGCGACGTCACCGCAACATCACTAAGCGGCCGGCCAATAGAAGCGGAGGGGCGGAGATGAACGGGACATAACATCCTGCCCACCTTCTCCCTTCCACATTGGCGGTGGACGCAGGTAAGGAGATGTTTGTCGTTCCTGCGGTTTCACACACAGCGATGTGTGGTGCTCAAGGAACGACAAATAACATCGTACCGGCAGCAGTAGCGATATTATGAAAAGTAGCTACGTGTCACTGATCAACGATTTTTGACGTTTTTGCAATCGGTGATCGTCGCTCCTAGGGTTTACACGCTGCGATGTCGATAACAGTGCTGGATGTGTGTCACTAACGACGTGACCCCGGCGATAAATCGTTACCGATGTGGCAACATGTAAAGCCCGCCTTAGATCCATAAAATGAATGGAATCTCCGACTTGATCAGCTAATGGTGCAGGTTCTAAGTGGGAACACCAAGCAGCACTCTTGACAGCCTACTCTACTTATGGCCTCAATTGCCATGTTTGATCATGTTTTGGTAGTGTATATCAGTATGTTTTGGCAACTTTATGTGGAAATGTTGTGCAAATTTGTTTACGAATTGCCAAAGTTTTGAGAAGTGGTTTTTAAACATACAACATGTACAGGTGAAGTATGAACATGTAAACGCACCTTCAAGTATAAGTGAGTAGCTGGAATTCATGACAATCACTTTTCATATCTCATAGGGTGCGTCATTACATTGAACCATTCTATAAGTTTGCTAGGCTTCTATAATCACGTGTCCTATTTAATATTTATTTTAAAATATCGGTTCTATGACAAAATATCTTTAAAGTTCTGTTATAAAGTGAAAAAATCTGGTGATTGACCAAGAGTTATACAAATGTCTATTTATAGTTAATTCTGTCCTTTAATGAACTTAGCATTGAGAACAAATGGAAGATTAATGGCATAATTAGCTTAATAGTGTTAAGGCAACTCAATCTAGATTTTAATTTTCCTTCACTGACCTAGGTTAATTAAAACGTTCTTAGGTTCATCTCCTACAATGCTACTTTATGGAGCTACAAGACACAAGCACCATTAGAATGAATTTCCCTTATTTATGAGAGCGATACTATGTATTTAATTTTCTTTTATCGGTGGAAATTGCATTAGGCATTTACACTGATGAGGAAATGGAGTAGCAAGTTTTGAACTTTTGACTTTCAGGCTCCATATCTCACCGTGCACTACAGCTTTGAGTGTGAGACTACCATCATTTTATAGACAATCATATTGGCTATCTCATACAAAAATTTTACTTACAACTATTTAGCATATGATTAATTATGCAGATTCTTGTAATGTCACTGGTTTCTTACCGTCTTCCTCCTAAAAATCAAAATTATAATTTTTATTATTTTGTTGGTGTTTTGTTAATTCACCTTTGAGGAGTAAAAGGAGATGGACGTTTTCTGGTTGATTGCGCTGCTGCTGGAAAAGTGGTATTCTGGAGTAGCTTTAATATGCGTTTCAAGTTCATACTAAACTCTTTTTAAAAAATAAGCTTTACACAGAGATCAATGAAACAGTGTGGGGTTTAAAGAAGGAAGGTCGATATTCAAAGACACACCCTAATAGGCATGAATTAAGTCTGGTACACATAGGAGACAATGATGACATAAAATATAAAGGGAAAAAATAGATAAAAATAATGTATAGATAAACAAGATATATACAGTGTAAATCAGAAGTTTACATACTTTATCTAAAAAGACAAATCTGCAGGTTTTTCTCACAATCTGACATGAAATCAGAACAATCCTTTTCTGTTTTAGGTCAATTAGGAACCAAAATCTTATATATAAAGCTCAGTGTGTGTGTGTGTGTGTGTGTGTGCATGTGCGTGTGCGTGTGTGTGCGTGTGCGTGTGCGTGTGTGTGTGTGTGTGTGTGTGTGTCCGCTAAAGGAATCCGCACCGTCGCATGTACAATCACAAAATTTTGCACAGACACTCCACGTGACTCAGGGAACGTCATAGACTATGTTTGGGCGGGAAAATTTAACCCCGTGCTTTCCAGTTACGTTACAAAATACTACAGCCATTAAACTGAATGTAGCTGGGAGCTATAGTAGGCTATAAATAGCAACTGTCAGTGGTTGCTATAGGAACAAAATAAAGATTGTTATTAAAGATTCCCCACGTGTTACAATGCCCGTGGTTTAGAACAGTTTAACCCCGTTTACCATCATAATTACCCTGCAGGAGAGGGGAGGGAGGGGAAAACCAGGGGCACTGAGCTACCAGGAGACCAAGATGGAAGGATAAAGACCACTTCCCTTAGAACCACACTGCTCAGAACCTCTATGCGCGTTTCACACTCGCTTCGTCAGGAGGTTCCTCTGGTTTTCCCCTCCCTCCCCTCTCCTGCAGGGTAATTATGATGGTAAAAGGGGTTAAATTGTTCTAAACCACGGGCATTGTAACACATGGGGAATCTTTAATAACATTGTGCCATATTTTGGTGTTAACTTAGGTGATAATATATGAGGCTGCAGTGATGCTCTTGTATATGACTATCTAAGCACTTGAGGAGCTGATATGTCGCCCTGTACGGAGTACATGCACTCTAAAGGCACTGTTAGTTTAAATTTGAAACCCCATTGCTAGTGCAAAGACCTCTTTTGAGATTGTGACTTTGCTGACTATTTTGGAGTAATATGTATTGTATATCTAATTGATTGTATAACTCTCTTTCTGACCACCCCTATGTATTACTTTATTAACCACACTGCTCCAGGATTTTTTTTCTGTGTTTTTAAGGGGTTAATTTTAAAACTGTGTGTTTGATTCCCATCTCAATCATGTGGTAAACTAAATGGTGTTTTTTGTATCATGTCAATAAAAATGTATATATTTTTTGGATCTTTGGTGTCTCTTTGAAATACCGTATTTTTCGAATTATAAGATGCACTTTTCCTCCCAAAACTTTGGGAGGAAAATGAGGGGTGCGTCTTAAAATCCAAATGTAGCTTACCGGGGGGTTGTGCAGAGGGGTCAAAGGAGGCAGGGAGATGCTCCGAGCAAAACACTGTGCTGCCGGCGCTGCTGGTCTGTGCGGCACTGTTCTGTGCATCGGGCAATGCCGCTCTGTTCTGTTTGGAGCCGCTCTGTTGTGCTCTGTTCACGGCTGCCCCATCCTGCTTGGCTGCTCTGTGCATGGCTGCTCTGTCCTGCTCGGCTGCTCTGTGCACGGCTGCTCCGCCCTGCTCGGCTGCTCAGTGCACAGCTGCTCTGTCCTGATCGGTGCATGGCTGCTCCGTCTTGCTCGGCTGCTCTGTGCACTGCTGCTCTGTCCTACTCGGCTGCTCCATCACCAGCCCCGCACAGAGCAGAGCGGCAGCGCCGGCCCCACACAGAGCAGAGCGGCGTTGCCGGCCCCACAAAGAGCAGAGCGACACCGGCCCCACATAGAGCAGAGCGACACCGGCCCCGCACAAAGCAGAGCGACACCGGCCCCGCACAAAGCAGAGCGACACCGGCCTCGCACAGAGCAGAGCGACACCGGCCCCGCACAGAGCAGAGCGGCGTCGCCAGCCCCGCACAGAGCAGCACCCGCAGTGAGTATCTGGGCCCCCCTCTATACTACGTGCAGTACTCCAGTACCGCCCCTGCCTCCTGTGACCCCCGCTCCTCTCCCGGCCCCGCTCCTTGGTAAAACACCACCAGATTATGAAACGGACCCCATATTTTTTTTTAACCTTTTTTTCCCTCCAAATTTTGGGTGCGTCTTATAATACGGTGCATCCTATAAAAGGAAAATTATGGTACTTTGATGTACTAAGATGCATGAACGAGAAGATGCTGGCAGAAGCTGGTAAGATTGTGTCATTATCCACAGTGAAAGGAGTACTGTATCAACATGGGCTGAAAGACCACTCTGCCAGGAAGAAACCATTACTCCAAAAGAAACATAAAAAAGTCAGATTAATGTTTGCAAATGCACACAGATCTTAACAATGATTTTAATTTTTGGAGACATGTCCTGGGGTATGACAAAACTAAAATTGAACTGTTTGGCCATAATGACTATACTTACGTTTGGAGGAAAAAAGGAGAAGCTTTGAAGCATAAGAACACCATCCCAACTGTAAAACATGAAGTTAGCAGCATCATGTTGTGGGGTTGTTTTGCTGCAGGATACACTGATGCACTTTACAAAATAGATGGCATCATGAGGAAAGATTATGTGGCTATACTGAAGCAAAATCTCAAGACATCAGCCATGAACTTAAAGCTTGGCCGGAAATGGGTCTTCCAAATGGACAATGATCTGAAGCATACTGCTAAACTGGTTACATAGTGGCTTAAGAATAAGAAAGTCAATGTTTTGGAGTGGCCATCACAAAAGTCCTGATCTCAATCTTATTAAAAAATTATTGACAAAGCTGAAAAGGCACGTGCGAGCAAGGTGACCTACAAATAAGGCTCAGTTACACCAGTTCTGTCAGGAGGAGTGAACCTAAATTCCTACCAACTAGTCTGAGAAGTGTGTGGAAGGAGATCCAAAACGTTTGACACAAGTCGTACAGTTTAAGGGCAATGGTAACAAATGCCAATGAAATGTATGTAAACTTTTGACTTTCCAAAAAGTAATAAAATGCATTAAAACATTCCCTCTCTCATTATTCTGACATTTGGCAATTTTAATTAATTTTGGTTCCTAATTGACCTAAAACAGGAAAGGTTTACTCTGATTTCATGTCAAATAGTGAGAAAAACCTGCATATGTGTCCTTTTCAGATAGTGTATGTAAACTTTTGGTTTCAACTGTAATGTTGAACCTAGACATTTACACACACTAACATACACTATCTAAAAAGACACATCTGCATGTTTTTCTCCCTATCTGACATAAAATCAGAATAAGCCTTTCCCGTTTTAGGTCAATTAGGATTATAAAAATTATTTATATCTGACAAATTCCAGAATAATGAGAGAGAGAATCTTATAAGGCATTTTTATTTCTCTTTGCAAACTCAAAAGGGCTGTGACCGAACCTTGTTAGGTAAGAGATAACCCTCTGGGGCCTGACGGGAAGCTTTTGCTCTGGCAGAGACTCTGCATTACGGACATAGTTCTCAATATCAAGAAGAGCATTCTGCTACCAAAAAGACCTAGAGATCTCCAAGTGGCAGAAGAACCCAGATGTCCAGCTAAGATGGAATTATGTAATTTATTAAGATCTGCACATACGGAGAGTTGTACATTAAGCTTGTTTATAGGTAAACCTTCTGGCGCACTGCCTGATAGCTACCTTCAAAGAACCCACCACTACCCCTTCACAAAGAACCTTGATTGGATTTTTCTCGCTCAATTCTGGGACAAAGCTACTAGATATAACATCAGTCTTAATATTCTTAGATCCAGGGAGATAAGTGAAATTAAACCGAGCAAAAAAAAAAAAAAGAGCCCACCCAGCCTGTCTGGTGTTTAACCACTTAGCCGCATCAAAATACAACAGGTTCTTATGAAAATGCTCACCTTATGTTTTGCCCCCTCTAACCAATGTCTCTACTCCTCAAAAGCTCCTTTAACTGCCAATAGCTCACGGTCACCAATATCGTAAGTAAAATTCGCTTGGAAGTAAGAGGCACAAGGATTTAGATACACATTCTTTTTTTGCAAAAGAAAGGATCCCATCTAATAGCGGAAGCATCTACTTCGACAGAGAAAAGCAGATCAACCTCGGCTTAACTGAGAACAGAAGCCTTAAAGAAAGCTTCCTTGAGAGCAAAAAAAGCATTTCCTGCTTTGACTGACCAAGAAGTTTAAATTTGTTCCCTTCCTGGTCATGTCAGTAAATGGTTTGGCTATGACCAAAAAATTCTTACTGTACTTCCGATAATAATTTGCAAAGCCCAAGAATCGTCACTGTGGGGCAGCGCTTCTCTCTGCATAGCTCTGGGTACTCAGACACCGTTCACTATCAGTGTGCACTCCTCTGTGTTGCTGGCTCTACTGATCTGAGCTGGCAATACAGAACACATTGTCACTGTGCAAACAGCGCAATGACAGCTTGCTTTGACCTTTCCAGCCCTTAAAACAAGTGTCACTGATGACACTTATTTTCAGAGAGGGGGCAGAGGTTATGTCAGTGAAAGCAGCCCCTGCTCCCTGATGATGCTTTGTTTGAGTTTAAATGCATTGGGATTTTCGAATAAAGCGTTAACAGACAAGATGTAGGGAAAAAAATAAATAGTAGTTAGTGTAGTCAGGGAAGAGTAGGGAAATTTTAATGCAGCAGCATTAGAACTTAATTTAGTAGTCATGCTGTGACTACTAGGATTCAACCAGGAATAAGAGAACCTACAGTGAGTTCCGCAACAAACAGGGTACATCGAGAACATGATAAAAGGGTGGGCCCTGGATGAGAGCAGGGTCACCTTCTGCACTCACCTGAGGCTCAACTCTGCATTCCCTAACATTCCTATATGGGTTCTTTCACCCCGTCACTAATGACATGCCTAAGCTCTTGTGTAGCACCCAGGGATATGGAGTACTCGGTTCCGGACAGTGTACGTCTAGGGAATGTCACAGTGGTGGCCATTACCCAATTCCGTGCCCTGGGCCTTTTTTGTAATGGGGATATTTACAGGGGATTGTTGAGTAAAGTTTATTCGTGACGCCACTTGCGGTGTTGCGGCTAAGTGTAGGGAGCCGCCGCTGCAGAATGTCTCTACTAGGGATGGTGGTATTGGCAGCTAGTATAGTAGTCCCTCCGCAAGTAGAGTTTTGTCCCAGCGGGTGTATGGTGCAGTGGGTGTCGGAAGAAGGGAGTCCACACAGGTATTCAGTGCAACTGGTTTACTCACTTTCTTGAGATGGTAACTGGGGGTCCGAGGCCGTCTGGTTTCGCCTCCAGGCTCCCTTCGTCCTAGTGCCAGTCTGGTTTCTCTGGTACTTTCTTCCCCTGCACCTGTCTCTGGTAAGTGGGTCCCTGTGGTATAGAACACTGGGGGTCTCCGTTCTGTGGTTTGTCCACTTCTGTCCACCTGACGGTTGCATGAACCCTGTGGGGTTGGAGTCTCTGGTCTTGTCCCCGGTTCTCCCTTTGCTACTGAGTCTTCGGATTCTTTAGGGTCAGCAAGGTCCTTGATGGTCCCCTTTGCTGTGCAGGTGTTAACAGGTCGGCTTGAAGCTCTTTCCTGTCCTAGAGTCCTGTACTCTGTTGGTGCGTAGTTCCGGGAGTACTCCATCATATTCCACCAACAACCACTTCCCTTGGGTACCAGGTCACCGTTAACCCGAGTCAGGACGTCTCCTCCGTCAACTCTCTCCTAGATAACTACTGACTTTTCTGCTCTGTCCACAGTCTGCCCCTCCCACCAGGTCAACTAGTGGACTTCATTGGCTCCACCTCTAGGTGGCTGTTACAAACCGGCGCCGCCATAGCCGCAAGCAGCCTGCTGCGGTTCTTGTTGCGCCCAGGCGCCGGCTGCCATTCTTGGCCGTGCCTCGGGTTGTCCAGTTGGCTGTTCCTTCCACCACCTCTAAGTGTGGAGAGGTGGCTAGGGCACATGCGTGCGCCGATTTACCCCAGCCAGAGTCTAAGCCTGGTGTTTTGCCTAGTGAGCATGCTCTGCCTGATTGTGTTATGTCTGAGACTAAGTCCTCAGTTCAGGCTACTGAGCATGCTCTCACAATTAAGCCTAACAGCCTCTTTGCACAGGTACTTGGACTTTGTGCTGTGTGTAAGTTCTGGGATGTGCCTACTGAGCATGCTCAAACTTATAGTCTGCTTTCTGAGCCTGTTGCTCAGGCTACTGAGCATGCTCAGGCACTTAGTGCATCAGAGGCTAGGTCCGGTAAGGACCTCACTGAGCATGTCCGTGAGGTGGCAGGCCCTGATAGGGCAGAGGGTGTCAGATGTCCTGATGACGTGGCAACTCCGGACTGGCTCGCAGAGGCCCATCCCTATGATCTGGCACCTCACCATTGGTCATCAGATGATGACTGGTGAAGTGTTTGGGGTGTGGCTGCCATGAGGTCATCAATGACATGGCGGTTCCGGATAGGTCGCATGTGACGTCACTGATGACATGGCACTCTGCTATTTGACCTTGGTGGTTCCACCCTGGGTTTGGGGCGGACCCAGGTTATAAAAGGGGCTGGAGGCAACATGGAGGTGCGCAGTCTTCATTTAGAGTTCTTGGTGGCATATGCCTTGTTGGAAGCGGTAGGTGGGATTACCTGGGTTTTTGTAGTACCGGCTCTGGGGTTCTGGGTCCCTAAGGGGGTAGGCCCTGCATCCTTGCCCTGAACACACCCTGGCTAGTGAGTAGGCCGGTAAGAGCACTAGTCTCCCTACTGCAGTAATTGAATACAAGGAGGCAATAGACACAAATAGGAAAACATTCCAAGCATCTAAAGTGCAGCTGACATCACAGCTGCAATTGTCACAAAACCTCAGCTTCTTCCAGAGACTGGCTCCTTCCAAAGTGGACAGCTTAGATATGAGAATATATAACCAACATCAGATATTAAGACATGTCACTATTTATTGCGAAGAGGAGTGGTCACAAAAAGCTGCACCTGAGATTAAGACTCCAAAGGATAGCCAGATAGGAAAGAATCCTTAACCCCTGCAACAATCAAATACATTTAAGCATAGGCTGCAGACCAGTGCACAATAAGATGTTGGCACCTTCTGGTCCCAAACTCTCCAGATGTCCCCCCAAAGAAGGACGCACCCATGACACCATGACTTTCATTTATCATACATATAAATGCATACAATTTCACACTGAAAAAGCCAAAAATCTACAAGGGAAAATATGGCACTGCATTACTGCAAAAGAGAGATATTTAGTTTATGTATTGGCCAATGCATGTAAGCCCGGAAACCAACGGCAAGATATATCTCTGTAATCCGGGAACCTAACTTAAATGCCACTATCTAGGTTAAAAACATCCGTATCTGGGCAAAATGCCACTATTTGGACTACAAACCTCCATGTATGGGCAGCTAGGCTCCTGCTACAATGGTTATGAACACTGCCAGGTCTTAGAAGTACTTTGCACACTGCGACATCGCTAGCCGATGCTAGCGATGCCGAGCACGATAGTACCCGCCCCTGTCGCACATGCAATATCTTGTGATAGCTGCCGTAGTGAACATTATCGCTATGGTAGTGTCACACGCACTTACTTGCCCTGCGACGTCGCTCTGGCCGGCGACCTTCCTAAGGGGGTGGGTCATGTGGCGTGACAGCGACGTCACACGGCAGGCGTCCAATAGAAGCGGAGGGGTGGAGATGAGCGGGACGTAAACATCCCGCCCACCTCCTTCCTTCCTTCCGCATAGCCGGTGGAGGCAGGTAAGGAGATGTTCCTCGCTCCTGCGGCTTCACACACAGCGATGTGTGCTGCCGCAGGAACGAGGAACAACATCGTATCTCCTATTGGTGCGACATTATGAAAATGTCCGACGCTACACAGATCACCGATTTACGTCGCTTTTGCGATCATTTATCGGCGCATCTAGGCTTTACACATTGCGACGTCGTTACCAGCGCCGGATGTGCGTCACTTTTGATTTGACCCCGACGATATCGCAGTAGCGATGTCGCAACGTGCAAAGTACCCCTTAGGGCGGAGTGCTCAGTCAGAAAAAGACTCACTAGAAATATCAAAAAACTGACCCGCACATCCAACAAATGTGAACAGGTGCTAACTGAAAAAACATAGTAACTATAAATGCATACAGTTGCACACTGAAAAAGCCAAAAATGTACAAGGGAAAATATGGCACTGTATTACTGCAAAAGAGAGCCTAGCTGCCCATACATGGAGGTTTGTAGTCCAAATAGTGGCATTTTGCCCAGATACGGATGTTTTTAACCTAGATAGTGGCATTTAAGTTAGGTTCCCGGATTACAGAGATATACCTTGCCGTTGGTTTCCGGGCTTTCATGCATTGGCCATTACATAAACTAAATATCTCTCTTTTGCAGTAATGCAGTGCCATATTTTCCCTTGTACATTTTGGCTTTTTCAGTGTGCAACTGTTTGCATTTATAGTTACTATGTTTTTTCAGTTAGCACCTGTTCACATTTGTTAGATGTGCGGGTCAGTTTTTTGATATTTATCATACATAGTCCACCTATTCAGTATGTTTTCTAGTCACTCCTCCAGACTGATGTACCGATGACATATTTACAATTGAATGAGTTGTCCCATGACCAAAGTACATTTTAAACAATAAATGTTGGAATAATAAGTTCCCCAATTGGAAGTGTTAAAAAATTGTTCCTGTGCTGAGTTAATCATATAAATGTGCCCCTTCTATGTACTTTGTAATAGCCGTGTCTGACCGTACAGGAACATTGTCTGATCATACCACAGCTCCATGAAGGAAGGCAAAAAGAGAATAGAGAT
Source organism: Anomaloglossus baeobatrachus (assembly GCF_048569485.1). NCBI lineage: Eukaryota > Metazoa > Chordata > Amphibia > Anura > Aromobatidae > Anomaloglossus > Anomaloglossus baeobatrachus. The sequence continues at coordinate 193,589,816 of NC_134356.1, read as the reverse complement.
AGGATCGCATAGAAACACAGCTGATGCTTTCTGTGAGGTAAAACATTTCACGGTCTATTTTTACCTCAAACAAACCAGCAACTATAATCCCATTCTGTAATATCTGTTTATTGTCTTTTGCTTGATCCCAAGAAGCTGTGGAATGTTTGGACCATGTCCCTGTACGGTCAGACACGGCGATTACACAGTACATGGCAGGGACACATATACTAGATTATCTCAGCTCTCAGCACAGGAACAATTCTTTAACAAATCCAATTGTGGAATATATTATAATTCTTTCAAGATTGATTGTCTAAAATGTACAACCCCATTCACAGGAAGCCATTCAATGTTTTTAAAGCAACAAAAGTAATAATGCAGACAAATATTGCTTCTGATGTCTGTATAGTAGAAAATATTTAGCAGCATTTTACAGACGTGCCATCATTTGTTTGGGGGACCATACTCTAAATTTCTTATGGGTATGTTTGTGACAAATATCCATTGAAGCAATTATTAAATCAGAGTGCAATGAGTTTGAATAATTCATGAAATGTCAATGACTCCATTGTTGTCATAGGGCCCGTTCATTTTGCGATAGTTGTGTTGTTGCTAAGTTACAAGTCTGTGCGGGACAGCTCCCATGTGGATTTGTCTTAAATAACACCAATTTCCAAGTCACGCTCTCACTATTTTTAACAGTTGGGAAAAAATGAAGAATATATTAGTAACATGACACAAGATGGCATTTCTATGGCAGTCTTATTCTGTATAACATATTTATTCTAGACATTTGTATTATAGTTAAATATATTGTGTGGATATGGTTATCTATGAGGTCCCTTATGTATGGCTTAGGGAGACAACTTTTGATCATAATTAATAAGCATTCATTGGTCAGTTTCCTAATATATATATATATATATATATATATATATATATATATATATATATATATATTATATATATAATTCTGTCTGTCTGTCTGTCTGTCTTGCTCCAAAATGAAGTCATTACAGTGACAATTGTCGCATTGGCCGCTCGGCCCGGCCACGCCCCCCGCACACTGTGCTCGCTCGGCCATACCCCCCCGCACACTGTGCCCACTCGGCCACGCCCCCCACACACTGTGCCTGCTCGGCCACGCCCCCGCACACATTGGGCTCCTATACACCTCCCACCAGGACTACTCCACCAATTACACACCTCCCCCCCAGGACTACTCCACCTATTAAACACCTCCCCCCAGGACTACTCCACCTATTAGACACCTCACCCCAGGACTACTCCACCTATTAGACACCTCCCCCCAGGACTACGCCACCTATTAGACACCTCACCCCAGGACTACTCCACCTATTAGACACCTCCCCCCAGGACTACTTCACCTATTAAACACCTCCCCCCAGGACTACTCCAGTTATTATACTCCTCTCCCCCAGGACTATGACTACTCCTATTATCTTCCTCTCTCCCCAGGACTACTCCACCTATTATACTCCTCTCTCCCCAGGACTACTCCACCTATTATACGCCTCTCTCCCCAGGACTACTCCACCTATTATACTTCTCTCCCCCAGGACTACTACTCCTATTAGACTCCTCCCCCCAGGACTACTCCTCCTATTAGACTCCTCTCCCCAGGACTACTCCTACTATTAGACTCCTCTCCCCCCAGGACTACTCCTCCTATTAAACTCCTCACCCAAGGACTACTCCTCCTATTAGACTCCTCTCCCCCCAGGACTACTCCTCCTATTGTCCTCCTCTCTCTCCAGGACTACTCCTCCTATTGTCTTCCTCTCTCCCCAGGACGTTGTGGCGGGCGGCGGGGCACTGCGCTCGCTAATGCTCGGGTCCGATGCTGCTGCTGCTGCTCGGTGGCTCGAGCGGTGGGCCAGATCCGGGAACTCGAGCGGCGCTCCTCGCCCGTGAGTGAAAAGGGGATTGATAGTTTGGGGATTTAGTCCATGATGCCACCCATGGGTTGTGGTGAAGATGGGCACCACCGCTGCTGGTGACGGGGATCCCGGGAGCGATGGTAAGGAGCAGCTGGGATGTTTTTTTCCCCCTCCGTGGGTAGGAGTTGGTGGTCCCGGGGCCCGATGGTGTGACGGGGAGGCAGGGTTGGTGAGGTGCAGGGTTGCAGGGACAGCACGGCGCGGTGCCGGATGGCACTGTTGTACTCACTCAGCCAGAAAGTCACAAAGTCTCTGGTAAACCAAACGGCTGGATGGACGGGTCCCGCAGCTGGCTGCAGTGTCTCTCCCTGGACAGGTGATGGTGGCTGTCTTTCCCTGCACCTATGTGTACTGTGTTGACTCCGATGGCTTCCCAACGGTAGCTCGCTCCCCGGTGTATGGATGCCGGAGGAGCCCGTTTTGCCCGCAGGCGCTGGTCCTTGGATCTCTAGCCTGTGGCAGTAGTTGTATATCCTCACAGTGCGGACAGTTGCCTTCTAACAGGTCTTTGGTTGTTAGGAAACCCCTGGGGTTGCGGTCACTATCGGATTTGACCTTTGTCGGCGGCTCCAAGCCTGGTCGGGGTCCAAAGGCCCTGCCTGTGTGTGCTAGCTTCACTTCGCTCCCCAGTTCGGTACCGGCGGGCCACCGCCCGACCCCGGTCCTACGGTTCCGCGTTGATCCACCACTCCTGGAGACGGCCACCACCGTCTGCCAACCTTGCTGTCAGTGCCTGGGCCACACACCCAGACACTTTAAGTTCTTTCCACTTTCACCTCCTAAACTCGTCTAACTACCTTTTCCCGCCTCCAGGCCTGTGAACACTTTGGTGGGCGGGGCCAACACCTGGCTCCACCCCATCTGGTGTTTATATCAGACCCTGGAGGGAGGCAACAAGGATTTTTGTGTTACTAATGTTACTGTCTGGGGGATGGGGGTGTGTGTGTGTCTTAACTGTGATGACCTGGCTAGTCCAGGGTGCCACAACTACTCCTCCTATTATCCTCCTCTCTCCCCAGGACTACTCCTCCTATTATCCTCCTCCCCCTCAGGACTACTCCTCCTATTATACTCCTCTCTCCCCAGGACTACTCCTCGTTTCATACTCCTCTCTCCCCAGGACTACTCCTCCTTTTATACTCCTCTCTCCCCAGGACTACTCCTCCTATTATACTCCTCTCTCCCCAGGACTACTCCTCCTATTATCCTCCTCTCTCCCCAGGACTACTCCTCCAATACACACTGCACAAATCAGACCTCCCCCCAAAACACACACGCACCCACACAAACCGCGCAACACACACAGCGCAACACACACACAATGCTGCAGACACACAGCGCTCCACAAACAACGCAACACACACAATACAACACACATACAACACCGCTCTCACACCCCCCTACACCCAGACAACACCCAGAACATTTACAGCCCCTACAAAAACACTTGGAAAGTACACACAACAACATCTATATATATAACAAAAATCATACATTAACTACACAATAAATTCTAGAATACCCGATGCGTTAGAATCGGGCCACCATCTAGTATCTATATATAGCCTTACAGAAAAAATATGGTCTTAGTCACTCAGTAATTTTAGAGTTATCTAATGATATTACAGGCTATGTCTCAAGTGCTTTAGGCCTCGGTTCCACTTGCATTTTGCACAGACGAGTGGAATCCGATAAAACATCAGATTGCACTCACACCAGTGCAAAACTTTGGGGCAGTGTCCATCTGCGATTGATTTCCTATGCCATATCGGATGAGAAATGAATCACAGTGTGCTACATTTGGCAGCGAGTCTCGGCTCACATGCACCCATACAAGTCTATGGGTACCTGTGCAACATTGCACTGCACTCACATGTCATCCGACCGCAGTGTGATGTACACAGAGACAGGCCGCGAAGAAGAGGGAGAAAGTGCTCCTTCCCTCTTCTCTGCAGCTGTGATATGATAATAAGATCACATTATAGTCACATGACCCTCGGCTGACGCTCGCAGCAGAGGGTCATTAGCATATTGCTTCCAATGCTCTCACATCACAAGCTATGTACAAGTGGAACCGAGGCCTAACTCTACTTTCCTGAGGTCTACCATATTGTCACCATTTATTTAAGTAGTGTATGTGGCTTCATGGTAGTTGTAAATGACTCGCCCACCCCAGGGCTATGGGACACCCGGTGCCGGGCCGGACTAGTCCGGTGGTAGTCAGTGGTGGCTGGGCCCGGCTCCGTGGCCCTGGTGGGTGTCAGTAGAATATGTGGCTTGATGAATAAAGTTTGTGTTCGTGACGCCACCTGTGGTCTGCGGCTATTAAGCCGCCGCTGCTGTGTGAGGCCTCCGGGGTGATGTTATGGCAGCAATGGTGGTACTGCTCCCCACAGGTGGAGCGGAGCCCCGGGGACACTGTTAGTGCTCGTGAAAGTCTATGGGGTTGTGTGGCTAACACGGTGCAGGGCCGACAGGCAATGAAAGAACCAGGCACAAACAACAGTCTCTTTACCTTTTCCTCTTTTACTTTCGGAACAGTCCAGTCCTGGGAGACCGTTACAGGTGGTGATGGGGATCCGGTCGGCCTGGAAGTACTTGGGGTGATCTTTCTGGCCAGCTGAGTATGAGGCCTACTCCTGTGCTTTTCTTTGTTATGATAGGACCCTGCTTCTCTGAATCCAGCAATGGCCCTCTTTGCTGCTGGGACTGATGGTACGTCCCTTTCCCTCTGTAGCAGGCTGCGCAGGCCCTCTCTGGTGCTTCTCTGCTGGAGTCCACACCGGGCCCTGATGCTGCAGCTGTACCTTCGGGATGTTTATGGGCCAGGTGCTTGCAGCTCTCCTGCCCTTCGGATTCGGCTACCAAGGAGTATTTTAAGCCCTGGTGGCCAAAGACTCCGATGTCCGAGTCTCTCCGCTGCCTCTCTGCTACTCCTGCTTCCCTGGCCAAGCTACTCTAGCTCTAGGCCCCAGATCCACAGGACAGCACACTCTGCATCTGCTTCCTTCCACTTCTCTCTACAGACTGACCACTACTTCCTCCCTCAGGTCAGACTTGAGGAAAGCTCCCTGGAATTCCAGGTTCTGAGCTCCCCCTGCTGGCCGGAGAGAGAACTGCGTTGGGTGTTAAACTTGCTGGCCAATGGACCTCCCCATTACCTCCAGGCTCAGCATTAACCCTTTGGGAGGGCAATGCTGTTGTGGCGACCAGGTCCTGGGGCGCCACACTCCCCCTTAGTTAAATTCAGTACTCCCGGACTGTAGAAAACAAAACAAGACATACATGTTACAACCTTAAACAACTATAAGAGTCCAGTGTGGCTCCCTGACGAGTGTCCATTACACTGCTCCATGGGGGACCCGCCGCGATAAAACCCCCAACGTAGGCTCTGGGCGTGCGTCAGAGCATTGATGACCCCACTCTATGCACTCCGGACGGGTTTTTCTTCAGGGGTGCTGAGCACACTGGTGCTAACTATGTACAGCTAGGTGTTGGCCACCCATAGTCCAGTAGCCCAATTGTCTATTTTCTTAATCAAAAAAGAAAAACATTTTGTACACAACATTACAGACATTTCACATAACTATTTACATTCTAATAAGTACTCTTTCTTTTTACTCTCTATACCTTGGAGGGGGCTGTCCCCGAGTGCTGCGTTGAGACCTGCGTAGCTCTGGTGTTTGTCCCTGACTACTTGGTGTGTCTTCTACCTCAGCACTACAGGTAGGCCTAACCCTGATAGGTAAGCGTGATGATTGCCTATGTGGTCTAAGAGTCGCCAAGGGTATTACAGGTTCACCACTGACAGGGGGTTGATTCTCCTGTTCCACTGCTGGTGTGTCATCTCGTGTTGGAGCGGATGGTTCTTTAGGTGGATCTGGAACCTCTTCTGTTTCTGGCTCGACCAACTGCGGGAACGTCAACACTGGTACCACTATGGCATTGTTTATTCGGGTCCAAGTTTTGGGGAATTTTCCCAGGATTATTTGGATCATCTCTTCCTCTTTTTCTGGACTTTGGGGACTTTCTTGTACTTCTACTTCCTTTTGGATTCTGCACCGTTCGGGGCATGCTTTCAGGCGGTCTCGAGAAACTGCTTAATAGGTCTTGCCTTCATCTTTGCTTATGAGGCATACCTTACTATTGTCAAAGTTGGAGGGGATAATGGTGTAGGGTTCATTCTCCCACTGATCATCTAATTTATGCGCCCTCCGCTTTTTCTTGAGGACCTGTTCTCCAGGTGCTAAGGGAGTTGCTGGAGCTGTTTGATTGTAATGCTGCTCTTGTCTCATTCTTGCTTGAGACAGGCTCCTTTCTACGCATTCCTGGACCTTGCGGTACTGCTGTTGTCGCTCTGTATCCCAATCTTCTATCTCCTGAACCGCTTCAGGTGACACAGTCCCCATCTCAAAGTCTACAGGTAACTTGCCAGGTCTTGCTCGTATCAGGTAAGCAGGGCTGCAGTTGGTCGAATTTACCGGGATATGGTTGTACAGGTCTACCAGATCTGGTAACTTCTCTGGTTTCTTTCTTCCAGAGGTAGAGTCTTGAGCATATCAATAACCACATGGTTCATCTTCTCGCACAATCCATTGGTTTGGGGGTGGTACGGTGTGGTTCTGATTTTCTTACAACCGTACATGTTACAGAACTCTTGGAACACTTCTGCCTCGAATGCAGGACCTTGATCAGTCAGTACCCTTTCAGGGTAACCGTGAGGTCGACAAAAGTATGCCTGAAATGCTCTAGCTGCTGTTCTGGCTGTCTGGTCCTTCACGGGCACTACTACCAGGAAACGAGAGTAATGGTCCACAATGGTGAGGGCGTCCACATAGCCTGACCGGCTTGGTGTTAACTTCACGTGGTCCAGGGCCACCAACTCCAGGGGCTGCTTCGTGACAATTGGCTGTAGGGGAGACCTCTGGCTGGCATCATCTTTCCGCCTAAGGTTACACGGACCACAGTCTCGGCACCACTTCTCAACTGTCTTTCTCATGTGCACCCAGTAGAACCGATCACGGAGTAGGGTCTCCAACTTCTTCCACCCGAAGTGTCCTGCGTTATCATGATAAGCTGCTAGGACCATTGGAGCATCCCTCTGTGGGACCACTATCTGCCAGACGAGTTCATTCGTTCGCCAGTTGACATATCTCTTGCAGAGCTTGCCTTGGTATGTGAACAGTCGTCCCCTCTCCTTCCACAGCTGCTGGGCTTCTTCTGGAGCATCTGGGCCAAGATGGGTCTCAGCTTGTGCTAGCTTTTCTTTGACCAATCGCACGGCCGGGTCACCGTTCTGTGTCTCTTCCCAATTATGGTGGAGTAATGGGTTGACCGAGACCTCGTGCTGGCTCGAGCGCTTCACTCCTACAGCATGCTCACACTGGGAAACACCTTGGTGATGGAAAGCCGGTAACTCTATCTCTTCGAGTTCATCCAGGTCTTCTCCAGACTCGGGTAAGTGAGGCATTCTGGACAGCGCATCAGCATTGCTATTCTTCTTGCCAGCCCGATACTTGATGGTAAAGTCAAAGTTAGACAGCCGGGCCATCCATCGCTGTTCCAACGCACCTAGCTTGGCTGTTGCCAGATGTGTCAACGGATTGTTGTCCGTGAAGATGGTGAACTTGGCCGATGCCAGATAGTGCTTCATAGTTTTTTAAGGTTGAAGGGAGACTCTAAGTCTATCTAGTTCAACCTGTAGCCTAACATGTTGATCCAGAGGAAGGCAAAAAAACCCCAATGTGTCAAATAAGCTCCAATGGGGAAAAAAATTCCTTCCTGACTCCACATACGGCAATCAGACTAGTTCCCTGGATCAACACCCTGTCATAAAATCTAATATACATAACTGGTAATATTAAATTTTTCAAGAAAGGCATCCAGGCTCTGCTTAAATGTTAGTAGTGAATCACTCATTACAACATCATCTGGCAGAGAGTTCCATAGTCTCACTGCTCGTACAGTAAAGAATCCTCATCTGTGATTATGATTAAACATTCTTTCCTCAAGACTTAGCGGATGCCCCCTGTTCCAGTCGCAGGCCTAGGTGTAAAGAGATCTTTGGAAAGGTCTCTGTACTGTCCCCTCATATATTTATACATTGTGATTAGATCCCCCTAAGCCTTTGTTTTTCCTAACTAACTAACCCCAAGTTTAATAACCTGTCTTGGTATTGCAGCCCCCCCCCATTCCTCTAATAATCTAGGTCGCTCTTCTATCTACCTGTAAGATTATGCTATTTATAACCTTCTATACTTTTGCTAACAAGAAATGCATCCATTCCTCTCTTAAATTCATTCAGTGAGTTGGCCATCACTACTTCCTCAGGAAGAGAGTTCCAGAGCCTCACTGCTCTTACCGTGAAGAACCCTCTTCTATGCTGATGTAGGAATTTTCTTTCCTCCAATCGAAAAGAATGCCCCCTTGTTCTTGTCATAGTCCTTGGTACAAACAGATCATGGGAGAGATCTCTATATGGCCCTCTGATATATTTGTACATATTTATTAGGTCTCCCCTAAGTCTTCTCTTTTCTAGAGTAAATAGACCTAATTTTGATAACCTTTCCGTGTATTGTAATGCACCCATTCCATTTATTATTTTAGTAGCCCGCCTCTGAACCCTTTCAAGTTCAGTAATGTCTTTCTTCAGCACCGGCGCTCAAAATTGCACACAATACTCCAAGTGTGGTCTGACTAGTGATTTGTACAGAGGGAGAATGATGTTTTCATCTCGTGCCCCCAGACCTCTTCTAATGCATCCCATCACCCTATTTGCTTTGGTGGCTGCTGCCTGACACTGGGCACTCCAATTTAGATTCTTATTCACTAAGATGCCTAAGTCTTTTTCCATGTCTGATTTCCCCAGCAGTTTCCCATTTAGTAAGTAATCGTAGCATCTGTTTCTCCTTCCCATGTGCATAACCTTACACTTATCTGTGTTAAACCTCATTTGCCATTTTTCAGCCCAATTCTCCAATTTACTCAAATCCATCTGTAGTTGCAAACTGTCCTCCTTTGTGTTAACTACCTTACATAGTTTTGTATCATCTGCAAATACTGATATTTTACTCTGTAAACCATCCACCAGATCATTAATAAATATATTAAATAGTAGGGGGCCCAATACAGACCCCTGTGGCACCCCACTAGTAACCCTGGCCCAATCTGAGTATGCACCATTAATAACCACTCTTTGTTTTCTACCACTAAGCCAGCTACCTACCCATCTACACACATTTTCCCCGAGCCCAAGCTTTCTCATTTTACTTAGCAGTCTTTTATGTGGGACAGTGTCAAATGCTTTACCGAAGTCGAGATAAATGACATCCAATGATTCTCCTCGGTCCATGTGAGAGCTTACATCCTCATAGAAGCTGATCAGGTTAGTTTGACAGGAGCAATCCTTGATAAATCCATGTTGATATGGAGTTAAACAGTTATTAACATTGAGACATTCCATAATAGTATCCCTTAAAAACCCTTCAAACATTTTACCCACAACAGATGTTAAGCTTACCGGCCTATAGTTTCCAGGTTCCCTTTTGCACCCTTTTTTGAATATTGGTACCACATTTGCTAGCCGCCAATCCAGTGGAACAGACCCAGTTTCTATAGAGTCTTTAAATAAAAGGAATAGAGGCCTGTCTATCACATTACTTAACTCCCTTAATACCCGAGGGTGAATGCCATCAGGGCCTGGTGATTTGTCAATTTTAATGTTACTAAGTCGGTTCTGCACTTCTTCCTGGGTTAGGCAGGTCATACTTAATGGGGCATTTACATGATCACTCTGCATTTCCCCTGGCATATGCTTTTCCTGTGTGAACACAGTTGAGAAAAAAGTATTTAAAACATTTGCTTTTCCCACATCGCTTTCTATGATTTTACCCTCATTATTCTTTAAAGGGCCAACACCATCAATTTTAATCTTTTTTCTGTTTATATAATTAAAGAATAGTTTGGGATTTGCTTTGCTTTCCTTAGCAATGAGTCTCTCAGTTTCTACTTTTGCTAAATATATTTGTTTTTTACACATTTTATTTTTTTCTCTATATATTTTTAATGCTTCCTCGCTGCCTTCTTGTTTTAGCTTTTTAAATGCCTTTTTCTTATTATTCATTGCCCCTTTTACATCCTTATTTAGCCACATTGGTTTTCTCCTGTTCCTAGCCCTTTTATTTCTGTATTGTATGGCTAGCTCGCAGTGGGTGTTTAATACCGATTTAAACATTGCTTGAAGCGTTCAGTCACTGCCCAAACAATAGCGAGGAACTCCAGCTTGAAGGAACTGTAGTTTTCTGGATTCCTTTCTGTGGGCCGAAGCTTCCTACTGGCGTAAGCTATCACCCTCTCTCTGCCTCCCTGCACCTGGGACAGAACTGCTCCCAGTCCCACGTTGCTGGCGTCTGTATACAGTACAAACGGCTGGCTGTAGTCAGGGTAGGCCAGAATTTCTTCTCCCGTGAGAGCTCCTTTCAGCCGGACAAAGGATGTTTCTATTTGGCTGCTCCATTCAAATGGAGATAAGAAATCTGTGGAGAGAAAAGCGCATATAGGGTCTTACCCCAGTATATAAGGGGTGGGAGGAGGGTGAAACTACTCACCAGATGTCGTTGTGAGAGTCACAACAACTGTATTCGCATGTAGAATCTGATCCAAGGCTGCAGCCACCCAATTGGCAGATAGGGATTTGATGTTTTGTCTTTCCTGACGATCCTGAGGAAGGGGGCAGTGGCTCCAGAAACGCGTAGACCTGGATGAAATAAAGATGCATTAATCTAAACATCTGTTCCTGTGATCCTTTGGCGCAGTATCAAACACCCTTCTCTTTTGCTCTCTGTTACCATTCAAATGGAGGGCTCTGCTTCTTAGCCTGCTTTGGCTGGCCCACCAGGAGATCTTGAAGGGGCGCTGCTATCTTTGTGAAACCATCAATGAATCTTCGGTAGTAGCCCACCAGCCCAAGGAACTGCCGCACCTCCTTTACCGTGGTGGGTCTTGGCCAGTCCTTGATTACGGTGACTTTCTCCAGATCAGGTGCCACACCTTCTGCGCTGACCACATGACCCAGGTACTGTACCTTTGGCTTCAAGAGGTGACATTTGGACGGCTTTATCTTCAGGCCATATTTCGACAAGGACTCAAACACTTCTGCTAAGTGCCTCAGGTGGTCTTCATAAGTCTTGGAGTAGACTATGACGTCATCCAGGTACAACAGCACGGTTTCAAAGTTGTGGTGGCCCAAGCAGCACTCCATCAACCTTTGGAATGTCCCTGGGGCGTTGCAGAGCCCGAATGGCATACAGTTGAACTCGCAGAGGCCCATTGGTGTCGTGAATGCAGTCTTCTCCTTGTCCGCCTCTGCCACGGGAACCTGCCAATACCCACTGGTGAGATCCAAGGTGGAGAAATAGTTAGCTGACTTTAAGGCTGTTAGTGACTCCTCTATTCTGGGTAGTGGATAAGCATCTTTATGTGAAATGCGGTTAATTTGCCTGTAATCTACGCACATTCTCATTGTACCATCTTTTTTCTTTACGAGCACTAGTGGAGCTGCCCAGGGGCTACAACTATCTCTGATAACCCCAGCCTCCTTCATTTCCTGTAACATCTCTTTGGCACGCTGATACTGTGCGGGGGGTACAGGGCGGTATCTCTCTTTAATGGGATGATGATCACTCGTGGGGATTTGATGTTTAACCCCTTTCACCTGCCCAAAATCTAGGGGGTGTTTGCTGAAGACCCGCTCGTACTCCTGTACCACCCGGTAAACCCCATGCTTTTGGTGTGAGGGGGTGGAGTCGGTGCCCACATGTAATTTTTGGCACCAGTCTTCCAGCTGCCCCTTGGAGCCATTGTCTTCCGCCTAGTCGGACGGGATCAAGGGTTCCACTGCTTTGATGGTATTGTTGCTGACAGTGTACAGTTTTGCTACAGTGGCGTACCGGGGCAATTTGGCTTCCTCCTCCCCACAATTCAGGACACGGACGGGCACTCTCCCCTTGCGAATGTCTGCTACCCCTCTGGCTATCAGGACTCCAGGCCTACTGTCTGAATACACCGGTTCTACCAAGGCATGGTAATTCTGACCCTTGAGGCCTATTGCTGCCCGACACCATATCAACATTTCACTTCTTGGGGGTATTGCAATGGGGAGGGGGTCACTTACCCTCACACTGCCAATTTCTCCTCTGGCCAGCTCTACCTGCTGCCTCCTCATCAGGGCTCTGATCTCCCTCTGTAGGGCACGCTGCTGCCCGGAGCTGGCAGTTTCAGACGCCTGTTGCAACAAAATTATCACTTCGGCAATACAATTTTCTATCACATTTGTACCAATGGTTAGCAGTGGGTCAGATTCTTTGCGATCAATATCTACAATTATCATCCCCTGACATGGCAATTCTACCCGCCCCACTTTAATGGTTACTTCTTTATACCCAATTTGAGGTAAGGGCTGACCATTACTGGCCACAATTGTTAAATCATCATCTGGGCCATGGTCAATGTCTGAATCAGCCCAAAATCTTTTGTACAGTTTATAAGGGATGGTTGTTACCTGGGACCCCGTATCCAGGAGGGCATTCAAAGGGATCCCATCCAGCACAATAGGAAGGACCGGTCGTCCTCCCACATATTTGCTGCGGCTGGGGGTTGAGCCGGGCTTCCTTACACCTGGGGGTTGGCTCCTGGCCCCAGGCTCGGCCCATTTAAAGGACAGTGTCGGGCAATGTGGCCCGCCTGGCTGCAGCGGCGGCAGATCGGTTGTCCCGTTGAATCATACCGGTCTGTGTCTTTTCCTCGGGTCGGCGGAATCCTCCTCTGTCGCATCCATGGGACGTCATCTGGGCTGGAGGCCAACTCGATTCTTGCAGGCGATGGGGTCACTTGTAGAGACTGCACGGTCTTGGCAAGGGCAGCTACAGTCTTGGTCAGCTCCTGGATCTGCCGTCTGAGCTCTGCAGTGGGATCCTTATCCAGGGACTGCGCCTCAGCCCCTGCAGCGGCTCGTGTTGCAGGCAGCACCCCGGGGTACGTGATAGCAAGAGGCCGGAGGGGTACTGGGTCATTCGGTGTAGATTCTCTCAGTACCCGGATGGCCTGGTCCTTAAACTTTGCAAAGTCCAGAGCAGGGTTCTGCAGGACCATGATACGCAGCTGGGTCCTGTGGGCATCTGACAGGAGCCCCTCTATGAACTGCTCAGTTAGGAGTTTGTCTTCTTCACGTACACTCTCTGGGTCCACCTGTTTAACTGCTTTCAGGGCCTCCTGCAAGTTTAAGGCATAGTCCCTTATGCTGTCTGTGGCCCGTTGTTTGCACCCAAAGAATCTCATCTTTATTTCTGCTGCGGTGCGGGTGTCAAAAGTACTCTTTAGCTTGGCCAGTATCTGGGTTGCTGTCCCTTTATCTGTATCAGGCCAGGACTTCACTTCACGCTGGGCCGCGCTGGCTAGCTGCCCCATTAATATGCCCACCTTCTGGCTCTCAGTCAGAGGATACACCCGGAACAAGCTGTGCAGACTTTCTCTGAAGTCGCTCAAGGTATGGGACTCCCCGGAGTACTGCGGCAGCCATTCCGCTCCCGGGATGTACGGCATTGTGATCGGCATTACCGGCGCTACAGCGGGGGCTGGGGCGACGGCGACTGGGATTGCTTCGGCTGGCGCCGCGGTGTCTCGGGCTATGGCAGCCACCTGCCCTCCCTCCGAGTCGGACATCTTCCTCCCCCTTAGTGAACCTTACCAGGCTCCGTTTACTTTTCAAATTCCCTTCTGGGTCGCGCGGGGTTAACAGCGCTCTGCTCTGATGGCGCGCTCCCTTCGCGCTCTTTGTCAGGCACGCCCCCTTCTTCCTGCGCTCAGCGAGGCTAATGGCGGCAGCAGTTTGCAAACAGTAACACAGTGTCTTAAGCACAGTTTCTGCAGGCGCACAGTACCCGGTAGGACCGGGCACGAAATCCTGTTCGTGACGCCAAAAGTTGACTCGCCCAGCCCAGGGCTATGGGACACCCGGTGCCGGGCCGGACTAGTCCGGTGGTAGTCAGTGGTGGCTGGGCCCGACTCCGTGGCCCTGGTGGGTGTCAGTAGAATATGTGGCTTGATGAATAAAGTTTGTGTTCGTGACGCCACCTGTGGTCTGCGGCTATTAAGCCGCCGCTGCTGTGTGAGGCCTCCGGGGTGATGTTATGGCAGCAATGGTGGTACTGCTCCCCACAGGTGGAGCGGAGCCCCGGGGACACTGTTAGTGCTCGTGAAAGTCTATGGGGTTGTGTGGCTAACACGGTGCAGGGCCGACAGGCAATGAAAGAACCAGGCACAAACAACAGTCTCTTTACCTTTTCCTCTTTTACTTTCGTAACAGTCCAGTCCTGGGAGACCGTTACAGTTGGTGATGGGGATCCGGTCGGCCTGGAAGTACTTGGGGTGATCTTTCTGGCCAGCTGAGTATGAGGCCTACTCCTGTGCTTTTCTTTGTTATGATAGGACCCTGCTTCTCTGAATCCAGCAATGGCCCTCTTTGCTGCTGGGACTGATGGTACGTCCCTTTCCCTCTGTAGCAGGCTGCGCAGGCCCTCTCTGGTGCTTCTCTGCTGGAGTCCACACCGGGCCCTGATGCTGCAGCTGTACCTTCGGGATGTTTATGGGCCAGGTGCTTGCAGCTCTCCTGCCCTTCGGATTCGGCTACCAGGGAGTATTTTAAGCCCTGGTGGCCACAGACTCCGATGTCCGAGTCTCTCCGCTGCCTCTCTGCTACTCCTGCTTCCCTGGGCCAAGCTACTCTAGCTCTAGGCCCCAGATCCACAGGACAGCACACTCTGCGTCTGCTTCCTTCCACTTCTCTCTACAGACTGACCACTACTTCCTCCCTCAGGTCAGACTTGAGGAAAGCTCCCTGGAATTCCAGGTTCAGAGCTCCCCCTGCTGGCCGGAGGGAGAACTGCGTTGGGTGTTAAACTTGCTGGCCAATGGACCTCCCCATTACCTCCAGGCTCAGCATTAACCCTTTGGGAGGGCAATGCTGTTGTGGCGACCAGGTCCTGGGGCGTCACATAAACAATGGCTGTTATATAGAATTAATGTCTCTGGAAAATGGTGGAACACAGTTATCTTTTCTAGAGACAGATGGGCCCCATACACAATAGATAGCTTTTGGCTGAAATATGGTCAGTCGATTGGTTGACCCATAGTTATGTCTCCTGACTTCTGCATATACAGGAGTGTGTGGTCTGCTGAGTGTTCCTGTGTTCCCTGTGAGACCAATGCGAGACTTCTCTTCAGATTTAGAATAAAAAGATTGGCAACACTTGAAATAATTCACTTTGTGTGAAATGACTCTATATATGTGTTTCCTTTTTTTGTATTGAATTACTGAAATAAATGAACTTTTTGATGATATTCTAATTTATTGAGATGTTATTGTATTTCTAGATGTTCTGCTCAACTCCTCCTAAGTTCTGATAATTAGTGTGTGTCCACACTGTGGTGGGATCCACACCATCTGAAAATGAAAATAGAGTGCACCACCACAATACTAAAAGATAAATATTGGGTGCTCTCCAGTGCAGTGGAATAAGGAGTACAAAGGAGGAACGGAAAGGCACTGCACATAAAAATGAGGATCACACTTGATCAATACAATATGTATAAAAACCTTTATTCAGCATCAAAAAATTCATTAAAAACAGTTAAAATATGACAACAAAGACACACAAAAGCAAGAAACCCCATGACAGTGCACAATAAAAAAGAATTAGTAATCAAAAAATAAATACACTACATAATTAGATATACATGTGCAAGAGTGCATGAAAACCACCTGAAACAGAGCAAAGTACTGTATATGTGTAGCCCGGTGGTCGTTACCTGTAGCGGTCGCCTCCGTAACCTCAGGGACTTCTCGTGTCGGGAATCTTCTGGCAACAGGTATGTCAGGTTAACTTTAATAGGAATTGTGACGCCACTCTCGGTGTTGCGGCCAGGGGGTGACCGCCACTGCAGTTTAACGAGCGTCTGGGGTTGATGGTGTCTGCAGTCTGGTGTTATGGCCTCCCGAGAGTGAGGCTGGCCCCAGGGGCTCAGGTGTATGTGCATAGTATCACAGGTCACAGAAGAACTCACACACAGTCCAGAAATGTCTTTCAGGGTTTTTACTCACGTTTAGTTTGTAGTTGTGAGGCAACCCAGGCCTGAGACAAACTGCAGGGAGAACCAGGTATCCCTCAGGCTGATCCAGGGGTGACTGTCAACTCGCCTTCCTAGCCCTTCTTGTTTCGGATGACCCCTGACTTGAAGTTCTGCGGGGATCACCCAGGGAAGTCGCAACTGCCTTTTCTCCCCTTTCGGGCCCGTTTGCTGGCAGCGTGGACCAAGTAAAGATGGCTTCTTGCCCTATCTCACTTATGGGCCCCTTCGTTGCTGCTGATGCTGCGGACTCTGTGTTGGTTGGTGAGGCACATCCAGTACCCTCACCAGCAGGTTTAGCAGGTCAAATAAATGGAGTACTGCTCTAGGGACCTGTTTCCCCGTGCGGGCCTGGCCTACTTCAAAAGTCCCCATACTCAATCACCCTGCTTCTTCCTGAGGTGTGTTTCAGGCTGACTACTTGATAGCCGTTCTCCCCCGCCGACAGCCACTACACGTACGGTGTCTGACCAGTGACTCTGCGCACGTCCTCCTTCTGCGACTGCACACTGCGCTTCCTCACTTCAGACTCACTACTGCCTCCCCTCTGTGCCTGCCTCTGCAGCCTAGCAACCAGCTTCTCAACGGCGCCACTAGCTGAGATTTGGAGGCCACGCCCCCTCCTGGGTCTGCCCAGGGGTCCCGTCTATAGTGTGTATGTGAACTAGCCACTGTGTCACACTAATCAGCCTTTGGGATTACCTTTTTGTACTCACCCAGCATGGGTGCAGTACGTAGTGGTGCCTGACCATGTCAGGGGCACCACATTTATCATAAGCTAAAACACACCATTCAGAAGATTATGAAGAATATGAATATTGATTTGTAAGATAGAGCTTTACATAATAGAACATGTATCAATGTCGTTATCCATAATACAATGTGCAAATGAGCATAAAAGTTACCTGAAAAAATGTATGCAAATTAGGCTGATTCCACACGAGGATTAGTGCGAGTCCTCGCATGACACTCGGCTCACGCTCGCAGCACAACTGGAGCCGAGTGTCATGCGACTGTCATGCGACTCTGGTCAGATTATGCGATCAAACCACAGTTGTGGAGGGGAGGTACGGCACTGCGGAGGGGAGGGCCAGCGCTGCAGAGGGGAAGGCCAGCAGTGCGGAGGGGAGCGAGGGATTTATCTCCCTATCTCCTCCATTGCCGGCTGATGCGAGAATCGCACTGCACTCGCTTTACACCAGTATAATGCGAGTGCAATGCGATGTTTCTCTTACCCCATAGACTTGAATGAGTGTGAGTGAAACAGGACCACATTACACTCTCACTTTGCTGCAACTTCTTGTCCAATTAGGGCTGAGAAAATAATCGGTCATGGGAGCTGCCCCTAGAGTGATATTGGTTCGAGTGGAATGCAATTTTTTTATCGCGTTCCACTCGCTCCGTATTACTAGCTGTGTGTAATGACCCTTATAAAGCAAGCATGCAAGATAGAGCTGCAAAAAAAGGGGTGAAAATCCCTAATGACCTAACAGAGTAATAAGCAAGAAGTGATGATACACATCATAACGAGATAATATCCATTGAGGTAGGTGGTTAGTAGTAAATAGCCCATATACATGCACCACAAAGCAGATAGAAAATGGAGCAGCAGCATAGGGAAAACAAAACCCTAGTAACTTAGTAAGGTAGCCCACAGGTGGTGATGATAACGGATCATCGTGGGACAATGCCCATGGGGAAGGTGGCTCAGGGTGAAAGGCCCTTTAACTTTTTTTAATGGATTTTTGCTACTGAATAAAGGTTTTTATAATGTATTGATCAGGTGTGCTCCTCATTTTTATGTGCAGTGCCTTTCTGCTCCTCCTTTGGACCATCTAACAATTATCACCTATCCAAAGGATAGATGATTATTTTGTAGGATTGACTGTATTATTATTTGTACCTGAAAAGGTATTCCATGACGTAAGCATCATTTTATACCTAGTACTGCATACAATAAAGAGTGAGATGCCATAAACAATCTCCATCCAGATTAAATATAGCAACATGTTACAATGAACAATCTGTATCATAAACTGTAGCAATGCTGACATTTACATGTTGCTATAGAAACAAATTAGTGCTTCATACTAAAAAGGTCTTTAAAATCATGAAACAATTAACATGTCTTTGTCAGAAGGCAATATATTGCCTTAATTACATTACTTTTAGAACAGATTGCTGTATATATATATATATATATATATATATATATATATAACATTTTTATACAGTATTACAATAAAGAGTACACCCTTCACGTTTGTAAATATTTTATGATATCTTTTCATGGGACAACACTGAAGATAGGAGACTTTGATACGATATAAAGTAGTCCATGTACAGCTTGTATAACAGTGTAAATAACTCAACACACAGCCATTAGTGTCTAAACACTGGGGGGCAAAAGTCAGTACACTCCTAAGTGCAAATGGGCCAAATGTGTCAATATTTTGTGTGGCCACCATTATTTTCCAACACTGCCATAACTCTCTCGGGCATGCAGTTCACTAGAGCCACTGAAATCTTCTTTCTATCCTCCATATGACTACAAAACGGAGCTGGTGGATATTAGAGACCTTGCACTCCTCCACCTTCCATTTGAGGATGTCCCACAGATGCTCAATAGGGTTTAGGTCTGGAGACAAGCTTGTTCAGTCCAGCAGTGGTCGTCTTGGAGGTGTATTTAGGGTTATGTTGGAATTTTGACCTGCAGCCCAGTTTGAGAAAGGAGGGGATCATGCTCTGCTTTAGTATATCAGAGTACATGTTGGCATTCATGGTTCCCTCAATGAACTGCAGCCCCCCCCCATAACTAGCAGCACTCATGCAGCCCCAAACAATGACAATCCCACCGCCATGTTTGACTGTTGGGAAGAACACTTGTCTTTGTACTCCTCATCTGGTTGCCACCACGAACACTTGACACCATCTGAACAAAATAGGTTTGTCTTGGTTTCATTAGACCACAGGACATGGTTCCACTAATTTGTGCCCTTAGTCTGCTTGTCTTCAGCAAACTGTTTGTGGGCTTTCCTGTCCGTCATCGTTAGAAAAGCCTTCCTTCTGGTTTGACAGCTATGTAGTCCAATTTGATGAATTGTATGTGGCATATGGTCTCAGCACTGACAGGCTGACTCCCAACCCCTTTATCCTCTGCAGCAATGCTGACAACACTCTTACATATATTTGGAAAAGACCTGTTCTGAGTGGAACCTGTTTTGTTAAACCACCGTATGTTCTTGGCCACTGTGCTGCAACTCAGTTTCAGGTTGTTGGCACTCTTTATATTTCCTACACCATTATTATGTGGAGCAAGAATTCATTTTTTTTCAAATCCTCAGAGAATTATTTGCCATAAGGTGCCATGTTAAACTTCCAGTGACCAAAATAAGAGCATGTGTGAGCGATAGCACCAAATGTAACCTCTTACCTCTTGCCTCATGTCGGTATACTCAATGCCAGCTGCCGCGGGCAGCCGGCAGTGAGTTCCGCTCATATCAGCTGATTTGAACAGCTGACAGATGCAGCTATCAGGCACTAGTGGATCCGCTCTCCACTCATGCCTATTAACCCCTTGCACCGCGCTGTCAAAATGTGACAGCATGGTATACATCCCAGCCACGGTTATCCCTCATCCGGCTCTATCAGAGGTCACGTGATGCAATTACGTGGATCCAATAGTTGCCATGGTAGTGCCGCGGGCGGGGAGGACGCTGCCACTGCTGCGCTCTCGTTAACGCTCGGGTCCGGCGCTGCTGCGGCTGCTCGGTGGCTCGAGCGGTGGGCCAGATCCGGGGACTCGAGCGGCGCTCCTCGCCCGTGAGTGAAAGGGGTGGTTGGTTTGGGGGATTTAGTCCGTGACGCCACCCACGGGTCGTGGTGAAGATGGGCACCACCGCTGCTGGTGACGGGGATCCCGGGAGCAATGGTAGGGAGCAGCTGGGATGTTGTTTTCCCCCTCCGTGGGTAGGGGTCGGTGGTCCCGGGGCCCGATGATGTGACAGAAAGGCAGGGTTGGTGAGGTGTAGGGTCGCAGGGACAGCGCGACGCGGTGCCGGATGGCACGGGTGTACTCACTCGGTAAGAAACGTACAAAGTCCTCGGTAAACCAAACGGCTGGATGGACAGGTCCCGCAGCCGGCTGCTGTGTCTCTCTCCGGACAGGTGATGGCGGCTGTCTTTCCCTGCACCTTGATGTTCTCTGTTGACTACTATGGATCCCCAACGGTGTATGGGTACCGGAGGAGCCCGTTTGCCCGCAGGTGCTGGCCCTTGGGTCTCTAGCCTTAGGTGGTAGCTGTATACCCTCACAGTGTGGGCGGTTGCCTTCAATCGGGTCTTTGGTTGTTAGGAAACCCCTGGGGTTCCGGTCACATTCGGATTTGACTATGTCTGCGGCTCCAAGCCTGGTTGGGGTCCGATGGCCCTGCCTGTGTGTGCTGGCTTCACTTCGCTCCCCGGTCGCTACCTGCGGGCCAACGCCCGACCCCGGTCCTACGGTTACGCGTTGCTTCACCACTCCTGCAGAAGGCCACCACCGTCTGCCAACCTTGCTGTCAGTGCCTGGGCCGCAAACCAGACACTCAAGTGCTTGCTCCTCACTCCTCAAACTCCTACACAGTTCTCTCACTTTTCCCGCCTCCAGGCCTGTGAACGTCTTGGTGGGTGGGGCCAACCACTTGGCTCCGCCCCACCTAGTGTGGACATCAGACACTGGAGGGAGGCAACAAGGGTTTTTGTTTGGCTGGTGTCCCTGTCTAATGGGCATGGGGGTGTTTGTGTGTTATCTGTGACGCCCTGGCTAGGCCAGGGCGCCACATTCCCCCTGGTGAAATGCAGACCGTCCGCGGGCTGCCCGTCCATCACCGGTTTTATTTTTTTCTCAAAAGCTGTAAAAATATAATATAATATTAACATCTAAAACATTTTGAACGTGTAAGCATTTTTGTGAGGACACTTAAACGTTGCACATATAAACAAAAACATTTTTAATAATGACAGACGGACAGATGTCTTCCGCTCTCCCACCCAAGCAACCTAGCCCTGATGCTGCCCCTAAGAAGTGGGCAGCACCCCTTGACCCCAGTCCAGGTTCAGGCTGCCCGAGCGGGAGCGGGCACGGTAACTCGCACCCGGCTGTCACTTCAGGGGACCCCACGTCCTTGGGGGACCCCTGACCCCCGGAGGATGGCCACCGGTCCTGGTGGTGGCCGGGCCCCAGCCTGCTCTGCTGCGGGCCCTTCTTCCAATCTGCCTCTCCGGAGGCGGCAACGGTTTCCATCCCATAAAATTATTTACATGCCCACCAGTTCGTGGGTGGCCTGTCAGTTCTCGGCCATGTCCATGAGTAGTCTCTCATGCAGGTTGTAAACACAGAAAGTCCCTCCTGGGACAACTTGCCGGCAACGGCCGGAATAATCACATGGACAATCAGATGAAGGTCACGGTTGATTAATGTCATTCACTTAAACTGCTGAGGGTCCCAACGGGGGACAACTTTATGCAACGGCGGACCGCTGCCACTACTGCTCACTTCCATACTCCTCACTTGGCTCCAGGTGAAGAAGCACGGGTTCCAGCCTCTCCAGTGCACCGCAGGCGCGACGAGGAAGAGCTGCTCGATATCCATTATTTCTGCTCCAAGGGATGTAAGTGGCCTCCATGACGTACAAGCCAAAGACCCCCTTCTCCTCCGAGACAGGCTCCGTGTCAGCCCCCGAGCCGCTGTCATCTGACTCCAGGGGGTTAATGGTGGGGCTTGGTAGGTTGGTAACGGTTTCCAGCTGAGCCCAGACTCGTGGCTCCTCCATGGCGAGTGATCCGTCATTGGCCGGTGTATGGAGGTCTGCCATCGGTTCTTCTAAGTCACCCCCTCCGGCTGTTGATTGGTTGGCTTCCTCTCGGGCCTCCGGGCCCTGGCGGGGCAACACGGACTCTGCCCCCTCCATTGGGGACGGCAGTCTGAGCGGGGTTGTACGGGCGGTCAGCACAGGCAATGGGTCGGGCCCTGCTGGGGCCAGGGGTAGACCGAGTCCTTCAGCCGCAGCGGCCAGTCCTCTAGGGACACAAGGGTGTGGGTCTCTCACCAGCTCCTCTAGCATGGTCTCTATTTCATGCGCCCGCACGACCGCAGCCAGCTCCTCCATCTCAGCGGTCCAGCGATCTAGCAGGTTCCGTACTTGGGCCCGGTTACGTCAGCACAACAGCATCACTTGGGTGTTCAGCCAAGCCGCCGTCCCGTGGGCTGGGTCCAGAGACTCAGGCCTCCCAGATGGTGCGGACATGTTGCAAGCTGCTTCCAGGAAATGATTATGTTTGCAGAGTCCTGGCGTCCCCGCTTTTATAGCTTCGGCTACATCAGGCAGACACACACCTGCCCCCCCCTTGGTTCTCTTCAGCACTACTGCTTGTTGGGGGCGGGGCTTCTCTTTCGCACCTTCCCTGCTCGAAGAAAACGCTCAAGCGGGAAATATTCGCGCCAAGATGGCGGCGCTTCAAAATTTTCGGCCGGACACCACCGGCGGAGATCACAAGGTGCACTTCTACTGGTAAGTAGATGGGTTCAATCCTGTTCGTGACCCCCAGTTGTCGTGGGTGGGGAGGACGCAGCCGCTGCTGCGCTCTCGCTAACGCTCGGGTCCGGCGCTGCTGCGGCTGCTTGGTGGCTCGAGCGGTAGCCCGGATCCGGGGACTCAAGCGGCGCTCCTCGCCCGTGAGTGAAAGGGGTGGTTGGTTTGGGGATTTAGTCCGTGATGCCACCCACGGGTCGTGGTGAAGATGGGCACCACCGCTGCTGGTGAGGGGATCCCGGGAGCGATGGTAGGGAGCAGCTGGGATGTTGTTTTCCCCCTCCGTGGGTAGGGGTCGGTGGTCCCGGGGACCGATGATGTGACGAGGAGGCAGGGTTGGTGAGGTGCAGGGTCGCAGGGACAGCGCGGCGCGGTGCCGGATGGCACGGGTGTACTCACTCGGTAAGAAACGTACAAAGTCCTTGGTAAACAAAACGGCTGGATGGACGGCCGGCTGTTGTGTCTCTCCCCGGACAGGTGATAGCGGCTGTCTTTCCCTGCACCTTGATGTTCTCTGTTGACTACTATGGATCCCCAACGGTAGTCCGCTCCCCGGTGTATGGGTACTGGAGGAGCTCGTTTGCCCGCATGCGCTGGCCCTTGGGTCTCTAGCCTTAGGCGGTAGCTGTATACCCTCACGGTATGGGCGGTTGCTTTCAATCGGGTCTTTGGTTGTTAGGAAACCCCTGGGGTTCCGGTCACATTCGGATTTGACTATTGTCGGCGGATTCAAGCCTGGTCGGGGTCCGATGGCCCTGCCTGTGTGTGCTGGCTTCACTTCGCTCCCCGGTCGGTACCGGCGGGCCAATGCCCGACCCCGGTCCTACGGTTCCGCGTTGCTTCACCACTCCTGCAGATGGCCACCACCGTCTGCCAACCTTGCTGTCAGTGCCTGGGCCGCAAACCCAGACACTCAAGTGCTTGCTCCTCACTCCTCAAACTCCTACACAGTTCTCTCACTTTTCCCGCCTCCAGGCCTGTGAACTCCTCAGTGGGTGGGGCCAACCGCTTGGCTCCGTCCCACCTGGTGTGGACATCAGACACTGGAGGGAGGCAACAAGGGTTTTTGTTTGGCTGGTGTCCCTGTCTAATGGGGGTGGGGGTGTTTGTGTGTTATCTGTGACGACCTGGCTAGGCCAGGGCGCCACAGTAGCACAGGGTCATGTGATAACTCCTGTAGCTATCATGAGTCAGTTCCTCTTGCAGCCAGCAGAGCTCCGTGTGTGAGAGGAGAGCAGCTTTTCTGCATATCAGAGCAATGCTGCTCTGATCTACAGAAATAAATGAGCGATCACACTGCTGATTGTTCTAGTCCCTTAGAGGGACTAGTAACATAGTAAAGAAGACAGCAAAAGTTTTAAAAAATTAAAAAAAACTAAAAGTTCAAATCACCCCCCCCATTCAAAATGAAAGGGTTAAAAAAAATAAAAAATATACACATATTTGTTTGTGTTCAGAAACATGCGATCTGTCAAAATAGAAAATCAATTATCGTCTGATTGGTAAATGGCGCACCAGCAAAAAAATTCCAAACGTCAAAATTACATCCTTTGGTCGCCGCAAATTTTGCACAAAAAATGAGAACGCTGTGGTTTTCAGAAAATGGCGCAAAAAGTGTGCCACTTTTTTTGAACACACATCTGAAGTTTTTAACCCCTTAGTAGAGTTGAGCGCGGTTCGTGGTTCGTGGTTCTCCAGTTCGCGGCTCGAGTGATTTTGGGGCATGTTCTAGATCGAACTAGAACTCGAGCTTTTTGCAAAAGCTCGGTAGTTCTAGAAACGTTCGAGAACGGTTCTAGCAGCCAAAAAACAGCTAAATCATAGCTTGGTTTCTGCTGTAATAGTGTAAGTCACTCTGTGAATCAAACTATTATCACATTTCAGTGTATAGTGTGCGTGAACAGCGCCTTCAGATCACTGCTGTTTCTATAATGGCGATCGCCATTTTTTTTTTTTTTTTTTCTTGTCTTCCTTCCCTAAGCGCGCGCGTCTTGTGGGGCGGGCCAGCATGTCAGCCAATCCCAGACACACACACAGCTAAGTGGACTTTGAGCCAGAGAAGCAACGGCATGTGTGATAGGATCTGCATGTCACATGTCCCTGCATTATAAAACCGGACATTTTCTTCACGGACGCCATTATCTGCCTTCTGCGTCTTTGGTGTCAGACATCACTGTCGCAGCTCCGTCTTCCTGAGTCCTATAGCCGATACAGCTGTATGCGCTGCATACACAGCGTTAGACAGCTTAGGGAGAGCACTTTATAGCAGTCCTTTTAAGGGCTCCAACCGGCAGGGTCAGAGAGCCATAGGTGACAGGTCCTGCAAACAGCAACAGCGTCTGTGTAGCCCAGGTCAGGGATTTCCTACCTGCATTTCACCATTAGGAGGGAATAGAAAGGCAGGCTTCCATTCCTCTACCCAGAGCACCACAATCCTGCCACTGTACCCTCTTGTCCTCTGCACACTCCAACTGATAACTAAGCCATTATACTAGCAAACACTCAGTGTACCTAGTGGCATCCTATACGTGGCTATTGGACTTTGCTATAGTCCCACTAGTGCAAAGACATTTGCAGAGCGCGTCTGCCTGCATTGCACACTACAACTCATTCTAACCAAGCCATTATACTAGCAAACACTCAGTGTACCTAGTGGCATCCTATACGTGGCTATTGGACTTTGCTATAGTCCCACTAGTGCAAAGACATTTGCAGAGCGCGTCTGCCTGCATTGCACACTACAACTCATTCTAACCAAGCCATTATACTAGCAAACACTCAGTGTACCTAGTGGCATCCTATACGTGGCTATTGGACTTTGCTATAGTCCCACTAGTGCAAAGACATTTGCAGAGCGCGTCTGCCTGCATTGCACACTCCAACTCATTAAAACCAAGCCATTATACTAGCAAACACTCAGTGTACCTAGTGGCATCCTATACGTGGCTATTGGACTTTGCTATAGTCCCACTAGTGCAAAGACATTTGCATAGCGCGTCTGCCGGCATTGCACACTCAAACTCATTTTAACTAAGCCATTATACTAGCAAACACTCAGTGTACCTAGTGGCATCCTATACGTGGCTATTGGACTTTGCTATAGTCCCACTAGTGCAAAGACATTAGCAGAGCACATCTGCCTGCATTGCACACTACAACTCATTCTAACCAAGCCATTATACTAGCAAACACTCAGTGTACCTAGTGGCATCCTATACGTGGCTATTGGACTTTGCTATAGTCCCACTAGTGCAAAGACATTTGCATAGCGCGTCTGCCTGCATTGCACACTCAAACTCATTTTAACTAAGCCATTATACTAGCAAACACTCAGTGTACCTAGTGGCATCCTATACGTGGCTATTGGACTTTGCTATAGTCCCACTAGTGCAAAGACATTAGCAGAGCACATCTGCCTGCATTGCACACTACAACTCATTCTAACCAAGCCATTATACTAGCAAACACTCAGTGTACCTAGTGGCATCCTATACGTGGCTATTGGACTTTGCTATAGTCCCACTAGTGCAAAGACATTTGCAGAGCGCGTCTGCCTGCATTGCACACTCCAACTCATTAAAACCAAGCCATTATACTAGCAAACACTCAGTGTACCTAGTGGCATCCTATACGTGGCTATTGGACTTTGCTATAGTCCCACTAGTGCAAAGACATTTGCATAGCGCGTCTGCCTGCATTGCACACTCAAACTCATTTTAACTAAGCCATTATACTAGCAAACACTCAGTGTACCTAGTGGCATCCTATACGTGGCTATTGGACTTTGCTATAGTCCCACTAGTGCAAAGATATTAGCAGAGCACATCTGCCTGCATTGCACACTCCAACTTTTTTAAAATAAGCAATTTTACTAGCAAACACTCAGTGTACCTAGTGGCATCCTAAACGTGGCTATTGGACTTTGCTATAGTCCCACTAGTGCAAAGACATTTGCAGAGCACGTCTGCCTGCATTGCACACTACAACTCATTGTTACTAAGCCATTATACTAGCAAACACTCAGTGTACCTAGTTGTATCCTAAACGTGGCTATTGTACTTTTGTCTATTCACAGTATTGGAACGATATTTGCAGCACGTCTGCCTGCATTGCACACTCTAACTTTTTTAAACTCAGCCATTTATAGTAGCAAACACTCAGTGTACCTAGTTGTATCCTAAACGTGGCTATTGTACTTTTGTCTATTCACAGTATTGGAACGATATTTGCAGCACGTCTGCCTGCATTGCACACTCAAACTTTTTTAAACTCAGCCATTTATAGTAGCAAACACTCAGTGTACCTAGTTGTATCCTAAACGTGGCTATTGTACTTTTGTCAATTCACAGTATTGGAACGTTATTTGCAGCACGTCTGCCTGCATTGCACACTCAAACTTTTTTAAACTCAGCCATTTATAGTAGCAAACACTCAGTGTACCTAGTTGTATCCTAAACGTGGCTATTGTACTTTTGTCTATTCACAGTATTGGAACGTTATTTGCAGCACGTCTGCCTGCATTGCACACTCTAACTTTTTTAAACTCAGCCATTATACTAGCAAACACTCACTGTACCTAGTTGTATCCTAAACGTGGCTATTGTACTTTTGTCAATTCACAGTATTGGAACGTTATTTGCAGCACGTCTGCCTGCATTGCACACTCAAACTTTTTTAAACTCAGCCATTTATAGTAGCAAACACTCAGTGTACCTAGTTGTATCCTAAACGTGGCTATTGTACTTTTGTCTATTCACAGTATTGGAACGTTATTTGCAGCACGTCTGCCTGCATTGCACACTCAAACTTTTTTAAACTCAGCCATTATACTAGCAAACACTCACTGTACCTAGTTGTATCCTAAACGTGGCTATTGTACTTTTGTCAATTCACAGTATTGGAACGATATTTGCAGGACATCTGCCTGCATTGCACACTCAAACTTTTTTAAACTCAGCCATTATACTAGCAAACACTCACTGTACCTAGTTGTATCCTAAACGTGGCTATTGTACTTTTGTCTATTCACACTACTGCAAATCTATGTGCAGCACCTCTGCATGACAACCTCGTGCTCTGTTTTTAATAAGCTATAATGATAGCACAAAATACTGCCATTTTGTGGCATCATAGAACTGGCTGTTGTATTCCATTAGTGCCCCACTGGTGACAAGCTATTTCTAGCACCTCTACATCACACCCTCATGCACATTTAGCTACGCTAATGTTATAGCAAACTCATGGAATTCATTGCTGCATTTCATAATTCGGAGGGATAGAAAGTCAGGCTTCCTTTAGCTTTTCCTTCTGTTCATAGACAGCATCTCCAAGACAAATTTCCCCTCCACGTCTAAGTGTGGAGAGGCAGCTAGTGCGCATGCGTGTGCCGATGTACCCCAGCTGCAGCATAATTACAGTGTTTCGCCTAGTGAGTATGCTCAGCCTGACTGTGCCATTCCTGACGCTAAGTCTTCATTTCGGGATACAGCGCATGCTCCCACACTAAGTGTGAAAAGCCTCTTTGCACAGGTGCTTGCATTCTGTGCCGGGTCTAAGTCCTGTTTTGTGCCTAGACACCATGCTAAAGCTGATAGTCTTTTTTCAGAGACTGTATTTCATGCTACTGAGCATGCTCAGGCACTTCCTGCATCAGAGACTAGGTCCGGTAATGAACTCTTTGGCCCTGGCCCTGATGTGGGGGTCCCATATAGACCACAGGGCATCAGGTGTCCTCCCAAATGGCTTGCAGAGGCCCACACCTATGACTTGTCACCGCATTATTGATGGTCAGACGATGACTGGTGAGGTGTTTGGGTCATGGCAGCCATGAGGTCATCATTGAAGTTGCGTTTCCAAATAGGACGCTAGTTATGCCACTCATGACGTGTCACTCTGCTTTTGTCTCCAGGAGGTGCATTGTGGTTCACCCTGGTTTGGGGCGGACCCAGGTTATAAAAGGGGCTGGAGCCAACAAGGAGGTGCGCAGTCTTCTATTATGCTCCGAAAGAGCACACCTCCATGTGTTGAACCCATTGCGGCTTTAGGCCAGAGGTAGGCAGGGATAGGGTGGTGGATGCAGGCCACCACCACAGTTGGTAACGCAGAACGGTTAAGACCAGCTCCTGTCCTAACAGTCCTGCTTGTGCAGCCCAGTGGCATTAACAGGCCTGCTGCTGCTGATGCGCCTGCTGTCCACAGGTGTGGCCCCTACGCACACGGTCAGCGTACTCAATGGCCCCTGTGTTGTTAACAGGGAGTTCCTGGGCTGGGTGGGCATGTGGACCCTGTGACGCTAACAGGGCTCACAGTCTCCAGATCCGAATGGCGTCTAACTCGGTTCAGGCTACTATTAGTTTCATAGCCACACAGCTCTGTATCCTCCACCAAACCTTCAAGTTGCCAACCTCTCCTTTTCCAACTGGGAGCACGGTGGACACTGACTGCTGAAGGTGATATATACCTTTCTCTTTCTTTTCTTATTAATTTTTGTTATATAGCGGTCACAGATTATATACCACTTTATCCAAATCTGCCAGTCCCACTGTAACAGATGTTGTTTCTTCAGCAAATGTTACAGTTGTTTAACCACCAAATCCACGGACCAAAATTTTTTTCCCCTTTCCAACACACCTGTTCCCCTTTCCAACAGCATCTGTCCTTTTTCAACTCATTTTGGGATATGACCAAAAGTGCAACTGTGCAGGGACACCGTACTCAACGCCATCTCAGCACAGCAGCCATCCCTCGGTCCCTCCGATGTGGACAAGTAAAAGACCATTTCCTCCTATCCATGACAAAGTGTTGAGATTCACTCTGTGCAGCACTGGTGTTTAGTGGAAAAGTAGATCTAAGATTGCGTACCACATTCTGCAGATACTCCTGTATACGTGCGTCTATTTCTATGGCAGGAATTAGTTCGCCAAATTTTGTCTTGTACCGGGGATCTAACAGTGTGGCAACCCAGTATTCAGGATTACTTCAAATTCATACAATCCGAGGGTCATGTAGGTAGTGCAGCAAGAAGGCGCTCATGTGTCTTGTGCATCCAGGAGGACCAAGTCCTTGGTGTGTTGGTGGCAGAGAGGTGAGAATCGTGCATCCTTCCTCTGCCCTCTACCCACAACCTCGCACAACCGAAATGTGAGCAAGCTCTCACTCATCTGCTGAGTCTTCCATGCCCATCGCCAGTTCGTCCTCCATTTCTTCATGGGCTCCTGCACTTTCATCAACACTTTTTGCTGATACTATGCGCCCTTGTTAATCCCTCTCCCTCACCATGACTGCCGCATAGGTGCCGCTGACCATCTGGACCTCGTAGATCTTGTTATCCCTTCCGCATATGACTCCTCCTGTACTTCCTCCCCTTCCTCTTGTCCCAACACCTGACTCCGAATAATAATTACAGTGTGCTCCATCATGTAGATGACCAGAATTGTCACGCTGAGAATGACATTGCCAGTGCTAAACATCTTCGTCGACATTTCAAAACTGTGTAGCAGGGTGCATAGGTCCTTGATCTGACACCACTCCAGCAGCGTGATCTGCACCACCTCTGGATCAACTTATCCCAGGCTATATGTCTTACCGTATTTCAGCAGGGCTCTGCGGTGCTGCCACACACGCTGCAACATGTGCAGATTCCAATTCCTGCGTGTCGGAACATCGCATTTCCGGCGTTTAACTGCCAGACCCTAAGACTTCCGGAGTGATGAAAGTTGTTGAGCTGCTGTGTGCGCACGATGGAAGTGAGCACATAGCGAGCGTGCCCGCTGCACAAGGCCATGTAGGCCGTGATGGTGTTTTAAAAATTGCTGGAGAATTCGGATCAACACGTGAGCCATAAAAGGCACGTGTGTCACATTGCCCTGAGGATGGCCCGCAGCCAGGTTTGCATCATTGCCGCACACGGCTGTTAAGTCACCAACGGAGTCCGCTCCGTCAATTTGTACTCCGGTCGCCAGGTGACAACGTGTTCCTTTCATGAATAGTGCTGATGATGGGAGAGTAGTCGATGCCAGCGGCGCAGGTGGACGCAGGTTATGCTCACCCACTGGGCTGCATTACCTTGACAGATGCAGAATCTCTGGCTGAATGTAGCTGGTGGGTATCTCACAGATGAAATACCATCATTCAGCTACAACCAATGGGAAGACACCACACCCTTTTTTATGCCCATCCTGTCTGCAGACCACTGCCAGACATAGCTATGAACCTCTGGTTAATTTTACCCCCAGTTCAGTTTTATGATTTTGTGTGCTTGTTACCTGACTACTTTTCCTGCTTGCTGTTTATGTACCTTGTTGGCCGATACGCATTTCACCTCTGCTTGTTTTCTGATTAAGTCCTGGCCGTCCCATTCTGTTCCTGTTCCTCAATTAATGTTTTGACCCTGCCTGACTACTATTCTCTGTAATAGCGGTGTGACTCACATTTCCCATACATTTCAAAGTAAAACTTTGACCGCCTGATGGCATTGAGCTCTGCTGCCAGCATAGTAAGGAGGTGTGTGGTAGTCCTTGTGCGCAGTTGCAAGGAAGGGTGGCCTGACCACACAGGGTTTGCGCAAAGGTAGAGGACCCACACGAGGTTGAAGAGGCAGAAGCAGTGTATTAACTTCTACATACAGAACAAGGATTGAAACAACTCGTGGGGACGGCAAGACTTGTACAGCAGACCCTTCTCCATCTCTCACCATAGTTTGCCAGTGCCCAGTCAGTGACATGTAATGACCCTGTCTATGCTTACTGGTCCAAGTATCTGTGTTGAAATGCACCCTGTCGCACACAGATTTTCTCAAGGAAGTGGTGATGTTGTGTGCGACATGCCGGTGTAGCGCGGGCATGCTTTTCTTGGAGAAGCAGTGGTGATTGGGCATCTGGTACTGGGGCACAGCGACAGACATAAGGTCTGTAAAATCCTGTGTGTCCACTACGCGTAAAGGCAGCATTTCGGTAGCCAACAGCTTACAGAGGGATAGAGTCAACCACTTAGCTTTGTCATGGGTCGCAGTAAGTGGCCTTTTATTTGACCACATCTGAGGGACAGAGATCTGGCTGCTGTCTGTAGACGGTGTTGAGTAGGGTGTCCCTGGAAAAATGCAGGTTTGTGAGAAAAGTGCAGGCGGAGACATGATGTTGGCTTCATCTTGCCTTCAGATCTGTTCATCTTGTATCATTTTTAAAAAACACAGCAAGCAAGGGTTACTCCAAGCGGAGTCTCCCTTTTTTTCCAAAAATTGGGCCCCACACAGACACCTTATCAGTGGCAGCACTTGTGCCCTAGTTGCAAACAGGATGTTTTGATTTGCATCAAGCACATTCCAAATCCACAAGCATTTACTCTCCCCAGGATGACACAGGGGTAGTAAATTCCTTCTGGATCCATGACTTGTTCATTTTGATGAACGTCAGTCTGTCCACATTGTCACTGGACAGACGCGTGCGCTTATCTGTCAGCACACACCCAGCAGCACTGAAGACACGTTCAGAGACAACGCTGGCAGCTGGACACGACAAAATCTTCGAGGCGTAACTGGAGAGCTCTTGACATTTTTCTAGATTTGAAGCCCAAAAGGAGCAAGGCTCCATTTGCAAAGTCATTGCATCGATGTTCATTTGGAGATACTCCTGTATCATCCTCTCCATCCGTTGACTATGTGTCAGACTTGTTGTCTCTGGTGGCCTTGCAAAGGAGGGTCTAAAAAAATTATGAAAAGATTCCATAAAATTGCTGTTACCAGCACCAGATACGGTCCTACTGGTACGGGTAGACTGTTGAAGATGACGAGGCCGTCCCATGTTTGTCAAGTTACAACTGGGAGAATCACTCCCTTCACCTGCACGGTTGTTTGGTGGAAAAGCCGAGCTAAGATCGAGTAACAGCTTCTGCTGATACTCCTGCATACGTGCGTCCCTTTCTATGGGTGGAATTATGTCACAAAATTTGGACTTGTCCCGGGGATCTAATAGTGTGGCAAGCCAGTAGTCATCATCACTTCTAATTTTGACAATACGAGGGTCATGTTGGAGGTAGTGCAACAAGAAGGCACTCATGTGTCTTGCGCAGCCATGCGCACCAAGTCCACGCTGTGTTTGTGGCATAGAGGTGCTAACCGTTCTTTCTTCCTCTGTCATCTCCCCCCAACCTCTTTCAACTGAAATTTGACCAAGGTCCCCCTCATCTGCTGAGTCTTCCATGTCCATGGACAGTTCGTCCTCCATATCTTCATGTCCTCCTGCACCTTCCTCAACATCTCACCTGCTACCATGCGCCCTTGTTGATCCCTGTCCCCCATGGTCCCATGCCTGCCGCGTTGGTGATGATGAACGTCTGGACCTTGGTGATGTTGTTGTGTCTTGCGCATATGAATCCTCCTGTAGTTCCTCCCCTTCCTGTTGTCCCACCCCCTGACTACGAATAGTGTTTAGCGTGTGCTCCAGCATGTAAATGACTGTAATCGTCATGCTGATAATGGCATTGTCAGCGCTAAACATATTCGTCGCCATGTCGAAACTGTGCAGAAGGGTGCATAGGTCCTTGATCTGAGATCACTCCATCAGGGTGATCTGCCCCACTTCTGCATCTCGTTGGCCCAGGCTATACATCATGACGTATTGCACCAGGGCTCGCCGGTGCTGCCACAGTCGCTGTAACATGTGGAGAGTTGAATTCCAGCGTGTCGCCACATCGCATTTCAGGCGATGAACCGGCAGGCCGAAAGACTTCTGGAGCGATGCAAGTCGCTCAGGTGCGGCGGTTGAACGGCGGAAGTGAGCACTGCAGACAGTTTCCGTGCCCTGGTCAGAAGGCCATCTAGGCCGGGATAGTGTGTTAAAAATTGCTGGACAACAAGGTTAAACACGTGAGCCATACAAGGCACGTGTGTCACCTTGCCCAGGCGAAGGGCCGCACCCAGGTTTGCAGCATTGTCGCACACGGCCTTACCAGGCTGCAGGTTGAGTGGAGACAACCATTTATCAAAATCAGTCTCCAGAGCTGCCCACAACTCAGTCGCTGTGTGACTCCTATTTCAAAGACATGTCAAGCTAAAGACCGCCTGATGCCGTTGCGCTCTGCTACCAGCATAGTAATGAGGGGTGCGTGATTCCTTCTGCGCAGTGAGAACGCTGGTGGCCTGACCAGGCAGGCTTGGGGCGGAGGTGGAGGACCCAGATGAGGTGGAGGATGCAGAAGCAGTGGCGGAACTTGGACAGACAGAGGATTGACACACAAGTCGTGGGGACGGCAAGACTTGTGCAGCAGACCCTTCACCATCTATCACCATAGTTACCCAGTGGCCAGTCAGCGACATGTAACGTCCCTGTCCATGCTTACTGGTCCAAGTATCGGTGGTGAAATGCACCCGTTCACACACAGAGTTTCTCAAGGAAGCGGTGATGTTGTGTGCGACATGCTGGTGTAGCGCGGGCACACCTTTCTTAGAGAAGTAGTGGCGACTAGGCATCTGGTACTGGGGCACAGCGACAGACATAAGGTCTCTAAAATCCTGTGTGTCCACTAGGCGGAAAGGCAGCATTTCTGTAGTCAACAGCTTACAGAGGGATAGAGTCAACCTCTTCGCTTTGTCATGGGTCGCAGGAAGTGGCCTTTTATTTGACCACATCTGAGGGACAGAGATCTGGCTGCTGTGTGTAGACGGTGTTGAGTCGGGTGTCCCTGGAAAAATGCAGCTTTGTGAGGAAAGTGCAGGCGGAGACATGATGTTGCCTTCATCCAAAGTTGGTGCTATCGATGTCTGAGAGAGCTGTACACACTCACTTGTTTCCCCTTCCAAACCAACTGACGACCTACCAAGCAAACTGCCTGTTGCGGTTACAGTGGTGGAAGTTGTGGGTGGAAAAACAGGTGTGACAGCTGTCCCCACAGTCCTAGAAGATGACGAGCGCGCGGATGCACTGGAAGGGGCAGGCGGTGGATGGTTCGCTCCGCTAGGCCGCATTGCAGCACGGTGAGCTTCCCATCGGGCCATATGATATTTATTCATGTGACGATTCATGGAAGAAGTTGTCAAACTGCTGAGGTTTTGACCTCTACTAAGAGAACCATGACAAATTTTACAGATCACATAATTTGGGCGATCTTTTTCTATGTCAAAAAAGGACCTGGCTAGGCAAGGCTTAGAGGCCATGCGACCTGTTGATCCACCCCGAATAATGCTCAGAGGCAGAGTGGTGGCTGAGGATGCAGTTGTAGACGTGCTACCAGTGCTCCGACTGTGTCCAGGAAGGCGCCAGGTTACTTCGACGTCGGTTGCATCCTCCTCCACCGCCTCTGTTGACCTCCTCGAGTGTCTGACTGTGGGTTGACAGTAGGTGTGATCTAGAACTTAATCATCAATTGTTGTGTTTGCACTCCCCTACCCCTCAGACCGAGTTTCTTCTTGCCCTGACCGAATATTTAAGTTGTCATCCCAATCGGGTATCTGCGTCTCATCTTCATCAGTATGTTCCTCATTGCCTATAACCACAGTTGTTGGAAAGGCAGCATTTTGGTAGCCAACAGTTTGCATATGATGAAAGTCAACCTCCAAGCCATTTCATGCCCTTCTAAAAGCATGTAAAACACAGCGAGGGGACTCCAACCACAGTCTCCCTCGTTGCCACTAACTGGGCCACACACACCCCACTTGACTGGCATCGGTTGAGCCCCCTTTTGAAAAAGAAAAAGATGCTTTGCATGAAGCACTCTCAAAAATACGCGTGCCTTTCCCGTCCCCTGGCTGACCCAGGGGAAGAAAAGTCCTCTGAGAGCCATGACTTGTTCATCTTGGTTCTTTTAGAGACACAGCGAGGGGACTCCAACCACAGTCTCCCTCGTTGCCACTAACTGGGCCACACACACCCCACTTGACTGGCATCGGTTGACCCCCCCTTTTGACAAAGAAAAAGATGCTTTGCATGAAGCACTCTCAAAAATACGCGTGCCTTTCCCGTCCCCTGGCTGACCCAGGGGAAGAAAAGTCCTCTGAGAGCCATGACTTGTTCATCTTGGTTCTTTTAGAGACACAGCGAGGGGACTCCAACCACAGTCTCCCTCGTTGCCACTAACTGGGCCACACACACCCCACTTGACTGGCATCGGTTGACCCCCCCTTTTGACAAAGAAAAAGATGCTTTGCATGAAGCACTCTCAAAAATACGCGTGCCTTTCCCGTCCCCTGGCTGACCCAGGGGAAGAAAAGTCCTCTGAGAGCCATGACTTGTTCATCTTGGTTCTTTTAGAGACACAGCGAGGGGACTCCAACCACAGTCTCCCTCGTTGCCACTAACTGGGCCACACACACCCCACTTGACTGGCATCGGTTGAGCCCCCTTTTGAAAAAGAAAAAGATGCTTTGCATGAAGCACTCTCAAAAATACGCGTGCCTTTCCCGTCCCCTGGCTGACCCAGGGGAAGAAAAGTCCTCTGAGAGCCATGACTTGTTCATCTTGGTTCTTTTAGAGACACAGCGAGGGGACTCCAACCACAGTCTCCCTCGTTGCCACTAACTGGGCCACACACACCCCACTTGACTGGCATCGGTTGAGCCCCCCTTTTGACAAAGAAAAAGATGCTTTGCATGAAGCACTCTCAAAAATACGCGTGCCTTTCCCGTCCCCTGGCTGACCCAGGGGAAGAAAAGTCCTCTGAGAGCCATGACTTGTTCATCTTGGTTCTTTTAGAGACACAGCGAGGGGACTCCAACCACAGTCTCCCTCGTTGCCACTAACTGGGCCACACACACCCCACTTGACTGGCATCGGTTGACCCCCCCTTTTGACAAAGAAAAAGATGCTTTTCATGAAGCACTCTCAAAAATACGCGTGCCTTTCCCGTCCCCTGGCTGACCCAGGGGAAGAAAAGTCCTCTGAGAGCCATGACTTGTTCATCTTGGTTCTTTTAGAGACACAGCGAGGGGACTCCAACCACAGTCTCCCTCGTTGCCACTAACTGGGCCACACACACCCCACTTGACTGGCATCGGTTGAGCCCCCTTTTGAAAAAGAAAAAGATGCTTTGCATGAAGCACTCTCAAAAATACGCGTGCCTTTCCCGTCCCCTGGCTGACCCAGGGGAAGAAAAGTCCTCTGAGAGCCATGACTTGTTCATCTTGGTTCTTTTAGAGACACAGCGAGGGGACTCCAACCACAGTCTCCCTCGTTGCCACTAACTGGGCCACACACACCCCACTTGACTGGCATCGGTTGACCCCCCCTTTTGACAAAGAAAAAGATGCTTTGCATGAAGCACTCTCAAAAATACGCGTGCCTTTCCCGTCCCCTGGCTGACCCAGGGGAAGAAAAGTCCTCTGAGAGCCATGACTTGTTCATCTTGGTTCTTTTAGAGACACAGCGAGGGGACTCCAACCACAGTCTCCCTCGTTGCCACTAACTGGGCCACACACACCCCACTTGACTGGCATCGGTTGACCCCCCCTTTTGACAAAGAAAAAGATGCTTTGCATGAAGCACTCTCAAAAATACGCGTGCCTTTCCCGTCCCCTGGCTGACCCAGGGGAAGAAAAGTCCTCTGAGAGCCATGACTTGTTCATCTTGGTTCTTTTAGAGACACAGCGAGGGGACTCCAACCACAGTCTCCCTCGTTGCCACTAACTGGGCCACACACACCCCACTTGACTGGCATCGGTTGAGCCCCCTTTTGAAAAAGAAAAAGATGCTTTGCATGAAGCACTCTCAAAAATACGCGTGCCTTTCCCGTCCCCTGGCTGACCCAGGGGAAGAAAAGTCCTCTGAGAGCCATGACTTGTTCATCTTGGTTCTTTTAGAGACACAGCGAGGGGACTCCAACCACAGTCTCCCTCGTTGCCACTAACTGGGCCACACACACCCCACTTGACTGGCATCGGTTGAGCCCCCCTTTTGACAAAGAAAAAGATGCTTTGCATGAAGCACTCTCAAAAATACGCGTGCCTTTCGCCTCCCCTGGCTGACCCAGGGGAAGAAAAGTCCTCTGAGAGCCAGGTCCACATTGTCAGTGGACAGACACGTGTGCTTATCTGCCAGCAGACCCCCAGCAGCACTGAAGACAGGTTCCGAGAGAACGCTGGCTGCAGGACACGACAAGATCCTCAAGGCGTACGTGGCGAGCTCAGGCAATTTATCCAGATTGGAAGCCTAAAATGAGCAGGGCTCAAGTTGCACAATAATGGAATCGATGTTTCTTTGCATATACTCATATATCTGTGTGTCTCCCTCTTTTTCCTTGTCCAGCTGTTTTGTTTTCACATGAGTATATGTCCTTGTCACTTTCCCATGTGTTTGTGTTATGTTGTGAGTTGTTTGTCACCTTTTGGACACCTTTCAGGGTGTTTTCTAGGTGTTTTACTGTGTTTGTGATTGCCTGCCATTGTTTCCTATGGGCTCGAGTTCGGTTCGTCGAACGTTCGACGAGCCGAACTCGAGCCAGACCCCCCGTTCGGCGAACCGCCTCGAGCCGAACCGGGACCGGTTCGCTCATCTCTACCCCTTAGATAAAAGTAAACCTATACATGTTTGATGCCTAAGAACTCATACTGACTTGAGGCATCACACCGACACATCAGTTTTACCATATAGTGAATAAAATATCGCCAAAACAATCGGGCAATCACACTTTTTTTTGGCAATTTTTACGAATTTGGAATTTTTTTGCCGTTTTCCATTACACTATATGGTATAACTTATGATTTCATTTAAAAGTACAGCTCATCCTGCATAAAATAAGCCCTCATATGGCAAGATTGACAGAAAAATAAAAAAGTTATGGCTCACAGAAGAAGGGGAGCAAAAAGCAAAAACGGGAAAATGGAAAATCACCCAGGGTGAAGGGGTTAAAATACCTGCTCCCCACTCATACCTTGTTGAAACATTAATGAGTCACATTACATCAGAGAGGGAAAATGGCTAATTGGGCACAATTTGGCCATTTTCCCTTAGGCGGGCTTTTCACACTACGACATCGCAGGTGCGATGTCGGTGGGGTCAAATTGAAAGTGACGTACTTCCGGCATCGCATGCGACATCGTAGTGTGTAAAGCCTAGATGATACGATTAACGAGCGCAAAAGCGTCGTAATCGTATCATCGGTGCAGCGTCGGCGTAATCCATAATTACGCTGACACGACGGTCCGATGTTGTTCCTCGCTACTGCGGCAGCACACATCGCTGTGTGTGAAGTCGCAGGAGCGAGGAACATCTCCTACCTGCGTCACCGCGGCTCCCGTCGGCTATGCGGAAGGAAGGAGGTGGGCGGGATGTATACATCCTGCTCATCTCCGCCCCTCTGCTCCTATTGGCCGTCTGCCGTGTGACGTCGCAGTGACGCCGCACGACCCGCCCCCTTAATAAGGAGGCGGGTCGCCGGCCAGAGCGATGGTCGCAGGGCAGGTGAGTGCATGTGAAGCCGGCGTAGCGATAATTTTCGCTACGCCAGCTTTCACAAGATATTGTACCTGCGACGGGGGCAGGGACTATCGCGTGCGACATCGCAGCATCGGCTTGTGATGTCGCAACGTGCAAAGCCCGCCTTAAGGTCGTACTCACTTTTGTTGCCAACGGTTTTGACATTAATGGCTGTATATTGAGTTATTTAGAGGGCACACCAAATTTCCTGTTATACCAGATGTATACTGACTGCTTTACATTGTATCAAAGTGTCCGATCTTCAGTGTTGTATCATAAAAAGATATAATAAAATATGTACAAAAATGTGAGGGGTGTAGTCACCTCTATATATATATATATATATATATATATATATATATAAATATATCTATATATATATAATTTCATTTTCTGTACTAAGACAATGTAGCTTGAGTTTTGCTTTGCTGACATGGTACACGAGAAACAGTAACTGTGGAATATTTTGGGATATTACGAAATTCGTATTGCATTGAGAGACTATATGGCTTTGTATGCCTTTGCTGTACAACATTCTTGAAGTGGCAGATGGCAACTGCTAGGGAAGTAGCACAATGAAGGAACTGACAAAACAGATCCCAAGTCTGTATGCGATGCCTGTGAAATATGTATTTGTGACGCTTCTTTTCCATCTCACTTGTTTTTACTTGTTCTACCTGTCATTTCTACTGTTAGCAAGAATATTCAGTCAATCAGGCAAACTGAAGGGCGGTAATCTAAAATTTCAAGTCTAAATTGAAGAGAATGAATGACAATAGGTGGCTAGTAAATTGTATTTTGATGTTTCCAGAACTTTCTTTATATTCTTTCATGATCAAACTGTCTCATAATATATAACCACTTCCAATTCCATTTCTAAACATTTTGAAGAAGTTTTGAGATAGCAATAAACTTGGATAGCTTCAAATTTGCATTCAAATGCAGCAGTTAGTACACTGCCGTTGACAATGAAGTCTTTGCTATGTTGTTAATTTTGGCAGCAGTAGATGCACATTACCTTTGCAGGCTATCACGGGGCAGTAGTCATGGGCAAGGGATTGACTCTGGATACCGTGGCACGCTAAATAAAAAAGCTAGTCATTGCTGGTTGTGTGGTCTTGTACGGTTCGCCCGTGCAGGCTGCATGTTGACGCTGACCAGGATCAAATGACAACTCGTTTACACAAGTAGACAACCAGTTCATTTCAAACAACAGTACATTATTCAATGGATCATCTTCATTTATAACTTCATAAGGCCACTTTACACGCTACGACATCGCTAGCAATTACTAGCGATGTCGAGCGCGAAAGCACCCGCCCCCATCGTACATGCGATATCGTGTGATCACTGCCGTAGCGAACATTATCACTACGGCAGCATCACACGCACTTACCTGCTCTGCGACGTCGCTGTGACCGGCGAACCGCCTCCTTTCTAAGGGGGCGGTTTGTTCAGCATCACAGCGACGTCACAGCAGCGTCACCGAACCGCCGCCCAATAGAAGCGGAGGGGCGGAGATGAGCAGGACGTAACATCCCGCCCACCTCCTTCCTTCCTCATTGCGGCCGGCCGCAGGTAAGGTGAGGTTCCTCGTTCCTGCGGTGTCACACATAGTGATGTGTGCTGCCGCAGGAGCGACGAACTACTTCGTACACCGAGCAGCAGCGATATTCGAGAATAGGGGGGCATATCACCGATGAGTGATTTTGACCGTTTTTGTGACGATTCAAAATCGCTCATAGGTGTCACACGCAAAGACATCGCTAAAGCGACCAGATGTGCCTCACAAATTCCGTGACCCTAACGAGATCGTTTGAGCGATGTCGCAGCATGTAAAGTGGCCTATACACTAGACAGTGGATACATATCTTCCAGTATCTTTCAATTGTACAAGGTACATCAAGACAGTCTCAGTTCCCACTGGTTTGTTTTTGATCTTACTGGTCTTGTGAGTCCCAGCCCAACCCAGCCTAATGATGGAGTTCAACTCTTGACTGTCACATTCCTTTCTAGCAGCAGTCTACTAATGGAGGAGAGCTTCGAGGGTTCCATCACTATGGTTAGAGTAAAGCCTTGCGCTCCAAGATGTTTCCGTGTTCATGTCTCGTCTCCTTGTAGAGTAGGGGGTAAGGCATAGCTATCAATATTAGAGCAGAATCTTGTGCTTTTGGATGTCGGGGGGAGAATCCGCTAGAAAAAGCCATCGCAGGTATCATGCAAGCTCTGTTCCAATCTCCTTCCTTCATTTACCACAAGTTACCCACTGCATAAAGCCACAATGGCCTACAGACTATATATCCATGTCTATCAGACACTGGATCTTTATTAACTTTTTTTCTAGAATGAACAATGTCTTTCCCTATCAACTAATCTCTCCCATTTTGGGCTCTCCCCAACACTTAACTGTCTATGACCCTGCTCACTGTCTGATAGTAGGCAGAACTCAACCCACTAACAGGACAGTGAACAATATCACAGATAAAAGCATTACTACACTAATGGCTGCCACCAGAAATTTCAGGGCCCTATACTTGCAAAATTTTCGGGCCCCTTGATACTCTGCCCAGTTTCCACTACAGCTCCACCTCCACCCATTAAACTTTTTACTGTCTCACCAACACTCTTATAAAAACGCAACCTTTTGCACTACATCTTCACCTATCACACATTAACAGTTCCCATCAAACACCATCTGCTGGCCGAAAGTATTAGCACCCTTGAAGATGTTCCAGAAAATGATGGATTTACCTCAGAAAAATAAAAATCTTGCACCTCCTACACTGCCTCTCTCCATAATACACTCTCGACACCACCTCTCTAAATAATATCTCTCTCACACTGCCTCTGTATATATCCTCCCACACACTGCCGCTTTGTATAATATTAATATTCCACCAAACCCGTTTTCACCTTCATGACCAGGTCATTTATTTTAGCTTTAAAATTTTACATTTTCACAAGGGTAACAAGAAAAAATACATCATACAATTTATTGTGCAATTTTTCCTGAGTACAACAATACCTTATATGTGGTGTAAATATACTGTTTAGGTGCATGTTAGGGCTTGGAACGGAAGGGTCATTTGAACTTTTGAACTGTAAATTATCTGGAATCATTAGCAGACACTGTCACATTTTGAGAGCCCCTAATATGCCTAAACAGTGGAGCTTCCCCACAAGTGACCCCATTTTGGAAACTAAACCCCTCAAGAAATCTATCTAGATGTTTGGTGAGCACCTTGAACCCCCAGGTGCTTCACAGAATTTTGCAATGTTGAGCCATAAAAATAAAAAATACATTTTTACCACAAAATTGCTGATATGTCATACGTGCTGGAAATCAACTGTTTGGCGGCACGACTGGGCATGTAAGGGAAGGAGCGCCATTTCATTTTTTGAATGCTAAATTAGTTGCAATCGTTATATGATACCATGCTGCATTCAGTGCCTAAACAGTTGAATTCCCCAACAAGTGATCCCATTTTGGAAACTAGACCCCTTACGGAATTTATCTAGATGGTTGGTGAGCACCTTGAACCCCTAGGTGCTTCATGGAATTTTATAATGTTGAGTCATGAAGATGAAAAAAAATAATTTTTTACCACAAATACATTGTTTTAAAACCAAAACTTTCATTTTCACAAGGGTCACAAGACATAATGGACTATACAATTTGTTGTGCAATTTCTCCTGGGTACTCCAGTGGCGAAAAACTACTTTTGAGGCACAGTGCAAAGTGAAGAATGGAAGTAACACCATATTTAGGATCAGATTTAGTTGGAATAGGTTGCGGCTACCATGTCACATTGGCAAGGCCCTTGAGGTGTCTAAACAATAGATCTCTCCCACAAGTGACTACATTTTTTAAACTAAACCCCTCAAGTAATTTATCTTGATGTTTGTTGAGCACCTAAAACCCCCAGGTGCTTCACTGAATTTTATAACTTGAGTTGTGAAAATAAAAAAATACATTGTTAACCACAAAAATGTTGCTTTAATGCCAAATTTTTCAAATTCACCAGGGTAATAGGAGATAATGGACCATACAATTTGTTGTGCAATTTCTCCTGAGTACGACAATACCCCATATGTGGTTGAAAACTACTTTTGGGGCACAGTACAAAGTGCAGAAGGGAAGAAACACCAAATTGGAGTTCAGATTTTGTTGGAATTCTTTGCGAGTGCTATGCCACATTGGCAGAGCCCCTAGGGTGCCAGAACAGCAGAAAATCCCACAAGCGACCCTATTTTGCAAACCACACCCATCAATGAATTCATCCATTCCTGTTGCAGTGAGCATATTGACACTACAGCTGTGTCGCAAACTGTTATACTGGTTGGTTATATTGGTTGGTAAACAAAAAATAATTACCGTACTTTACGCTTTATAAGACGCACCGGATTATAAGACGCACCCTTAATTTAGACATAAAAAAAGGTAAAAAAATAAAAATGGGGTCCGTCTTATACTCCGGCGTTCTCTTACCGGAGGGGGGCAGCAGTAGTGGTGAATCGGGGTCACAAGAGGCAGAGGTTGTGCTGGCAGGCGCGGTGGGTCAGTGGCAGCGGGGTCTGTGGTGGCAGGTGCGGCGGGGTCTGTGGTGGCAGATGTGGCGGGGTCCATGGTGGAAGGTGCGGCGGCGTCCATGGTGGCAGGAGCAGCGGGGTCCATAGTGGCAGGAGCCACGGGGTCCATGGTGGGAGGAGCCGCGGGTTCCGTGGTGGCAAGCGCGGCGGCGTCCGTGGTGGCAGCAGCAGCGGCGGGTGAGTCGTGCAGCAGGCCGGTGCTGTGAGTGTCCCAGTGTCCGCGGTCCCAGATCAAATTATAGTGCCTGGAGCGGCGCATGCGCAGAGGAAGCTCTCAGCCAAGGGCTCTATCCGCGCACGCGCTGACTCCCGGAGCGGCACGTGCGCAGATGGAGCACTCATCCAAGAGCTCCATCTGCACACACGCCCACTCCTGGCGCCATCATTTGAAACTGGGACTGTGGACAAACTGGGTAACCTGCTGCACAGCCGCCCGCACGCACAGAGTGGGAGCCAGCAGGCGGCCCGCACACTCTGTGTGCAAGCGGCCGGGAGCCTGTGCTTGCATGTGGGTGGCAGCCGGGTACCTGTGGCTGCGTGCGGGCGGCAGTCGGATGCCTGTGCCTGCTTGTGGGCGGCAGCCGGGTGCCTGTGTGCGGGAGGCAGCCGGGTGCCTGTGTGAGGGCGGCAGCTGGGTGCCTGTCAGTGCCGGCTGCCTCCCGCACACAGGCACCCGGCTGCTGACCGCACGCAGGCACAGGCACCCGACTGCCGCCCGCACTCAGCCACAGGTACCCGGCTGCCACCCGCACGCAAGCACAGGTACTCGGCCGCTTGCACGCAGCCACAGGCACCCAGACGCCTGATCGCCGCAGAGACAGGACCCCCAGGTAAAGCTATATTCAAATTTTAAGACGCACCCCTCACTTTCCTCCCAAATTTT
This sequence comes from Anomaloglossus baeobatrachus, assembly GCF_048569485.1. Taxonomy (NCBI): domain Eukaryota; kingdom Metazoa; phylum Chordata; class Amphibia; order Anura; family Aromobatidae; genus Anomaloglossus; species Anomaloglossus baeobatrachus. The sequence continues at coordinate 193,545,247 of NC_134356.1, read as the reverse complement.
TGGGAGGAAAAGTGCGTCTTATAATCCGAAAAATATGGTACATTTTTACCACTAAAATGTTGTTTTAACTGCGGATTTCCAATTTTCACAAAAGGAACAGGTAAAAAAGACCCCATAATATGTTATACAATTTCTCTTGAGCGTGGCAATACCCCTCATTTGACTGTACACAACTGTTTGGCTGCACCACAGGGCTCGGGAAGGAAGGAGCACCATTTGACTTTTTGGAGTACAGATTCTCCTAGAATAGTTTGCAGACTCCATTTGCAGAGCCTCGAAGTGCCAGAAGTGAAGAAATCCCCTCAAGTGACCAAAGTTTTAAATTTACACCCCTCTGGGAATTCCTCTATGGGTGTAGTGACAATTTAGTCTCAGGAAAACACCCATGGTGTCAAACACAGTGAATGTTGCAGAATTAAAAATTGCAAATAAGTCCTTGTTGTGCCCAGTACATTGTAGTGCCCGTACATTGTGCCCAGCTTGTGCTTGTGGAAACCTGAACCTCCCGTCGTACATTTAATCGGACTACCGTCACTACAACAGTGCCAAAAATGTGGGTGCTTTAGACACATTGTTGGGCTCAGAAGAGAGGGGGCATTTGGATTTGGGAGCGCAGATATCGCTGGATTTCCTTTTTTTGGGGGGGCGAGGATGCCATAGTGTTTTTCAAGAGCCTTTGTGCTACCAGTTATGTGGAAGCCCCCTACACTTCAGTTAACTGATGATGGACCTGAGTGGAGACTTGTATTTTTGTGGGTTGAGTTGAATGCTATTTGGTGTCGATTTTGGTACAGAATATTGTTGCTTAGCTGACACTTGTGCTTTATGCTGAGAACTTACAGCAGGGTTTCCATCTAATGTTCCAAAATACATGATTTAGTTGAAACCCGCAATGGATCCGTTCAATATGAGACAGCAGTTAGTCCGGCGTAACACGGGACGATATATCGTGCGATCGCACTCGCCCCCATCGTTTGTGCGACACGGGCAATTTGTTACCCGTGGCACACAAAGACGTTTACCCAGTCACATGTAATTACGTCCCGAACGACCTCGCTGTGGGCGGCGAACATCCTCTTCCTGAAGGGGGAGGGATGTTCGGAGTCACAGCGACATCACACAGCGGCCGCCCAATAGAAGCGGAGGGGCGGAGATGAGCGGGACATAACATCCCACCCACCTCCTTCCTTCCGCATTGCCAGCGGGACGCAGGTAAGCTGTGTTCGTCATTCCCGGGGTGTCACACGGAGAGATGTGTGCTGCCATGGCGAACGACGAACAAGCGGCGCACAGAAGGAGGAACGACTTTATGAAAATGAATGACATGTCAACGAGCAACAATAAGGTGAGTATTTTTGCTCGTTCACAGTCGTTCGTAGCTGTCACACGCTACAATATCTCTAACGATGCCGAATATGCGTCACGGAATCCGTGACCCGACGACATATCGCACGATATATCGTAGCGTGTGACGCCGGCCTTACTCCGGACTCTGTTTGGCCTCTGGCCATATTTTCAAAGATGAACAAAACTGTTAATGACTGCAGTTTTGTGAATGCCTAAAAAGAGGTATAAGAAGATGGATATTTCCAGACCACAGCCCAGACTTGAGGTCAAAGTGACTCCCTCTGCCTCATTTCACTGAATTCTCCATTCGGAATTTTGTCTGAATCACATTTTTCAGAGATATCCTGAACGCAGCGTGTCATCTCCTGCAGAGATGCAAGTGTTCTCCACAGGAGACTGCAGCTTCCTGTGCTCACGATCAGGGTTTGGGGCACTGTGGACTTTTGCTCTGTTTTCCGCTCTGAGAACTCTAGCATCTCTGCAAGCGTAAATTGACAGGACGGGAAGCTGCACCGCACGTCAGTTTATGCTGCGGAGAAAAGATGCACAGTGGGCATGGGATGTGCATACGTTCATCCCCTGTACTTGTACTATACAACACAGCATTTTGGATGCATAAAAAACACACTGCATCCAAAAGGCTGCTATTTTAGATTGTGGGCTCGCTCATATATATGTAATCCCTGGTGCAAGCGCTCATCATAGAACGCAGGATAAATATGAGCTGTGCCATAGTGTGGTCTTTTAGAGGCAGAATTAACAAATCAATAGCGGTTGAAGAATTGGCTTTGTTTATTTATTTTTTCCGCTGTTCACCTTGCAATATAAGTGATTATGCGACTTTATTCCTCCGGTCAGTACAATTAGAGTGATACCAGATTTATATAGTTTTTTTTAGGTTGACATCTATCACACTAAAAACTCTTTTTATAAAACAAAGATTTTTTTGCATCACTGAATTTTGATGGCTGGTTTTTTTTTTATTTTTCTGCTGACAGAGTCATGGGAGGACTTGTTTTTTGCTGGATGCGTTTGTTTTTATTGGTAGAAGAAACAGCAACTCAGGAATAGTTTTATTTTTTTTTTTATGGCCATTCACCATGCCATAAAAGTGATGACAGCTTTATTCTTTAGATCAGTATGATTACAGTGATACCACATTTATATGGTTTTTGCTATGTTTTGCCTCTTTTATACAATAAAAACTATTTTATAGGAAAAAAAAGTTTTTGCATTGCTGTATTCTTAAAGCCATAGCTTTTTTATTTTTTCACTGACGGAGCTATGTTGTTGCTTTTTTTTTTCGAGACAAGATGCTGTTTTCAGTGGTACAATTTTGTTATATTTGACTTTTTAGTCACATTTTACTCTACTATTTTGTCAGCTGTATGATGAATAGACTGGTTTTGCTATGTTTTTTTTTTTTTCGGTGTTCACTGAAGGGGTGTGACAGTGTTATAGATTGGGATGTACATTCAAGAGATATATAGAAGGGGTTAAAGCCGCGCATCAGCCACATATGAAACTGTAGAAGCCTTGATGAAGGATAATAATCTTTTTATTTCATCGGTCTACGCATTTCAAGGTCAAAGACCTCTTATTTAGGACCAGTACATCAACAAAAGGCCAGGAACACACTTAAAGGAGGGCCTCAGAATGAAAGTTTTTCCCTTATTAAGGAGTAGGACTACTAGACTAGTAAAGATTATTCACTTTGTACAAAGGCTGCTAAAAATTAGAAGACGGGACTACAATACTCCCTGGAAGACATGTAGAGGAGGGCCTCAGAAATTTTTTTTCCTATAATTAAGGAGTCGGACTCCTAGACTAGTAAAGCCTATGCACTGTGTGTAGGCTGCCAAAAAAAATCGTAGGAGGGATTACAATACACTCTGGAAGATACTCTGAGGAGGACTTCAGAATATAATATTTTTCCTATTAAGAAGTGAGACTTCTGGACTAGTAATGGCTATGCACTTTGTGCAAGGGCTGCCAAAAATAAGAAAGAGTAAATGCAATACACCCTGGAAGACATGTAGAAGAGATCCTCATAATATAATTTTTGCCTTTATTAAGGAGTAGAACTTGTAGACTAGTGAATCTTATGCACTGTGTGCAAGACATGTAAAATACTGCAATACACCCTTGAAGACATGTAGCTGTGTGCCTCAGAATAAACAATGTTTCCCATTATTAAGTAGTGTGAATTCTAAACTATGCATTTTATGCAAGGACTGACAAAAATTAGGAGGAACTCCAACACACCCTGGATGACACATATAGGAGGGCCTCAGAACTAGAGATGAGCGAACCGGTCCCGGTTCGGCTCGAGGTCGGTCCGCCGAACGGAGGTCCCGTTCGAGTTCGGTTTGTCGAACGTTCGACGAACCGAACTCGAACCAATAGGCTATAATGGGAGGCAATCACAAACACATAAAAATGCATTATAAATGTACACAAACAGTTAATAAACATTGCCATAACACTTACCGGTCCCCGCAATCCCTCCTGCACTCTGTCTCCTGCCACTATTCCATCCGATGATCGCTGAATCCTCCCGGTGACCGGCACTGCCAGCAGAGATGCAGGACCTATCGTGATGTCAAAATAGCCATGTGACCAGTCACGTGGCTATTATCTCATTGGCTACAGACTGGTCACATGACTATGACGCGTCATGTAGGACCTGCGAGTGCATCTCTCCGGTACACGGTGCACATTTGTGTATCGCCGTGTACCGGCGACATGCTCTAGCACACGGTCGACTCCCCGTTTTGTTAGGGACCGGCTGACACAGCCGGTCATTAACGGAGATCACCGTTGCCATAGCAACGCAGTTAGCGGTGACGTCACCGCTAACCGCGGCTCCGGGACCACCGTTGCTATGGTAACGCACCTGTCAGTGTTACCGCTGGCAGCACTGATCACTCACGGAGTGAAGGCTGCACGCTGCTTCTCGTGCAGCTTTCACGGAGTGAATGCTCCACGGGAAGCAGCGTCTTCCCACATGCAGCAGTGATGTAGCAGAGCTGCATTTGTTGAATGAGAAAGACAGAAGAGCAGGATCGTGGAGGGCTGACAGGGGGTAATAAAGATGGAGTCTCTAATGTGTTTGTGTATTTATTTCTATCAAAGTATTTTTTCTCTGTGTGGTGTCTTTTTTTTTAACCCTTTATTGGAGATTCTTAATGGCCGGGTCAAACGTGCCTGATATTAAGAATCTCTGGCTTAATACTGGCTAGTAAAACAAAGCCAGTATTAACTCATGATTACCCAACAAGCCACCCGGCTCCAGGGCTGTTGGAAGAGTTGGATACAGCGCCAGATGATGGCGCTTCTATGAAAGCGCCATTTTCTTGGACGGATGCGGACTGCAATTCGCAGCAGAGGCGCCCAGAAACCTCGGGCTAACCTGTGCTGCGGATTCCAATCCCCAGCTGCCTAGTTGTACCCGGCTGGACACAAAAATGGGGCGAAGCTTACGTCGGTTTTTTTTTAATTATTTCATGAAATAAGTGAAATAATTAAAAAAAACGGGCTTCCCTATATTTTTGGTTCCCAGCCGGGTACAAATAGGCAACTGGGGGTTGGAGGCAGCCCGTGGCTGCCTGCTGTACCTGGCTAGCATACAAAAATATGGCGAAGCCCACGTCATTTTTTTGGTGGGCAAAAAACTTCTGCATACAGTCCTGGATGGAGTATGCTGAGCCTTGTAGTTCTGCAGCTGCTGTCTGCTCTTCTCCATACAGACAGACAGCAGCTGCAGAACTACAAGGCTCAGCATACTCCATCCAGGACTGTATGAAGAAGTTTTTTGCCCCCTGAAAAGATTATGTGGGCTTCGCCATATTTTTGTATGCTAGCCAGGTACAGCAGGCAGGTACGGCTGCCCCCAACCCCCAGTTGCCTATTTGTACCCGGCTGGGAACCAAAAATAAAGGGAAGCCCTTTTTTTATTATTTCATGAATTTCATGAAATAATTAGAAAACAAATGACGTAGGCTTCGCCCCATTTTTGTGTCCAGCCAGGTACAACTAGGCAGCTGGGGATTGGAATACGCAGCACAGGTTGGCCTGAGCTTTCTGGGCCCCACTGCTGAGAATTGCAGTCTGCAGCCGCCTCAGAAAATGGCATTTTCATAGAAGCGCCATCTTCTGGCGCTGTATCCAACTCTTCCAGCACCTGCCTGCTATACCTGGCTAGCATACAAAAATATGGTGAAGCTCACGTCCTTTTTTTGTAGTTTTTTGGCAAAAAAAATAAAAAATGCTTCCTTGGATTTTCCATTGCCAGTGAAGGTAACACCAAGCAGTGGGGGTTAGCAGCCAGTAGCTGCTTGGATTACCCTTAGCTTGCAATACAAAAAATGCAGCGGGAGCCCATATATATTTTTTTTAATTATTTATTTAAATAACTAAAAACAAAATGGGCTTCCCTGTATTTTGATTGCTGGACATCACAGTGCTGTAAAAATAAATCTTTAAAAAAATGACGTAGCGCTCCGCGGTATTTTTGATTCTCAGCGCAGATAAAGCAGACAGCTATGGGTTGCTACCCCCATCTGCCTGCTGTTATCTTGGTTGGCAATCAAAATACAGGGAAGCCCATTAATTTTTTCTATTTAAAAAATAGTTAAAAAAAAATGACGTTGGGTCCCCCCATTTTTGATAGCCAGCTAGGGTAAAGCAGACAGCCTGAAAACCACAGCTGGCAGCTTTACCGTGGTTGGGGATCCAATGTGGAGGTCCCCTCAGGCTCTTTTTTATAATTATTTTATAAATATTAATAATTACACAATAAAAGTAGAGTCCCCCCCAAATTGGATCACCAGCCAAGGTAAAGCGGACAGCTGTGGTCTGGTATTCTCAGGGTGGGAAGGTCCATAGTTATTGGGCCTTCACAGCCTAAAAATAGCAGGCCGCAGGCACCCCAGACGTGGCGCATCCACTAGATGCGCCAGTCCTGGCGCTTCACCCAAGCTCATCCCGTGCCCTGGTGCAGTGGCAAACGGGGTAATAAATCGGGTTGATACTAGCTGTAAAGTCACCTGAGATCAAGCTCAGCAGTTTGTGATGTCATGGCGTCTATTAGATACCCAACATCATAAACTGTCAGTACTAACAAAAAAAAAAAAATCGACAAAAGAAATTTATTTGAAAAAACAGTCCCCAAAACATTTCCTCTTTCACCAATTTATTGTAAGAAAAAAAATAAAGGGGTCCCACGACGACTCTGGACCGTCTAGAATATGGGGGGGAGACACTCAGGGAACGTATCCCCCATTTTCTAGGAGTGCGGACCCTTCATGTGAGGAGTGTGGGTGCAATGAATCTGCACTCACTCTTCTCGGGTCCACAGCAGCAGAGTCCATGTCGTAATGGTTGCTACCAAAGCTGCAATGCCCTGCTCATGAGGTAAGGGCATGCCTAATCAGGAGAACTACTGTAGAGGAAGCTCTGCTCACTGGTATATAGGTGCTCAGAGGTAATAATAGATAAAATTAGTGAGTAACCTCGGCACTCTAAATCTCCCAGACTAAGTCAGTAAGTCACAACGGATAGTAATGCAAAATCACTCTTTATTGGTCCGTATTAAGAAAAAAAAATTTTTCATAAGCATATATGTTTTTGTCCAAAACAAGTTACAAATGACGTTTCGGCCTGAGCCTTCGTCAGATTGGACTTATCTGCATGTAATCATGAAAAATGACAATAATTAGTATCACATAAGAGTGAGAGAACAATAACATAAACTCAAACAATGTAGAGGTACAATTGGGATGCAGCAAAAAAATTGCAACACAGCAAGAAATGAAACACATGATACAAATGTCATAATGCAGTACAAGGACAATATAGTAATGACAAATATGGGGTCAGAGTAGGCTTAGACAGCTCTGGTACAAAAGAGATGTCAATCATAAAGTAACATGTGCAGTATGTGTAGAGCTACACTATGCATGGCAGAGCTAATGGGTAGACCGACCATAGAAAAAGAACGGAGAAAAAGTGGAGAAAAAGTGGAGAAAAAAATGGAGAAAAAATGGAGAAAAAAATGGAGAAAAAATGGAGAAAAAGTGGAGAAAAAATGGAGAAAAAATGGAGAAAAAAGTGGAGAAAAAGTGGAGAAAAAATGGAGAAAAGAATGGAGAAAAAATGGAGAAAAAGTGGAGAAAAAGTGGAGAAAAAGTGGAGAAAATGTGGATAAAAAGTGGAGAAAAAGTGGAGAAAAAATGGAGAAAAAGGGGAGAAAAAGTGGAGCACCCTTTGTTGCCTTTCATGTGGCACTAAGGGGTGCTTAGCTTTGTATTTAGCCAAAAAAAGAAAAAAAAAAGACGTAGGGTTCCCCCTAGTTTTGTAGCCAGCTAGGGTAAAGCAGATGGCTGCAGCCTGCAGACCACAGCTGGCAACCTCACCTTGGCTGGTAATCCAAAACTGAGGGCACCCCACGCTGTTATTTTAAATTAAATAAATAATTAAAAAAAAACACGTAGGGGTCCCCCCAAAATTGGATCACCAGCCAAGGTAAAGCAGACAGCTGGGGTCTGATATTCTCAGACTAGGGAGGTCCATGGTTATTGGACTCTCCCCAGCCTAAAAATAGCAGGCCGCAGCCGCCCCAGTAGTGGCGCATCCATTAGATGCGCCAATCCTGGTGCTTCGCCCCAGCTCATCCCGCGGCCTGGTGCGGTGGCAAATGGGGTAATATATGGGGTTAATACCAGATGTGTAATGTCACCTGGCATCAAGCCCTGGGGTTGGTGAGGTCAGGCGTCTATCAGATACCTGACATCACCAACCCAGTCAGTAATAAAAAAAAATAGACGACAAACACATTTTTATTTGAAAAAACACTCCCCAAAACATTCCCTCTTTAACCAATTTATTAGAAAGAAAAACAAATCCAGGTCTGGTGTAATCCAAGGGGTTGCCATGACGATCCACACTGTCCCAGTCAATGAAGAGCAGAATGTTCCCCATTGGCTGGGAGAGCAGTGCAGTGACCTGAGCTAACATCAATGGGTCAGCCCAGGTCACTGCAGGGCATGACAAGTGCTGCTGTCAGCGAGGTACATTACCTGCGCTGATCTCCAGCACACTGACAGCACCTGTCACTGAGTTTAATGACCGCCGCCTTCACAGCCAAGTATCGCGAGAGGCCCGTGACGTCACCGCTAGTCAGTCTCGGGTCGGAAGCAAGAGAAGGTGATGTGACAAGCGGCGGCCATGGGGGACAGTGACAGCGCTGAGGTCGGGATGGCGGAACTTCATCACCGCAGGTAAGCCTAGCGGGGCCATGTGTGCAGAGTGTGTGTGTGTGTGTGTGTATGTGTGTGTGTGTGAACATGCCGCGGGCAGGAGGGGGCGGAGCGAGCTGAGCGGGGAAGTGTGGGCTTCCTGCACGTAACTAGGATAAACATCGGGTTACTAACCAAAGCGCTTTGCTTGGATACCCGATGTTTATCTTGGTTACCAGCTTCTGGCAGGCTGCCAGGATTGCTCCCTGCACACTGTAGCTGTAAAAAGCCCTGCTTTTTGCTGCTAGAACCGTTCTCGAACGTATCTAGAACTATTGAATTTTAGCAAAAAGCTCGAGTTCTAGTTCGATCTAGAACAGCCCCCAAAATCACTCGAGCCTAGAACTGGAGAACCTCGAACCTCGAACCGCGCTCAACTCTAGTCAATTTCCTTTTTATTAAGCAGTGGGACTCCTAGACAAGTAATGCTTGGCTGAGGGCCAGTTTTCAACTGGCACACAGTTTCTGCCTTTGCATGCACCATCAGCAGCATGTCCACTACCCCATTCCATATCGCACACCTTATCCATAGATAAAATTAGGTAGATAATATGTTGACAAGCAATATGGTGCCAATACTTTGAACTTTTGACTTTCAGTCTCCATATTTCACAATCCATTACAGCTTTGAACATTTGATCGCTTTAATTTTAGAGATGATTGTCAATCTCATACCTAAATTTTGCTTGCAACTATTTATCATATAATTAGTTATGCAGATTCTTATCATGTCACTGCATTGCTACTGATTTGCTCCTTAAGATTTAAATTTTTCATATTTTATTATTATTTTGTAATCCACCTTTGGCTTTCAACACTGCCTAAATCCTTCTTCTGGGCATTCTCTTGATCAGAACCAAGCATGTCTTAACCAAAATCTTATCCCAGGACTCTTCAACACGTTCCCAATGTTGATGCATACTGTCTACTCACTTGGGTAGGTATACAGTTCTTTCTTCAACTCCTAAAAGCTTTCAATTGGGTTGAGGTCTGGGGACTGTGGGGGCCAATCAGGCAGCTCTGCATGATTGTCATTGAACCATTTCTTCACCAGTCTCAAAGTATGCTTAGCATCATTGTCTTGCTGGAACTCTATGTCATGCTTTTCATACTCATAGTACTCCAGTGTATGAAGTAACTCGTCTACTATGATACTCACGTATTGAGACCACCATCGATCCTGATCAAGTATCCAATACATGTAATTGTATTGCTTGAATTTTTTCTGCTAGGGTGTTTATTGATTGGGTTATTAATTTTTATATTTTGATAGCTCAGACTGCTGTCATAAAAACACATTGTCGTCTTGTGATCGCGTCATGAAGCGCCAAAGGACACATAGAATGATGCGCCCCAATGCTGTTGGTGGCTCAGTGTTTGACGCACAGCTCAGAGTTTGACAGCGGGATTTAACAGGTTGCTCTTAGAGGGTAGTCCTGGCTGTAATACACAGCAATTACCTGCCCAATAGGAGACGAGTTCACCTTGTTAGTCTGCGCCATACAACCACAACTTGCGCTGTACATGTACTGCAGTTGTAAATAAGGAGTTAAAGTATATTATCTTAAAGGGGTTGTTCACTTTTTGCACAACCTCTTGTCATTCACCATGATTGCTCAATAACAATAAGAAAGCCTGTACTCACTTTCGGTGCTGATGTGGTTTATAATAATAATATTTATTCACTTATACAGCACTATTAATTCCATAGCACTTTACATGCCTTAGCAACACTGTCCCTATTAGGGCTCAAAATCTAAGGTCCCTATCAGTATATCTTTGGAGTGTGGGAGGAAACTGTAGAAAACCCATGCAAACATGGGGAGTACATACAAACTCCTTGTAGATCTTGCAGACATTGTCCTTGGTAGGATTTGAGCCCAGGACACCTTTACTGCAAGACTGCAGTGCTAACCACTGAGTCATTGTACCGATGGTTGCAACGATGTCAGAACTCGCATTCCCGTGGGTCACATGACATTGTTATGACATGCAAGCCCCATGACCAGTCATTGCCAACTTTCTTTTTCCTGCCTTTGTACGGTGAAGTAATTAACAGGAAGTGTCAGCTGTAACACTCACTTCCTGTTAATTACTTAGACGTACAAAGAAATGCAGCGCTGATTGATCAAAGGCCTTGCGTGTCATAACAATGTCACTTGAAGCTTGGGAACGTGAGTTTGGACATTGCTGAAACCACACCGGCCAGTATAAGCTTTGTTATTTTTAGGGGGGCTCACATGGGGAATGATGTTGAGTGGCACCATTCCTACCTGGCATCTGAGTTTCAATGGTGTCTATATCTTTACAGTTCAGACACAACTGAATTCAGTGAGGGAACAGTGGTTGTATCACCATTCAGCCAGTGCCTCCAAGTTTCAGCACAGCAAAAGCACGATGGTTTCATCAGTCCACACATTGCAGAGACTGGAGCTGTAAATTGGGGGAATGGGGCTAAGGGAGCAATTTTTATTTTTTTTATTTTTTCAGTGCTTGAGAGGGGAATCTGTGAGGGTATCATACTGTGTGAGGGCAACATACTGTGTTGGTGGCTGTGGGGATCATCATACTGTGTAATGATCTTTGGGGGCATCATACTAATGTGGAGGTGATCATACTGTGTGGGGGTTGAGAGTTCAATAGTACTGTGGAGTGATCATACTGTGTAGGTGGCTGTCATACTGTGTGGCGCTCTTATTCTGTGTAAGCGCCATCAGACTCATACTGTGTTGTTGGTTGTGGGTCCCTCATATTTTGTGGGTATCCTACTGCGTAACAGTCTGTAGTGCCCATCATACTTTGTGGGGGGCATAATACTGTTGATAGTGGGCTATGGGTAGGTTGACTGCAGAATCATCATACTTTATGGTGGGGGGTAGTGTGGGGGCACGTTATGTTGGGGAATTTACTGTAGGTAAATGTAGAGGGTACATTTTGAGCATTGTACTATGTAGAGAGTTGTGGGGGTCTTATACTCTGTTAAAGCTGTAAGGACATCAGTGTTAAGGGTACTGTGGGGATATTTTATTGTATTGGGGGTACTATGACAGTATTGTACCTTGATGGAGGAAACTTAGAGACATCATACTTTTCCTGGAGCACTATAGGGCTATGATAGGTGAACTCACAGGTATCTGGGATCGGCAGGTCTAACCAGACTTTAAAAAAAAAATCGGATCCGGCCCGAGATTGATCCCAGATATCTGGCTTAACGCCGGTCCCCATAAATGTCTATGGGGACCAGAATCCAGGCTTAAAATGGTGGTAGAAGGGATAAGGGGATAAAAGTAGGTGCGCTATACTTACTGAGGCTTCGGCACATCTGTATCTTGCTCTCATGGCCCCCCATTTGTTTCCGGGGCCGCTCATTAGGCTCATGCATATGCACTGCTTTCCTCACCCACCGACGCTTCCACTCACAGGCACCAGTGAGTGGATCTATCATGGTATAAAAATAAATAAATATAAAAATTGGCGTAGGGTCCCCGCATATTATCATAGCCAGCACAGATAAAGCCCATGGCCACAGGCTGCAGCCCCAGCCATGAGCTTTTCTTGGCTGTGTATCAAAATAAGGGGAACCACATGCGTTTTTTTTTTTTCATGATTTAAATAAATAATTTAAAAAAACAGTATGCAGTCCCAACAATTTTAATTTCCAGCCATGATAAAGACCAACAGCTGGAGGCTTGTTTTCTCAGGCTCAGGAGATCCATGGTTATTGGGAGCTCCCCAGCCTAAAAATAGCAGCCTGCAGCTGCCCAGAATTGTCGCTTCTTTTAGATGCGATAGTCCCGACACTTTACTCGACTCTTACCGATTGCCCTGGTGCAATGGCAATCAGGGTAATAAGGGGTTAATAACAGCGCACAGCTGCATGGGAGACCCCCCCCCATTATTAATCTGTAAGTGAAAAGAAATAAACACAAACACCAAAAAAATCCTTTGTTTGAAATAAAATACAAAAAAAACCCTCTCTCACCACTTTATTAACCCCCAAAACATCCCTGCAGGTCCGATGTAATCCACATGAGGTCCCACAATGATTCCAGCTCTGCTACATCTGAAGTTTGCAGTGAGCACCATAGGACATGAATGCCCACTGTGAGCTGCAGGCAGAGATTGAGTGACATCACTCAAGTTATTTACGGTCACAGCGGGAGGTTCCTAAGGGCCTCCACCTGTGATCACAGGTAACCTGAGATCACAGGTAACCTGACCCCAGGTGACCTCAGTGAACTCTCACTGAGTTCACAGACCTGCATCTCCTGGCAGAAAACTGCGGGGTTTTTTTGCCAAGAGATGCAGATTTCTCTGGGGACGTGTCTGACTGCAACCAATCACAGTTGCTGATGGGTGGGGAAAGCAGTGCATATGCATGAGCCTAATGTGTGGTTCCAGAAGTGAATGGGCAGCCACTAGAGGAGTGTACAGCCGTGCCGGAGCCTCAGTAAGTACAGCCCGCTTGCTTTATTATTGTTCTCTTTATTTTCCCTGAGAACTCCGGGCCCGGGTCCGGCACCCAGGTACTTTTGAAACCGTGCAGATCCGGACTTTTACAGTCCAAGTCTGCCCATCACTAGCCATGAGCACTGTCATAATATTCTTCATGGGGGAAGGGGGTATAATAGTTACCATACATAAGATTTTTGTTATGGGAATACTTGATTTTCATGTTTGGCCTCTCGAATGGAATTGGAATATAATCATGTATTTTAACCCAGGCATAGACACCATATTTTTTTTATACATTGATATGTAATAGTATTTAAAAAAAATAAATAAATCACTGAATGTACACTGAATATGATATATGATACATTGAATACAAATCACTACTGACAGATATAAAGCATTGGACAGTATAGAGCAACATATTGTTGGGGGAAAAGGTACAAAGCTATTCCAATAGCAGTAAATCTGTATATCTGTGAATCAATTGCAAATTCTTCTACATGTCTAGTTTACATTTAATTCAGTATTAGAAATACATAAGTAGTAATTAAATCCCATGACTGTCAGTATAAATCTTGTGCATATTTTGACAAGGGGGAATAATTTGAGTCAATGTAATCCCATGACCCCCCAAAGACATCTTAATTTCCAGCTCATTTCTCGGCATTGCAGATTTCCATGTTGCATCTTTCCCATAGATAATTATACTTGCAATTTGCTAATGCAAAAATTAATAAAATGAGAATAATGATTCAAATGTAGCTAGTACATAGTAATAATTTGTTACTCTAACAGTATAAAAAATTACTGTCAGTTCCGTCCAGAACATTGTATGCTTTCCGTGTCATTAGGACACAGCTCCAGGGCCCGGAATGCTGGCGTTAGGGTCTCATGCTATTATTAATGTGCATAAACATAACCAAAAGGCTGCATATATATGAAAAATCAGCCTGTTTTTCTTATTTATAGCATGCAACCCCATTTTATTGTCTATCACACATAAAATAGTCCATTACTTGCTTATAAACAGACAAAGGCTAAAGGGACAATCTAAGCACTAAGCTAATTATGTGTTCATGTCTTTAGCTGCAGAGACATTTAATTTGTCTTTGAGTCACTGATGTCAGAGGAGCTCAGTCATAATACTTCACCAGGGATCATAGCAAATGACTAAAATATATGAGTTGTGAATGTTATTAAAAAAGCTAGTAAAAACAATTGTCAGTGTATTTTCAGAGCCATGCTATTTTATATGGTGTTAAATTGATCCTGTAAAAAGTCACTGCATTTTACAGGGGGGATTTATTTCTTCTTCATGTGATGGAGAAGGAGATGTTCGGAGCTATGATCGATAAGAGCAATCAAATTTTTCTAGATGAAGTTAAAGTAAAAGAAAAAATATTCATGTCATTGAAACATCATATATAGAACTTCACATATACTGCTGTATCTGTAGAAATCTGTCAAATGTATTCAATCTAGAAGATACCAAGAATATACGGCAGTTCCTCACAAACTCAAAGAAATATTTTGACTCAAATATATGTTAAATGTACTGTATACTATCGGGAAACAGAATCTGTGAATTGTTCGCCTTAAATAAAACGTGACCCTCCAGCATGAAATGTACTCAACAATCCATCAATAGCCGCCCTGTCATACAACACGATGAACTAAACCAATATAAGCTCGTAAAGCAACGTGGAACTCATCATAGTGAGAAGTTTGTCTCTGATGCCCCAGAAACCAAGTCTTCTTCTACCTGCAGAGCTCTACATTCTCCATAGCTCTCCATTCTCCGGGCTGCTCATGGCAAACAGCCAAACATCCATATCACAGATCTGACCACATCTGAAAGAGAGAACATTTTTACCAAAGTAATAAACTGATCTAATATACCTGAAGAAACAATCAGCACACCAACTATCAAGTCCAAGAACTGGGCAAGTAGTGGCACCAATTATGGAGGAGTACCAAATTTTTAGACCTGAAGTCAAGAAATACAAAGAAGTGTTAATACTGACATTTCATGAGATGGGGACTATCTTTGTGAGGTAAGAAAGAAGGTCCAGAATGGCAAAAGAAAATGTAAGTAGGGATGGGGAAACATGGTCCAAGGATAGAAAAAGAGGTACTCAAGAACCAATACCTGAAGGCTTGGTTGTTTCACCTTGGAATCCGAATGAAAAAAACCCGAATTCAAAATTTACGGCATCATAAAGACCACCGGAACTTATTTTGGGAAATAAGACATGATATTATTCCATCTCTCCTCCTGTGATCGGGACTACACATGTCCCCCAGTATGCAGAAACCAGCACAATGGTGCTTAACCATACCTACAAGAACTAAGCACCTACCTATATATATTATATATATATAATAATATGATGAAAAAGCCCAGCTACCAACTGTTACCTAGTCTGATGTAAAATAAATAAAACTATTGGAAACCCAGATTTCTCACATTTGAATTTTTTTGCCATGCTCTTTATTTTTTAGTTCCTACTAGTTTTGGAAGCAAACACTTAATAGTGAACGTATGAAGAAACAGTGATTGCCAACAAACATCACTTGCACCATGTTTTACCATAGGCTTACAATGTTATAGATCCCCAAGACCTCACAGTATCATCGACCATACACATCACTTCCCACATGAGGGATGAAAACTGATCCCCTCCACTCGGGCATTGGGGCAAAGCTCCCAGAGTATACTGAAAGCAAGAATTGTAAGCAACAATATTTCAATAACTAAACCATAGCGGGGCCAGGACCAACTGTGGAAACAAAAACACCAAAGAACCATAATGTAATGGGTGACATCACAGAAGGGTAAGAGCATAGGCCATGACAAATGGTCTAAGAATGACAATACACATGTTAATGGACCAAAAATGAAATCCGAAGTGTGGTATCAATGTGAAACAACATAGCAATGTAAGGTAAATTAACCAAACCATAGGATACCTGAGACCCCATAACACACAGGACCGGCGACAGTTAAAAGACAAATTCCCGACCCAGAAACTGAAGAAAGGCAATTATAGGATGAAAGAGAATCTATCAAACCATCAGGATGTCTGGCCCTAAAGCGTTATACGACATTGTGATGGGGGGGATGTAAAATGTCCACGACTGGGACTGAACCAGAGCTCTGTCTGTAACCTTCACGCTTACCATTGAGCTATACCAACCTTCACGCTTACCATTGAGCAATACCTCAATCATGGTCAAAGGCCTATTGTGGAAAGGAACAACTGACATGGGAAAATTCCACTCATTAGGAGAATTACCATCCGAAAAGAACAAACAACCCATTCCAAAAGGTGCGACTCCAAATAGGGAAAATTGAACACAACTGTCAAGCTGCCACCAGGGGGAGCCGGAGCTCTGCAGCAGACGACACTACACAGAGCAACCAGAACCAGGAAGTGGATGCACAGCGTGTACTCGTACACTGCCTCACAGCACAACTGGGGAGCAGAGCTGCAGGGTATGCGAGGAATGGTCAGGCAGGCTGGGTCAAACACAATATGGGCACAATGAGGTCCAGATGAACGAGCAGTGGTGGATTCGAGGTCAGGTCGAGGTCAGTACCAAAGGAAGCAACCTAGTGGGGAGGTCGGAGAGGGGACAGAGGAAAGGAGGGACAACTAGGGGACGGAACACAGACAGGGCAGGGGAGTACAGAAGCAGACAGATGAGGATAACACAGGACCAGCAATCACAGGCAAAGCAGCGCTAAGCTTATAGCCGGTGCTGGTTCACCGGAGATGTCAGTTTTTAAAGCATCCAAGCTCCGGAAGTGAAGCCCGAAAGAAGGCTCCGCCCCCCTAGCCATGTGGACAGGGAGGTAAAACCGTGACAGTACCCTCTCCTCAGGGGGGGCCACCAGACCCCCAGGCTTCCCAGGAAACTTCCGGTGGAAAGCCACAATCATCCGATCGGCCCGCACGGATTGAGCCGGCACCCAGGACCTGTCCTCTGGACCGTACCCCTTCCAATGGATCAGATACTGGAGGGAATTACGAACTCAACGAGAATCGATAATGTGCTGGAATCTCATACTCCTCCTCACCATCTACCAATACCGGAGCCGGAGGGATCTGACAATCCACCACCGATGGAACAAATGGTTTAAGCAAGGAGGTATGAAATACATTAGGACTACGCATGGTCTGGGGCAGTTGCAACCGAAAGGCTACCGGGTTGACCACCTTGATGATCTCATAGGGTCCTATAAACCTAGGACACAACTTAGCAGACGGAACCCTAAGCCTAATATTCCAAGTGGACAGCCACACTTTGTCCCCCACTTGAAAGGAGAGCCCCGGAGAACGCCGTTTGTCTGCCTGGTGTTTCTGGGTCCTCTGAGCCTCCTCGATGCACCGTCGTACCTCCTTCCACACCTCCCCCCAGAGGCTGAACGATAGAGTCGGCCCCTGGACACCCCAAATCCACTCTGGAGAAGGACCCGAAGTGAGGGTGAAACCCGTAATTACAGAAGAAGGGAGACGTTCCCATAGACTGGTGGACTCTGCTATTAAATGGAAACTCTGCAAGGGACAAAAACATACACCAATCCTCCTGCTGAGCAATATTCTTCTGAGTTTTGGCAGTGGTCTACTGAAGTACGGTGGAATGATTCTGCACTCAGGTACCAGTTCCGGAGAGGTCTTTTGAACTCACTGAAGGATGCTGTAATACTTATATATGTTCTGAGGATTTCGATAGCGTAGGGCAATGACAATCAGAGACGAGTTCTTGGTACAAGATATTTTATAATATGTAACCACGGTAGATACACAACGGAAAACACAGCGGTACAAATACACACAATACCTTCCCGAAACGGAGCGAAGGGAATTCCCGGGGCCACGCACCGGACTCCCCCAGGGAGACCACCAGAGCGAACCCCTATACAGGGACTGTCCGGCAATCACCCCGGAAGGCCTAAATGCGCAGCAGCCGGGACACAAGGGGCAAGCGGTAAAAGTCCAGGAGTGTCCGTACGGGATGAATGTCCAGAGTGGTTACGAACCAGAGAGAACCGGGCAGAGTGCTGACCGAAGATGGCAGACGGAATCCGGGCACAGCTTGAGAAACCGGGTAAGGTCCAGAGTCAGTCGGTCGGTAGTCTTTAGGAGGATCCAAAGGCAAACAGGATTAGCAGCAGCAAAGCAGGAGCACACAACAAGCAGTATACTCAGGCACTGGACTAGGCTTAGAGGCGGCCTTTTAAGCAGCTAGACAGGAAGTAGGGCAACAGAACAGTAAACTCCATGTTAACCGAGGGCAAGCTCATTCAAAAGAGAACTGGAAAACCTGGAAACCTGACATTACTCCCCCCCCCAGAGACGGCCTCAGGACGGATCAGGGCCTGGCTTGTCCGGGAAACGTTGATGAAACTGAGCAATCTTCCGGGGTGCCCGAATGTTACCCACCGGTTCGCAGGAATCGTCCTCGGGGGCGTACCCCTGCCAACGTACCAGATACTGAAGCCGACGACGATGGAGCCGGGAGTCAATAATGTCCTCAACCACGAACTGCTCCTCGCCGTCGACCATCACAGGCGGAGGAGGAGGCACAACACGACCATGAAACGTATTAGGGGAAACGGGTTTGAGGAGAGACACATGAAAGACCAGGTGTACCTTTAGATGGTGCGGTAACCGTAGCCGACAGGCCACAGGGCTCACGATCCCGGTGATCTTAAACGGACCGATGAATTTCTGTCCCAGCTTCTGCGAAGGAACACCCAATCTCAGGTTTTTGGTGGATAACCATACAGAGTCCCCTACCTTGTACATGGGTGCCGGTTTCCGGTGAGCGTCTGCCGACCTCTTGTAACGCTCCTGGGCCGTAGCCACCGTGTCCTTTAGAATCTCCAGATTTTGTCGTAGTTCTGTCAATCTGTCCTCCACCGCTGGCACCGAAACCGCAACCGGTGACCTAGGCAAAACAGTCGGATGGTAACCCAGGTTAGCGAAAAAGGGCGTTACCTTAGTGGAGCTGCTCTGAGTGTTGTTGTATGAGAACTCCGCCAACGGAAGCATCTTCAACCAATCGTCTTGGAGATGGCTGACATAACATCGAAGGTATTGTTCCAGGGTTTGATTTGTCCGTTCGGTTTGCCCATTTGTCTGAGGATGGTATGCAGAAGACAAACAGACATCAATCTGGAGTGCCGTACAAAACCCCTTCCAGAATCTAGACGTGAACTGCACGCCCCGGTCAGAGATGATCTCGTCTGGTACCCCATGCAATCGGAATACGTTCTGGATAACCAAATCCACTGTCTCTGCGGCTGAGGGAAGACCGGTACACGGAATGAAGTGAGCAGCTTTAGTCAATCGATCCACCACCACTAAAATGGTATTGTGCCCGCCTGAGACTGGCAACTCCACAATAAAATCCATGGAGATAGACCCCCAAGGGCGAGATGGCACGGGTAACGGTTGGAGGAGTCCCGTAGGAGCCACACGAGGGACCTTGCACCGGGCACAAACCACACATGAGTGGACATAGTCCTTCACATCCTTTAAACAGGTAGGCCACCAGAAAAACCGGCTCAGAAATTCCTGCGTCTTCAGTACCCCCCTATGACCAGCCAACACGGAGTCATGGACCAATTTGAGAACCCGAAGTCTTACGGCCTCCGGGACATAAATGCGTCGCTCTCTCAACCACACACCATTCCGAAGAACAAGAGTTACATCATTCGGGGGGGCAGCAAGAAATACGTCACCATCATAGGCCAGCTTGATGTCCTTCCACAAGTCCTGGTCCTGGATTACTCCAACGAAATTGGCATCCGATAACACGGTCTGAGACGGGGTTCCAGGCACGGAGTCCACGGCGTGGATTCGGGACAAGGTATCGGCTTTCCCATTACGTGAACCTGGACGGTATGTAACGATAAAATTGAATTGGTTAAGAAATAGGCTCCAACGGGCTTGCCGTGGAGACAGGCACCTGGCAGACTTAAGAAATTCCAGATTACGATGATCTGTGAGTACTATCACTTGCTGCGCGGCTCCCTGTAAGTGGTGTCTCCATTCCTTGAAAGCGGAAATAATCGCCAATAATTCCTTGTCCGCAATGTCATAGTTCCTTTCTGCAGGGAACAACCGGCGGGAAAAGAAGGCACACGGATGCAAGAGACTCTTGTCCCCGGTCCTTTGAGAAAGAATGGCCCCTAATGCATAGTCGGAAGCGTCAACCTCCACGATAAAGGGAAGTGCGGGATTCGGATGTACTAATATTGGCGCTGAGGTAAAACATACCTTGAGACGATGGAATGCTTCCTGGGCCTGGGCGGACCACACAAACTTCTGTCCTTTTTTGGTTAACAGAGTGATGGGACGAACAATCTCTGAAAAGTTACGGATAAAGCGTCGGTAAAAGTTGGCAAAACCGACAAAGCGTTGTACCTCTTTGATGTTTCCCGGTTCCGGCCAGTCGAGAATGGCTTGTATCTTGCTAGATTCCATGTTCAGTCCCTGAGGAGAGATGACATAACCTAAGAATTGTATTTGTGAGCAGTGGAACTCGCATTTCTCCAGTTTAATGTACAGGTGGTTTTCCCTCAGACGGGTAAGTACGTTCTTAACGTGCTCCTGGTGTTCCTGTAAAGAATCAGAAAAGATTAGGATATCGTCCAGATAGATCACCATGAATTGGTCCATGATATCCCTAAAAATATCGTTAACTAGATGTTGAAATGCCGCGGGAGCGTTACAAAGTCCAAAAGGCATCACTAGGTACTCAAAATGTCCGTACCGACATCGGAACGCGGTCTTCCACTCGTCTCCGGGACGTATACGAAGCAGATTATATGCCCCACGGAGGTCTAATTTGGTGAATATTTTTGCCTGTTGGACCCTCTCCAATAGCTCAGGAATCAACGGTAACGGATACCGGTTCCGGATGGTTATCTTATTCAGTTCCCGGTAGTCAATACAGGGTCTCAGAGTCCCCTCCTTCTTTTTCACGAAAAAGATGGGTGCCCCTGCGGGTGAGGTAGACGGACGAATAAATCCCTTGGCTAGGCTTTCATCAATATACTCTTTTAGTGCTTCTAGCTCAGGTGCCGCCAACGGGTAGACATGACCAAACGGAATCTCCACCCCTGGGAGTAAGTCTATGGGGCAATCATACGGTCTATGCGGGGGAAGCCGATCAGCTTTTCTTTTGTCGCTTATATTAGCGAAGTCACGGTAAACCGGGGGTAAAACAGGTACCTGTAAAGTGCCCTCCGTATTTGATGTTACTGGAACCGGAACAGTTGGACAAATGGTCGGACCACTCTGCGGTGGGAAGGATATTTCTTTAGTCTCCCAATCGATGACGGGATTTGTAGACCGTAGCCACGGAATACCTAAAATAATCGGAAAATGAGGAGAAGAAATTATCATGAAAACAAGGGTCCCCTGCTGACCTGGCTTCATCACGCATTCGAGCGGTACGGTTTCCCGATCCACTGGTCCAGAGATTAACGGAGATCCGTCTACCGTCTCCATGGTAACCGGTGAGGATCTTTGCTGAGTCCGGATACCGTGTTTCCTGGCAAAGGAAGAGTCCATGAAATTTCCCCCTGCCCCAGAGTCTATCATTGCAGAGGTAGGAATTAGCTGTCCCTCCCAACGGATCTGAATGGGGAGTGAGCAATGGGTATATTTCCCCTCTGAGTCCTTCGGTGAGGTAGACATTACCGTCAAGGGAAACACCGCATCCAAGTGTCCACTTGCCTCAGAGATATCGGACTCTGCGTCCGTGTTGTTACACTCTGCCATGGCTGCCAATACCTTATTTGGGCGATTTGGACGTTTCGGGCAGTCGATCAAGAAATGGTCCGATTGACCGCAATAGAAACACAAACGCTCACGGAGCCGGTGTTCACGACGTTCGTTGGTCTCTCGTTTTTGCAGAGAGTCCACTTGCATAGGTACGTCCTCGGCCTCCCGTGGCGTCCTGAGAGCGGGTTCTCTGGAAGGAAACGCAATATTGTTTACACGGTTTACAGCTGCCCATTTTTCCTGTCTACGTTCCGTCAAACGGGTATCAATGCGCACACAGTGCTGGAGAAACAGTTCAAAATCCCCTGGAGATTCGGAACGGGCTAACTCGTCCTTGATGGTACCGGACAAACCTTTTCTGAAAACAGACAATAAGGCATTGTTTCCCCAATCGGTGTCTACCACTAACCTCTTGAACTCAGTGGCGTATTCAACGACAGAACGCTTTCCCTGACGTAAGGAAAGGAGAGCCGCTTCAGCGGTAGCACGGCGATTCGGATCATCAAACATTTGCGCCATTGCATTCAGAAAGTCATCCAGGTGATTCAAACGGATGTCCCGATTCTCTATCATGGGATTAGCCCAAGCCAGTGCTCGTGAGGTTAATAACATGATGATAAATAACACCTTTGACCGAT
The DNA here is from genome assembly GCF_048569485.1 of Anomaloglossus baeobatrachus. Classification (NCBI taxonomy): domain Eukaryota; kingdom Metazoa; phylum Chordata; class Amphibia; order Anura; family Aromobatidae; genus Anomaloglossus; species Anomaloglossus baeobatrachus. The sequence goes on along the minus strand of NC_134356.1, from coordinate 193,522,708 downwards.
CAGAACGGTAATAATCAGAATGTACATCGAAAAACAGTATACATTGGTTAACAAATCCACGGAACTGACTACGATCACCATTGAAACGGAATGGGGGTAACCTAGGCATACCGGCAGTTGATACGGACGTAGTGGGGACGGCTTCCTGAGCCTCCACTCTGACTTGCAAATCCTGTATAGCCGGCCCCAGTACCTGGTGATCATGGCCCAGCTGTGCCTCCACATCTCTAAGTTTATTCTGCACCGCCTCCATCTCCTGCTGCAGGGAGTTAATCATGGAGAAGAGCTGATCTACTCGTGTCTCAGTCATTGCCCCAGCGAAATCCTCTATAATGGCCTGAGTATAATGTAATACTTATATATGTTCTGAGGATTTCGATAGCGTAGGGCAATGACAATCAGAGACGAGTTCTTGGTACAAGATATTTTATAATATGTAACCACGGTAGATACACAACGGAAAACACAGCGGTACAAATACACACAATACCTTCCCGAAACGGAGCGAAGGGAATTCCCGGGGCCACGCACCGGACTCCCCCAGGGAGACCACCAGAGCGAACCCCTATACAGGGACTGTCCGGCAATCACCCCGGAAGGCCTAAATGCGCAGCAGCCGGGACACAAGGGGCAAGCGGTAAAAGTCCAGGAGTGTCCGTACGGGATGAATGTCCAGAGTGGTTACGAACCAGAGAGAACCGGGCAGAGTGCTGACCGAAGATGGCAGACGGAATCCGGGCACAGCTTGAGAAACCGGGTAAGGTCCAGAGTCGGTCGGTCGGTAGTCTTTAGGAGGATCCAAAGGCAAACAGGATTAGCAGCAGCAAAGCAGGAGCACACAACAAGCAGTATACTCAGGCACTGGACTAGGCTTAGAGGCGGCCTTTTAAGCAGCTAGACAGGAAGTAGGGCAACAGAACAGTAAACTCCATGTTAACCGAGGGCAAGCTCATTCAAAAGAGAACTGGAAAACCTGGAAACCTGACAGATGCCTTGGCTCTGCACCATCCTCCCAGTACCTTGGACGAAGCAATGACGGAGGCAATTCGCATGGACCGTAAATTACGGGAAAGAAGTCATACCATGCGTGAAATTCCTCACACTCTGCCTACGACACCTCCTTTGCCAGCTACGAAGCACATAGAAGTTGGAGCCATCAGTCCGGATGAGAAGGAGAGGAGAAGACACTGGGTTCTCAAGCTGTGTTTCTATTGTGGACACCATGGACACTGGAGGAAGAAAGGACTGCTCAGCTTGCCCCTTCGCTAAACAGTCATCGGGAAACTTCCAGTCTGGGCAACGGCCGAGGAGGTTGTCCAGACTATCAGGTACCTTTCCTCTCCTCCAATAAGATTCTTCTAAATGTTGCCCTCCGGGTCAAGGAGTCGGCCTGGTCTGCTACTGCCTTTGTTGATTGTGGGTCCGCTATGAAATTCGTTGACTCTTGGTTTGTCCAAAGATTAGAGTTAGGGACAGTGAGGTTAGATGGACCTATCCAACTTCTGGCAATTGATAAAACACCGTTGTCTCAAAACTGCATTCGGTTTGCTACAGAAAAGTTTACTCTGGTGATCGGGTCTCTGCATTCTGAAATGATTTCTTAATTTGTAATGGACAACCTCCCTGCTGACTCAGTGTTGGAATATCCATGGTTAATGTTGCATAATCCCATTATTGATTGGGAATGTCGTACCATAATCAAATGGAGTCCTGCCTGTCATAAAAAGTGTTTAAAATCTGTATCTGTGTCCTCCATAAGTCCTGAGGGTCTTCTAGAATACCTGATGAACTACGGTGATGTATTCTCGGAAATAGAGGCCGAAGTTTTGCCACCTCATTGCCCATATGACTGTGCCAATCGATTTGCTTCCCAACTCCAAATTGCTCAATGGCCATTTATATCAACTCTCGGGTCCAGAAAAGGCTGTTATGAAATCTTACATATCTGACAGTATACGTATAGGACATATCTATCCTTCTTCTTCCCCTGTGGCCGCTGGCTTCTTTTTTGTAAAGAAGAAGGACGGAGGGTTACGGTCATGTCTCGATTTCCGAGAATTGAATAAGATAACTGTGAAAAACACGTATCTGCTTCCACTCATCCCTGATCTCTACAACCAACTCTCCGAAGCCCGGTGGTTTACTAAACTAGATTTTAGGGGGGTCTATAATCTTATTCGTATCAAAGAAGGGGATGAGTGGAAAATGCCTTTCTTATGTCAGAGGGGTTATTCGAGAATTTGGTGATGCCTTTCGGTTTATCAAATGCTCCTGCGGTGTTTCAAAATTTCATCAATGATGTCTTCTCTGATTTTATTGGTCGTTTCGTGGTCATCTATCTCGATGACATTTTGATTTATTCCGTCAATAGGAAGACTCATTTTACATATGTCCGATCTGTATTACAGAGGTTACGTGATAATCAACTGTTTGCCAAGCATGAAAAATGTGTTTTTTCCATTCAGGAAATAGCCTTTCTTGGGTCACTCCTTTCTCGTGATGGGTTTAAGATGAACCCGGGGAAAGTGCAGTCTGTCGTTGATTGGGTGCAACCCAGGGATGTCAAGGCATTACAACGCTTTTTGGATTTCGACAATTATTATCGGAGGTTTATTAAGGGGTTTTCCCAGATTGTCAAGCCCTTGACCAACCTTACTCGGAAAAGGGCTGATCTGCAGAACTGGCCTCAGACAGCTGTCCAGGCCTTCATTGAATTGAAGGATCGGTTCATGTCCGCCCCGATCCTGGTACAGCTCGACCTCAAGGCGCCATTTATTGTGGAGGTGGATGCCGCGGAGGTGGGGATGGGAGGAGGTCTCTCTCAGGGTCCTGCTACTCTGACTAATCTGCGACCTTGTGCATTCTTTTCCAAGAAATTCAATCCGGCAGAGCAGAATTATGATGTGGGTAACCACGAATTATTAGCTGTAAAATTGGCATTCGAAGAATGGAGGCATTTTTTGGAGGGTGCTATTCATCGTACTACAGTCATCACTGATCATAAAAATCTTGCATATATTGATTCGGCTAAGAGATTAACGCTTTGACAGGCGAGGTGGCCCTTTTTTTGTTCTAGATTCCATTTCCTGGGTCCAAAAATGTGAGGGCGGATGCCCTATCCCGTAGTTTGGACCCGGTGTCCCCTCCAGAGCCTCCTTCCTCCATTCTTCCACGAGGGGTGGTGGTCGCTGCTTTGTCATCCTAGTTGGAGGCTGAGGTTCGGGAAGCCCAGTCCTTAGCGTCATCTTCCTCTCCAGACACTAAATTGTTTGTCCCTTTGCACCTTCGGTTACGGGTATTACAAGAGTTCCATGAGTCCATACTTAGTGGCCACCCAGGCATTACAGCCACTCGCAGGGCTGTTGCTCGACTGTTTTGGTGGCCATCTCTTCACTTGGATGTGGCTCGGTTTATTTTTGCCTGTGCTATATGTATAAGGTATGTTGTAACCGGCCAGCTATACTGTCAAGCTGCCACCAGGGGGAGCCGGAGCTCTGTAGCAGAAGACACTACACAGAGCAACCAGAACCAGGAAGTGGATGCACAGTGTGTACTCGTACACTGTCTCACAGCACAGCTGGGGAGCAGAGCTGTGGGGTGAGCGAGGAATGGTCAGGTGTGCCGCCCCCGTGCCAGAAGCCTGGCTGCTCGGATCCAGATCCGCGGTAATTCGAGGGGTGTCCGGACCCAGGGGTCATGCGGCCACCCAAATAAAGGGGGTATTTACAGGGGATTGTGTTTAGAGTTCGTGACGCCACCCATGGTGTGTGGTAATGTGGAGTACCACCGCTGCAGTTGGGAGTACTCGGGTGCGATGGAATGGGGCAGTCAGGTGTTGAACCCTCCACGGGTAGGGGGGATGCCCCGGGACTCAGTGATGATGAAGGGGAAGTGCTGTTGGGTGCGAAGGGGGTCACTTTCGTACTCAGTCCAGTAAGTTGACACCGACAACTGGGTAAACCAAAGTTCTGTGTACCGCTGCCACTGAGTTTGGGTCCCGTCCCCAATGGTGCTGCCTGGTGATCCGTGACCTTCTTCCTGGCAATAAGGTACTTCTCTGTTGCTCCCGGTAGTATGGAACTAGTCATGTCCCGCTCCCCAGTGTGGCTAACTGTAGGAGCTTGCTCTCAGGGTTCATGCATGGTATTTTCTGGACCGTTTTAGTGGAAAGTCCTATCCCCCTCATTGCGCTAGTGCCCCGATTTTGGAGCGGGTGGAGAGCGGATCTTGAAGGCTCCGTTCTCGTCGGGTAAATTGTCAGTTTGCCTGAAGCTACTCCCTGACCTTGGGTCCACGTACCCAGTCATGCCCTGGTCCCAGCCCGGTGATGGTACAAGGCCGCCGGCTGTCCTCCTCGACAGTTCCGTGCCCCTTGTCACGATCCCGGAGCCCTGCTCCTGACCTCCTCACTGCTTTACTTCCAAACTACTTTCGACTGACACTCCTGACACTCCTGACTTCCCCTTACCAACCTCCCAAGTGGGCAACCCTATTCCATTCAGACCGTCCATTGGTGTGTCTGGTGGGTGTGGTGCAGAGTGTAGTTAGGATTTTATTAGCTGTTGTAGGCAACACCATTTAGTTGGGGACCCATAATCAAGAAGGAGTTGGATATTGCATGGAAGGGTAGATTGCACAATACCCTGTGACGACCTGATAGTTCAGGGGTGTCACACAGGCCTCCTTTTGAAGAAGCGTTTGCGAAACGTACGTCGAGGTGGAGGGACAGGCTGCCCCATACCAAGGTATAGTTTGATTTTTGTCTGACTTATTCCTATTATTGCTGCTTATGCATTTACATTTGTGCGTTGAGTGTGAGGTAGCTTATGTACAGTATGAACCGGAGCACTGCTGTGTCCAATAAGTTTCCTAGCCTAGAGAGCATTCAGCTCATTTAACTTACACACAGGCACTGAATAATTATCAACAGATGTGTAATTTGGGTTAGATATGTTGTTCGCTATTATAGACAAGCGGGATCTGACCAATACAAACTGGTCCGTATGATGCATGGAACAATATGCCCGTCTCTGATATAGTTATGTTTAGCTAAACAAAACCAACATTATACACTTGCGGTATTACACCGGTAGTTTTCTGTGTACATTGTTAGATATTCCTAGCTGTAATATAGCTGTAATAGCAGCGGTACTGCGTCTATAAAGAGAGATTTTCTACATTCCATCTACTGTATGAGGAACATTTTTAGATCCTTGCATTACCGCTTATACTAACTATTTGTACAAATAGTTCTAACAAGAGACATAATGCCTATCGGATATGCACTAGTTGTATTGATTTAATGGCGGTACTGTGCCTATAAGGAGATTTCTCTGCATCTTACTGACGAGCATTTTTTGATCCATGCATCCCCGTTTATGAGAATTATTTGTATAAACAGCCTTATTCAGTGACATAGTGTCTATTTAGAACTTGCAATCCAGGTGCGTTATTTTCGCCAGCTTACCGGTTATCTGAACCATCTCACATCAATATCTTAGTGACAGACTATAATCTGAGAAATGACACTGATTTACATTTGGTTGATGGTCTGATTTTGGAATTGATGTATTTAATGAAGTCTATAGTGTCAGAATCAGGAGATCTGCAACAGTGATTGAACAGACTGGATAATTACTAAATATTTATGTTGATACCTGTATCATTGTTGCAAACTTCCTCAAAAAACTTTTATATAATAAATAGTTAGTCTGTCATTTAGTAACTACCGTATATATTTATCAGAATAGATTTATATGCATATTGCATTTAGTGATTGTATTTAAAGGAGTATAATCTGACAATATACCTTGTGCTTTTTGCTAAGGGGCATATTATCCGTTCCTCTGCGGTGTGTTCCTCTGTTTATTTTTAGCATATTTGTAATTAATTATTCAATAAAGTTTGGGGTTTTAGCCTAAAAACAGTTTACTGAATTTTCTATCTGCATCTTTATACTCTGGGTATTTTATGATTAAAATCATGAGAGGTTGCAGTGAGACAGCTGTCACTCATCGTGGGGGCGTGTCTGACTGCAACCAATCATAGACGCCAGTGGGCGGGGAAAGCAGGGAATACAAGATTGAATAATGAGCGGCCGGCATTTTCAAAAGAGAAGCCGCCGCAGTGTGAACGCCGTGCAGTGCCGAGCTGGTGATTGGGGATCAGTGAGTATGAGAGAGGGGGGGGGGGGGGGAGAGGGATAGACTGACATGGACAGAGAGAGAGATAGAGACAGAAAGAGACCGTCCGACAGACCGACAGAGAGAGAATAGAGACCGAGAGGGAGAGGCCAACTGACAGAGATAGAGATTGACCGACATTGTGAGACCTCACTCATTTCCAGTGTTTTCTGAAACATGCGATAAATGTATTTAGAAAAATGGATGTCACTGGGATGGTGTGTGTGCCGTCCATGTGACATCCGTTTACTTACCCGCTCCCAGAGTTGCATTGGAGAGACTTGCGCGAGAAACTCACCAAAACGCAGCATGTTGTGATTTTTTTCTCAGTCCGATGTGACACATCGCTGGAATCAGGGTCTGTCTCTACATTATGCTGCTCTCAGATGGGGGAGCAAAAGCTTAGTGACTGATTCCTTTTAACAATGGTAAGGAGATACTTGGTAGTTATCAGTCATCATCAAACTGAGGACTATACAGCAAATACAGTAAGACCTCGGTTCCACTTGCGTTTTGCACGGACGAGTGCAATCCGATAAAAGATTGAATTGCACTCGCACAAGTGTAAAATTATGGGGCAGTATCCATCTGTGATTGATTTTTCATGATATATTGGCATGAAAAAAGAATTGCAGCATGCTGCGAGTGTCTGAGAGTCTCAGCTCACACACCCATACAGGTCTACAGAAGCGTGTGAAACATTGCACTGCACTTGGATGTCATCAGAGTGTAGTACCATGTACGCAAAGACAGGCCGTGGAGAAGGGGGAGAATTACTCCCTCCGTTCCTCTTGTCCGAAGCTGTGATCTGATCGCAAGATTGGATCACAGCCGCATGACACTTGGCTCACGCTCGCAGCAGAGCCTGAGCCAAAGGTCATTAGCATATCGCATGGGAAGCTATGCGCAAGTGGGATTGAGGCCTAATGATGAGAATTAGGGTACCTTCACACTTAGCGATGCAGCAGCGATCCGACCAGCGATCTGACCTGGTCAGGATCGCTGCTGCATCGCTACATGGTCGCTGGTGAGCTGTCAAACAGGCAGATCTCACCAGCGACCAGTGAACAGCCCCCAGCCAGCAGCGACGTGCAAGCGATGCTGCGCTTGCACGGAGCCGCCGTCTGGAAGCTGCGGAGACTGGTAACTAAGGTAAACATCGGGTATGGTTACCCGATGTTTACATTAGTTACCAGCGCACACCGCTTAGCTGTGTGTGCAGGGAGCAGGGAGCCGCGCACACTGAGCGCTGGCTCCTTGCTCTCCTAGGTACAGTACACATCGGGTTAATTAACCCGATGTGTAATGCAGCTACATGTGCAGAGAGCAGGGAGCCGCGCACACTGCTTAGCGCTGGCTCCTTGCTCTCCTAGCTGCTGTACACATCGGGTTAATTAACCCGATGTGTACAGCTGCTACATGTGCAGAGAGCCGGAGCCGGCAGCACAGGCAGCGTGAGAGCTGCAGAGGCTGGTAACTAAGGTAAATATCGGGTAACCACCTTGGTTACCCGATGTTTATCTTGGTTACAAGCTTACCTCAGCTGTCAGATGCCGGCTCCTGCTCCCTGCTCGCTTCATTTGTCGCTCTCTCGCTGTCACACACAGCGATCTGTGTGTCACAGCGGGAGAGCGCCTTTGAAGAAAACGAACCAGGGCTGTGTGTAACGAGCAGCGATCTCGCAGCAGGGGCCAGATCGCTGCTCAGTGTCACACACAGCGAGATCGCTAATGAGGTCACTGCTGCGTCACAAAAAGTGTGACTCAGCAGCGATCTCGGCAGTGAGCTCGCTGTGTGTGAAGCACCCCTTAGTCAGTATCACAAATAAAGGCTGGAGTCACATTAGCATATGGCATCCAATGCGAGTGCAACGGATGTGATATGCTAATGACCCTCAGCTCAGGCTCTACTGCGAGCGTGAGCTAAGTGTCATGCGACTGTAACCCGATCTTGCGATACATGCACACACAGACACATTACAGATATTATTAATATGGGGAGGCCGGCAGCAGCTTCACTCACCTCCCCCGCTTGCCTCCACCCAGCTCCTCCTCGGCATCTTCACCTCCCCTGCTTGTCTCCGTCCAGCTCCTCCTCGGCATGTTCACCTCCCCTGCTTGTCTCCGTCCAGCTCCTCCTCGGCATGTGGCTGTGCCACGCTGATTGGTGGCGATAACTAACAGACATGGCCACACACAGAGCACACTGACACTGCTGTATATATATATATTTATATATATATATATATATATACATATATATATATATATATATACACACTAGAAGGTGGCCCGATTCTACGCATCGGGTATTCTAGAATTTACGTATTGTGTAGTTAATGTATGATTTTTGTTATATATATATATATATATATATATATATATATATATGTTGTTGTCTGTAGTTACCAAGTGTTTGTGTAGGGGCTGTGTGTGCGTGTGTGTGTGTTCCGCCGCTGCAGGACGTGGATGCGATCTGATGTGTGTGTGTGAGAGTTAGTGTGATCTGATGTGTGTGTGTGTGTCTGTTCTTATGTGTGTGCGTGTGTGTTCCGCCGCTGCAGGACCTTGATGCGCTCACCCCGGGGCGAGAGGCCATTCCGTGCGGGGGGGAGGAGCTGAGGCGAGGCGAGCGGCCAATCCGTGCGGGGGGGCGGGGCCATGGCAATCCGCTGTTTGTCACCGTAAGGACATGTCACGGTAAGGACACAATTTTGGAGCAAGAAAGACAGACAGACAGAATAAGGCAATTATATATATATATATATATATATATATATATATCACAGGAGAGGCTGGGGACATACAGCAATGGGGGGGACATACAGCTCTAGAGGGGGGCATTCAGATCTGAGCACTGATACAGCACTGGGGTGGGGGACGTACAGCTCTAGGGTGGTATACTGCACTGGAGTGGGGAAAGATTCAAAGAAGTCGATCCAGCATGGTGCATTTAATTAAAAATAAAAGTCCTTTATTGAAAAACCATTAAAAAGTCCATTATGCCATGCTAGGAGGACGCGTTTCGGACGGGTTGTCCTTACTCAGTCTCAGCACATCTCACAATGAGTCCAGACTAAAAACATATGGCACAGGACATGATGTCAGCAATCAGTACAAAATTTACATATGCAGGGAAAAAAAAATCCAATTCATTCATTATTATATGTGCAACCAAACAAGGAAACATACAAATAAATTCTCAATAGAAATACATTAGGTCATTTCTTATATTTAGCCCATAGGAACCCTCGTTTCCATTTCAAAAATCCATTTTATCTCTTTATATTGTAACATTTTTTTTATATCACCTCCTCTCCTAGGTAGCAAAACGTTTTCAATGCCACTCACCTGCAAACTACCTAGATCACCACCATGGACACTGAGAAAATGCTGGGAGGCTCCTGAGGGACTCCTGGTTGATTTATTTAAGACATCGTACACATGTTCCGATATTCTTTTTCTCAGTGTCCTAGTGGTGTGACCTATGTATTGCAGTCGACATTTGGTGCAAGAAATTACATACACAACATTTGTAGAACTACAATTTATCATTGTTCTGATGTCAAACTGTTTACCATTGGTATATGATGAGACATTCTTTGTATTGATAGCATATTTACACAAACCGCAGGTTTTTCCACCACATTTATATGAGCCGTTTACTGACAGCCAGTTCGACTTATCCGTTTTTTTGGTTTTATTATTATGATCACTGGGGGACAACATTGCACCCAGTGAAACATTTTTCTTTGAAACAAATTTAACACCTCCCTCCAATATGTGGTTCAGAGTTTCATCCGCTGTCAGAACCGGTAAGAATTTTCTCACAATGTGTATTATGTCATAATAATTCTTACTAAATTTAGTAGAGAAAACTGGTTGCACATTGTGAGAATTTTCCCTCCTACTCTGCTTTAAGTATTGCTCTCTAGTTTTGGAGTACACTTTTATTTTGGATTTTTCAAGGGGTTTTTTTGGGAGTAACCCCTAGCAACAAATCTCCTGTCTATTTCCTTATATTCCTGCTCTAAATCCAACATTTTTGTACAGCAGCGTTTAGCCCTTACATATTCCCCAGTGGGGATGTTTTCCACTACAAACCTAGGGTGACAGCTAGTTGCATGCAGGATAGAATTTCCTGCTGAGGGTTTACGGAATAATTTACAGTCAACAGTCCCATTTTTTTCATTACCCATCAAAATCATATCCAAAAAATGAATTTCCACTGGATTGCTCTGATGTGTAAACCCTAGATTATAAGGATTGTTGTTAATGAATGAAATAAAATTTTCCATTTTTTTATCTCCATTTTTCCATACAATCAATATATCGTCAATAAATCTGAGGAAAATTAATATATTCGGGCTGAAAGGATTTTTTAGATTAAAAATAAATTCCTCCTCCCACCAAAGCATATAAATATTCACCAGAGACGGTGAAAAACATGAACCCATTGAACAATCCTGTGTCTGTAAATAAAATTCCCCCAAAAAAGTGAAATAATTATTTTTTAACAGAAAAAAGGTTACATCCAAAATGTACTGCTGCAAATCCTGGGAAAAATCAGAATATTTTTCCATTTGGGTTTTTAGTGCCATAATGGCCAGGTAGTGCGGTATGGACGTATATAATGTACATACATCACATGTTAACCAACAATTATCTTCCCGCCATTCCTTTCCATTTAAAATATTAAACACATGTTTACTGTCCTGAACAAACCTCGGAGAGGCTTTAGCCAAAAATTGGAGATGTTTATCCAGCCACTCCGAGAGATGTTCAGTGACAGACCCTATGCCCAAAATAATAGGGACTAGTGATGAGCGAGCATGCTTGTCACTACTCGGTACTCGCACGAGTATCACTGTACTCGGGCTGCTCGGCGGGGACCGAGTAATCTCGCGATACTCGTGCTTTACTCGTGGTCTTCATTTCTGCATGTTGGCGCTCTTTTGAGAGCCAGCCCTCATGCAGGGATTGGCTGGCAGACCACTGCAATGCCACAGCCCTGTTAGTTGTGGAATTGCAGTGATTGGCCGGCCTGCACAGCGTCACCGAGCCTTTATATCGGCCGGCGCGCTGTGCTCTGCTCACAGCTATTCTGACAGTGAGTGTAGGGAGAGTGTCGCTGATTCAGGGAAAGCTTTGCGGCCCTTTATAGCTTTTTCAGTTGCAGGGCTGCAAACAGTGTGACCAAAAGTCCTTCTCAGGACTATTCTAGTTGTATACAGGCAGGCAGGGTATAGCCAGGTCGGAGTACAGTAGCAGAGTCCTTCTCAGGACTATTGTTGCTATATACAGGCAGGGTATAGCCAGGTCTGAATACAGGCTAGTGACCAAAAGAGTCCTTGTCAGGACTATTGTAGCAGTATACAGGCAGGCAGGCAGGCAGGGTAGTGGTGACCGTATACCAGCCTTCATATCTGGGGCTGGTGTACACAGTGTAAAACAGTCCAGATAGTGTCTGACTTGTCTGTACTGTAATTGTCGCTCCCCAAAAAAACCTGTTAGTAGGTTATTATTGCGTCCGTGCTTGGTTTTTAAAACCGCACGTGTGTGCCTGTTGGTGGCAGCGTACAGGTGCACTGGTGTGCGTTTACCAAACTATTATATAACGCACAAGTGTAGTGTATAATACACGTCAGTCAGCAGTGGCTGATAGTGTCAGAGTTCTTAATTTTTGCTCCTAAAACCTGTGTTAGGTTATTATTGCGTCCGTGCTTGGTTTTTAAAACCGCACGTGTGTGCCTGTTGGTGGCAGCGTACAGGTGCACTGGTGTGCGTTTACCAAACTATTATATAACGCACAAGTGTAGTGTATAATACACGTCAGTCAGCAGTGGCTGATAGTGTCAGAGTTCTTAATTTTTGCTCCTAAAACCTGTGTTAGGTTATTATTGCGTCCGTGCTTGGTTTTTAAAACCGCACGTGTGTGCCTGTTGGTGGCAGCGTACAGGTGCACTGGTGTGCGTTTACCAAACTATTATATAACGCACAAGTGTAGTGTATAATACACGTCAGTCAGCAGTGGCTGATAGTGTCAGAGTTCTTAATTTTTGCTCCTAAAACCTGTGTTAGGTTATTATTGCGTCCGTGCTTGGTTTTTAAAACCGCACGTGTGTGCCTGTTGGTGGCAGCGTACAGGTGCACTGGTGTGCGTTTACCAAACTATTATATAACGCACAAGTGTAGTGTATAATACACGTCAGTCAGCAGTGGCTGATAGTGTCAGAGTTCTTAATTTTTGCTCCTAAAACCTGTGTTAGGTTATTATTGCGTCCGTGCTTGGTTTTTAAAACCGCACGTGTGTGCCTGTTGGTGGCAGCGTACAGGTGCACTGGTGTGCGTTTACCAAACTATTATATAACGCACAAGTGTAGTGTATAATACACGTCAGTCAGCAGTGGCTGATAGTGTCAGAGTTCTTAATTTTTGCTCCTAAAACCTGTGTTAGGTTATTATTGCGTCCGTGCTTGGTTTTTAAAACCGCACGTGTGTGCCTGTTGGTGGCAGCGTACAGGTGCACTGGTGTGCGTTTACCAAACTATTATATAACGCACAAGTGTAGTGTATAATACACGTCAGTCAGCAGTGGCTGATAGTGTCAGAGTTCTTAATTTTTGCTCCTAAAACCTGTGTTAGGTTATTATTGCGTCCGTGCTTGGTTTTTAAAACCGCACGTGTGTGCCTGTTGGTGGCAGCGTACAGGTGCACTGGTGTGCGTTTACCAAACTATTATATAACGCACAAGTGTAGTGTATAATACACGTCAGTCAGCAGTGGCTGATAGTGTCAGAGTTCTTAATTTTTGCTCCTAAAACCTGTGTTAGGTTATTATTGCGTCCGTGCTTGGTTTTTAAAACCGCACGTGTGTGCCTGTTGGTGGCAGCGTACAGGTGCACTGGTGTGCAATTTCCAGAAACTTTGATATAACGCACAAGTAGTGAATATACACGTCAGCAGTGCACAGCATTGCAAAATGCGCAAGGGCATTGGCAAGGAACAAGGAAGTGGACGTGATGGTGGTGCAGGCAGAGGCCGAGGTCGTGGGCAAGCTCTAATTTCGCCACAACAAAGGGCCACATCTAGTCGCTCGCACGTCCTGTCCCAAATTCTTGGGGACCGCAGCAGTACACCGCTCTTGAACCAAGACCAGTGTCAACAGGTTGTTAGTTGGATAGCGGATAATGCTTCCAGTCAGATTGGCACCACCACAAACACTCTGTCTTCCACACGGTCAAGTGTCAGTAGCCGTGATACTGCACCGCACATTTCTGAACCTGATCCTCCTTCCTACCACCAGGCTGAGTACACGTCCTCCTCGGACATTAATGATCCCACACTTGGACACTCGGAAGAGCTGTTCACGTTTCCATTCACACATTCTGGCCTCTCGCCAGCTCATATTGAAGTGGGTCATGAGGAGATCGTCTGTACAGATAGCCAAATATTTGAGCAGCCACGTTCTCACGAAGTTGGCAACGTGTCTCAACAAGTGGTGGACGATGATGAGACACAATTGTCAGCAAGTCAGGAGGAGGAGCAGGGTGCGGAAGAGGAAGACGACGTGGTGGATGATCCAGTAACTGACCCAACCTGGCAGGAGGATATGCAGAGCGAGGACAGCAGTGCACAGGGGGAGGGAGGCGTAGCATCACAACAGGCAGTAAGAAGCAGGGTGGTGGTCCCAGGCAGAAGTCAGGCAACCGTTCCCCGTAACAACACGACGACACAAGGTGCCTGTACAAATGTTAGGTCTTCACGAGTCTGGCAGTTTTTTAAGTTGGATCCAGATGATTCAAAAAAGGCCATTTGCAACACCTGCCGTGCCAGCATCAGCAGGGGTACCAAAACTAGCAGCCTGACCACCACCAGCATGATCAGGCACATGTCAGCCAAGCACCCGACTTTGTGGGAAGTACAACAGAGTCGAGGAGCAGTGCTTGCTGATGTCACTGCTACGTCTTCGCTGGTTGTGCATGCGAGCCAATCCTCTGTCCATGCTGCCTGCGAACAAGCCTCCTCCACTCCTGCACCTGCAGTTGCCTACGCAGAAAGAACACCATCATCAAGCACGTCCTTGTCCCAGCGCAGCGTTCAGTTATCCATTCAGCAAACCTTTGAACGCAGGCGCAAATACACTGCCAACACCCCACATGCCACAGTTCTAAATGCTAACATTTCGCGACTGCTTGCGCTGGAAATGTTGCCTTTTAGGCTGGTGGAGACAGAAGCATTCCGTGACCTGATGGCGGCAGCTGTCCCACGTTACTCGGTCCCCAGCCGCCACTATTTCTCCCGGTGTGCCGTCCCCGCGTTGCATAACCACGTGTCACAAAACATCACACGTGCCCTGAACAACGCTGTTTCACCCAAAGTCCACCTAACCACAGACACGTGGACAAGTGCTTGTGGGCAAGGCCGCTACATCTCGTTGACGGCACACTGGGTTAATATTGTGGAAGCTGGGACCCAGTCTGAGCGAGGGACGGAACACGTCCTTCCCACACCAAGGTTTGCAGGCCCTACCTCAGTCAGTGTTTCACCCACACTCTACAGCTCCGGAATGTCATGCTCTTCAGCCTCCTCCTCCTCCTGCGCATCCTCATCCACTGTGCCCTCCACACCAGTCACAAGCTGGAAGCACTGCAGCACTGCCTCGGCGAAGCGGCAACAGGCTGTGCTGAAGCTAATCTGCATAGGTGACAAACCCCACAATGCAGAAGAGCTGTGGACAGCTCTGAAACAGCAGGCAGATCACTGGCTCACACCTCTGAACCTAAAGCCAGGAAAGGTCGTTTGTGACAATGGCCGGAACCTGGTGGCGGCTTTGAGGCGAGGCCAGCTGACACATGTTCCATGCGTGGCCCATGTGCTCAACCTCGTGGTTCAGCGGTTTATAAAGTCATACCCAGAGCTGTCTGATCTGCTGGTAAAAGTTCGCCGCCTGTCTGCACATTTTCGAAAGTCACCTACTGCTTCAGCCGGCCTTGCCGGCTTTCAGCGCCGTTTGCATCTTCCGGCTCACAGACTGGTGTGTGATGTCCCCACGCGTTGGAATTCAACTCTGCACATGTTGGTCAGGATATGTGAGCAGAAGAGGGCAGTTGTTGAGTACCTGCATCACCTAAGCCGTCGGGAAATGGGTCAAACTCCACACATAACACCTGAGGAGTGGAGATGGATGTCAGACCTATGTACCATCCTCCAAAACTTTGAGGACTCCACCAAGATGGTGAGTGGTGATGACGCCATTATTAGCGTCACCATACCGCTACTCTGCCTTCTAAAACGGTCCCTTTTGAAAAACAAACATGATGCATTGCAGGCGGAGCGCGATGAGTTGCAGCAAGAAACAGTAGTGGGTGTGGGTGATAACACACAGCCCAGCCTCGTCTCATCACAACGTGCAGTGGAGGACTATGACGAGGAGGAGGATGAAGACATGGAGCAACTCTCCGGCCAAATTGAGGATATGACATGCACACCAGTCATATCCTCGATTCAGCGTGGCTGGCCAGAGGACAGGGTAGATGAGGAGGAGGAGGAGGAGGAGGAGGAGGAGGACAGCATGTTCAGTCATCTTGTTGGTCAGGCTACTGAAGTCCTGGCTGTTAAGAGTCTGGCGCACATGGCTGACTTTATGGTAAGCTGCCTGTCTCGTGACCCTCGCGTTAAGAACATCTTGGCCGACAATCATTACTGGTTGGTAACACTGTTAGACCCACGCTACAAGGAGAACTTTTTGTCTCTTATTCCCGTGGATGAGAGGTCAACCAAAATGCAGCAGTTTCGGAAGGCCATACTCACGGAAGTAGGCAAAGCATTCCCCTCACAAAACGCTAGCGGCATAGGTCAGGAATCAGTGGACAACCGAGGCGTACAGCCGAGAGAGGCACAAGTCCAATCCGCCAGAGGTAGGGGAACAGTCTTTAAGATGTGGGACAGTTTTCTCAGCCCCTCACGTACCACAGCCCCTGAGGTGCGGGGTAGTGCCACAAGAAATCCTAAGTTTGCCCAGATGCTGAAGGAGTACCTTGCAGATCGAACAACTGTACTCCGACATTCCTCTGTGCCTTACAATTATTGGGTATCCAAGCTGGACACGTGGCATGAATTGGCTCTCTACGCCTTGGAAGTCCTGGCCTGCCCTGCTGCTAGCGTTTTGTCAGAGCGTGTTTTTAGTGCCGCAGGTGGAATCATTACAGATAAACGCACCCGCCTGTCAACTGAAAATGCTGACAGGCTGACTCTGATAAAGATGAACAAGGGTTGGATTGGGCCAGACTTCACCACACCACCAGCAAATGAGAGCGGAATTTAAAGTTTGCCATGTACCTCCACTCACCCATGGGTACACTTCTCGACTTTGGATAATCGCTGGACTGCTCCTCCTTCTCCTCATGCGCCATCATGATGACCGTTACAATAGTTAGGTCTTTGTTTCAGGTATACCCCCAGTGGTAAATTTTTTCGCCCATTCTTTGCAGAATGGACATTACAACGACAGGAGACCCGCTCCTTTGCAATGGGAACAATGTTTTGAGGCCCTCATGCACGTCTCTACCCAGGGACAACGTGTAGCCTCCCAATTTTTGGCTGCCCTGCCTAAGGGCTATACTGAAATACACCCACTTCCTTAAAATGGACACTTAATGTTTTGAGGCCCTCATGCACGTCTCTACCCAGGGACAATGTGGAGCCTCCCAATTTTTGGCTGCCCTGGCAAAGGGCTATACTGAAATAGACCCACTTCCTTACAATGGGCACTTCAGGTTTAAAGGCCATCATGCACGTCTCTACCCAGGGACAATGTGGAGCCTCCCAATTTTTGGCTGCCCTGCCTAAGGGCTATACTATAATACACCCACTTCCTGACAATGGACACTTAATGTTTTGAGGCCCTCATGCACGTCTCTACCCAGGGACAATGTGGAGCCTCCCAATTTTTGGCTGCCCTGGCAAAGGGCTATACTGAAATAGACCCACTTCCTTACAATGGGCACTTCAGGTTTAAAGGCCATCATGCACGTCTCTACCCAGGGACAATGTGGAGCCTCCCAATTTTTGGCTGCCCTGGCAAAGGGCTATACTGAAATAGACCCACTTCCTTACAATGGGCACTTCAGGTTTAAAGGCCATCATGCACGTCTCTACCCAGGGACAATGTGGAGCCTCCCAATTTTTGGCTGCCCTGCCTAAGGGCTATACTATAATACACCCACTTCCTGACAATGGACACTTAATGTTTTGAGGCCCTCATGCACGTCTCTACCCAGGGACAATGTGGAGCCTCCCAATTTTTGGCTGCCCTGGCAAAGGGCTATACTGAAATAGACCCACTTCCTTACAATGGGCACTTCAGGTTTAAAGGCCATCATGCACGTCTCTACCCAGGGACAATGTGGAGCCTCCCAATTTTTGGCTGCCCTGCCTAAGGGCTATACTGAAATACACCCACTTCCTTAAAATGGACACTTAATGTTTTGAGGCCCTCATGCACGTCTCTACCCAGGGACAACGTGTAGCCTCCCAATTTTTGGCTGCCCTGCCTAAGGGCTATACTGAAATACACCCACTTCCTTAAAATGGACACTTAATGTTTTGAGGCCCTCATGCACGTCTCTACCCAGGGACAATGTGGAGCCTCCCAATTTTTGGCTGCCCTGGCAAAGGGCTATACTGAAATAGACCCACTTCCTTACAATGGGCACTTCAGGTTTAAAGGCCATCATGCACGTCTCTACCCAGGGACAATGTGGAGCCTCCCAATTTTTGGCTGCCCTGCCTAAGGGCTATACTATAATACACCCACTTCCTGACAATGGACACTTAATGTTTTGAGGCCCTCATGCACGTCTCTACCCAGGGACAATGTGGAGCCTCCCAATTTTTGGCTGCCCTGGCAAAGGGCTATACTGAAATAGACCCACTTCCTTACAATGGGCACTTCAGGTTTAAAGGCCATCATGCACGTCTCTACCCAGGGACAATGTGGAGCCTCCCAATTTTTGGCTGCCCTGCCTAAGGGCTATACTATAATACACCCACTTCCTGACAATGGACACTTAATGTTTTGAGGCCCTCATGCACGTCTCTACCCAGGGACAATGTGGAGCCTCCCAATTTTTGGCTGCCCTGGCAAAGGGCTATACTGAAATAGACCCACTTCCTTACAATGGGCACTTCAGGTTTAAAGGCCATCATGCACGTCTCTACCCAGGGACAATGTGGAGCCTCCCAATTTTTGGCTGCCCTGCCTAAGGGCTATACTGAAATACACCCACTTCCTTAAAATGGACACTTAATGTTTTGAGGCCCTCATGCACGTCTCTACCCAGGGACAACGTGTAGCCTCCCAATTTTTGGCTGCCCTGCCTAAGGGCTATACTGAAATACACCCACTTCCTTAAAATGGACACTTAATGTTTTGAGGCCCTCATGCACGTCTCTACCCAGGGACAATGTGGAGCCTCCCAATTTTTGGCTGCCCTGGCAAAGGGCTATACTGAAATAGACCCACTTCCTTACAATGGGCACTTCAGGTTTAAAGGCCATCATGCACGTCTCTACCCAGGGACAATGTGGAGCCTCCCAATTTTTGGCTGCCCTGCCTAAGGGCTATACTATAATACACCCACTTCCTGACAATGGACACTTAATGTTTTGAGGCCCTCATGCACGTCTCTACCCAGGGACAATGTGGAGCCTCCCAATTTTTGGCTGCCCTGGCAAAGGGCTATACTGAAATAGACCCACTTCCTTACAATGGGCACTTCAGGTTTAAAGGCCATCATGCACGTCTCTACCCAGGGACAATGTGGAGCCTCCCAATTTTTGGCTGCCCTGCCTAAGGGCTATACTATAATACACCCACTTCCTGACAATGGACACTTAATGTTTTGAGGCCCTCATGCACGTCTCTACCCAGGGACAATGTGGAGCCTCCCAATTTTTGGCTGCCCTGGCAAAGGGCTATACTGAAATAGACCCACTTCCTTACAATGGGCACTTCAGGTTTAAAGGCCATCATGCACGTCTCTACCCAGGGACAATGTGGAGCCTCCCAATTTTTGGCTGCCCTGCCTAAGGGCTATACTGAAATACACCCACTTCCTTAAAATGGACACTTAATGTTTTGAGGCCCTCATGCACGTCTCTACCCAGGGACAACGTGTAGCCTCCCAATTTTTGGCTGCCCTGCCTAAGGGCTATACTGAAATACACCCACTTCCTTAAAATGGACACTTAATGTTTTGAGGCCCTCATGCACGTCTCTACCCAGGGACAATGTGGAGCCTCCCAATTTTTGGCTGCCCTGGCAAAGGGCTATACTGAAATAGACCCACTTCCTTACAATGGGCACTTCAGGTTTAAAGGCCATCATGCACGTCTCTACCCAGGGACAATGTGGAGCCTCCCAATTTTTGGCTGCCCTGCCTAAGGGCTATACTATAATACACCCACTTCCTGACAATGGACACTTAATGTTTTGAGGCCCTCATGCACGTCTCTACCCAGGGACAATGTGGAGCCTCCCAATTTTTGGCTGCCCTGGCAAAGGGCTATACTGAAATAGACCCACTTCCTTACAATGGGCACTTCAGGTTTAAAGGCCATCATGCACGTCTCTATCCAGGGACAATGTGGAGCCTCCCAATTTTTGGCTGCCCTGCCTAAGGGCTATACTGAAATACACCCACTTCCTTAAAATGGACACTTAATGTTTTGAGGCCCTCATGCACGTCTCTACCCAGGGACAATGTGGAGCCTCCCAATTTTTGGCTGCCCTGGCAAAGGGCTATACTGAAATAGACCCACTTCCTTACAATGGGCACTTCAGGTTTAAAGGCCATCATGCACGTCTCTACCCAGGGACAATGTGGAGCCTCCCAATTTTTGGCTGCCCTGCCTAAGGGCTATACTATAATACACCCACTTCCTGACAATGGACACTTAATGTTTTGAGGCCCTCATGCACGTCTGTATGCAGGGGCATTGGTGAACCTCACAATTTAGGACTGCCCTGGCAAAGGAAAATACTACAAAGACTCACTTCCTCAAAATGGGCACATTAGACTCAAGAGGCCTTCATGTACGTCTCTTCTCAGGGACATCGGAGTGCCACACAATGTTTTCACGTAAAATCTTTCATGTATTGATCTCAAAAAGTAACATACACCAGATCTATCTCACTATTGGGTATGTGCCCTTAACATTTCCGCCATGAAAAATCATTTTGGGGTCATTTTGGAAGGTTTTCTGGTGAGTCCGTAAAAATGGCGTAAAACGCGGACAAAATTGTTCACAGCTGTGACTTTTGAGTGATAAATGCTTCAAGGGGTCTTCCCCATGCTGTTGCCATGTCATTTGAGCACTCTTCTGAGACTTTTGTGACATTTTTAGGGTTTCTCCATGCTGCCGGGAGGTCATTTCACAAAAATACTCGGGTCTCCCATAGGATAACATTGGGCTCGTTGCTCGGGCCGAGTACACGAGTATCTTGGGAGGCTCGGCCCGAGCTTCGAGCACCCGAGCTTTTTAGTACTCGCTCATCACTAATAGGGACGAAAACTTGGTGCAATATTTACAAGAAATTGCCTCATAATGCCATAAATGAGATTAGGAAAATTTTGGAGAGCCTTTTGGAAGAGGGAGTTTCACTGGGTTTGATCAATCAAAAACAGAAGGATTATTTTAACCCTTCATCCCCAGTGACACCCCTCCTGCATGCTCTTCCTAAATCCCACAAAGATCAATTTCCACCAAGTTTTTGCCCTATTATTTCGGGCATAGGGTCTGCCACTGAACATCTCTCGGAGTGGCTGGATAAACATCTCCAAATTTTGGCTAAAGCCTCTCCGAGTTTTGTTCAGGACAGTAAACATGTGCTTAACCCCTTCAGCCCCCGGGCACTTTCCGTTTTTGCGTTTTTGTTTTTTGCTCCTTTTCTTCCAAGAGCCGTAACTTTTTTATTATTCCGTCAATCTTGCCATATGAGGGCTTGTTTTTTGCGGGACGAGTTGTACTTTTAAATGAAATCATAAGTTTTACCATATAGTGTACTGGAAAACGGCAAAAAAATTCCAAGTGCGGAAAAATTGCAAAAAAAGTGGGATCGTACAATAGTTTTTGGGATATTTTATTCACGGTGTTCACTATATGGTAAAACTGATGTCTGGGTGTGATGCCTCAGGTCGGTGCGAGTTTGTAGACACCAAACATGTATAGGTTTACTTGTATCTAAGGGGTTAAAAAAAATTCACAAGTTTGTCCAATAAAAGTGGCGCACGTTTTGCGCCATTTTCCGAAACACGTAGAGTTCTTATTTTTTGGGATCTATGGCTCAGTGATGGCTTATTTTTTGCGTCTCGAGCTGACGTTTATAATGGTACCATTTTTGCGCAGATGCTACGTTTTGATCGCCTGTTATTGCATTTTGCGCAAAACTTGCGGCGACCAAAAAACGTAATTTTGGCGTTTGGAATTTTTTTGCCACTACGCCGTTTACCAATCAGAATAATTGATTTTATATTTTGATAGATCGGGCATTTCTGAACGCGGCGATACCAAATATGTGTATATTTATTTATTTTTTAACCCTTTAATTTTCAATGGGGGGAAAGGGGGGTGATTTGAACTTTTAGGTTTTTTGTTTTTTTTTTAATTTTTTAAAACTTTTTTTTTTACTTTTTTTTTTTTATTTTACTAGTCCCCCTAGGGGGCTATAGCAATCAGCAATCCGATCGCTGATCGCTATCTGCTGATCACAGCAATACCGCTGTAATCAGCAGATTCACTCACTTTGGTTTTCCCTCTGCTCTCGGCCGAGGGAAAATGAAAGTGAAAGATCATAGCAGCAGGCGTCATCACATGACCCTGTGCTACGATGGCAACCACCGATAGTCACGTGATAACACACGTGACTTCCGGTGGGGGCGGCGGTGAGTAACAAACATGGCCGCGCGCATTTAAATCTTGCTGCCAGACTTTGGCAGCAAGATTTAAGGGGTTAATGGCCGCGGGTGGAAGCGATTCCACCCGCGGCTAGCAGGCACACATGTCAGCTGTTGAAAACAGCTGATATGTGTGCCGATCCACGCCGCCTGCCCGCGGCAGGGGGCGGGGCTTAACGGGACACGATCTATGACGGATAGATCCGTCCAAGGTCGTGAAGGGGTTAATATTTTAAATGGAATGGAATGGCGGGAAGATAATTGTTGGTTAACATGTGATGTATGTACATTATATACGTTCATACCGCACTACCTGGCCATTTTGGCACTAAAAACCCAAATGGAAAAATATTCTGATTTTTCCCAGGATTTGCAGCAGTACATTTTGGATGTAACCTTTTTTCTGTTAAAAAATAATTATTTCACTTTTTTGGGGGAATTTTATTTACAGACACAGGATTGTTCAATGGGTTCATGTTTTTCACCGTGTCTGGTGAATATTTATATGCTTTGGTGGGAGGAGGAATTTATTTTTAATCTAAAAAATCCTTTCAGCCCGAATATATTAATTTTCCTCAGATTTATTGACGATATATTGATTGTATGGAAAAATGGAGATAAAAAAAATAGAAAATTTTATTTCATTCATTAACAACAATCCTTATAATCTAGGGTTTACACATCAGAGCAATCCAGTGGAAATTCATTTTTTGGATATGATTTTGATGGGTAATGAAAAAAATGGGACTGTTGACTGTAAATTATTCCGTAAACCCTCAGCAGGAAATTCTATCCTGCATGCAACTAGCTGTCACCCTAGGTTTGTAGTGGAAAACATCCCCACTGGGGAATATGTAAGGGCCAAACGTTGCTGTACAAAAATGATGGATTTAGAGCAGGAAAATAAGGAAATAGACAGGAGATTTGTTGCTAGGGGTTACTCCCAAAAAAAACCATTGAAAAATCCAAAATAAAAGTGTACTCCAAAACTAGAGAGCAATACTTAAAGCAGAGTAGGAGGGAAAATTCTCACAATGTGCAACCAGTTTTCTCTACTAAATTTAGTAAGAATTATTATGACATAATACACATTGTGAGAAAATTCTTACCGGTTCTGACAGCGGATGAAACTCTGAACCACATATTGGAGGGAGGTGTTAAATTTGTTTCAAAGAAAAATGTTTCACTGGGTGCAATGTTGTCCCCCAGTGATCATAATAATAAAACCAAAAAAACGGATAAGTCGAACTGGCTTTCAGTAAACGGCTCATATAAATGTGGTGGAAAAACCTGCGGTTTGTGTAAATATGCTATCAATACAAAGAATGTCTCATCATATACCAATGGTAAACAGTTTGACATCAGAACAATGATAAATTGTAGTTCTACAAATGTTGTGTATGTAATTTCTTGCATCAAATGTCGACTGCAATACATAGGTCACACCACTAGGACACTGAGAAAAAGAATATCGGAACATGTGTACGATGTCTTAAATAAATCAACCAGGAGTCCCTCAGGAGCCTCCCAGCATTTTCTCAGTGTCCACGGTGGTGATCTAGGTAGTTTGCAGGTGAGTGGCATTGAAAACGTTTTGCTACCTAGGAGAGGAGGTGACATAAAAAAAATGTTACAATATAAAGAGATAAAATGGATTTTTGAAATGGAAACGAGGGTTCCTATGGGGCTAAATATAAGAAATGACCTAATGTATTTCTATTAAGAATTTATTTGTATGTTTCCTTGTTTGGTTGCACATATGATAATGAATGAATTGGATTCTTTTTTTTTTTTCCTGCATATGTAAATTTTGTACTGATTGCTGACATCATGTCCTGTGCCATATGTTTTTAGTCTGGACTCATTGTGAGATGTGCTGAGACTGAGTAAGGACAACCCGTCCGAAACGCGTCCTCCTAGCATGGCATAATGGACTTTTTAATGGTTTTTCAATAAAGGACTTCTTATTTTTAATTAAATGCACCGTGCTGGATCGACTTCCTTGAATCTTGGATACTAAGGGAGCGGGCTGACTCCAAATGGATCCTTGCATGGTGAAATGATGGTCTCCTAAAACAAAGAGGTGAGCTGGACACACCCTTGTATATGCACTGGAGTGGGGGTATACAGCTCTGGGGGGGTATACTGCACTGGAGTGGGGGTATACAGCTCTGTGGTGGTATACTGCACTGGAGTGGAGGACAAACAGCTATGAGGGTATACAGCACTGGAGTGGGGGACAAACAGCTTTGGGGGGTATACAGCACTGTAGTGGGGGGAACAGACAGTTCTGGTGGGTATACAGCACTGGGGTGGGGGGAGATACAGCTCTGGGACGTATATAGCACTGGAGTGGGGGGCACAGACAGTTCTGGTGGGTATATAGCACTGGGGTGGGGTTAATAGACAGTTCTGGGGGTATATAGTACTGGGGTGGGGTTAATAGACAGTTCTGGGGGTATATAGCACTGGGGTGGGGTTAATAGACAGTTCTGGGGGTATATAGCACTGGGTGGGGTTAATAGACAGTTCTGGGGGTATATAGCACTGGGTGGGTTTAATAGACATGTCGCGGGCGGGGAGGGCGCTGCGCTCACCCACTGCTCGGGTCCGGCTGCTGCTGCTGCCCGCTCGGTCGGTGGCTCGAGCGGTGGGCCGGATCCCGGGGACTCGAGCGGCGCTCCTCGCCTGTGAGTGAAAGGGGGGGGGTTTGGTTTAGGGATATTGTCCATGACGCCACCCACGGTGTGTAGTGAGGTTGGGGAACCACCGCTGCTCTGTACGGGGATCCCGGGAGCGTTGACAGGGAGCAGCTGAGATGTTTTCTCCCCTCCGTGGGTAGGGGGTTTGGTGGTCCCGGGGCCCGGTGGTGGAGGTCGGAAGGTGGGTTGCAGGGCTGGGCCAGGTGCAGGGTCGCGGGGCAGCGCAGTGCCAGACGGCACGGTGGTACTCACTCAGCCAGTAACGCACACGGAGTCTCTGGTAAAACAAACGGCTGGATGGACGAGTCCCACAGACGGCTGCGGCGGTCACTCCTGGTAGGTTGGCAGTAACTGTCTCTCCCTGCACCGGTGTTCTGTTCTCGGCCCCAATGGCTTCCCACTGATAGCCCGCTCCCCAGCGGTATGTTGGCTAAGGGAGCCCTTCCTTTGCCCGCAGGCTCTGGCCCTGGGAGCTCTAGCTCTGGCAGTAGCTTTATCTCCCTCACGGTTTGGACGGTCGCCTTCAGTCGGGTCTTTACTGCTGGGAAACCCCAGAGGTTCCTGTCGCCGACGGATTTGACCGGTTTAACGGCGACTCCTAGCCTGGTCGGAGTCCGTAGGCCCTGCCGGATGGTGCTGGCTCCTCTTCGCTCCCCGGTTCGGTACCGGTGGGCCACCGCTTGTCCCCAGTCCAGGAGGGAGGCAACAAGGATTTGTGTCTGACCTTGATGTTCCTAACCGAGGTGTAGGATGTGTTGTTGCAGTACCTGTGACGTCCTGGCTTGTCCAGGGCGCCACAGACAGTTCTGGGGTATATAGCACTGGGTGGGGTTAATAGACAGTTCTGGGATATATAGCACTGGGTGGGGTTAATAGACAGTTCTCGGGTATATAGCACTGGGTTGGGTTAATAGACAGTTCTGGGGGTATATAGCACTGGGTGGGTTTAATAAACAGTTCTGGGGTATATAGCACTGGGTGGGGTTAATAGACAGTTCTGAAGTATATAGTACTGGGAGGGGTTAAAATAGACAGTTCTGGGGGTATATAGCACTGGGTGGGGGGGACAGGACATACAGCTCAGCGTGAAGTTGATGCTTCGGCTCCTGTCTGACAGTGTCTTCATCTGTGGGTTGAGCCTAGACTGTATCCTTCCAGGTTAGTGTGCGTGACCAGCTTTATGACAAGTCATACCTGGAAGGAGCCCGTACATTCTAGCATCTCCCATTCCTATTGGACGCAGTGCACGCTGCGTGCTAGCTCCGCCCATAGATGAACTTAGACCCTGCAGAATGCAGAGAAGGCTGCGTTCATGTGTGGATGTAAGAGCCATCAGCCAGGGAAGTGAGGCTGCCGACATGAGCGCTGCGGACCTCGGAACCCGGCCCGGGGGCCGCAGCATACATCACCGCCCTTGCTTAAAGGTGCTGCCGCCGTCCCTGTCCGCCTGGGAGATCCAGAATGCTGCATCAGTCGGCCCGACAGCGCCCCCCTGACATTGCACCCGGGGCAGATGCCCCGCCAGCCCCCCCTAGATACGCCTCTGGATGGTGCTGCAGACAGCAATCTGCAGGTTTGGACCGGATGGTATTGGTGTACACACAGTTCCTGAATAAATTCACACAGTCCAGATGGTAAACCAAATTGCCAGTGACCACTGACCTCCGGCGGGTGTGTTCGGATCCCACACCCTGGTACACCAAACAGGGGTCCCTTCCTCCTGCACTTAGTGTTTGGGTCCATTTTGTTAACTACTCCGCTTGAAATGGGGAAGTCCACTCCCGGTGTGTTTGTAAGTGGGAGCTCTGGCCCGTGAGAACTGACCCGTGGGATCTTAGCAGTCAATTGCGGAGCCCTATCCCCCTCGTTAGGCTTCTGTCTCGTTCTATCTGGGCCTCCTGTGGGACAAGACCTGAAATCTTTTCTCCGGCTGGTCAATTAGTAAGGTGCGTAAATTTGTCCTTGCTCTAGGGTCCAGGTACCCTTTCGTGCACGGCCTCCGGACTGGATTCCCGCTGTCGGTACCAGCGGGCAACAACCCTGCCCTGGTACATAAAAGGTCTCCCGCGACCGGATCTCCGTCAGCTGTGGCCCTTTCTGCCGACTGCCACCTAGTCAGTTTGTCAGTAGTCCGGTAGTCCAGGGGTTCCAACCCCTGACCACCCTGTCACTTCACACTCCTCTCTCTTTCTCTGTCACTCTCTGACTGTCTCTGGCCCCTCCCGTCACACCTCAGAACCCCTAGGTGGGCGTCACCATCCACTTGGCCCCGTCCACTGGTGTGTCCCTATTGTGATGGTGGGTGACTAGGCTTTGCTGGCTGATGTTGTGTACCTGGATGTGGGGTTGTGATGGAGAACCAAAGAAGAGGGACTCCTGCACCAGAAGAGGGTGCAGTCGTCTGTGACACCCTGATTTTGTCAGGGCATCACACTTGCATTTTGCATGGACGTTTGCAATCTGATAAAACATCGGATTGATCTCATTCTAGTGTAAAACTATATTGGCTTATAAATATACACTACCGTTCAAAAGTTTGGGGTCACCCAGACAATTTTGTCTTTTCCATCAAAAATCATACTTTTATTTATCAAATGAGTTGCATAAGAAATAGACAATATAGTCCAGACATTGACGAGGTTAGAAATAATGATTTCTACTTGAAATAATTTTCTCCATTAAACTTTGCTTTCGTCACAGAATGCTCCTTTGCAGCAATTAGAGCTCTGCAGACCTTTGGCATTCTAGCTGTTAATTTGCGGAGGTAATCTGGAGATATTTCACCCCATGCTTCCAGAAGCCCCTCCTACAAGTTGGATTGGCTTGATGGGCACGTTTGCATACCATACGGTCAAGCTGCTCCCGCACAGCTCAATAGGGTTGAGATCTGGTGAATGGGCTGGCCACTCCATTACAGATAAAATACCAGCCGCCTGCTTCTTCCCTAAATAGTTCATGCATAATTTGGAGGTGTGCTTTAGGTCATTGTCTTGTTGTATGGTGAAATTGGCTCCAATCCTCTCCACAGGTGGAGTAATAGCCTTCCTTATTCAAAATCCCTTTTACCTTGTACAAATCTCCTACTTTACCATCACCAAAGCAACCCCAGACCATCACATTGCCTGACCCCATCTGTCAAGCATGGATGAGGTAATCTTCCAGCATCTTTTCAGTTGTTCTGCGTCTCACAAATGTCCTTCTGTGTGATCCAAACCCCTCAAACTTCGATTTGTCTGTCCATGACACTTTTTTCAATCTTCCTCTGTCCAATGTCTGTGTTCTTTTGCCCGTATTAATCTTTTCCTTTTATTAGCCAGTCTCAGATATGGCTTTTTCTTTGCCACTCTGCCCTGAAGGCCAGCATCCCGGAATCACCTCTTCACTGTAGTTGTTGACACTGGCGTTTTGCAGGTACTATTTAAAGAAGCTGCCAGTTGAGGACCTGTGAGGCGTCAATTTTTCAAACTAGAGATTCTAATGTACTTGTCTTGTTGCTCAGTTGTGCAGCGGGCCTCTCACTTCTCATTCTACTCTGGTTAGAGTCTGTTTGTGCTCACCTCTGAAGAGAGAAGTACACACCATTGTCGGAAATCTTCAGTTTTTTGGCAATTTCTCACATGGAATATTCTTTATTTCTAAGATCAAAAATAGACTGTTGAGTTTCACATGAAAGTTCTCTTTTTCTGGCCATTTTGAGAGTTTAATGGAACCAACAAATGTAATGCTCCAGATTCTCAACTAGCTCAAAGGAAGGTCAGTTTTATAGCTTCTCTAATCAGCAAAACTGTTTTCAGCTGTGCTAACATACTTGCACAAGTGTTTTCAAGGGATTTCTAAACATCCATTAGCCTTCTAACACAGTTAGCAAACACAATGTACTATTAGAACACTGGAGTGGTGGTTGTTGGAAATGGGCCTCCATACACCTATGTAGATATTGCATTCAAAACCAGACGTTTGCAGCTAGATTACTAATTTACCACATTAACAAGGCATACAGTGTATTTCTATTTAATTTAATGTTAGCTTCATTTAAAAAAAATGTGCTTCCCTTTCAAAAATAAAGAAATTATCTATCTCTAATATTGAAGATATTCCAGAGCTCCTATCATATTAAAGTGCAGGACACATGCAGAAACGGACAATGTGTCCAAAACTGGCTTCGGATTTTATTGCTGGATCCATTTCATTGTTTGCACACATTATTGAATGGTCTCCCAGACTGGATCCGTGCACCACAGAAGTAACCAGGAGGATTCAGTTTTTCCAACGCTCTAAAGCCTGCTTTACATGTTACGATTCTGCATACAATATCGTATGCAATCGTAACCGCCCCCATCGTATGTGCGGCACGTTCAATTTTGTTGAATGTGCCGCAGAAACGATTAACCCTCGTCACACGTACTTACCCGTCCATACGACCTCGATGTGGGCAGCGAACGTCCACTTCCTAGAGTGGGAGGGACGTTCGGCGTCACATCGACATCACGTGGCAGCCAGCCAATAGAAGCAGAGGGGCAGAGATGAGCGGGACGTAAACATCCCGCCCACCTCCTTCCTTCCACATTGCTGGCCGGGAGCCGCAGGACGCAGATAAGATCTGTTCATCGTTCCCGTGTTGTCACACACTGCGATGTGTGCTACCCCGGGTACGATGAACAACCTGACGTTCAGTTCATGAGGAATGAACGACATGCGTGTGATGAACGTTTTACTGTTCATTCGCAATCGCATGTAGCTGTTACACACTACAATGTAACTTACGATGCCGGATGTGCGTCACTTACGATGTGACCCCGCCGACACATCGTAAGATATATTGTAGTGTGTAAAGCGGGCTTAACAGGTGAGGTGGTCTAGCTTTTGCTTTTTGCTATATACCGTATTTTTTGGACTATAAGACGCACCGGACTATAAGACGCACCCTGGTTTTAGAGGAGGAAAATAGGAAAATAAAACTTTAAGCAAAAAAATGTGGTCATGACACACTGTTATGGGGCGAGGATCTGCTGCTGACACTGTTATGGGGGGTAATGTCCCCAAATGCTCTACTAAGGTACCCCATCCTGGTAATGATCCTCCTGCCTTGTATATGATCCTGCTCATATGCCCCCATCCTGCTCATATAACCCCATCCTGCTCATATACCCCCATCCTATTGATATACCCTCCATCCATCCTGCTCATATACCCTCCATCCATCCTGCTCATATACCCCCATCCTGTTCATATACCCCCATCCTGTTCATATACCCCCATCCTGTTCATATACCCCCATCCTGTTCATATACCCCCATCCTGTTCATATACTCCCATCCTGTTCATATACTCCCATCCTGTTCATATACCCCCCATCCATCCTGCTCATATACTCCCATCCTGTTCATATACTCCCATCCTGTTCATATACCCCCCATCCATCCTGCTCATATACTCCCATCCTGTTCATATACCCCCATCCATCCTGTTCATATACCCCCATCCATCCTGTTCATATACCCCCATCCATCCTGCTATATGCCCCCATCGTGCTCATATACCATCCTGGTATTTGGCCTGTTTCCTATAGCACAGAGAAAAAAAAAACCAAACGTTTATACTCACCTTTTCCTCACTCCCTCCAGCACCGATCATCTTCCTCTCTGCACCACTGACCTGTGTGTGGAGCCGTTCCCCTGCAGCACGCGATGTCTTCCTGTATGTGCCGATCAGCTGATCAGCACAGATCAGCTGACTGGCACAGACAGGAAGACATCGCGTGCTGCAGGGGAACAGCTCCACACACGGGGACGGGTGAGTGTACTGATTCACTGCACCCCGCGCTGATGATGATGCGCGGGGGGCAGTGAATACAGCCGCACATGATCACTCCAGGCTGTAATTGCCAGGGGTGATCATGCGGACCGGCTCTTTACTATGCGCGCATCCCCGCTCGTCCTCCCGCCCACCTGTCAGCGCCGGCTTCTGCGCTGAGAGATGGGCGGGAGGATGGACGTTCATATGTAATCAGCGAGCCCACGTGGTCACAGCAGGCTGCTACAGCCTGCCCGTGCCCCTGATGACCCGCTCCACCGCAGCACCTCATTTCCCGCAGCCACAGTCAGACCATAAGATGCACCCCCCACTTTCCCCCAACATTTGGGGAAAAAAAAGTGCGTCTCATGGTCCAAAAAATACGGTATACATATTGGCATGAGAAATCAATTACAATATGCTGCGTTTAGCAGCGAGTCTCGGCTCACACGCACCCATACAAGTCTGTGGATGTGTGTGAAACATCGCACTACAGTCGCATGTCATCCAACCGCAGTGCGATATACACAGACAGGCCAGGGAGGAGATGGGGAGAAAGTGATCCCTCCCTCTTCTCCACAGCTGTGACCCAATTGCAAGTTTGGATCACAGTCGCACGACCCTCGGCTGACACCTGCAGCAGAGGGTCATTGGCATATCGCTTCTGATGAACTTGCAGCGGAAGCTATACACAAGTGGATCCGTACCCTTAGGCCTAGACTCCACAAATCTAGCCTTTATAAAAGAGTGGCAAGAAAAAAAAACATTTTTAAGAAGAAGCCATAAGAAGTCCCATTTGCAGTTTACAAAAATCCATGTAGAGGATACAGCGGGTATGCACAACCCCTGGCAAAAATTATGAAATCACCTGGCTCTGAGGATGTTCATTCAGTTGTTTACTTTTGTTTAAAAAAAGCAGATCACAGACGTGGTACAAAACTAAAGTCATTTCAAATGGCAACTTTATGGCTTTAAGAAACACTAATAATCATGAAAACATAATGTGCTAGCCAGTAATGGTTACTTTCCAAGACCAAACAGGGGGGAAAAATTAGGGAATCACTAAATTATGAGGAAAAAATTATGGAATCACCCTGTAAATTTTAATTCCCAAAACTAACATCTGCATCAAATCAGTAGTCTGCATCTAAAAAGGAGTGATCACACCTTGGAGAGCTGTTGCACCAAGTTGACTGACATCAATCATGGCTCCAACACGAGAGATGTCAATTGAAACAAAGGAGAGGATTATAAAACTCTTAAAAGAGGGTAAATCATCACGCAATGTTGCAAAAGATGTGGGTTGTTCACAGTCAGCTGTGTCTAAAATCTTGACCAAATACAAACAACATGGGAAGGTTGTTAAAGGCAAACATACTGGTAGACCAAGGAAGACATCAAAGCATCAAGACAGGAAACTTAAAGCAATTTGTCTCCAAAACAGGAAATGCACAACAAAACAAATGAAGAACGAATGGGAGGAAACTGGAGTCAATGTCTGTGACCGAACTGTAAGAAGTGCCCTAAAGGAAATGGGATTTACATACAGAAAAGCTAAACAATAAAAAGATGACTGCCTGAAGAGAACATGGAAATTTCCACAGTCATTGATGATATGGGGCTGCATGTCAGGTAAAGGCACTGGGAAGATGACTGTCATTACATCTTCAATAAATGCCCAAGTTTACATTTAAATTTTGGACACTTTTCTTATCCCATCAATAGAAAGAATGTTTGGGGATGATGAAATAATTTATCAAGATGATAATGCATCCTGCCATAGAGCAAAAACTTTGAAAACATTCCTTGAAAGAAAACACATAAGGTCAAT
Organism: Anomaloglossus baeobatrachus; assembly: GCF_048569485.1. NCBI lineage: Eukaryota > Metazoa > Chordata > Amphibia > Anura > Aromobatidae > Anomaloglossus > Anomaloglossus baeobatrachus. The sequence goes on along the minus strand of NC_134356.1, from coordinate 193,490,242 downwards.
GACATGGCCTGCAAATAGTCCAGATCTCAATCCAATTGAAAATCTTTGGTGGAAGTTGACGAAAATAGTCCATGTCAAGGCTCCAAGCTGCAAAGCTGATCTGGCAACAGCAATCAGAGAAAGTTGGAGCCAGATTGATGAAGAGTACTGTTTGTCGCTCATTAAGTCCATGCCTTAGAGACTGCAAGCTGTTATGAAAGCCAGAGGTGGTGCAACAAAATACTAGTGATGTATTGGAGTGTTCTTTTGTTTGTTTGTTTTTCATGACTCCATAATTTTTTCCTCAGAATTGAGTGATTCCATAATTTTTCCCCTTGTTTGGTCTTCAAAAGTAACAGTTACTGACTAGCACATGACCACTGAGGAAGGATTTTCCGGTCGTGATGGTTACTATACCCCTTAAAACTTAACCTAAAAATAATACACCGACTGCATGCGACTTGGTTAAACAAATTGGCCACAGCAGCCTTTATTACCTATTATTAACATACTACCACAAAGGGGGCGCCGTCCAACGGGCGACCCCAAACACACAATAATAGGTAACACATAATAATAAACGGTACATGAAACCCTATGTAGGCCCGGTCCAGAAACCCTTTCCTACACCAATATCCCTGGCCGCAACACTCCGACCCAGAGATGAGGTATTAATCACCCCACGGATTAATACCCCCCAAACTTTGCAGAACCCCGTGCCTGCAATTTCCCGGAACCCAGAGACACCATACCAAGACAGTGCCTCTCGGTCCAGCTACAAATCCCTTCCAACCGCTTCTGGACCAGACCTACCCCCGCCACAGGACAGGACACGTGACACCTTACGTGGCCTGGACCCGCCACACGCCCAAGGCTTGCTCCACACCATCCCGCAAACCCAGGGCCCATAAATCAGAACCAATGTCATTAAGATGAACCCCATCACCTCTCCGAAACTGCCACTTCGCCGATTCCAGGTCCACATGCCTCACCACCACGCCGCCGTTTCTCCGCACGAAACGCGCAACCACCCTGTTCACTTGTGCCCGGGCGCGATTAATCTTCTCAACCGACCGGGCCCCCCTCCACCATAATCTGGCCACAATATCCGACCACACCACTATCAGGCCTGGATACCTTGCCCATAACCGCAGTAGGTCGATCTTAATGTCCCGAATCAGATCGCGGGATGCCCGCGAACCCAGGTCATTCCCCCCCACGTGCAAAACCAACACGTTCGGGGGTCTGTCCATCCTGCAATAGTATTCAAATTCCGGCACGACCCTGCTCCATTCCATGCCCCGCACTCCAATCCACTTGACCGATGCCAGCGATCTGTCCACACCCAACTGCCGACCATTCGGGCGAGCGTCGGCCCGACGGGCCCCCCAAAAAACGAACGAGTGCTCCAGGATCCAGATCAGACACACTCCTACAATAAAGGAAACAATTTTAACAACAACACCAGCATTCCAGATTGCAACAAAGAACAACAAAAACCTAACGGCAGAACAAACAAACTCCCCACCAGAGCCCTCAACGAGATAATAACTGCGGGCGCACATAACCACGAAAACGAGAGGACTCCCACTGACCAATCCGTCTCACCATGTCATCTCCAAGACCCCAACGAGAAGCCTCGGTAGCCGCCCCAATCCTGAACGAATGGGACCCGTAATCCTCTGGGCGCTCACCCGCCCAGCGCAAACAACTCCTCAGCACTGCCACAAACTGATAACGAGACAACCAAGCCCCGTCCTCGTGACGTAGCAGCAGGCCCGGAAGACCGCCCCGCAGACCACAAAACTGACTCACCACCTGCACCGGGCACAAGCCATCCCCTTGCACCGCATACAACACTACCAACCTGCCCCGACCCATCTGGTCCGTCTTGGACCGCCGAAGCCGACACTCCACTCTCTGTCCCACTACCGACACATCCTCGAATAGCAAACCACCCCCACTCACCCTTGACGGGCTCACCAATTCTCCTATCCGAAAAGCCCCGAAAAAAGCCAACACGAAAGCAGTTTTAAACAACACCGTCTCATACGCTGAGACACAAATGCCCTGCAAACCATCCACCAAACGCCGTAACAAGTCCAACGAAATGGGCCGCCTAGTGTCCCGCACCTTCACCCCTTTCCGAAAACCTTTCAATGCTTGCCGTACCCGAAAGTCCCGTGAAACGTCCTGCTCACCCCTAACCTTTAACCAGAAGGCCACGGCCGCCACCCTAATTGCCACCGCCGACGCTGACCTCCCAGCCCTAAAATCCTCACTCACCAATGCCAAGAGTGCCAGTAAATAATCCACTCGCCCGTTACCAAACATCTCACCCAGCACTGCCTGCCACTCAACCCACACCTTAGCATAACGGCACCAAGTCACCTCGGTCACCGAATTCCTAATCAAACCCGCAATCACTGCCTCACCAGGCTCCACAATTCCTCTGGGCACACCGCTCCGACCTCGTCCGCCCCCGGCAGTAACTCCCGAAACCTGTGGAACTGAAAACGAGATAAAGCGTCAGCCACCCCGTTATCCACCCCTGGCACATGTTTTGCAACCACATGAATATTCCACAGCAAACACTTGAGCACCAAATGCCGCAAATATGCCACTACAGGTCCAGATTTCGCTGACAAGCTGTTTATTGCATGTACAACTGCCTGATTATCGCAATGGAAGCACACCTTACGTCCCGAAAATTGCGACCCCCACAACTCCACCGCCACCACGATTGGAAACAACTCGAGCAGGGCCAGATTTTTGACAAGGCCACCCTGTCGCCAATCCTCGGGCCACCTTCCCACACACCAATGACCCTGAAAAATGGCGCCGAAACCCGCCGACCCGGCCGCATCCGTATATAGTTCCAGAGCATCATTGGGCACCACCTTCTTCAACCACAAAGTGCGGCCGTTAAAATGTCGCAAGAAGACGTCCCAAACCAACAAGTCTGCCTTGATCTCCCGCGTGACCCGCACGAAATGCGCCGATGACCGTACTCCTGCCGTAGCTGCCGCCAACCTCCTGGCGAAAACACGCCCCATCGGCATAATCCTGCATGCAAAATTCAGCTTTCCAAGCAAAGACTGTACCACCTTAAGCTGCACTTTTTTCGCTGCCAGCATTGCTGCAACCGCACTCCGCAAATCCACAATCTTGTCCTCTGGCAACCTACATTCCATGGCCAGCGAGTCGATTTCAATCCCCAGGAACCGCATAACCGGCGCCGGCCCCTCCGTTTTTTCCTGCGCCAAAGGGATCCCGAACCGATCCGCCACTCTCTGCAAGGCGAACAACAAACCAGCGCAAACCATGGAACCCGCCGGACCAACACACAGAAAATCATCCAAATAATGAATAATGGACGACAAGCCGGACACGTCCCGCACCACCCACTCAACAAAGGAGCTAAAAGCCTCAAAATATGAACAAGAAATCGAACAGCCCATGGGCAAACAACGATCAACATTAAAACTTCCCGTTCCACCAGCAACCCAGAAGGTGCTGACTCTCCGGATGCACCGGCAACAAACGAAACGCCGATTCTACATCCGCCTTTGCCATCAATGCACCGCGTCCTGCCGCCCGTACCAAGTCCAACGCTTTGTCGAACGAGACGTAGTACACCGCCGACAATTCCGGCGCAATGCCGTCATTCACAGACGACCCCTCCGGAAATGAAAGATGATGAATGAGCCGAAATTTATTCGGCTCCTTCTTTGGCACCACCCCCAGCGGGGACACCACCAAATTACTGCACGGAGGGCTCTCAAATGGGCCCCCCATCCTGCCCAGCTCAACCTCTTTACCCAACTTCTCACCCACAACCATAGGGTGGTCCCTTGCCGACCGTAAGTTGCGACAAACCGGAGGCAATGCCTCAACCGCCGACGGAATCCGAAAACCGTACAAAAAACCAAACCGCAAAAGCGACACCGCTGCCCCGTCCGGGTACCTACTTAAAAACGGCGCCATCGCCTCTATTTTCACCGGCGTCCTCCCTTTTTCCAGACCCGTCCCCAGCCTTGCCTCTCCCTTTCTTAAAGCATTTGGACAAACTATGTCCCCCCCCGCAGCCGGAGCACTCATGCTTGAACCTACACGCTGCGCCAAATTTGCACTGGCCTTCGTTAAATTGCCAGCACAATCCCTTTTTCTGAATCCCCGAGGGCCCGGCTCCCGGTCCCCCGGCACCGCCACGAAAGGGCTGGCTCGGGGCCGCCATTAAGCGCATCCATAAGGAAATGTCCTTATGGTCCCACCGCATGCCGGGCCGCAACGCCTTCCGCTGCCTAAACTGCTCATCATACCGCAGCCATGCCAAACCCCCGTACGTGCGATACGCCTCCCCGATTGCATCCATATAGCCGAATAGAGCCGAGCAGTGCTCCAGCTCCTTTTCCCCTACCACGCTAGCCAAAATTGCGAACGCCTGCAACCAATTGGAAAAGGAACGAGGAATGAGCCTATAACGGCGTTTTTCTTCCTCCTCCTTTTCCTTCTTGGAATCGCTCGGCTTCACCTTGTCTAGGTTAAATTTTTCCAGGGGCAGCAGGGAAAATATCTCCACATACTCCCCTTTCCAAATTTTTTCCCTCACCTCTTTTTTGAGGTGCGCCCCTAGCGGTCCCTCAAAGCACACATACACCTCGCTCTTAGCCCTATCATCCAGCCTCACCACCTCATCTTCCTTCTCCTTCTCCTTTTCTCCCGCTTTATCACCTGCAGGCTCCACTACTCCGCTACCTACACCCGCCCCCACCGGCACCTTCTCGCCGCTAGCCGCCGCCGCGCCATCCACCGCCGACCCTGTCCAGGCCGTCGCCGCCGCCGGCGCTCGCGCTAAACCCTGCAAAAGCCCCAGCAACTGGCTAAGCAAAACTGACCCCTCTGGCGCTGCCGTGCCCGCAGCCACCTCCCCAGCACCCGCACCCCGCGCCGCAAGCAATGCCGAATCCACGGCTAGCTCACCCGACCGTGATGCGGAGACGGAATTCGATACTGCGATGTCGTCCGCCAGCGGCTCCTCTAATTCGTCCCCCGACCTGAGGGCTCCTTCTTCCTCTTCGCTGTAGCCGTCCTCCACCGTCCCAGCTCCAGAGGACGCAGCCGATGCGCCCCCTCCACCACAGCCACCCTCCTGGGCAGCCGCGTGGGCACTGGCGGTGGGCGTCCGCTGCTTTCTTTGCGGCGACAGCCCACAAGACCGTCCTGTCCCCTGGGCCGCCGCCGACCGAGTCCTCTTCCTGGAGGAGCCTCTCCCCGAGCTCAGGGGGCTCCCCACCGCCGGTTCCCGCCCTCCCGGGCCTCCGACCGAGACCTCCCGCTGGGTCCCCCCCCCCGAGGGAGACCGCGTCCGCCGGGCGCAGAGCTGATGACCTGAGGGACCTGGCGCGCCCTGCGGGGGTCCCACCGTCCCTCCTCTCCTCCGCAGCCGTGCAGGTATCCGGGTGGCGCCTGCCCACACCGGTCCCCCTGCTGGCTGCCTGCGCCCGGCCCCCCCAACGTCCCCGGGGGGTATTGCTGGCCTCCATCACAAGCCGGGCACGCTCCTGGTCAGAAGCAGCTGCCGGGACGTGCCCCACCGCCGGGGGCCCGGCGTCCAGAGCAGGCCCCAGGCTGGACACGCCCCCTCTCCGTGCCTCCGGTTCATGCTGGGCACGGCCCGGTCCCCGGGCTGCCGCCGGCCTGTTAACTCGAGCCCGCGGCCTGGGACCGGAAGTAGGCCCCAGGCCGGGCCCGCCTCCATCCAGGCCACCGCTGGCCTCATTCCATCGCCGGGCTCGCTCCCGGCCGGGAGACGCCGCTGGGCTCTGCACTCCAGCCCGAGGCCTGAGACAGGAAGAAGGCCCCGGGCTGGCCACGCCCCCTTCTCGGCCGTCGCGGCCGCGTCGGAGATTCCTCCCGGCGGCCGGAGCGGACGCAGGGAGCTGCCGCTGCCCGCCCCGCCGCGGAGGGTCCCGAGGGGGGCTCTCACTTGGCCTCCTTGCTCCCCCCGCGCCCGGAGAGTACCTGACAGGGGGCCTGGAACGCCGCCCACGGCGAGGGGGGGAACAAGGGGCAGGTGCCGACGGGGAAACCCAGGCAGCCCTGAAGTGAGACTGCACTGCCTGGGCCCCGTGCACCGCCATCGCCGCTCGGATCATCCGATCCAGTTCCTGGAGATCCGCCATCAGTCGTGGTCTAATCTGTCCAATCTGTCGCCGTCCGGAGTCCAAAAGGGGAGGTAAGACCCTCCCTCATCGCTTTTATACTCCCCCCCCCCCTCCCCTACAGGGATCCTTTCTCCACCAATCCCCTATACCTTCCCATAATGCCCCTCATTATAACTTTATTAACCCCTCACTCCCTCCCTTCCCTCTGGTCATGTCGCCCCTCCCCCCTATGGGGTCCATGGCTTTCTTTATGTTTTCATGATTTTTTTTTAGTGTTTCTTAAAGCCATAAAGTTGACATTAAAAATGACTTTAGTTTTGTGCCATGTCTGTGATCTGTTTATTTTAAAGAAAAGTAAACATCTGAATGAACATCCTCAGAACCAGGTGATTCCATAATTTTTGCCAGGGGTTGTAGATGTCAGATGAGACCAAAATAGAAATTATTGGGCTAAATGCAAAATGCTATGTGTGTGGTAAAGTAAAATTGCACACCATTTCCACCATCAAACATGGTTAAAATCATGCTGAGGATGTTTTTCTTCAGCAGGGACAGGGAAGCTGGTCAGAGTTGATGGGAAGATGGATGGAGCTAAACGCAGAACAATCCTGGAGTTCCCTCCAGGATTGTTCTGCGTTTAGCTCCTGTTAGAGGCAGAAAAAGACTTGAGACTTAAGGGTTCACCTTCTAGCTGGACAGTGACCCTAAACATACTGCTAAACCTACAATGAATTGGTTTGGATCAAAGCATATTCATTAGTGATGAGCGAGTATGCTTGTTACTACTCGGTACTTGCACAAGTATCACTGTACTCGGGCTACTCGGCGGGGACCGAGTAATTTTGCAATACTCGTGCTGTACTCGTGGTCTTCATCCCTGCATGTTGGCGCTCTTTTGAGAGCCAGCCCTCATGCAGGGATTGGCTGGCAGACCACTGCAATGCCACAGCCCTGTTAGTTGTGGAATTGCAGTGATTGGCCGGCCTGCACAGCGTGACCGAGCCTTTATACCGGCGGGCGCGCTGTGCTCTGCACACAGCCATCTCATATTCCATGCTTTCCACGCCCACAGGCGCCTATGATTGGTTGCAGTGAGACACGCCCCCACGCTGAGTGACAGGTGTCTCACTGCACCCAATCACAGCAGCCGGTGGGCGTGTCTATACTGTGCAGTAAAATAAATAAATAAATAATTAAAAAAAACGGCGTGCGGTCCCCCCCAATTTTAATACCAGCCAGATAAAGCCATACGGCTGAAGGCTGGTATTCTCAGGATGGGGAGCTCCACGTTATGGGGAGCCCCCCACCCTAACAATATCAGTCAGCAGCCGCCCAGAATTGCCGCATACATTAGATGCGACAGTTCTGGGACTGTACCCGGCTCTTCCCGATTTACCCTAGTGCGTTGGCAAATCGGGGTAATAAGGAGTTAATGGCAGCCCATAGCTGCCACTAAATCCTAGATTAATCATGTCAGGTGTCTCCCCGAGATTCCTTCCATGATTAATCTGTAAATTACAGTAAATAAACACACACACCTGAAAATTCCTTTATTAGAAATAAAAAACAATAACAAAGTCCCTCATCACCAATTTATTAACCCCGACAAACCCTCCATGTCCGGCGTAATCCACGGTCCTCCAGCGTCGCGTCCAGCTCTGCTACATTCAGGTGACAGGAGCTGCAGAATACACCGCCGCTCCGGTCACCTCCACGCAGCTAATGAGGTGAGTATAGCGATCAGCTGAGCTGTCACTGAGGTTACCTGGATGCAGCGGTGGATGCAGCGGTGGCCGCGGGTAACCTCAGTGACAGCTCAGCTGATCGCGCTGCTCACCGCCGCTCCGGTCACCTCCACGCAGCTAATGAGGTGAGTAGCGCGATCAGCTGAGCTGTCACTGAGGTTAATCGCGGCACCGCTGGATCCAGCGGTGGCCGTGAGTTACCTGACTGACAGCAGCTGATCGCGCTACTCACCTCAATTGCTGCATGGAGCTGACTGGAGCGGCGGTGAGTAGCGCGATCAGCTGAGCTGTCACTGAGGTTACCCGCGGCCACCGCTGCATCCACCGCTGCATCCAGGTAACCTCAGTGACAGCTCAGCTGATCGCTATACTCACCTCATTAGCTGCGTGGAGGTGACCGGAGCGGCGGTGTATTCTGCAGCTCCTGTCACCTGAATGTAGCACAGCTGGACACGACGCTGGAGGACCGTGGATTACGCCGGACAAGGAGGGTTTGTCGGGGTTAATAAATTGGTGATGAGGGACTTTGTTAGTGTTTTTTATTTCTAATAAAGGATTTTTCGGGTGTGTGTGTTTATTTACTGTAATTTACAGATTAATCATGGAAGGAATCTCGGGGAGACGCATGACATGATTAATCTAGGATTTAGTGGCAGCTATGGGCTGCCATTAACTTCTTATTACCCCGATTTGCCAACGCACTAGGGTAAATCGGGAAGAGCCGGGTACAGCCCCAGATCTGTCGCATATAATGTATGCGGCAATTCTGGGCGGCTGCTGACTGATATTGTTAGGGTGGGGGGCTCCCCATAACGTGGAGCTCCCCATCCTGAGAATACCAGCCTTCAGCCGTATGGCTTTATTTGGCTGGTATTAAAATTGGGGGGACCGCACGCCGTTTTTTTTAATTATTTAATTATTTATTTCACTGCACAGTATACACACACACACCGGCTGCTGTGTTTGGGTGCAGTGAGACACCTGTCACTCAGCGTGGGGGGCGTGTCTCACTTCAACCAATCATAGGCGCCGAAAAGCAGGAAAACAGGGATTACGAGATTGTTTAATGAGCGGCCGGCTTTTTCAAAAGAGGAAAAGCCGCCGGAGTTTAGTGAACAGCCGTGCAGCGCCGCAGCAGTGATCGGGGAACGGTAAGTAAGAGAGAGGGGGGAGAATGACCGACAGTCTGTGAGAGGGGGACAGACAAGACAGAGCGAGACCGACCGACGGGATATAGAATGAAAAAAAAAATGACCGACATCGTTAGTAAAAAGCACAAAACGTGCGTTTTGGAAATCGGAGTGCCACACAATGTTTTACGTAAAATCTTTCATGTATTAATCTCAAAAAGTAACATATACCAGCTCTATCTCACTATTGGGTATGTGCCCTTAACATTTCCGCCATGAAAATTCATTTTGGTGTCATTTTGGAAGGTTTTCTGGTGAGTCCGTAAAAATGGCGTAAAACTCAGACAAAATTGTTCACAGCTGTGACTTTTGAGTGATAAATGCTTCAAGGGGTCTTCCCTATGCTGATGCCATGTCATTTGAGCACTCTTCTGAGACTTTTGTGACATTTTTAGGATTTCTACATGCTGCCGGTGGTCATTTCACAAAAATACTCGGGTCTCCCATAGGATAACATTGGGCTCGGTGCTCGGGCCGAGTACACGAGTATCTTGGGATGCTCGGCCCGAGCCTCGAGCACCCGAGCTTTTTAGTACTCGCTCATCACTAATATTCATGTGTTTGAATGACCCAGATACAGTCTAGACCTAAATGCTATTAACAATCTGTAGCAAGACTTTAAAAATTGCTGTTCACACATGCTTTCCATCCAGTCTTACTGAGCTGGAGCTATTTTGCAAAAATGTATTGGCAAATTTTCAGCGTCTATATATGCGAAACTGATAGAGACATACTCAAAAGACTTGCAGCAGTAATTCCAGTGACAGTATGTGGCTGAATACAAATGCAAGTCAAAGTTTTCAGATTTATATTTTAGACTTTTAAAATATTTAGAAACCCATATATCATTTCCTTTTCATTTTGTAAATACTTGTTACTTAGTGCTGTTATCTCACATAAAAATTCATCAAAATACATTTCAGTTTGTGGGTGTAATGTAAAGAAATGTGAAATTCAAGAGGTATAAATACTTTTTTCAGACAGTTTATATGCAGTGGGGGAAAAAAAAATATTTGATACACTGCCGATTCTGCAAGTTTTCCCACCTACAAAGATTGGAAAGGTATGTAATTTTTATCGTAGGTACACTTTAAGGCTATGTGCGCACGTGTGCGTAATTCATGCAGTTACGCTGCGCTTTGTAGTGCAGCGTAACTGCATGCGTCCTGCGTCCCCTGCACAATCTATGGAGATTGTGCAGGGGCCGTGTGCACGTGGCATATTAGAACGCAGCGCTTCGGCTGCTGCCCGAATCGCTGCGTTCTAAGAAGTGACATGTCACTTCTTCCGTGCGCTTTGCCGGCAGCCCCTGCTCTGTCTATGGCAGGAGCTGCAGGCAGAGCGCACGTTCTCGCCGGCCCCATGCGCTTCAGAACGCAGCTTTTCAGCTGCGCTCTGAAGCGCACCTTTTCGGTGCGATGCAGAGCGCACACATGCGCACATAGCCTAACTCTGACAGACAGGATCCCCCGGAAAAATTCAGAAAATCACATATTATGATGTTTAAATAATTAATTTGCATTTTATTGCAATTACAGAGGTGAGACTTTTCCTGTAGTTCTTGACCAAGTTTGTACACCCTGCGGCAGGGATTTTTGCCCACTCCTCAATACAGATCTTCACCTGATCTTTCTGATTTTGGGCTTTCTTTGGGCAACATTGAGTTTCAGCTCCCTCCAAAGATTATCTATTGGGTTCGGAGGTTTGTAGACTAGCTAGTGCACTCCAGGACCTTGAAATGGTTCTTACGGAGCTACTCCTTAGTTGCCCTGGCTGTGTGTTTCAGGTCATTGTCATGCAGGAAGACCCAGCCACAACCCATCTTCAATACTCTTACTGAAGGAAGGAGGTTATTGGCCGAAATTTCACAATATATAACCCCATCCATCCTTCTTTCAATATGATGCAGCTGTCCTGTTCCCTTTGCAGAAAAGCACCAGCAAAGTATGATGTTTCCACCCCCAATGCTTCACAGTTGGGACAGAGTTCTTGGGGTTGTACTTACTCATCCTTGTTCTGTCTCCAAACACTGTAAGTGGCGTTGATACCAAAAAGTTCTGTAATGGTCTCATCTGATCACATGGCCTTCTCCCATGCCTCCTCTGGATCATCCAGACGGTCTTTGGTGAACTTCGATAGGGTCTGGACATGTGCTGGTGTGAGCAGGAGGACCTTGCGTGCCCAACAGAATTTTAATCCATGATGGCATAGTGTGTTACTAGTGGTAATCTTTGAGACTGTGGTTCCAGCTCTCTTCAGATGATTGAACAGGTCCTCCCGTGTAGTTCTGGGTTGATTCCTGATCTTCCTCAGAATCATCCTTACCCCACAAGGTGAGATATTGCATGGAGCCACAGACTGCGTAAGATTGACAGTCATCTAGTGTTTCTTCCATTTTCTAATAATTGCACCAACAGTTATTGCCTTCTCACCAAGATGCTTGTCTTTTGTTGTAAAGGCCATCCTAGTCTTGTGCAGTTTCACAATTTTGTCCCTGGTGTCCTTAGACAGCTTTTTGATCTTGGCCATGGTGGAGAAGTTTAAGTGTAGTTGATTGAGTATGTGGAAAGGTGTCTTTGGGTAACGAGTTCAAACAGTTGCTATTAATATAGGTAATAAATGTAGAGTAGGAGGGCATCTTAAAGAAAAAATAACAGGTCTGTGAGAGCCAGAATTCTTGCTGGTTGGTAGGTGATCAAATACTTATTTAATGCAATAAAATGCAAATTATTTATTTAATAATCATACAATGTGATTTTCTGGATTTTTATTTTCATTCTGTTACAGTTGAAGTGTATCTACGATAAAAATTCCAGATCTCTCCATTCTTTGTAGGTGGTAACACTGGCAAAATTAGCAGTGTATCAAATACTTCTCTTCCCCACTTTAGATACATCACTTAGGAAATACTGAGACTGCTGTATATATATCACATGATATGACACATTAAAGCTGATTTTATATATATATATATATATATATATATATATATATATATATATATATATATATATAAAATCAGCTTTAATGTGTCATATGTGTATATTGTATGATATATATATATATATATATATATATATATATATAAATATAGAGTACAGACCAAAAGTTTGGATATACCTTCTCATTCAATGAGTTTTCTTTATTTTCATGACTTTGAAAATTGTAGATTCACATTGAAGACATCAAAACTATGAATTAAAACGTGGAATGAAATACTTAAAAAAGTGTGAAACAACTGAAAATATGTCTTATATTCTAGGTTCTTCAAAGTAGCCACCTTTTGCTTTGATTACTGCTTTGCACACTCTTGGCATTCTCTTGATGAGCTTCAAGAGGTAGTCATCGGAAATGGTTTTGAAGGAGTTCCCAGAGATGCTTAGCACTTGATGGCCCATTTGCCTTCACTCTGCGGTCCAGCTCACCCCAAACCATCTTGATTGGGTTCATGTCTGGTGACTGTGGAGACCAGGTCAGCTGGTGTAGCACCCCATCACTCTCCTTCTTAGTCAAATAGCCTTTACACAGCCTGGAGGTGTGTTTCGGGTCATTGTACTGTTGAAAAATAAATGATGGTACAACTAAACGCAAACCGGATGCAATAGCATGCCGCTGCAAGATGCTGTGGTAGGCATGCTGGTTCAGTATGCCTTCAATTTTGAATAAATTCCCAACAGTGTTACCAGCAAAGCACCCCCACACCATCACACCTCCTCCTCCATGCTTCATGGTGGGGACCAGGCATGTAGAGTCCATCCGTTCACCTTTTCTACAAAGACACGGTGGTTGGATCTAAAGATCTCCAATTTAGACTCATCAGACCAAAGCACAGATTTCCACTGGTCTAATGTCCATTCCTTTTGTTCTTTAGCCCAAACAAGTCTCTTCTGCTTGTTGCCTGTCCTTAGCAGTGGTTTCCTAACAGCTATTTTACCATGAAGGCCTGCTGCACAAAGTCTCCTCTTAACAGTTGTTCTAGAGATGAGGTGTGTCCAAATATTTGGTCTGTACTGTGTATATATATATATATATATATATATATATATATATATATATATATATATATATATATATATATATATATATATATATATATATATATATATATATATATATATATATATATATATATATATATCCTATAGGAGATACAGTCTTATGAATATACACCACAAAGAATCTGAAGCTGCTGTATCTATATCATACAGGAGACAGTGAGGCTGCTGTAGATACAGCTCATAAGAGACACTAAGGGGCACTTTGCACACTACGACATCGCAGGTGCAATGTTGGTGGGGTCAAATCGAAAATGACGTACTTCCGGCGTCGCTCTCGACATCGTAGTGTGTAAAGCATTTTTGATACGATTAACGAGCACAAAAGCGTCGTAATCGTATCATCGGTGTAGCGTCGGTCATTTCCATGTATTGGGAAAGACCGATGTTACGATGTTGTTCCTCGTTCCTGCGGCAGCACACATCGCTGTGTGTGAAGTCGCAGGAGTGAGGAACATCTCCAACCTGCGTCCCGGCCGGCTATGTGGAAGGAAGGAGCTTAACGGGATGTTTACGTCCCGCTCATCTCCGCCCCTCCGCTTCTATTGGCCGCCTGCCGTGTGACGTCGCTATGATGCCGCACGACCCGCCCCCTTAGGAAGGAAGCGGTTTGCTGGCCAGAGTGACGTCGCAGGGCAGGTGAGTGCATGTGAAGCTGCCGGAGCAATAATGTTCGCTACGGCAGCTATCACCATGATATCGCAGCTGCGACGGGATCGGGGACTATCGCGCTCGGCATCGCAGCATCGGCTTCCGATGTCGTAGTGTGCAAAGTGCCCCTAAGGCTGGTGTATATATACACTACATAGGCAATAAGGCTGATGCACATACTCCACATAGGAGACACTAATGCTGCTGTATCTACATCACATGGCCCTTGCTTTTTAATTTGCCCAGCGCCTGAAGTTAAAGCAGTGCAAGATGCAGCCCATACCAAACGAAAAAGTAGATGATTCAAGTTTAAACACAGAGCAGGCGAGGAGATGGCACTAACTACAAAAAATGTCCTTCTTACACTGGCACATAGTCTAGCACTATGTACACTGCATTGAAGTACTGAATGTTGTGAGAGTGCATGCGTAGGTATGCATACACATTCTCTGTTTCTTTGCAGAAAAATTAAAAAGATCTGGTGGCCATACATCCAAAGATAAACATAGCAACAAAAAGAGGAAAATATCCTCCAAAAATTAAGTATTACTTACAGCAAGATGAGCTGCAGTGTGTACATCGCCCTGGCCAAAAACTAGTACTCTAGCAGGATACAGCTAAACCCCCACTAAAATGGAAGCGTCACAGGTGCAGGAGGAGCAAATCACACACACCTCCATGGAATGGAAGGGGGCGAATGCTAGATGATAAAACTGCACACTAGTGGCTTGCATAGAGCGCTGTTCACATATGCAGATAACACAGTCACAAACCCGCAGCCTATTAGGTGATGCCCATACTATTAGATCAGGCGGGCTGCCAAGCCGTACCCCACCTGTGTATCATGCACGGACAGACACTCTACAGTGCAAGGCCCAACAGAAAGGGGCCTGGCTGTATCCTGTCCAAAAGAATAAATATGAGGTTTTTGTTGGTATTTATGGCCATAAAAACGTAAGTCTACAACCCGCGTCACGGAACCTCATGCTTGTAGGTCCCTACACTAAATATAAACATAGCAACAAAAAGATGGAGGTGTGTGTGATTTACTCCTCCTGCACCTGTGACGCTTCCACTTTAGTGGGGGTTTAGCTGTATCCTGCTAGAGTACTAATTTTTGGCCAGGGCGATGTACACACTGCAGCCCATCTTGCTGTAAGTAATACCATACATCCAAAGCCAACTGCCCACTATGTAGTTGAGTTCTGACGGCCCCTGGGCATCAGCCTGAGGAGGCCTGATACTGCCTCTTGTACCTCTTCATTGTAATATTGCCCTATAGTACCTTCTTCTAGTAACAATGCCCCCATTTGCCTCATTATAATTTTCAGCCTCCTATCCCCTTTCCCTGAGGATAATAATAATTATGATGATAATAATAATAATAATAATATTATTATTATTATTATTATTAATAATATCCTCCTGTGCCTACTTATATTAATGGGAAACTGTCAGGTGCAATATGCACCCAGGACACAAGCAGTTCTGGTTGTATATTGCTAATCCCTGCCTAACTGTCCCTGTATCTAGTATCATAGATAAAGAGATCTTTAGAACAAGTATTTCTAAAGATCTTTTATCGTATGCTAATGAGGCCAGTGACTAGTTGCAGGGGTGTTAGTTCCCTTGGCTAGTCAGCCCCCTTACCATGTAAGCATGTCCCTGTGGGTGTGCTAGCATGCTAATGAATGTGCAATGTAAGAGGCATGATCGATCTCACTGCTCTCTGCTTCCACCGCACCAGACGCTGGTTTTCGGCTCAGTGCGCATGATCAGAAATCCCGGACTTCCAGTCATGCGCACTATGAAGCCGAGTGTTTATGTCCCGGCTTCAAACTTGTATAGTGCACATGACCGGAAGTCCGGGACATTCTGATCATGCGCACTGAGCCGAAAACCAGTGGTGGCAGCAGAGGTGAGCCCGACGATGCCTCTGATGCTGCACATTCATGAGCATGTTAGAATGCCCCTGTGGGTGTGCTAACATTCTAAGGGGCGTGCTAACATGCTAAGGGGTGAGACTAGCCAAGGCAAGTAACGCACTTGCGACTAGTCCATGGCCTCATTAGCATATTATAAAGAATCTTTAGAAATATTTTTTGTAAAAATCTCTATGTATGTTACTAGATACAGGGAGTTAGGCAGGGATTAGCAATATACACCTAGAACTGCTCGGGGGCCTGGGTGCATATTGCACCTGACAGGTTCACTTTAATATTTCATATCTGTGCTTACTTCTAATAATAAGTCCATATTTTACCTCTTATTCTATGCATTGATAGACCCTCCCCATTACTTATTTAGGGCTTAGTGGCAGCTACAGTATGAGTTGTTATTAACCCCTTATTACCCCAATTGCCAATGCACCAGGGCAAGCGTTATGAGCTGGGCAACGTGCCGGGACTGCTGCATCTAACGGATGTGACAATTCCAGGCGGCTGCAGGCTGCTATTTTTTGGAGGGGGGGCCCAATACTCACAGGTCTTCTCAGTCTGAAAATAGTATCCCCCGGCTATCAGGCTTTATCATGGCTGAGTATCAAAATTGGGAGGCCCAGACGCCGGTTTTCAAAATTGTTTACTTTTTTTCTTTTCAAAAAAGTCGCGTGTGGTTCCTCCTATTTTGATACACAGCCAAGATAAGCGCACGGCTGTGGGCTGCAGCCTGTAGCCATATGCTTTATCTGTGCTGGGTATCATGATATGGGGAACCACATGACAATTTATTTATTTATTTTAACTCCAATCTACAGTGACCCACAGACAGGGTCTGTGATTAGTTGCAGTCACATGCTGTCACACAAGCAAGGGTGCGTCTGACTGTAACCAATAACAATGCCTAGATTGCTGGTAAGCAGGTGAAGCAGTGAATATAGATGAGCAATAATGAGTGGCTCTGGAAGAAGAATGAGTTGCCTAGAAGCAGTTACAGCTGCATCGGAGACTTGGTAAGTATGAAGCGCTTGCTCCAATGCCCTTATCCCTTCTACCACCATTTCTATGCAACAGATTCTGGTCTTCATAGACTTATATGAGGACCAGTATCCGGCCAGATATCTGGGATGAGTTTGGGATTAATTTGGGTCAAACGCAAATTTTTTAAAATCCGGTTAGATCCGCCGGTCTTGGTCATCTGCGAGTCCGCCCATCCCTATTCGGGAGGTAACGAGCACCATTTGACATTTGGAGTATAGATTATCCTAGAATACTTTTTGGACTCCATTTGTAGAGCTCCTAAATACCAGAACAGAAGAAACCGAAACCCCCTCAAGTGACCAAATTTTGTGAGTTGACAGATAGCATCAATCCCTGGTATTACTAAATGAGGGTGTCTATCAGACCTAGCCATTACTAACCCGGAAGATGTAAATAGTAAAAAAACATACAAAAAAAAAAATCTTATTTAAACCCCCCTTCCCCTACAGTAGCCCTTATTCACCAATTCATTTAAAAAAGTAAAAGCCTAGAAGTTCCAAAGTAATCACAGAAATCAGACGTAGACCATAAAAGCAAGCATGAAAGACACAAAAAGAGAGAATTAGTAAAGCAATAAAGACAATTTATTTGCCATCAAAATCCAAAGCAGGTAAGTATGGGCTTTTGTTCTTTTAGATTGTATGTAGCACATATATTTACAGCTGGTGAAATAACCTGTGACAGCCCCTATTTGTTCTTTTATCATAGTATCATAGTATCATAGTTTTTAAGGTTGAAGGGAGACTCTAAGTCCATCTAGTTCAACCTGTAGCCTAACATGTTGATCCAGAGGAAGGCAAAAAAACCCCAATGTGGCAAACAAGTTCCAATGGGGAAAAAATTTCCTTCCTGACTCCACATCCGGCAATCAGACTAGTTCCCTGGATCAATACCCTGTCATAAAATCTAATATACATAACTGGTAATATTACATTTTTCAAGAAAGGCGTCCAGGCTCTGCTTAAATGTTAGTAGTGAATCACTCATTACAACATCATGTGGCAGAGAGTTCCATAGTCTCACTGCTCGTACAGTAAAGAATCCTCGTCTGTGATTATGATTAAACCTTCTTTCCTCAAGACGTAGTGGATGCCCCCGTGTTCCAGTCGCAGGCCTTGGTGTAAAAAGATCTTTGGAAAGGTCTCTGTACTGTCCCCTCATATATTTATACATTGTGATTAGATCCCCCCTAAGCCTTCGTTTTTCCAAACTAAATAACCCCAAGTTTAATAACCTGTCTTGGTATTGCAGCCCACCCATTCCTCTAATAATCTTGGTGGCTCTTCTCTGCACCCTCTCTAGTTCAGCTATGTCCTTCTTATATATCGGTGACCAGAATTGTACACAGTATTCTAAGTGTGGTCGCACTAGTGACTTGTACAGAGGTAGAACTATATTTTTTTCATGAACACTTATACCTCTTTTAATACATCCCATTATTTTATTAGCCCTGGCAGCAGCTGCCTGACACTGTCCACTAAAGTGAAGTTTACCATCCACCAATACACCCAAGTCTTTTTCTGTGTCTGTTTTACCCAGTGTTCTACGATTAAGTACATAATCATAAATGTTATTTCCTCTACCCAAGTGCATGACCTTACATTTATCTACATTAAACTTCAATTGCCACTTCTCAGCCCAATCCTCCAATTTACATAAATCTCCCTGTAATATAAAATTATCCTCCTCTGTATTGATTACCCTGCAGAGTTTAGTATCATCTGCAAATATTGAAATTCTACTCCGCATGCCCCCAACAAGGTCATTTATAAATATGTTGAAAAGAAGTGGGCCCAATACTGACCCCTGTGGTACCCCACTATGAACTGAGACCCAGTCCGAGTACGTACCATTAATAACCACCCTTTGTTTCCTATCACTTAGCCAGTTTTTAACCCAGTTACACATATTTTCCCCTATCCCCATTATTCTCATTTTATGTACCAACCTTTTGTGTGGCACCGTATCAAAAGCTTTTGAAAAGTCCATATACACAACATCCACTGCATTTCCCTGGTCCAGACTTGAACTTACCTCTTCATAGAAGCTGATCAAATTAGTTTGACAGGATCGATCCCTCATAAACCCATGTTGATACTCTGTCATAAGGTTATTTTTCTTGAGATACTCCAATATAGCATCTCTCAAGAAACCCTCAAGGATTTTACCAACCGTAGAGGTTAAACTTACCGGCCTATAATTTCCCGGCTCAGTTTTTGTCCCCTTTTTGAATATTGGCACCACATTTGCTATGCGCCAGTCCTGCGGTACCGACCCTGTTATTAAGGAATCTGAGAAGATTAAAAATAATGGTCTATCTATCACAGAACTCAATTCCTGTAGTACTCTGGGGTGTATGCCATCCGGGCCCGGAGATTTGTCAACCTTAGTGATTTCGAGGCGGCGGCGTACTTCCTGCTGGGTTAAGCAGGTAATATTCAAGTGTGAATTTATGGTATCACTGGTCATGTCATCTGCCATGGCATTTTCTTGTATAAAAACCGTAGAAAAAAAGTCATTCAGCAGGTTGGCTTTACCCTCATCCCCTTCCACCATTTCACCAAGACTATTTTTAAGGGGGCCAACACTATCGCTTTTCAGTTTTTTACTGTTTATGTAGTTAAAGAATATTTTAGGATTATTTTTACTTTCTCTCGCAATGAGTCTCTCTGTCTCAAACTTAGCTAACTTAATTTGCTTTTTACATATTTTATTTAATTTTCTATAATTATATAATGCCTCATCACTACCTACCCTCTTTAATTCTTTTAAGGCTTTCTGTTTTTCTTTTATTGCTTCCCTTACAGCTCTATTTAGCCATAGGGGTTTCCTCCTATTTCTAGCATGTTTGTTCCCATAGGGTATATTTTCTGCACAAGCCCTATTCAGGATGCTCATAAAAGTCTCCCATTTGCTTTGTGTACTTTTATTACTTAGTACATCATCCCAGTTTATTGCACTAAGATCATCTCTCAACCGTTTAAAATTTGCTTTCCTGAAGTTTAGTGTCCTTGTAGCACCTCTACTAGACATCTTACTAAAGAATACATGAAAACTTATTATTTTGTGATCACTATTCCCCAAGTAACCCCCAACTTGTATATTTGATATGCGGTCTGGCCTATTGGTTAGTACAAGGTCTAGTAGTGCTCCCCCTCTTGTGGGGTCCTGTACCATTTGTGAAAGGTAATTATCTTTCATTGTTATCAAAAATCTATTTCCTTTGCTGGAACTGCAAGTTTCTGTTCCCCAATTTATATCAGGATAGTTAAAGTCCCCCATAATAATTACCTCTCCGAGACTCGCTGCTTTATCAATTTGCTTTATGAGGAGATTCTCTACCTCTTCCATAATATTCGGCGTCTTATAACACACCCCTATCAGTATTTTATTATTCATTCTCCCCCCCCTTATCTCCACCCATAGGGACTCTACATTCTCAGTACCCTCACATATGTTGTCACGCAGGATGGGTTTTAAGGATGATTTTACATATAGACACACACCTCCCCCTCGCTTATTTGTACGGTCATTCCTGAATAGGAAATGCTGCTTACCAGGTTACCATAGTCACATCGATGACACATGCCCTTTCAGCTCTGAGGAGCTTGGAACATCACACTTCTTTCTTTGTACAAAACACTCAATAAATTTATCCTGCAAGTTATAGCACAACAAAAGCATTGCTAATAGTGTACTTTGTCCCAAGTAAAGCTGAAATTATCTTTGTTCTTCCCAAAAACAACAGTAAAACTAAGGTAAATGTGTGCATCTCATTAAGTAATATAATACAAATAGTGATGGGCGGGTACTAAAATGCTCCAGGTGCTCATTACTCAAGCAATTTTTAATGTTTCGAGTAATGAGCATAATGGAAGTCAATGGGAAACGCGAGCATTTTTTCTGGCAACCCCCCCTGGGAGGTCTGGAAATCACTGAAATGGATGTAAGTGTGCCGCCCCCGTGCCAGCAGCCGGACTGCTCGGATCCGAATGTGCGGTGGCTCGAGGAGTGTCCAGACCCGGGGGTCGTGCGGCCACTCATATGAAGGGAGGTATTTACAGGGGATGGTATATTTAGAGTTTGTGACGCCACCCGTGGTGTGTGGTAATATGGAGTACCACCGCTGAAGTTGGGAGTACCCGGGGCGATGGAGTGGGACAGCTAGGTGTTGGAACCCTCCACGGGTAGGGGGAATGCCCCGAGACTCGGTGATGGTATCTGGGGAGTGCCATTGGGTGTGAAGGGGCCACTTGTGTACTCTTTCAGTCCATAAAGCAGACACCAACAACTGGATAAACCAAAGTTCTGGACACCGCTGCCGCTGAGCCGAGCTAATTTGGGTCTTGTCCCCACTGGTGTTGCCTAGTGATCCGTGACCTTCCTTCTGGCACTTAATTCACTTGCTTGTGGTCCAGGTAGTGTAGAACTAGTCGGGTCCCGCTCCCCAGTGTGGCTAAATGTGGGAGCTTGCTCTCATGGTTCACGCTTAGGATTTTCTGGACTGTTTTTGTGGAAAGTCCAATTCCCCTTGTTTCGCTAGTTCCCCGATTTTGTAGCGGGTGGAGAGTGGATCTTGAAGGCTCCGTTCTCATCGGGTGAATTGTCAGGTTGCTTGAAGCTACTCCCTGACCTAGGGTCCATGTACCCCGTCGTGCCCTGGTCCCAGCCAGGTGATGGTACAAGGCTGCCGGCTGTCCTCCATGACAATGCTGTGCCCCTTGTCATGATCTCCTGCTACCGGGGGTCCAGCTCCTACCAGGCCCAGACCAATGTCTGCTACCTAGTACTTCCAAGGAGCCCAGCTCCTGACCTCCTCTCTCTTTCACCTCCAACACTACTCTCTCCTCTTCTCTGACTGACTCCTGACCTCCCATTAACCAACCCCCCACGTGGGCGACTATATTCCAATCAGGCTGTCCACTGGTGTGTCTGGTGGGTGTGGTGCAGAGTGTGCCTAGGATTTTGATTAGCTGGTTTTGGCAACACCATTGGTTAGGGACCCGTAACCAAGGAGGAGGTGGATATTGCACAGAAGGGCAGATTGCATAATACCCTGTGACGACCTGATAGGCCAGGGCATCACATCTGCATTCTGATGTGTGCGTTCTGATGTGAGTGTGTGTTCTGATCTGTGCGTGTGTGTTCTGAATGTCTGAGTGTACATTCTGATGTATGAGTGTACTTTCTGATGTGTGTTTTCTGATGTGTGAGTGTGTGTTCTGATGTGTGTGTGTTCTGATGTGTGATTGTGCGCTCTTATATGTGTGTTCTGATGTGTGAGTGTGCGTTATGATGTGTGAGTGTGTGTTCTGATGCCTGTGTGTGTGTTCTGATGTATGACTGTGTGTTCTGATGTGTGAGTGTGTGATCTTATGTGTGAGTGTGAGTTCTGAGGTGTGCGTTCTGATGTGTGAGTCCGCCGGATGCATGGAAGGATGGCGTGCAGCACAATCACACACACATCAAACTGCACAAAACAATGTACCACCTACAATTATAGTCACAACAGCTTATAAGAGACCATATAGTGTAAACACACACACACAGCACACAGGGCAGACACCAAATAGTGAACACAGCTCAAGAAACACAACACCAGATACCAATATACAGCACACAAAGAAAAAATAGTGCACAGGGGTGAAAGAAGCCAAATGACGCAACACATACAAAACACAAATGTGGAGGGATGACATACAGATATATTGGAAAGCACAAACAGTGTGACAGATGTCCACTGCTCCTGTCAGTGCCACTAAGCATAGACAGATCTTCATTTCACAGCACCAATTTCTAGTCTCAACATATTTACTTGTTGTTCAATATATCCCATCCCTAGACGTGTGCCATTGGAACAAGGTAGTCAATGATATGTATTTCATGTCAGAAAGTTCAAAAATATTGAAATTTTGCACATGGTGACTAGAGTTGAGCGCGGTTCGCGGTTCGAGGTTCTCCAGTTCTAAGCTCGAGTGATTTTGGGGGCTGTTCGAGATCGAACTAGAACTCGAGCTTTTTGCAAAAGCTCGATAGTTCTAGATACATTCGAGAACGGTTCTAGCAGCAAAAAGCAGGGCTTTTTACAGCTACAGTGTGCAGGAGCCATCGCTGGCAGCCTGCCAGAAGCTGGTAACCAAGATAAACATCGGGTATCCAAGCAAAGCGCTTTGGTTAGTAACCCGATGTTTATCTTAGTTACGTGCAGGAAGCCCACACTTCCCCACTCAGCTCGCTCCACCCCCTCCTGCCCGCGGCATGTGCACATACCATACACACACGTTCTCACACACACACACACACACACACACACGCACGCACACACACTCCCCCCCCCCCCCCCCCCCGCTCGGCTTACCTGCGGTGATGAAGTCCCGCCATCCCGACCTCAGCGCTGTCACGGTCCTCCATGGCCGTCGCTTGTCACATCACCTCTCGCTTCCAACCCGAGACTGACTAGCGGTGACGTCACGGACCTCTCGCGATATTTGGCTGTGAGGGCGCCGGTCATTGAACTCAGTGACAGGGGCTGTCGGCAGTGCTGGAGATCAGCGCACATAATGTACCTCGCTGACAGAAGCACTTGTCATGCCCTGCAGTGACCTGGGCTGACCCATTGATGTTAGCTCAGGTCACTGCACTGCTCTCCCAGCCAATGGGGAACATCCTGCTCTTCATTGACTGGGACAGTGTGGATCGTCATGGCAACCCCTTGGATTACAGCAGACCTGGATTTGTTTTTCATTCTAATAAATTGGTTAAAGAGGGAATGTTTTGGGGAGTGTTTTTTCAAATAAAAATGTGTTTGTCGTCTATTTTTTTTATTACTGACTGGGTTGGTGATGTCGGGTATCTGATAGACGCCTGACCTCACCAACCCCAGGGCTTGATGCCAGGTGACATTACACATCTGGTATTAACCCCATATATTACCCCGTTTGCCACCGCACCAGGGCGCGGGATGAGCTGGGGCGAAGCACCAGGATTGGCGCATCTAATGGATGCGCCACTTCTGGGGCGGCTGCGGCCTGCTATTTTTAGGCTTGGGAGAGTCCAATAACCATGGACCTCCCTAGTCTCAGAATATCAGGCCCCAGCTGTCTGCTTTACCTTGGCTGGTGATCCAATTTTGGGGGACCCCTACGTGTTTTTTTTTTTTAAAATTATTTATTTAATTTAAAATAACAGCGTGGGGTGCCCTCAGTTTTGGATTACCAGCCAAGGTGAGGTTGCCAGCTGTGGTCTGCAGGCTGCAGCCGTCTGCTTTACCCTAGCTGGCTACAAAACTAGGGGGAACCCTACGTCATTTTTTTTTTTTCATTTTTTTGGCTAAATACAAAGCTAAGCACCCCTTAGTGCCACATGAAAGGCACCAAAGGGTGCTCCACTTTTTCTCCACTTTTTCTCCGTTCTTTTTCTATGGTCGGTCTACCCATTAGCTCTGCCATGCATACTGTAGCTCTACACCTACTGCACATGTTACTTTATGATTGACATCTCTTTCGTACCAGAGCTGTCTAAGTCTACTCTGACCCCATATTTGTCATTACTATATTGTCTTTGTACTGTATTATGACATTTGTATCATGTGTTTCATTTCTTGCTGTGTTGCAATTTTTTTGCTGCATCCCAATTGTACCTCTTCATTGTTCGAGTTTATGTTATTTTTCTCTCACTCTTATGTGATACTGATTATTGTCATTTTTCATTTTGATTGCCAACCAAGGTAACGGCAGGCAGATGGGGGGGGGGGCAACCCATAGCTGTCTGCTTTATCTGCGCTGAGAATCAAAAATACTGCGGAGCGCTATGTCATTTTTTTAAAGATTTATTTTTACAGCACTGTGATGTCCAGCAATCAAAATACAGGGAAGCCCATTTTATTTTTAGTTATTTATATAAATAATTAAAAAAAATAAATATGGGCTCCCGCTGCATTTTTTGTATTGCTAGCTAAGGGTAATCCAAGCAGCTACTGGCTGCTAACCCCCACTGCTTGGTGTTACCTTCACTGGCAATGGAAAATCCAGGGAAGCATTTTTTATTTTTTTTGCCAAAAAACTACAAAAAAAGGACGTGAGCTTCGCCATATTTTTGTATGCTAGCCAGGTATAGCAGGCAGGTGCTGGAAGAGTTGGATACAGCGCCAGAAGATGGCGCTTCTATGAAAATGCCATTTTCTGAGGCGGCTGCAGACTGCAATTCGCAGCAGTGGGGCCCAGAAAGCTCAGGCCAACCTGTGGTGCGGATTCCAATCCCCAGCTGCCTAGTTGTACCTGGTTGGACACAAAAATGGGGCGAAGTCTACGTCATTTGTTTTCTAATTATTTCATGAAATTCATGAAATAATAAAAAAAAGGGCTTCCCTTTATTTTTGGTTCCCAGCCGGGTACAAATAGGCAACTGGGGGTTGGGGGCAGCCGTACCTGCCTGCTGTACCTGGCTAGCATACAAAAATATGGCGAAGCCCACATAATTTTTTCAGGGGGCAAAAAACTTCTGCATACAGTCCTGGATGGAGTATGCTGAGCCTTGTAGTTCTGCAGCTGCTGTCTGTCTGTATGGAGAAGAGCAGACAGCAGCTGCAGAACTACAAGGCTCAGCATACTCCATCCAGGACTGTATGCAGAATTTTTTTGCCCACCAAAAAAATGACGTGGGCTTCGCCATATTTTTGTATGCTAGCCAGGTACAGCTGGCAGCCACGGGCTGCCTCCAACCCCCAGTTGCCTATTTGTACCCGGCTGGGAACCAAAAATATAGGGAAGCCCGTTTTTTTTTAATTATTTCACTTATTTCATGAAATAAATTAAAAAACAAATGACGTGGGCTTCGCCCCATTTTTGTGTCCAGCCGGGTACAACTAGGCAGCTGGGGATTGGAATCCGCAGCACAGGTTAGCCCGAGGTTTCTGGGCGCCTCTGCTGCGGATTTCAGTCCGCAGCCGTCCCAGAAAATGGCGCTCTCATAGAAGCGCCATCATCTGGCGCTGTATCCAACTCTTCCAACAGCCCTGGAGCCGGGTGGCTTGTTGGGTAATCATGAGTTAATACTGGCTTTGTTTTACTAGCCAGTATTAAGCCAGAGATTCTTAATGTCAGGCACGTTTGACCCGGCCATTAAGAATCTCCACTAAAGGGTTAAAAAAAAAGACCACACAGAGAAAAAATACTTTAATAGAAATAAATACACAGACACATTAGAGACTCCATCTTTATTACCCCCTGTCAGCCCTCCACGATCCTGCTCTTCTGTCTTCTTTCTTTCTAGTGTAGTAGTAGTGACGATTGTAGTGAGGATGAGATTCACCAGCTCATCACTTGGGGCTGGGGAACCTCCATCCTCACTACAATCATCACTACAATCGGGAAGCAGCGTGCAGCCTTCACTCCGTGAGTGATCAGTGCTGGCTGCTAGCGGTAATGCTGACAGACGCGTTACCATAGCAACGGTGCTCTCGGAGCCGCGGTTAGCGGTGACGTCACCGCTAACTGCGTTGCTATGGCAACGGTGATCTCAGTTAATGACCGGCTGTGTCTGCCGGTCCCTAACGGAACGGGGAGTCGACCGTGTGCTAGAGCATGTCGCCGGTACACGGCGATACACATATGTGCACCGTGTACCGGAGAGATGCACTCGCAGGTCCTACATGACGTGTCATAGTCATGTGACCAGTCTGTAGCCAATGAGATAATAGCCACGTGACTGGTCACATGGCTATTTTGACGTCACGATAGGTCCTGCAGCTCTGCTGGCAGTGCAGGTCACCGGGAGGATTCAGCGATCATCGGATGGAATAGCGGCAGGAGACAGAGTGCAGAAGGGATCGCGAGGACCGGTAAGTGTTATGGCAATGTTTATTAACTGTTTGTGTACATTTATCATGCATTTTTATGTGTTTGTGATTGCCTCCCATTATAGCCTATACGTTCGAGTTCGGTTCGTCGAACGTTCGACGAACCGAACTCGAACGGGACCCCCGTTCGTCGAGCCGACCTCGAGCCGAACCGGGACCGGTTCGGTCATCTCTAATGGTGACTAAATACAGCACGTAGAAATATCCTGTGTCTTTTGGGGACAACATTTCAGCTTAAGTAAAGTTCATAAAAAATAAGATTAGGCAAGATACAATGAAAGGTATCAAAAGTGGACACACCTCACCTGCACTTTTCTCTTCTCTCTCCCTTAGGTCAAATGCTCACAGAACTATCCCAAAAAGAAAAAAAAAAGGAAAATCAACAAGGCTTTTGTTTCAGTAACAAAGACACAATATCAGCATTCATAATAATGGAAAGAAAGTTCAATAAAAAATACAATCTGAAATTAAAAACCGGATAGAAAAGGAGCTTCTTTCTGCATAATAATTGAAATCATTTCATTAATTTAATAATCAGTACCAAAAATGAAGGTGACAGTTTCCCTTATAAAAGGTTTAGTAGATAGAGCTTGAGTGTCCAATACAAACTATATGGCTAATAAATGAGATTAAACAAATCCTACTTCATAGTTAAATCTTTCAAAGTGCTCATTAATAAATGTGAAAGATTATACACATTTGCTTTTTACATTTTGCTGTGTTCTAGTAAAACGCAGTCACAGCAATAAAATCAATATCTGGGGACATTACAAATAAATTAAGCAGAATGTGCTTCTACTTGTGTTAATCTTCTATTTGTCATCATGCGGTCCTGACTATTGAGCAATTAATCCATCATTGGGTTTTTTCTTGCCTCTCTGTCTATTGATTTGAATATCTATCATTTCATGTTAATGCACCATACTCAGGGGCATATAAAGTCACAAATAATTTCCTCATTTGCATGGTGTACAGCCAATTAATATTTTCTTGTGCTTATTGAATTTGACATTATAATTGATGGACTGCTTTTTGGACTATTCTTTTAGGAGTGTGGTGCTATGAAAAGAATACCGATTTTTGTTTTATTTTCGGACAGACTTCTGTCAGTAGGTCATTTCACTAGTTCTTTCCAGAGTCTTAATAATTTATTAAAGAATATATCTGGGACTTTACAAAAAAAAGTGCCTAAGCACTTAAAGGCAGGAAGTTGCTACCTATCTGCCTGTTGTGCCTGGTGCGGTTGTTCACCGGCACAGAGCAATCACAGACCGCTCTTGTCAGCAATTCTACAAAAGAGATAAGACCCTGCTTCACCTTATAGGTGCTCTGGAGAAAAACAATCAAATAGTAGGGAGAGAACTCCGGCACACTACCAAAAATAAAGAAAAATGCTCAAATGTATATTCAATCAATTTGTTCATTTATTTCAAAAGAAAAAAAGTCCACATGAGTGAGACATTTCGATCGAACCCGGTCTTCCTCAAATGGACTTATCTGTACATAAACATAAAGCAAAAGTTATTAACCGAAAGTTTCAGTTGTGATATCATACATAGAGTGAATCATAGAGGAGGAGAACAATAAGAGGAAAAATGTCAGGAATACAAAATCACAAACTTAATCAAGTGTGTAGACCCACGGTGGTCGGGGGAGTGGTGGTATCTCTATATAGAAAAGGAGTTGTAAATGCAGGAGAGTCTGTAACTTGAAAAGTGGATTAATTACCTCAGTGCAGAGTACATAAATGGGAATACCATCAGAGATGCAGCACAGTAGATGAGCATGGATCCTAATTAGGATCTGTGAGGTAGGACTTGACCTACTGGTCAGAGGAATAATGAGACAGTTAGTCCATTGCAGCCATTATTAGATCATGAAAGACAGAATAAAGGAAGGGAAGGGGGCACTTCCAATGTGTGGACTCCCTATCATTGAATGAATAATATGACTTAAGGTGGTTTCACACATAGCGACGACGACAACGTCACCATTTTCTGTGACATAGCAGCGACGTCCCGTCGCTGTCGTTGTGTGTGACATCCAGCATCGACCTGGCCCCTGTTGTGAGGTCGCCGGTCGTTGCTGAATGTCCTGCTTCATTTTTTGGACATTGCTCTCCCGCTGTGAAGCACACATCACTGTGTGTGACAGCGAGAGAGCGACGAACTGAAGCGAGCAGGGAGCAGGGAGCCGGCGTCTGGCAGCCTGCGGTAAGCTGTAACCACGGTAAACATAGTGTAGCCAAGGGAAGCCCTTTCCTTGGTTACCCGATATTTACCTTAGTTACTAGCGTCCGGCGCTCTCACGCTGCCAGTGCCGGCTCTCTGCTCCCTGCATACGTAGCTGGAGTACACATCGGGTAATTAACCCGATGTGTACTCTGGCTAGGAGTGCAGGGAGCCAGCGCTAAGCGGCGTGCTCTCTCGCTGCCAGTGCCGGCTCCCTGCACACGTAGCTGGAGTACACATTGGGTAATTAACCCGATGTGTACTCTGGCTAGGAGTGCAGGGAACAGGGAGCCGGCACTGGCAGCGTGAGCGCGGCGGACGCTAGTAACTAAGGTAAATATCTGTTAACCAAGAGAAGTGCTTTCCTTGGTTACCCTATATTTACCTTAGTTACGCTTCCACGCGTCACTGCTGGCTAGGGGCTGGTCACTGGTCGCTGGTGAGATCTGCTTGTTTGACAGCTCACCAGCGACCATGTAACGACGCAGCAGCAATCCTGATAAGGGCAGATCGCTGGTCGTGATCGCTGCTACGTCGCTATGTGTGACACCACCTTTACTCTTGCGAGAGGGGGGTCATCACATGTACATGATAAGATTCAAAAAAACAGGCTCAAGGTGGATGTTAGGATAGTCCGCTACAAAAGACCTACTGGGGATAAATATAGTCAGTGCCAGAGGTCATATGACATATCATATGCATAGAGTAGATAAAGACATACCCACAAGGTCAGAGGAAGGATGTAAAATGGTATGGTGCTATGACCTGGTGCCATAAGGGAGATTCGTTTCATGATTTCAAATGGTAGATCACATGGTCTAATATAAGGCAAGAAAGCACATAAGAGGGAAACATAGGGAAAATGACATGAATGGTATAAATGACGTACCACTATTGCTTCATTGTAGCTGTAAGTAGCAGGCACCCATAGAGAAAATGGTGAGTATAAACAGGTATATGGGCTTAAAAGGTATGTGCCTCCGCTACTCCTGAATATACATTTGAGCATTTTTCTTTATTTGGGGTAGTGTGCCAGAGTTCTCTCCCTACTTGTCAGCAATTCAGCTGCTTCCGCTAACGTCGAGACAAAAGTGGTGGTTTCTCATCCTAGATGAAGTGGGACAGCCGACAGCACGCTGATTAACAGTTACCCCAATTAGGCAGCGATGAGTCAACTGTCAATAAGCATGATGTCAGCAGTCCTGTCTACAGAATAGAGCCCAGAAGAAGCCTCTGTTCAGTTGACAAAGCCACTGTATCGCCGTCAGGAGCGGACTGTGACCGTACTGTGCCGCTAAAGAATGGCACAGAGCATAACAGGCAGGTATATTAGTGCTTAGGTACATTTAAAAAAATCCTGCAAATACCCATTAATAATTATTAAAATGTCCACATATTGTGTCAGGTAGGCCTTTTCAGCCCTAGTCCCATAGATAAGGCCATGCTTCTGTCGCGGGCGGAGGAGGGGACGCTGCGCTCTCCCACTGCTCGGGTCCGGCTGCCGCTGCTGCTGCGGCCTGCTGCTGCTCGGTGGCTCGAGCGATGGGCCGGATCCCGGGGTCTCGAGCGGCGCTCCTCGCCCGTGAGTGAAAGGGGTTTGGTTTTTGGGATAGTTTATTGTCCGTGACGCCATCCACGGTTGTGGTGATTGTTGGAACACCACCGCTGCTCTGTATGGGAATCCCGGGAGCGGTGACAGGGAGCAGCAAAGTTGTTAGTTCTCCCCTCCGTGGGTAGGGGGTGGTTGTCCCGGGGCCCAGTGATGAGTTGGAGGATGAGGGATGGCGGGGCCGGTGCAGGGCTTGGTGGGGTGCAGGGACGCGGGGGCAGCGCTGTGCCTCACGGCACTGTGGTACTCACTCAGCCTGAGACAGTGACACAGTTCTCGGTAAAACACACGGCTGGAAAGACGGTTCCCACGGACAGCTGCTGTTGCTTTTCCCCGGTAGTTGACGGTGACAGTCCCTTTTCCTGCACCTAAGTCTATGTTGGTAGCGATGAATTCCCACCGGTAACCCGCTCCCCGGCTTGGATATGTGCCAGAGGAGCCCCTCTTTGCCCGCAGGCGCTGGCCCTGAGAAACTGGTGCCTTGGCGGTGGCGGTGTCTCTCCTTCACGGTTGGACTGTTGCCTTCAATCGGGACTTAGCTGTTGGGAGACCCGGAGGTCCCCTTCACTGACGGATTTGGCAAATTCACGGCGACTCCTAGCCTTGCCGGGATCCGAAAGGCCCCTGCCAATGGTGCTGGCTTCTCTTCGTATACCGCTCCGGTACCGCCGGGCCACCACCCGTCCACGGTCCTTTCGGCAACCTCCAAGTAGCCTCTCCTGCAGACAGTCACCGCCGTCTGCTGACCTTGCTGTTCTCAGTCCTGCTCTGGCAGGTGAGCATTCACATCCCGCCGGGCTATAAACACTTCGGCCTCCAGGCCCGGTTCATAAATAAATCCATAGCCCCGGCGGACATCAAACCGCCTCACCTGCCCTTCATACAGCGGGCCCCGGACCCGGAAGGTAGCTTGTCTCAGGCTCTCCTTCTCCCGGATTGTACGGGCCACCATCTCTGCCTTCTTTCTTTCTCTCTCACCGATTTCCAGGCCCAACGGTACCAGCTCCCTGTCCCAGTACGGTGCTGCTGCGAGCTCCGGCGCACGGGTCGGGCCCCGCGGGACATTTTGGACGCTGCCCACTGTTAGGGATCTGGACGGCAGGTCCCACGGTGTCTTGGCTTTGGACGCCGCCTTGCAGCGGCAACCCGGCGCAACCTCAGCCGAGGTGTGGGGGATGGGCACAGGGGCTTTCCTCTCCTGGGCCTTCGGCACGGAGCGGGCTACCGGCTCCGGCTCGGGGGACTTCTCGGGGGATGCCTCCGGTTCAGACTTCGGGGCTTTCCACGGCAGCACCTCCGGTTTGCTACGGGCTCCGGCTACAGGTCGGCCCGCCGGGGCGGGTATGCTGGGTATCGCTACCGGTTGCGGTGGCAGCGGGCCTAGTGGCGGGGTCACGGCTTCCGAGACGGGTGGCGAGCGAGGTAACAGGGCGAGAGGGTTTAGACCGGGTCCCGCAGCCGCAATGATCGGCCCTTCAAGGGCATCGGGGCGTGGGTCACCCACCCTCCCTTCCTCAGCTTCCTCCTCGCGTCTCCGCACGGTCGCTATGACATCCGCCATGTCGGTCTCCCACTCCTCCATGAGGAGCTGCATTTTAACCTGCAGCCTCTGGTAGAGCTGCACGGTCCGGATCTCCACCCACGCCGCAGTTCCCGGCGCGGGGGCTACGGTGCTTCGGGACGGCATCCACATGCTGCTGGCGGCTTCTTCCAGGAACAGGGTGGCTGCAGAGTCCTGGCGTCCCTGCTTTTATAGCCGCGGCTACATGTACTCAGTCGCTATTTCGTCCCCCTTAGCCTCTTTCCGGCCCCTCCTCTATCGGGGCGGGGTTTTGGCCTTCGCGCCTCCGCTACTCGAGAAGACGCTCGAGCGGGAACTCTTCGCGCCAAAGATGGCGACTTCTGAAATTTTCCGGCGGGACACCTCCGGCGGTAACAAGGCGCACCTCTACCAGACGGCAGAGCGGGGCCGGTGGCCGCCGGTGGCGGGGCCGGTGCAGGGCTTGGTGGGGTGCAGGGACGCGGGGGCAGCGCTGTGCCTCACGGCACTGTGGTACTCACTCAGCCTGAGACGGTGACAGTTCTCGGTAAAACACACGGCTGCAAAGACGGTTCCCACGGACGGCTGCTGTTGCTTTTCCCCGGTAGTTGACGGTGACGGTCCCTTTTCCTGCACCTAAGTCTATGTTGGTAGCGATGGGTTCCCACCGGTAACCCGCTCCCCGGCTTGGATATGTGCCGGAGGAGCCCCTCTTTGCCCGCAGGCACTGGCCCTGAGAAACTGGTGCCTTGGCAGTGGCGGTGTCTCTCTCTAACGGTCGGACTGTTGCCTTCAATCGGGACTTGGTTGTTGGGAGACCCAGAGGTCCCCTTCACTGACGGATTTGGCAAATTCACGGCGACTCCTAACCTTGCCGGGATCCGAAAGGCCCCTGCCAATGGTGCTGGCTTCTCTTCGTATACTGCTCCGGTACCGCCGGGCCACCACCCGTCCACGGTCCTTTCGGCAACCTCCAAGTAGCCTCTCCTGCAGACAGTCACCGCCGTCTGCTGACCTTGTTGTTCTCAGTCCGGGGCACACACCCGGACCAACTTCAGGCTTTCTCTACTGTCCCCTTCTCTGTCACTACTCTCACTGTCCTCCTTCTCCTTCCTCTCTTGCTCCTCTACCACTTCACTGTTTACTCCTTCACTTCCACTCTCTATCTCTCTCTAAACTCTTCCTAAACTCATCTGCCTGGTTTTCCCGCCTCCAGGGCTGTGAACTCCTCGGTGGGCGGAGCCAACCGCCTGGCCCACCCCCTAGTGTGGACATCAGCCCCTGGAGGAAGGCAACAAGGATTTTTGTGTAGCTTTGGTGTACCTATCCGGGGTGTAGGGTGTGATGGTGTTAT
Source organism: Anomaloglossus baeobatrachus (assembly GCF_048569485.1). Lineage (NCBI taxonomy): Eukaryota > Metazoa > Chordata > Amphibia > Anura > Aromobatidae > Anomaloglossus > Anomaloglossus baeobatrachus. The sequence continues at coordinate 193,456,887 of NC_134356.1, read as the reverse complement.
GACCTGTGACCCCTGGCTTGCCCAGGGCGTCCCACTTCAGTTCAAAAATGTGTTACAAATTCACAAAGTGTATTGAAATGCAAACACTGAGATTCTGCAAGCAAAATTGGAAAGCAGATTTCCCAAATGTGAAATCAGTCTACTAGCCAAAATTTTATTACAGTAATGGAATTTCATTGGCCAGCCGACAAACGTTATTCTAAGGGAAGACTATGCATTCATCATTGAAGTCCCTGAAGTCACCTAAATGTGTCTAAGGAATCTCCAAATAACTAGGGCTACACACAATTTTGGAGTGTATACAATAAAATTTGACAAGATCTGGCTCATCACATATCTAATTCAATCCAGAGCTGTTTGTTGGAATTTGGGGAAAGGGGTTTGTGAAGGCCACTTGAGTTTCTTCACACCAAACTTAATTAGTCATTACTTTATAAACCTGGCTTTGAACTTCAAGAAAGTGTTGACCCCAAATTGGAGGCTTACAATTGTTTAAAGCAGTCTAGGGTTTGTTTTTTTTTGCCGACGGTGCTCTTAGCCCCCTGCTCCCTGTCTTATACTCATCCTTCATCATCTTCATTGTTATCACCACCGCACCAGACAGCCATGGATCCCCCCTTGGGAGGAGGGGCGACATGACCAAGGGGGAGTTAGGGAGTGATGGGGTTAATAGGGACAGTTTGGTAGGCAGGCCTAATATGGCATTAAGGGGTGGTTTTAGCTTGGGAGGAAGAGGAGGAGTAGGGAAAGGGTTAGTCTGGGAGAGGAGGGGGTTACCTCCTCTTCTTCTTCCGGACGCCAAGAGATCAGCAGCACGAGTCACCATGGCTGATCTCCAGGAACTTCAGCGCCTGATTGCAGCAGCCATTGCAGCGCACGGGCCCCTGGCAGTGCAGACCCACATCAGGGCTGCCGGGGTTAACCCGTCGGCGCTTGCCCCTCGCTCCCCCAGCCGTGGTGTGCGCCAGTCGCGGCCCCCCCGCAGGTATTCCCCGGGTGCGGGGGGGCGAGGAGGAGATGCCAGAGCCCCTCGAGGGACCCTCCGCAGCGGGCCGAGCAGCAGCGCAGTCCGGCTGCTGCTCCCAGCAGCAGCGGGAGGAATCTGCGTTCCAGCCGCGGTGGTCGGGAGGTGGGAGTGGCCAGCGCGGGGCCTACTTCCGGTCCCGGGATCCGGGCTGGATTTCCAGTGACAGCAGCGGCTCCAGGTCGGGAGCGCGCTCGGCGAGGGATGGAGGCCAGCAGTTCCCCCTGCAGTCGGCGGGGGGACCGAGGGGCTGCAGGCGGCGGTAGGTCCAGCGCCAGGGGAGGTCTGTGGTGCCTGACCCTGGCGCGGCAGTGAGCAGGGGTGAGGGCGTGAGCCATGCGGCGACCGCCCGATCACTCAGGACCGCTGTGCAGCCCCCGGATGTGGCGGTGTCCCGTTGGAGCGGGAGGACCCAGCGGCAGGAGGCCTGCAGCGGCCCAGGAGGGCCAGAGGCGGCGACGGCTGGGATCCAGAGCCGGGCGTCCATCAGTCCGCGTCCAGAGTCCCCTGGCAGTCGGCGAGGGGGTGGGCGCGGGCTCAAGAGGTCGAGGCCTGGGGTGCCGGCACGGGGGACAGGACGGTCTCCTGGGCTGTCGCCCCAGGGCAAGAGACGGAGCGGGGACGGCACTGCCCACGCGGCGGCCCGGTTTGGCGGCCGTGGTGGGGGGGGTGCCGCGGCGGCGCCCCCCGGATGTCGGATGGAAGAAGATGTCAGCGGCGAGGATGAGGAGGTCGTGCTGTCGGATGAGTCGGCAGACGGAGGACAGCGAGGCAGCGGTATCGGGGGACGCTGAGCCGCGGTTGGGTGAGACGGCAGCGGGGGCGGCAGGGGCTGCGCTGGCGGGGAGTGTCGGGGGCGGGAGGGCGGCTGTGGACACGGCAGCGCCCGGCGGAGTAGCAGTGTGGAGCCAGTCTGTTGGGGCTGTTGCAGGGGTTGGCGGCGGTTGCCGGGGCTGGGGGGGGGGGCGGCGCAGGCGGCGGCGTGGGTGGGGACGACAGGTCGGGGGGCGGTGGGAGGGGGGGACGGAGCGGGCGCGGCGGAAGGGGGGGGGCGCAGGGGGGAGTGCGGCGGAGGGGGCAAAGGAAAAAGAAAAGGAGAAGGAGGATGAGGTGGTGCGCCTAGATGATAGGGCTAAAAGCAAAGTTTATGTTTGTTTTGAGGGCCCGCTGGGGGCTCATTTAAAGAAGGAGGTGCGGGAAAAAATTTGGAAAGAGGAATATGTGGAGATTTTTTCTCTGCTTCCCCTGGAGAAATTTAATTTGGATAGGGTTAAGCCGAGCGACTCCAAAAAGGAGAAGGACGAGGAGGAAAAGCGCCGTTATAGGCTTATTCCTCGGACTTTTGCAAACTGGTTGCAAGCGTTTGCGATTTTGGCGAGCGTGGTCGGGGAAAAGGAGTCGGAGCATTGTTCGGCCTTGTTTGGTTACATGGATGCAATAGGGGAGGCTTATCGGGTTTATGGCGGGCTGGCGTGGCTGCGTTACGACGAGCAATTCCGGCAGCGGAAGGCGTTGCGGCCGGATATGCGATGGGACCATAAGGATATTTCCTTATGGATGCGACTGATGTCGGCACCGACTCAGCCCTTTCGGGGGGGTGCCGGGGGACCGGGGGCCGGGTCCCCGGCAAGTCAGAAAAAAGGTTTCTGTTGGCAATATAATGAGGGGCAGTGCAGGTTTGGAGCGGCATGCCGCTTTAAGCATGAATGCTCAGGTTGTGGGGGAGGACATAGCCTGTCCAAGTGCTTTAAAAAGGGGAAAGGAAAAGCGGGTGACGGGGTTGGAAAAAGGGATGACGCCGGTGAAGGTAGAAGCGATGGTCCCCTTTTTAAATAGGTATCCGGACGGCGAGGCAGCGGCGTTGTTATGGTTTGGTTTTTCTGATGGTTTCCGTATCCCGTCGGCTGTTAGTCCATCGCCCCCGCCGTACCGTAATTTACGTTCTGCTCGGGATCATGCGGATGTGGTGGTTGAGAAGCTGAGAAAGGAGGTGGTTTTGGGCAGAATGGGCGGTCCTTATGACGCCCCGCCGTGTTTGAAGTTGGTGGTTTCGCCGTTTGGGGTTGTGCCGAAGAAAGAGCTGAACAAATTTCGGCTTATCCATCATTTGTCTTACCCAGAGGGGTTATCGGTGAATGATGGCATTGCACCGGAGTTAGCGGCGGTATATTATGTGTCGTTCGACAAGGCGTTGGACCTGGTCAGGGCTGCGGGTCGGGGGGCGTTGATGGCAAAGGCTGATGTGGAAGCGGCGTTTCGGTTGTTACCGGTTCATCCAGATAGTCAGCATTTGTTAGGTTGCTGGTGGGATGGCAGTTATTATGTTGATCGCTGTTTGCCAATGGGTTGTTCAATTTCGTGTTCGTATTTTGAGGCGTTTAGTTCATTTGTAGAGTGGGTGGTTCGGGATGTGTCTGGGCTGCCGTCCATTATTCACTATTTGGACGATTTTCTTTGTGTTGGGCCGGCGGGTTCAATGGTTTGTGCGGGGTTGTTATTTGCGTTGCAGAAAGTCGCTGACAGCTTCGGAATTCCCTTGGCTCCCGATAAGACGGAAGGCCCGGCGCCTGTGATGCGTTTTTTGGGGATTGAGATTGATTCTATTGCCATGGAATGTAGGTTGCCGGAGGAGAAGGTTCGTAATTTGAGGGCCACGGTGGCAGGGGTGAAGGCGGCAAAGAAGGTGCGGCTTAAGGTGGTGCAGTCCTTGCTTGGGAAATTGAATTTCGCTTGCAGGATTATGCCGATGGGGAGAGTTTTTGCGAGACGTTTGGCAACGGCAGGTGTGCGGTCGCCGACACATTTCGTGCGAATCACGAAGGCGATCAAGGACGATCTTTTGGTATGGGATCAATTTTTGCAGTGTTTCAATGGCCGGGCCCTGGTGATGGAGAAGGTGGCGTCTAACGGGGCGTTACAGCTGTTCACCGATGCGGCTGGGTCGGCAGGGTTTGGGGCCGTGTTTCGAGGTCACTGGTGTGTGGGTCGGTGGCCACAGGCGTGGCGGGAGAGCGGTTTGGTCAGGAATTTGGCTCTGTTGGAGCTATTTCCTATCGTGGTAGCAGTGGAGCTGTGGGGGTCGCGTTTTGCCGGGAAGAAGGTTTGCTTCCATTGTGATAACCAGGCGGTGGTGTTTGCTATTAACAACTTGTCGGCTAAGTCGGAGCCAGTGGTGGTGTTTTTGCGGCATTTAGTGTTGAGATGTCTGCAGCTGAATGTACAGGTGGTGGCAAAGCACGTTCCGGGAGTTGACAATGGGGTGGCTGACGCTTTGTCTTGTTTTCAGTTCAGCAGGTTTCGGGCGCTACTGCCTTGGGCGGACGAAGTCGGAGTGGAGTGTCCCGTGGATTTATGGAATCTGGTGAGGCGGTGATCTCAGAATTGATTCGGAATTCGATGACTGAGGTGACTTGGTGCCGATATGCTAAGGTGTGGGCTGAATGGGAGGAGTTGCTGGGTCGGATGTTTGATGGGGTAAGCGTGGATTACTTGGTGGCATTACTGGCGTTGGTGAGTGTGGATTTCTCGGCCGGGCGATCGGCGTCGGCCGTGGCGCATCGGGTGGCGGTGGTGGCGTTTTGGTTAAAAATGAGAGGGGAACAAGATGTTTCGCAGGATTTTCGTGTTCGACGGGCCTTGCGGGGGTTCCGCCGCGGTGTGCGGGAGAGGGACAAGAGGCGTCCCGTATCGTTTGGTTTGTTGAGGCGGTTGGCGGGGGGCCTGAGCGGCATTTGTGAGTCGGTTTACGAGACTGTTTTGTTTACAACAGCTTTCGGTCTTGCTTTTTATGGGGCTTTCCGGATCGGTGAGTTGGTAAGCCCGTCCAGGGTGACAGGCGGCGGGTTGCTGCTTGAGGATGTGCGAGTGGGCGGTGATCAGGTGGAGTGCCGGATTGGTCGGTCGAAAACGGATCAGCTGGGCCGGGGTAGGTTGGTGGTGTTATACGCGGTCCCGGGGGAGGAGTTGTGCCCAGTACGTTTGGTGGAGCAATTCATGGCCGTGAGGGGTGGTTTACCGGGCCCATTTTTGCGGCACGTGGATGGGTCCTTTTTATCAAGGTTCCAGTTTGTAGCGGTTCTGCGGCGAAGTTTGCGGAATGTGGGGGAGCGCCCGGAGGATTTCGGGTCGCATTCCTTTCGGATAGGGGCAGCTACGGAGGCCGCTCGTTGGGGGCTTGGAGATGAGGTGGTAAAGCGTATTGGTAGATGGGAATCTTCTTGTTTTCGGCGGTACGTGAGGCCGCAGCTGTTGTAGCATTATGGTAACTTTGGTCTAGGTACAGGTGGTCTGGCGGTTTGGAAGTGGTTTATATATTTAAAAAAAAAAAAAAAAGAGGGGGGAATGTACAAGTGTTAGAGGACGGAGGTAGAATGGTTTTTTCTGAGAGGCGTTGATGGTGGTGATGTTATTGGTTTTTAATTTCTGTTTTCGTTGTCTTTCTTTGTTGTAGGGATGTGCCTAATCTGGATTCTGGGGCATTCCTTCGTGTTCTGGGGTGCTCGGCGGGCGGCGGTTCGCCTGAATGGTCGGCAGCTAGGGCTGGATCGTGGGCAGGCGACTGTTCGGTGGATCGGTGTTCGGGGCATGGAGTGGGGCAGGGTGGTCCCAGAATTTGGTCGTTATTGTAAGGTTGACCGGCCTCCGGATGTGCTGGTATTACACGTGGGAGGTAATGATCTGGGAGTCCGGGCGTCACGGGATCTGATCCGGGATATAAAGATTGACTTACTGCGGTTGTGGAAGCAGTACCCGGGTTTGATTGTCGTGTGGTCAGACATAGTGACCAGGTTGTCGTGGAGGGGGGCTCGGTCGGTGGAAAAGGTCAATAAGGCCAGGGCCCAGGTAAATCGGGTGGTTGCCAGGTTTGTGATCAGGAACGGTGGGATTGTGGTGAGGCACAGGGAGTTGGAGCCGGCAGATTGGCGGTTTCGGAGGGGTGACGGAGTGCACCTCAACGACATTGGAGTGGATTTATGGGCATTGGGCCTGCAGGATGGTGTTGAGCGAGCTTTTGGTGTGTGGCGGGTCCAGGCCACGTAAGGTGTCACGTGGTCTGTCCTGTGGCGGGGGGGGGGGTAGGTCTGGTCCAGAGGTTGGAAGTGACTGGTAACTGGACCGGGAGTCATTGTCTCGGTATGGTGGCTCTCGGTTCCGGGATGTGGCAGGCACGGGGTTCTGCCAAAGTGTGGGGGTGTCAATCCGTGGGTGATTGGCACCTCGTCTCTGGGTCGGTGTGTTGCGGCCAGGGGCAAGGGGAGTAGTAGTTATGGAGTGGGCCTGCCCCCGGGAGGGTCATGTAATTGGCATTGTCTATTGTTATCTGTGTGTTGTTTTGGGTCGCCCGTTGGACGGCGTCCCTAAGGTGCTTAGTTTGTGAACAATAGGCAATAAAAGGCTGCTGTGGCCATTTTGAACCAAGTCGCATGCAGTCCGTGTGTTTATCTATATATATAATTGCCTTATTCTGTCTGTCTGTCTGTCTGTCATGCTCCAAAATTGTGTCACCGTGACAGTGTCACCGTGACATGTCCTTACGGTGACACAAAGCTGATTGGCCGCTGGGCTCGCCATGGCCCCGCCCCCCCACACCGATTGGCCGCTCGCCCAGGCTGCGCCCCCACACGGATTGGCCAGCCGCTCGCCCAGCCTCCGCCCCCCCCACAGATTGGCCTCTCACCCCGGCACCCTGCAGGCATTGGCAATTCGGCCACGCCACGCCCCGCCCCCCTCACGCAACGCACGTTAGCTCTGGCCCCGCCCACCTCCCCCCGCGCATTCCCCAAACTGACAGGGCTGTCACGGAGGTGAGTACAGTACTCCCCCCCCCCCCCTCTCCCCCCCTGCGCATTCCCCGAACTGACACGGCTGTTAAGGGGGGTGAGTACTGTACTCCCCCCCCCCCCCCCATCCCCCATCCCCCGCTCGCACGGGAGTGGTGTGGGCTCCCCTGCGAGCGGGGGACGGGATACGTTGGCATGGTTACAAGCGCATCGAGGTCCTGTAGCGGCGGAAGATCCACATGCACACACACACACACACACACACACACATCAGCTCACACTCACTCTCACACTCACTCTCACACACACCTCACACACACCTCACATCGCATCCACACACTCACAGCATCCTGGGATATCGCTTGCTTCTCGGCCTCGATACTGTGCTGTTGTGACCTTCCAGGACCTGACGGAGGATCACATGGCCAGAAGCATGTGGTATCTCCGGATGTTGTGACTGTGAGCGCGTATGTGCGATATCGTCAGTGTCTGTGTGTGTGAGTGTATGCGATCGGGTGTGTGTGAGTGGATGCGATCGTGTGTGTGAGTGGATGCGATCGTGTGTGTGAGTGTCGGGATCGGGTGTGTGTGAGTGGATGCGATCGTGTGTGTGAGTGTCGCCAGAGGAGGGGACAGAGAGGGGCTGAGGCTGGGGACAGAGACGGGCTGAGGCTGGGGACAGAGACGGGCTGAGGCTGGGGACAGAGACGGGCTGAGGCTGGGGACAGAGACGGGCTGAGGCTGGGGACAGAGACGGGCTGAGGCTGGGGACAGAGACGGGCTGAGGCTGGGGACAGAGACGGGCTGAGGCTGGGGACAGAGACGGGCTGAGGCTGGGGACAGAGACGGGCTGAGGCTGGGGACAGAGACGGGCTGAGGCTGGGGACAGAAGGCTGATGCTGCGGGTAGAGAGGCTGATGCTGGTGCAGCATGGGGGATGGATTACAATGGGGGGTGCGCAGCATGGGGGATGGAGCACGTTTGGGAGTGCGCAGCATGGGGAATGGAGCACGTTTGGGAGTGCGCAGCATGGCGGATGGAGCACGTTTGGGAGTGCGCAGCATGGCGGATGGAGCACGTTTGGGAGTGCGCAGCATGGCGGATGGAGCACGTTTGGGAGTGCGCAGCATGGCGGATGGAGCACGTTTGGGAGTGCGCAGCATGGCGGATGGAGCACGTTTGGGAGTGCGCAGCATGGCGGATGGAGCACGTTTGGGAGTGCGCAGCATGGCGGATGGAGCACGTTTGGGAGTGCGCAGCATGGCGGATGGAGCACGTTTGGGAGTGCGCAGCATGGCGGATGGAGCACGTTTGGGAGTGCGCAGCATGGCGGATGGAGCACGTTTGGGAGTGCGCAGCATGGCGGATGGAGCACGTTTGGGAGTGCGCAGCCTGGCGGATGGAGCACGTTTGGGAGTGCGCAGCCTGGCGGATGGAGCACGTTTGGGAGTGCGCAGCCTGGCGGATGGAGCACGTTTGGGAGTGCGCAGCCTGGCGGATGGAGCACGTTTGGGAGTGCGCAGCCTGGCGGATGGTGCACGTTTGGGAGTGCGCAGCATGGCGGATGGTGCACGTTTGGGAGTGCGCAGCATGGCGGATGGTGCACGTTTGGGAGTGCGCAGCATGGCGGATGGTGCACGTTTGGGAGTGCGCAGCATGGCGGATGGAGCACGATGGGAAGTGCACAACACACCACACACACACACACACACACACACACACACACACACACACACTGGGAACCACAAACAACTGCCCTACACAGACACCTACACACACAGACAACGCTGCACACACACAACACCCAACACACAAACACCGCGGCACACACAAATATACGCACATACCGCACAACACACACATTGCACAAAACATACCTCCCCCCAAAACACACCACACACACACAAACCGCGCAACACACAACGCTACAGACACACAGCGCTCCACAAACAACGCAACACACATACAACACCGCTCTCACCCCCGTCACACCCAGACAACACCCAGAACATGTACAGCGCCTACACAAACACTTGGTAACTACACACAACATATATATATATAACAAAAATCATACATGAACTACACAATACGTAAATTCTAGAATACCCGATGCGTAGAATCGGGCCACCTTCTAGTTTATAGTATAAGGGGTTTGGTAGTACAGACATCACGACCGGAGAATACTCCCTCAGCTGGTCATGTCGGTTTCTAACATTTTGTGACCTGCCAGCTACTCTAGTGTTTCATGGAGCATGCCGGAGGTCTCAACTCAATACAGATCTGTGAGAGCCTTCTTATGGCCTTGTTCTCTCCCTCAGATTTACGTAGAGAGATTTTGATGTAACTTCTGATTTCCAGTCACTTATGGTCACAAGATCAAGCTGGAAGACTGGAGTGATGCCAAAAAAGATGAACACACCGAAGGGTAAGTATAAAGTCCAATAACATTATTCCTCTGCTACCAAACTTTCCAGTAGACACTTGGCATTCTTGCAGGTCACTTTCTTCTGGCATCTGCATCCTGGTGACATATTTTTCTCAAGGAATCTGACCATCCACATGATATACAAAAAAGTGATTAATTAGACATGAAAAAGTGATTCATCAGACACGATTCCAGTTCTGATTCTCATGTGATGTTTGAAGGAGCTTTCAGCAGTGGCCACTGGTCAGCAATAACATTCAAACCTTTGCATACCCATACAATGGAAACTATGATATAATGTGTGGTTTATATACAGTATATATCTGATATCATAGCTGAAATTAACTTTTTGATCAATTGATGCTGCAGTAGTTGTTTCATTTCATCAAATGAGAAAGGCTAGCCTTGCCTTCCTATGCACATCAGTGAGCCTTGGTTGCCCATAACTGATGTAAGTTCACCTGCAGTCCTTCCTTACACATATTTTCAGCTAACACTAACCACTGTATACTGTAAAACATCACATAAAATTTTGAACCAGTCAACTAATGAACACAATTTGTCCTTTGTATGGATGAGAGAACCCGAACTGTAAAGTTCAGGGTTCACATCAAGCACCAGGTGTCCAGGTCTTGGACTTAAACACGGACTTCCAACCAGATGTCCGTGATATTGTTCAGGTTCGCCAACAAAATAAAGCTTGTTGAAAGGCTGCAGCATAGCTAATCAACAAGCTGTTAGGCTGTGGGCACTTCTGAGCCATTGCGGTCAGTTCAAGTATTGGCATGGCTGTAATTTGCCAGCGCACCACTTGACCTTACCTGTATAACTGTGTGAAGATCAGATAACAGGTTGCACACACATTTTGCGTTCCGATCCTTGTGCAGTGAAGAGTGCTCTACTACTGGCTGCTTTAATCAGCTCTAATATTGCCTGGTACAAAAAGCTCAAATATAGCCTGCTCCATTACTGCTCTAATACCACCTGGTGAAATACTGCTGTAATAACGGCTGCTTTAATCAACTCTAAGGCTATGTGCGCACGTTGTGTACTAGCCCTGCAGAAATTTCTGCAGCGATCTGAAGAGCACACGTGCGCTTCAAATCGCTGCAGAAAATGTCCGTAGAAAAAAATAAAAAAAGCAGATTCCATGCGCTCTGCCTGCAGCTCCTGCCATAGACAGAGCAGGAGCTGCCGGCAAAGCGCACGGAAGAAGTGACATGAAGCGCTGCGCTCTAAAACGCCACGTGCGCACGGCCCCTGCACAATCTCCATAGATTATGCAGGGGACGCAGGACGCATGCAGTTACGCTGCGCTACAAAGCGCAGCGTAACTGCATGAATTACGCACACGTGCGCACATAGCCTAATACTGTCTGATGCAAAAAGCTGGAATGTAGCCTGGTCTGCTACTGCTCCAATACCACCTGGTGCAACACTGTTCTAATACTGCTCATTGAAAACATCTTTAATATCGGCTTCTTTAATCCGCTCTAATACCACCTGGGGCAAACAGCTCAAATATAGCCTGCTGCACCACTGCTCTTATACTGCCTAGTACAAAACTGCTGTAATAACAGCTGCTTTAATAAGCTCTAATACCACATAGTGCAAACAGCTCAGATATAGCCTGGTACACTACTGCTCTAAGGTCGCCTGGTGCAATACTGCTCTTATACGGCCTATTCAATACTAGTCTAATACAGCCTGGTGCAATACTGCTCTAATATGGCCTGGTGCAATGCTTGTCTAATATGGCCTGGTTCAAACAGATGTAATACTGGCTGTTTTAGGCTGCTTTCAAACATCCGTTTTTTGCTGTGCGGCACAATCCAGCTCTTTGCAGAAAAAACGCAACCGTTTTTTTTTTTTACGCCGGTTGCGTTTTTCCTGCATAGACTTTCATTAGTGCCGGATTGTGCCGCATGGCCTTGCGTTCGGTCCAGTTTTTGCAGGATGCGGCATATTTAGCCCATGCGGCGGCCGGGTGGAACGTTGCCTGGCACGTTTTTTGGTCCGGCAACAAAAACCGCATCGTGCCGCATCCGGCTGATGCGGGGCTTTTTCCAATGCATGCCTATGGACGCCGGATGCGGCGCGATGCGGCAAAAACCGCATCCGGCCGCCACATGCGGTTTTTTGCACTGCGCATGCTCAGTAGCGTGCCGCAACCGGCAGAAAACAGATGGGCCGCATGTAAAAACGTATGCAAAGGATGCGTTTTTTTTCGCCGCATCCGTTGCATAGGTTTTAGAGCCGGATTTATCCGCACTGCTAAAACCGGATGTGTGAAAGCAACCTTTATCAGCTCTAATACCTCCTGGTGCAAACAGCTCAAATACACCCTGATGCACTACTGCTCAATTACCACCTGGTTCACTACTTCTCTAATACTTCCTGGTATATTAATGCTTCATATATCACTTGGTGCAATTGAGTCACCCACCACAGCGCTGCAGCGGTCGCCTGCGGGACACTGTGGGGACTTCTCTGTAGGGACCCTTTGGCAACAGGGATGTCAGTTTCACTTGTATAGGAGTCGTGACACCACTCTCGGTTTTGCGATCAGGGCCATGGGGGTCTGCCACTGCAGTTTAACGAGCGTCTGGGGCTGATGGTGTCTGCAGTCTGGTGTTATGGCCTCATGAGAGCGAGGCTGACCCCAGGGCCTCTGGTATATGCGTGTGGAACCACGGGTCATAGAATAACTCAGTCGCAGTCCAGAAAGTCTTTTAACTTGTTTACTCACTTTTAGTTGGTTGGTGAGATACCCGGGCGATGTTGAGATTATACCAGGTGGAACCAGGAATTCCTGCAGGCCGTTCTGAGGGTAGCTATTAACTCGCCTTCCTTGCACTTCTTTTGTTTTGGATAACCCCTAACTTGCAGTATCATGGGATTCATCCAGGGAAAGTCGCTACTGCCTATCCTTCCATTTCTGGCCTGTTTGCCGGCAGCATGGACCAGGTGAGATGGCTTCTGGCCCTATCTCCTTATGGGTCTGTCGCGGGCGGTGAGGAGGGTGCCGGCACCTCGCTCACCCCTCTGCTCGGGTCCGGCTGCTGCTGCTCAGTGGTGGCTCGAGCGGTGGGCCGGATCCCGGGGGTCTCGAGCGGCGCTCCTCGCCCGTGAGTGAAAGGGGAATTTTGGGTGTGGGGATGGTTTATTGTCCGTGACGCCACCCATCCGTGATTTGTTGGCACCACCGCTGCTCTGTATGGGGATCCCGGGAAGGATGGTATGGAGCAGCCAGTTGTTGTGTTGTCCCTCCGTGGGTAGGGGTTGGTGATCCCGGGGCCCAGTGATGAGTTGGGAGATGCAGGGCTTGGTGGGAGCAGGGACGCGGGGGCAGCGCGGTGCCTTGCGGCACTGTGGTACTCACTCAGCCTGAGACGTTGACACAGTTTTACGGTAAACCACACGGCTGGAAAGACGGTTCCCACGGACGGCTGCACTTGCTCTCCCAGCAGGTAACGGTGATGTCCCTCTGACCTGCACCTGTGTTTCTGTGTTGGTAGCGATGGGTTCCCACCGGTAACCCGCTCCCCGGCTTGGATATGGGCCGGAGGAGCCCTACTTTGCCCGCAGACGCTGGCCCCGAGGAACTGGTGCCCTGGCGGTGTTCCTCCTTAATGGTTGGACTTTTGCCTTCAGTCGGGACTTGGCTGCTGGGGGATCGATGTCCCCTTCACTGACGGATTTGGCAAATTATGGCGACTCCTAGCCTTGCCGGGGTCCGAGAGGCCCCTGCCCTGGTGCTGACTGTCCTTCGTATACTGCTCCAGACCGCCGGGCCACTACCCGTCCGCGGTCCTTCCAGCAACCTCCGAGCAGTCCCCCTCCAGACGATCACCGCTGTTGCTGACCTTGCTGACACTGTCCTGCACTTAGCCGGACCAACTTCAGGTCTGTCTACGCTCACTTTTACTCTTTTCTTCTTTGCTTCACTGTTTACTCAAGCTCTTCCCTGAGCTGACTGACTGGTTCCTCCCGCCTCCAGAGCTGTGAACTCCTCGGTGGGCGAAGCCAACCGCCTGGCCCACCCCCTGGTGTGAACATCAGCCCCTGGAGGAAGGCAACAAGGATTTGAGTAGCTTTGTTGTTCCTAACTGGGATGTAGGGTGTGGTGGTGTGTTGACCTGTGACCCCTGGCTTGCCCAGGGCGTCACAGGTCCCCCTGTTGCTGCTGAGACTCGAGCTCTGTATCCTTGGTGAGGAACCTCTAGTCCCCTCACTGGCAGGTTTAGCAGATCAGTAAATCGATGTCTGGCTCTAGGGACCTGTTCCCTGTGCGTGTCCAATCACCAGTAATCCCCATACTCGACTGCCTCTCTTCAGGTGTCTTTCAGGCTGACTTTCTGGTCACTGTACTCCCCCGCTAACAGCTACCACACCTGCAGGGTCTGACTAGCGTGGCTGTATGTCTGCTTCCTTCAGCAACTTCTGTACACTGCTCCAGACTGGCTTGCTCCTCCTCCTATTCTGACTGCCACTGCAACCTAGCTTCCAGCCCCTCCCCTACGCCCCTTGCAGAGAATTGAAAGCTAACCTCTTCCAGAGGCTACTCAAGGGTCCCTTCTAAAGGTGTGGGAGATCTGGTTGCTATGTGTCTGTGTGTACACACCTCATTCTAGCATTTTGGAATTACCTGTAAGCACTGTCCCAGCATGGATGCAGTACTCTGTGGTGCCTGACCAGGTCAGGGGCGCCACACAATACTAGTCTAATATGGCCTGGTGCAATACCAGTCTAATACGGCCTGCTGCAAACAGCTGTAATATTGACTGTTTTATTAGCTCCAATATGGCCTGGTACAAACAGCTTGAATATACCCTGATGCACTTTTGCTCTAATACTACCTGGTGCAATACTGCTCTAATATGGCCTGGTGCACTACTACCCTAATACTGCCTGTTGCAAACAACTGTAATACTGGCTGCTTTATTCAGCTCTAGTAATGTCTGGTGCAAGCAGATCAAATATAGCCTGCTGCACTACAGCTCCTACACTGCCTGGTGCAAACAGCTGTAATACTGGCTGCTTTAATCAGGTCTAATAGCACCTGGTGCAAACAGCTCGAATATAGCCAGGTGCACTACTGGTCTAATATGGCCTGGTGCAAGCAATACTGCTCTAACACCATCTGTATGAAGCAGATGTAATATCATCTGCTTTAATCAGCTCTAATACCACTCTGGATGGTGGGAATGAATTGCAGGGAGAGTGCAGGCTCGCTGGTAGCAGGGGCTGATCAGATACTCACTCAAAAGGAAAGCAGACGCTGAAAATGCGGTAAACCAAGTCTCTGGGTGCCGCTGACCTATTGGGGGAGCTTGTCCGGGTTCCGTCCCAAGTAGTACTGCCTGATGGTCCGAAGCCTGCCTCCATGCACAACTTTTAGTAGTGTCCAAGTGGCCTGTAAGCTTGAAGCTGTCCCGGCCCCGCTCCCCACTATGGGTAGTAGAGGAGCTTGCTCTCAGGAGCTCACGCTTGGAATTTCAGTGGGCTGCTTTGTTTGGAAAGGCCTATCTCCCTCATTGCGGTAGTGCCCCCGATCTCTGAGCTTCGTGGGGACAGTCCATAAAGGCCCTATCCTCCGGCAGGTTAATTGCCGGGTTGCTTGAAGCCTCTTCCCGACCTAGGGTCCAGTACTCCGACGTGCTTTAGGTCCCAGACCGGCTATTGGACTGCAACTGCTGGCCGTCCTCCAAGACTAAGCCAGGCACCCAGTCCCAATATCCCGCGACCGGGTCACCGGCTCCTCCGGGTCCAGACGACTGTCTGCAACCAAATCTTCTCCTCCCAGGGAGCCACACGCTCTCTCCTAGCTCCTCATTGCTCGAGGGCTACCACTCAACTGACTTGTCACCTCCCACCTTCCTGCCTGACCCCTATGTGGGCGGCCCTATTCCAGCTTATCAGCCCACTGTGTGCCTGACAGGGTGTGGTGCGAGGTGTGATTGGGATTTTTGGAGGCTGATGGAGAGAGAGTGCTTCAAATTGGGAACCCAGAACCATGGGAGGTTGAGTCCTGCACTGGGAGATAAAGAGCGTGTAGTACCCTGTGACGACATGACTAGTACAGGGGCGTCACAGTACAATACTGCTGTAATACTGGTTGCTTTAATCAGCTCTAATACCGCCTGATGCAAACAGCTCGAATGTAGCCTGGTACACTACTGTTTTAATACCACTTATTGCAATACTAGTCCAATACGGTCTGCTGCAATACTGCTCCAATACGCCTGGTGCAAACAACTGTAATATCGACTATTTTAATCAGCTCTAATGCTGCCTGGTACAAACAGCTTGAATATACCTTGATGCACTTTTGCTCTAGTATTACCTGGAGCAATAGTGCTGTAATGTGGCCTGGTGCACTACTACCATAATACTGTCTGTTGCAAGCAACTGTAATACCGGCTGCTTTAATCAGCTCTAAAGCCTGCTTTACACCATACGATCCAGCATACGATATCGTATGCGATCCTACCCGCCCCCATTGTATGTGCCGCACGTTCAATTTGTTGAACGTGTCGCACAAACGAATAACCCCCCATCCATATGACCTCGATGTGGGTAGCGAACATCCACTTCCTGGAGTGGGAGGGACGTTCAGCGTCACATCGATGTCACGCAGCAGCTGGCCAATAGAAGCGGAGGGGTGGAGATGAGCGGGACGTAAACATCTCGCCCACCTTCTTCCTTCCGCATTGCCGTCGGGAGCCGCAGGACGTAGGTAAGATCTGTTCATCGTTCCCGGGGTGTCGCACACTGCGATGTGTGCTACCCCGGGTGTTATGATCCGGAACCATGGAAGATCACCACAAATCATCGGCACAAAGGTGACAAGAGCCTTGGCAACTAATCTGGCCGCCATCCCCTTACTAACCAACACAACTAGAAGTAGCCGAGGGGTGAACCAACATCCTGTGCACCGCGAACCCAGCCGGAGAACTAACTATCCTAAAGGTAGGAAAGATGAATAACTCTCTGCCTCAGAAAATAGACAAGAATAGCAAGCCCCCCACATTCAAAGACTGCGGTGATATAGGAAAAACACAATACACAGGTAGATGACAGGATTAGCAAAAGGTGAGGCCCCCACTGACTAAAATAGGAAAGGACAGGAAAGGGACTGATGGTAACCAGAGAAAAACCCCTGCAAAATACCAACTTCCTGATAGTACAAAAAGGCCCTCAGATCGCTCGATCTGAACTCCGTCCTATACCAGGTGCCCTTGTCATACCAATGAACAGAAAACAAGAATTATAACAAATTCAACAAGCCACAAACACATGGACCCAAAGGAGCTAAACTCCACACAGAACTGCAGGGAGTTCCTCAACAATCCACTGAGGGGGAAAATCCCTGGAAGGAAATAAACTGAAACCAACCACAACAAATGACAAACCCAGATAAGCAAAAGAACCAGGCAATAAATAAAGAGCAAGAACTTACCTGGAGTGGATGAAATGTAGAGCAGGATTAAGCAGGCTGGAGATACAAAGAACAACTGACATCCGGCAACAGCCTGCAATCAGACCAGGACTTAAATAAGCAGAGAGTTAAGAAAGGAAACACCCACTGCACAACCCACCTGGTCTCTGTCCAAACCCTTCCTGGCCACCAGAGGGAGCCTCCCAGCAGCCAAGACATAACTAACATTCACAACAGTATCCCCCCTTGAGGAGGGGGTCACCGAACCCTCACCCACGCCACCGGGTCGCTCGGGATGAGCATGATGGAAGGCGCGAACCAACCTGTCCGCATGAATGTCAGAAGCCACAACCCAAGAGTTATCCTCCTGCCCATAACCCTTCCATTTCACAAGGTACTGAAGCTGACGCCTATTGCGACGGGAATCCAGAATTTGTTCAACATCATACTACAGATCCCCTTGTACCAAAACAGGGTCAGGAGCTGCCGGCTCCACATGTTTCTTGAACAAGGACTTATGGAAGACATTGTGAATCTTAAATGACGCAGGCAGAGTCAAACGGAAAGATACAGGATTAATAATCTCCGAAATCTTATAAGGTCCAATAAATCTGGGCTTAAATTTAGGAGACGGAACTCTCATAGGAATATTTTTAGAGGACAACCACAACATGTCCCCTACTTTAAACTGGGGACCAACAGTCCGACGCCGGTTGGCAAACTTTTGGGCAGTTTCTTGGGACTGAAAGAATTTATCCACTACCTTCCCCCAAATCTGCTGCATTCTGGCGACCACCGAATCCACCCCCGGAGAGTCAGACGCCTCAAGCTGCCCTGAGAGGAACCTAGGGTGATACCCAAAATTGCATAAAAAGGGGGACACCAACGTGGTAGAGCTAGCTCTATTGTTAAGGGCAAATTCAGCCAAAGGCAAAAACGAAACCCAGTCATCCTGATCCGAAGAAACAAAAACACTGTAAATAGGTCTCCAGGGTCTGGTTAGCCCTTTCAGTCTGACCGTTGGTCTGAGGATGAAACGCCGAGGAGAAAGACAGCTGAACACCCAATTTGGAGCAAAAAATCCTCCAAAACCTGGATACAAACTGCACCCCTCTGTCAGAAACAATGTTTTCGGGAATACGATGCAAACGGACAACATGTTGCAAAAACAAAGGCACCAACTCTAATGAAGACGGCAACTTAGATAGGAGAACCAAGTGGACCATCTTGGAGAATCTGTCACAGATCACCCAAATCACAGTCATTTTCTGAGAGACGGGAAGCTCTGAAATAAAATCCATAGAGATGTGCGTCCAAGGTTTCTTAGGTACAGGCAAAGGCAATAATAGCCCACTAAAACGTGAACAACAGGGCTTGGACCTAGAACAAACTCCACACGACTGCACAAAACGACGGACATCTCGGGACAGGGAAGGCCACCAAAAAGAGCGTCTCACAAGATCCCGAGTACCAAAAATGCCAGGATGACCCGCCAAAACAGAGCAATGAACCTCAGAGACAACTCGGTCTCTCCATTGGTCTGGGACAAACAGTTTCCCTGTAGGACATCTCTCAGGTTTATCCCCCTGAAATTCCGCCAGTGCCAACCGCAGATCAGGCGAAATAGCCGAGAAAACTACACCATCATTCAGGATAGTAGACGGTTCGACAACCTCCAAAGAGTCAGCGCAGAAACTCCTGGAAAGGGCATCGGCCTTAACATTCTTGGTGCCCGGCAAAAAAAGAGACCACAAAATTAAACCAGGTAAAAAACAAAGCCCACCTGGCCTGCCGAGGATTCAACCTCTTGGCCGTTTCCAGATAGATGAGATTCTTGTGGTCCGTAAGCACCACAACTTGATGCCTAGCCCCCTCCAACCAATGCCTCCACTCTTCAAATGCCCACTTCATAGCCAATAATTCCCGGTTCCCCACATCATAATTCTGTTCAGAAGGAGCAAACTTCCGAGAGAAAAAGGCACAGGGCTTAAGTTTACCCGAAGTAGCGTCTCGTTGAGACAGAACAGCACCTGCTCCGATCTCTGAGGCATCGATCTCAACTTGAAATGGGCGAGACACATCAGGTTGCTGCAGAACTGGGGCAGAAGTGAATCGCCTTTTAAGCTCCTGGAAGGCCACAATAGCATCAGGGGTCCAATGCTCAGAATCAGCTCCCTTCTTTGTCAAATCTGTCAGAGGTTTGACAATGGCAGAAAAATTGGCTATAAATTTACGGTAAAAATTAGCAAACCCCAAAAACCGCTGCAGGGATTTTAGAGAAGTCGGTTGCACCCAGTCGTAAATAGCCTGAACCTTAACCGGGTCCATTTCAATAGCGGAGGGAGACAGGATGAAGCCCAAAAAGGAAATCCTTTGCACCCCAAAGAGGCACTTTGACCCCTTAACGTACAGTGCATTATCCTTAAGTATCTGAAAAACATCCCGTACTTGCCCCACATGAGAGTCCCAATCATCAGAAAAAAAAAATCAAGATGTCATCCAAATACACAATCAAAAATTTACCAATAAGGTCCCGAAAAATATCATTCATGAAGGCCTGGAAGACGGAGGGTGCATTAGTGAGCCCAAAAGGCATCACTAGGTACTCAAAATGCCCCTCAGGAGTATTAAAAGCCGTCTTCCATTCATCACCCTCCTTAATACGGATGAGATTATACGCACCCTTGAGATCCAGTTTCGTAAACCATTTGGCACTCTGCACTCTAGAAAACAGATCAGACATCAGAGGCAAATTGTACTGATATTTGACTGTAATTTTATTAAGAAGATGGTAATCAATACAAGGCCTCAACTAACCATCTTTCTTAGCAACAAAGAAGAAGCCAGCACCCAAAGGAGAAGATGAGGGCCGAATGTGCCCCTTCTCCAATGATTCTCTGATGTATGACCGCATGGCATCATGTTCAGGCACAGACAAGTTGAAAATCCGCCCCTTGGGAAATTTACAACCGGGCACCAACTCAATGGCACAGTCACAGTCCCGGTGTGGGGGCAGAGAATCAGATTCCTGGTCATTAAATACATCACGGAAATCAGACAAGAAAGCCAGAACATCAACTGCCTGAGCAGACGTGGATGACACGGAAAGGTCCTGATGCAAACCTTGACAACCCCAACTAACTACCGACAAGGATCTCCAGTCAAGAACCAGATTATAGGTCTGCAACCACGGAAATCCCAGTACCAAGGTATCCTGTAGATTATGCAATACTAAAAATGTACAAGTTTCCTGATGCGCTGGTGCAACTCTCATAGGCACCTGGGTCCAAAATTGGGGTTTATGTTCTGCCAAAGGGATCAATGCCCCTTAAAGGAATAGGAGTTTGCAAAGGAACCATGGGAAAACCACAATCCCTAGCAAACCCAAAATCCATCAAATTGAGCGCTGCCCCTGAGTCCACAAAGGCAAATGCAGAAAAGGAAGACAATGAGCAAATCAATGTGACAGACAAAAGAAACTTTGGTTGCAAAGAACCCCCAGTAACAGAAGTAGCCAATCTCCTTTCACGTTTAGGGCAGACAGAGATGTTATGAGAAGCGTCTCCACAATAGAAGCACAGTCTATTCTTCTGACTGAACCTCTGCCGACTAGTATTAGAAAGGACCCAATCACACTCCATAGGCTCCAAAGGCTGTTCCACAGGCACAAAACCAGCAGGTATCTTCCTGCGCTCACGTAAACGCCTATCAATCTGAATGGCCAAGGTCATAGAGGCATCAAGACCAGAAGGGACGGGAAATCCTACCATTACATCCTTCACAGCATCAGCAATACCCTTGCGAAAAAGAGCCGCAAGCGCATCATCATTCCATTTGGTAAGGACCGCCCACTTACGAAATTTCTGACAAAACGTTTCTGCAGAATCCAAACCCTGAGTTAAGGACAAGACCTTTTCTGCTTGGTCCACAATATTGGGTTCGTCATATAATAATCCCAAGGCCTGAAAAAAGGAGTCCACATCACTGAGAATCGGATCATCAGATGCTAAAGAGAAGGCCCAGTCCTGAGGGTCACCACGCAGCAAGGAGATGACAATCTTAACCTGCTATACGGGAGTCCCTGAGGACTTAGGGCGCAGGTCAAAAAATAATTTACAATTATTTTTGAAGCTCAAAAATCTCGACCTATCTCCCGAAAAAAATTCAGGAACGGGAATTTTAGGCTCTGCAAGGGGAGTCTGTGCAAGATAAGACTCTATACGACGAACCTTAGCATCAAGATGAGCAACACGCTCACCCAATTCATGCATGCTAGACAAAAGAAATCTTCCACAGAACCCAAAGAAGAAGAGGAAAAACACCAAAGAAAAAAAAAAAAAAAATTCTCAGCAGCTTTTTTTTTTTTCCTTCTTAAGAGTACCCTTTAAATTTGTTTGGCTGGATGTACAGTTATGATCCGGAACCATGGAAGATCACCACAAATCATCGGCAAAAAGGTGACAAGAGCCTTGGCAACTAATCTGGCCGCCATCCCCTTACTAACCAACACAACTAGAAGTAGCCGAGGGGTGAACTAACATCCTGTGCACCGCGAACCCAGCCGGAGAACTAACTATCCTAAAGGTAGGAAAGATGAATAACTCTCTGCCTCAGAAAATAGACAAGAATAGCAAGCCCCCCACATTCAAAGACTGCGGTGATATAGGAAAAACACAATACACAGATAGATGACAGGATTAGCAAAAGGTGAGGCCCTACTGACTAAATAGGACAGGATAGGAAAGGGACTGATGGTAGCCAGAGAAAAACCCTGCAAAATACCAACTTCCTGATAGTACAAAAAGGCCCTCAGATCGCTCGATCTGAACTCCGTCCTATACCAGGTGCCCTTGTCATACCAATGAACAGAAAACAAGAATTATAACAAATTCAACAAGCCGCAAACACATGGCCCCAAAGGAGCTAAACTCCACACAGAACTGCAGGGAGTTCCTCAACAATCCACTGAGGGGGAAAATCCCTGGAAGGAAATAAACTGAAACCAACCACAACAAATGACAAACCCAGATAAGCAAAAGAACCAGGCAATAAATAAAGAGCAAGAACTTATCTGGAGTGGATGAAATGTAGAGCAGGATTAAGCAGGCTGGAGATACAAAGAACAACTGACATCCGGCAACAGCCTGTAATCAGACCAGGACTTAAATAAGCAGAGAGTTAGGAAAGGAAACACCCACTGCACAACCCACCTGGTCTCTGTCCAAACCCTTCCTGGCCACCAGAGGGAGCCTCCCAGCAGCCAAGACATAACTAACATTTACAACACCCGGGTACGATGAACAACCTGACGTTTAATTTTTAGGAATTGAATGACGTCCATGCGATGAACGTTTTACCGTTCAATCGCAATCGCACGTAGCTGTTACATGCTACAATGTAACTTACGATGCCAGATGTGCGTCACTTGACGTGACCCCGCCGACACATCATAAGATATATTGTAGCGTGTAAAGCGCCCTTAACACCGCCTGGTGCAATAAGCTTGAATATAGCCTGATGCACTACTGCTCAAATACAGCATGGTGCAAACAGCTGTAATACCGGCTGCCTAATTCAACTCTAATGCCATACTGTTCTAATACCGGCTGCTTTAATCAGCTCTAATACAGCCTGGCGCAAACAGCTCGAATATAGCCTAGTGTACTACTGCTCGAATACCACCTGGTGCAATACTGGCCTAATGCAGCCAAGTCCAATAGTGTTGTAATCAAGCTGGTGCACTATTGTTAAAATACTGCCTGGTGCAATACTGGTCTAATACCACCTGGTGCAATATTTATCTAATACTGCCTGGTGCAGTTTTTCTCTAATACCACCTGATGCAATAGTGGTCTAATCTAGCCTCATGTATATGTGATGCCCCAGAGCTATGGGGTATTCGGTCCCAGGCTGTATATATACGGGGATGCTGTGTCACGGTTGTGTAACGACCTATGCCCGGTTCCGTGACCCTGCGGGGCGCTTTTTAATGGGGAGTATTTACAGGGGAGATGAAAGAGTTTATATTGTGACGCCACTTGCAGGTTGCAGTTATGGTGATGGAACCGCCGCTGCACAGTGTATTACCACTGGGGCTTATGGTGGTGGCAGCCTAGATGGTAGGCCCTCCGCAAGTAGGGCCAGGCCCCAGGGAGTGGATGGTGGGATCCGGCGCTAAAACAAGGGAGACTACATGATGGGACTGCAGGGCAACTTCTGTTTTTACTCACGGTGGTGTTGAGCTGAGGCACTGAGGACGGCTGGTTCAGACCCCTGTTCCCTTTTGTCCCAGTGCCGGTGTGGTGACCTGGTAGTCTATTTTCCCGGCACCTCTCACTAGTTGGTGGGACCCCATAGCTTGGAGCGTTTGTGGGTCCCTTACTGTCTGTCGGCAGTCTACAATTCGTACGGCGGGCAGTGTAAACCCTGTAGGGTCGGTGTTCTGTTCCGGTCCCTGGTTCAATATTTACTGCTAGTGTCCCCGGATTCTTGAGTCAGTGAGGTCCGTGAAGGTCCCCTCACTGTGCAGGCATTTGTCAGGTTGCCTGAAGCTGTCGCCTGACCTAAGGCCCTGTGTCCCATCGGTGCTCTGATTCTAGGGGTACCTGGCTTTACTCTCCCTGGCAACCACTCTCCTACGCCACCTAGGTCACTGCTACATGACCCCGTCTGGAGACACGTCCGTCCCCTTCAACTGTCACTACCGGACTCCCTACTGTCTGTGTGTCTGTCTGTTCCCTTCCACCATCTTGCCGTCTAGTGGACTGAACTGGCTCCACCTCTGAGTGGCCATCCATTGGGTCCTGGACTAGTCAGTCGTCCCTAATTGGGAGTGGGAAACTTGGGATGTTATGTGTTTTGGTGGTACCGGCACTGGTCTTCCAGGTCCCTGGGGGTAGGCCCTGCATCTTTGTCAGGATGCAGTACCTAGTAGTGCCTTGAGGGGTTTGGCAGTGCTACATATGCAGCTCTAATACAGCCTCTACTCTACTTTGAATTTTTTTGTTGGTTTAAAACCATGAGGAGAGGAGAGGATTAAATAGGGGACATGGACTTGGATGTGGTGCTGCTGGTGTTGGTGGTGTAGTTGCTGCAGGGTGGGGACGTGGTCATTCTGTGCCTGTGACATGCTCAAATTAAAAAACTTTCTATGGTGCAAGCAGGCCACTAGACATTCCACATCATTTCATAGGACTGAGAGTACCCCTGGATGAATGGTGAGGTCAAAATATGGTGCCCCTGAGGCTTTGCTCACCACAGGGTACGGCACCTTCTTTAAGGTGTAGTACCTATCCTGGATCCAGAGGAGGTCAGTACCGGTTTCACCACACAGTCACATACACATAGCTGGTTGCCCCTTCCCCACTGGGGACTGGGCTAGGGTTGAGTATAAAAGGTGTCTCTTATGGGGGGGGTGTTTAAAGGACGCCATCACTATTTGAACCCCAGTCCACTAGCTTAGGAACCTGGGTGAGGGAAGGAGCAGCCACCAGACAGGAGTTAGGAGCCAACACTACAAACAACAGGGAGTTCTGGAGCAGGAGAAGAGAAGAGAGGACGTGCTTCCGGGTAGCTCTAGTGCAGTGTTTCTCAACTCCAGTCCTCAAGACCCACCAACAGATCATGTTTTCAGGTTTTCCTCAATGTTAGACAGGGAATAATTCCATCACCTGTGCAACATTAAGGAAATCCTGAAAACCTGATTGAGGAAAACCTGAAAACATGATCTGTTGGTGGGTCTTGAGGACTGGAGTTGAGAAACACTGCTCTAGTGGGACAGAGGAGTTTAACAGTTGCCAAAGAGAGAGTTTGATTGCTCCCTTGGGGCCAGCGCAGTCAAGGGTGCAGAGCCCTCATGGTGGGGTATACTCCAAGTTGCCCCATCGAAATCTGCCGGACAGGGGGGTTCTATACCCCTCTGACCACCCACAGATCCGGAGTTGAGTGATATACCGTGCTTTGGAGCTTTGATCACGGTCGAGTCCAAAGCATACCCGAACCACCGACATACGGGACAGAACTTTAATTTAGAGGAGATGGGACTCTGAGTACTCCACGCCAAAGGGACCCGCAACAAGTAGCATTAGAAGGAAGGGCCCACTGTGTATCACGCCAGATCCAACCTCCAACGGACCCGGGATTGACCGGAGCCCGTGACGCCAGTGGCCGGTACCTGGGGTGCAGCATCCAATCAGTGAATAAACAAACCTGGAACCACAGCTGCTGACTGAGACTCTGATTATTGACGCCGTCGCCCCGTGCTTCGGTGCTCCCACGGACTGCCATTCCTCATTGCACTATTACCACCTATGTTACCCTCCCGAGGCCCGCTCCGCCTGTGAGGACTGACAACACCTCAGTTGCATTAACATTGGACCCAGTGAGGATCCCTGCAACGGCGGCTAAATACCTGGCTGCGTACCACAGGTGGCGTCACGACAAACCGTCCCCATCACCCAACTTTCCCCTCCATTTGTGTATGCCTCGGGGCAACGGAACTGGGCAAGGCCACCCGTGACACCTCCAGACCTGACCCTCAATGGTCCGGCTACGAGTAGGCTAACCCTCTGCCTTGTGGGGCGCTACAAAAACATGTAGAGGCACTTTTAGATTGGATGCCTGACAATGCCTCCAGTTCCTTCGCATTATCTTCCACTTGGTCCTCTTTTGAAAGCACCGAGATGCCAGCTGAGGACCATGGGCATCTTTCTTCCACTTTACCCTCTTGCAGATCAATGAAGCACTGTGAGCCTAAAGTCATGCAGCTTTTGCTTTTTGATGACTTTCCAGGCTGGGGTTCTTTGTACCATCCACCTGGCCCTGTCCCAGAGGTGAAAGAAACTGAATGCAGTGATGCCCGACCACTTGTTGTGTTGGAGGATGAGTACATGAGAGGGCTTGTGCACACAGAGGACCACTGCAATACATTTCTGAGGATAAGGAAACACAGGTGCTAACTGATGCGGCTTTCAGCAGACCAGCAAGTAGGGCATTTGTGAGGAGTGTGTGGAAGATGATTCGTGGGATGATAACATCCTCGACCCCAAATGGAGCAAAGACCAGCCTACTGATGGGCACAGTTCAGAAGAAAAGGAGGTGGTCATGCTGATGTGGCTATCTGGTCCTCCGACATAGGGTACACCCGAAATAAACTGTAAAGTCTCTCCTTGAAGTCAGCCAGGGTATATGCGTCCCCAGAATAATGGGGGAGCCACGTTGCACCTGGAAGATATGGCATGATAAATGGTAGCACCGTAGCTGGGGCCAATGCTGAAGGTCCGGTAACAGGGACGGTTTGATCTCTTTTCTCTATGGACATGTCTTTGCAGTCACAAAGTTTCCCGCCAGTTCCTGGCAGTGGGGCTTTTTTGGCGCTCTTTTCGTGCTCCACCCACGCTTTCTTGCCCTTTGCAGGTACCGCCCACGATGTCCCGCCCCTTCTTTTCCCGCATTGAATAACTAATGGTGACAGTCCTTTCAATAAATCCGGTTTTAACACAGTCTAATAAGGCACACAGTACCCTGGTTTTGGCACATTTTCCTGTTCATGATGCCAAGTTGTGGCACCTAGTTAGCAGGGGGTTAATCTTACTCATCGCCTGGTTGGTGGTGTTGCTTCCGGGGATGTCACGGGTGGCCCTGCCCGAGGTGTCCACAATAAAAGGGGGATTGAGAGGTGGAAGTTTGTCGTGACGCCACCTGCGGTACGCAGTCAGGGATTAGCAGCTGCTGCTTTTGCTGTCCTCCTGGCCGGATGGTGATAGCAGTTGAGATGGTGTTGCTCCCCACAAGTGGAGCGGGCCCCGAGGAAGATGATGAGGAGAGTAGAAGTAGTGGCGGAAGCCATTTGCCCTGAAGCGTGGGGCAACGGCACTGGTAATAAGATTTTGAGTTGGCCACTGCGGTTCCAGGTGTCTTTCACAGTTCTTTAACCCCTTCACGACCCTGGACGGATCTATCCGTCCAGGATCGTGTCCCGTTAAGCCCCGCCCCCTGCCGCGGGCAGGCGGCGTGGATCGGCACACATATCAGCTGTTTTCAACAGCTTACATGTGTGCCTGCTAGCCGCGGGTGGAATCGCTTCCACCCGCGGCCATTAACCCCTTAAATCTTGCTGCCAAAGTCTGGCAGCAAGATTTAAATGCGCGCGGCCATGTTTGTTACTCACCGCCGCCCCTACCGGAAGTCACGTGTGTTATCACGTGACTATCGGTGGTTGCCATCGTAGCACAGGGTCATGTGATGACGCCTGCTGCTACGATGTTTCACTTTCATTTTCCCTCGGCCGAGAGCAGAGGGAAAACCAAAGTGACTGAATCTGCTGATTACAGAGGTATAGCTGTGATCAGCAGATAGCGATCAGCAATCGGATTGCTGATCGCTATAGCCCCCTAGGGGGACTAGTAAAATAAAAAAATAAAGTAAAAAAAAAAGTTTTAAAAAATAAAAAAAAAAAAAAAAAACCTAAAAGTTCAAATCACCCCCCTTTCCCCCCATTGAAAATTAAAGGGTTAAAAAATAAATAAATATGCACATATTTGGTATCGCCGCGTTCAGAAATGCCCGATCTATCAAAATATAAAATCAATTAATCTGATTGGTAAACGGCGTAGTCGCAAAAAAATTCCAAACGCCAAAATTACGTTTTTTGGTCGCCGCAAGTTTTACGCAAAATGCAATAACAGGCGATCAAAACGTAGCATCTGCGCAAAAATGGTACCATTATAAACGTCAGCTCGAGACGCAAAAAATAAGCCATCACTGAGCCATAGATCCTTAAAAATAAGAACGCTACGTGTTTCGGAAAATGGCGCAAAACGTGCGCCACTTTTATTGGACAAACTTGTGAATTTTTTTTAACCCCTTAGATACAAGTAAACCTATACATGTTTGGTGTCTACAAACTCGCACCGACCTGAGGCATCACATAGATACCTCAGTTTTACCATATAGTGAACACAGTGAATAAAATATCCCAAAAACTATTGTACGATCACACTTTTTTTGCAATTTTTCCGCACTTGGAATTTTTTTGCCGTTTTCCAGTACACTATATGGTAAAACTTATGGTTTCATTTAAAAGTACAACTCGTCCCGCAAAAAACAAGCCCTCATATGGCAAGATTGATGGAAAAATATAAATATTACGCCTCTCAGAAAAAGGGGAGCAAAAAACAAAAACGGAAAGTGCCCGGGGGCTGAAGGGGTTAAGTAACCCGATCACTGCCGCAGTTGACACTGGTCACCGCTGTGATGGGCCTTGTCGACCTCTGGTAAGTTAGAAGAAGCCACAGGTGTTTGGAAAAGGTTCTTTGTAAGAGTTACCCCTTCAGCAGTGAGGAACCCGGGCAGATCCTTCTGCTCCAAGCCTAGGCCCCATGAAAGAAAAAGATGAAGAGAAAATGATGGTGTCATGTAACCAGAACTGATGTCCCGGGTAGACTGACTGAAGATTGTGTGAGTTGCTCCTACTTCTACCCTAAGTGGAACCCACCCCCCAGGTGGTTGTCGTAGTGACCGGGAAATTCCCATGCTTCGTGATGGCCAACCTCCTGCCTACCCTAGTCCAGCTCCCCAGTGAGAAGGCTCCTAAGCTGTATGTAAAGTGTGAATGTGAAACACCGGTGATTAACCTCCTCCTTACCCGAGGCGAATACCACACCTTAACTGAGGTGCAATCCTCTGTGGTGACTGGAGCCGTAGGATCGCCACACTGATCCAGCAGCACAGCAAAAGACGGAGCAGGGTGCAAAATAACAGAAGCCGGCCCCTAGCCAGTATGTAGGCTGCTACAGCCCACCATGCCAGGAAATGAGCACACAAAATCCAGCTCTAAGGAGTTCCCTGGAGTGACATTTCTTCAGGCAATATGCTGACGACAAGACGCTGATGGTTTACACTCTGTAATGTCAGAGCCTGAAGCAAAGCATAAATGTTCTGCATCACCTGCATGCTTACTGTATGTATCTGAATTCTAAGGATGAACTGCAATGGAGCACACACCTCAAAAAATAGGAAAGTTCTAGTGCCCCTCCTGCACTGTCTTCTCCTGCAGTCTCGGCCTCTTCCTCCTGCTTACGATTAACAGGGCCACTTGCTTCCCTGCAAAAAGAGGATGTGACTGCATCATCACCAACAGTGTCACGGAGCATCTCCACGCCATTCCATGGAAGTTTTTAGCTCTCCATCACCCAAACCCTAGGGAGAAGGAAGAAATACCCCCTACCCACACATGAGTTCTGGCTCTCAATGACCGCATATAAAAATTCCTGGCTTTTGAAATGCAGCCATTCTGGCTGGTGGAAATGGACAGTTTAAAAAAACTGACTTTGGTGGCTATTTCACAGCACTTTGTTACCAGCCGCCACTTCTTTTCCAGGCATTCTATCCCTGCCCTGCACACACATGTTCTGGACCAAATCCATTATGCACTGTGCAACACCATCATTGGCAAGGAACTTTGGGAGGGGATCAAACAACAGACAAATAAGTGGTTATTTCCAGTGAGCCTCAAGCCCAGTCTGGTAGTGTGCGATAATGGATGAAATTTCATATCAGCTCTGAGTCTAGACAGTTTGATGTGTTCTGTCTCCACTTAAAGGTGATTGAAGGCGCGTACTTATGGAACCGCGTGAGAATCTTACCTTCGTTTTTCCTATAGGTGAGGCAGACATGACCAGAGCGCTCCAGAGTTAAACATGCACATGCTGAGATGAAACAATGGTGGTTTATTTTCTCCAAAGGTTAGGACATGCAGAGTACAGTAGTCCAAGTACCTGGCATTGTGGTTCTCTTGTAATGCTTGTTTCTGCAGCCACTAAGGTCAGAAGATTTTGCTTCAGCAGCTCCAATAAGGGGGTGTTATTCTGACAGTCTCTTGCTGGTAACTGAATATGCCAGGAAGTGATGTAAGAGGAGCAGCAGACACTCCCATGGGCTGGACAAAAGAAACAGAGGAGCCGAAAGGTCTGACCAGTAGATGGCAGCAGAGACAAGCATGAAAAAACATTAAATAACAGTTTTAACTAAAACAAATAGGAACAGCACACTCCCCGTCTGAAATTCACTTTGGGGATTTCACTATTGAGTCCATAATATAACTTGAAAGGCAAGGCATGTTAAATGCAAAACAAACTCAACTGAGTCCAAAACAAGAAGGATGGCTCAAAGTTCAGGTCCGGTAGCATTCATCCCGTAGGGACGCTCTCTATGGGCAACACCAGAACAAGTTCATGGATTGGCCTTGCAAAGGTCTTCGTCTCACCTTTCCTGATGACCTTTAGCTCCACCTTCCGAACATTGCCATCCTGGCTAGGCAGTATCCTAGTAATCAGTCCCATATTCCAGTCAGTCCTTTCTGTGGTCTGGTCTTTCATGAGGACTAGGTCTCCTTCTTTGAGGTTCGGCTTGGGATGTCGCCACTTCTTTCTTCCTTGAAGAATGGTGAGGTATTACTTCCTCCATCGGTTCCAGAAGTAGTCAGCCAAGTATTGAACCCGTTTCCAGTGTTTTTGATAAGTGTTTGCGTGGGTAAACTCTCCGCTGGGCATTACCGCGTTGTCAGTTTTTTGGGTAATAAGAATATTAGGAGTCAATATGGTTGGTGTTTCTGGATCCATAGTCACCGGCACAAGGGGTCTTGAATTGATAATGGCTGAGACTTCAGCTAAAAGAGTGATTAGAGTCTCATGTGTGAGTCTTGAGGAATTGACGTCCATTAGCATGAAGTTCAAAATGTTGCGTGAAATCCCAATCATCCTCTCCCAGGAGCAACCCATGTGAGAACTTTGAGGGGGATTGAAGATACAGGTGCAACCTTTCTCTGCCAGCTGATCTTGGATAGGCTTGGTGTCGATGTTCAGTTCTCTACATGCACCGACGAAGTTGCTTCCACGGTCAGACCTGAGCTGTTTCACTGGTCCTCTGATGGCAAGGAACCTTCTCAAGGCGTTAATTAGGCTGGAGATATCCATGGACTCTAACACCTCAATGTGAACGGCTCGAACACTCATGCAGGTGAATAACACAACCCACCGCTTACTGTTTGCTTGGCCGCCGCGAGTTCTACGTGTGGACACCATCCATGGTCCGAAAACATCTAGGCCCACGTAGGTGAAAGGTGGCTCTGTAGAAAGTCTGTCTGTAGGCAAGTCATTTGTTGGTACAGTTGTTTTCCTCTCGCTTTACGACTCAGTCGTGTAGTATTTGTGCTACACGTCTCTTCATACAAATAATCTAGAGGCCTGCAGACCATAAAGCGCCCTCTGTAATTTGCCTGCCTTGGTGTTCAGTCTTTTCATGGTGGTGTCGGATCAGCAAGACTGTAACATGGTGTTTGTTGGGAATGATGAGAGGATTTTGTTCTGCAACTCCAAGATGAGCCTGGTTCAAATGACCACCAACTCTCAGTAAGCCGAAACTATCGATAACTGGGTTTAAATTGGCGAGAGGGCTTCTTATTGGAATCTGCTGTTTGTTGTATAAACACTTCCATTCTATGGCGAATTCACTCTGTTGGAGGTGGCGTACTCTGAGGGACTCGCTATGGGAGATGTCCTCAGCAGAAAGGGGTTTGTGGCAGACATGCCAGCGATGACAGTCTTTGTTTTTAAGGTCCATACGATAGCATCTGGCGATATGTACTAACCTAGCGACAGTCCTGATGAGCAACTGAGGTTGAAAGTTTTTTCTGCACTGATGGCCAGGGTATTGACTTCAGCTCGGATATCTGGATCATTGTCTGGATCTAGGATGCTGAAGGCTTCCTGGACACCTTCTTCTGACTGTCTCAGCAGGAACTTTGGACCTGTAAGCCAAGAAGAGTTAGCAAAAGAACTTATAGACATATGACTAGTTGCATGATCTGCTGGATTCAGTTCGGTTGGTACAAATTCTGCTAGGTTGTTGCAGACTTTCTTGTCCATAAAGGTGACGCTGTGTTTTCTCATTTCAGGCTTGCTGTTCATGGAACGCTGAAGAGAGTTACACCTAGTCTGAGCTTGATCTCGGTTGTTTGGGAGTCTTACCCTGGTAGATCGGAAGGGTAGTGGAGAGACCCAGTGGTTGGTTTTGTCTTTAGAACACTCACAGTCCATTATTTCGATGAATTCTCTGTCCTCTACTGACAAGGCTACTTTATTGTCGTCCTTGGTTGTGTGAAAGACTGATCTTCCCAAGTTGTCGATATACAGAGAAGAAGTGATGTCAGGTAGCTGTATTGTGTCTGGAGACTTCTCTTTCACTCTATAGTGATGAGGACATGGCTTTAGTCAGGTTGTGCGCCCATCTCCATGCCAAGTCTTGAAGGAATCAATTTCTGATCGATCAACGCACACATTTCCTATGACTACCCATCCCAAGTCCAGTCTCTGGGCGTATGGTGCATAGTCAGGCCCATTACACTGCTGTCGCACCTTGTGTACCCTTAGATTGTCTCTGCCGAGCAGGAGTAGAAGCTCTGCGTTATTGTCCAAAGGTGGGATAAAACTAGCGAGGTGTCTTAGGTGTGGTTAATGAAATGCAGCTTCTGGGGTAGGAATTTCATTCCTGTGGCTGGGTATTTGGTCACATTCAACGAGCGTTGGTAGAGGTATTTCAGTCTTTCCATTGATAGGAGAAGCAATGAATCCCTGGGCTCTTCTGCCGCTAGTCTCTATGTGACCCGAGCAGGTGTTCAAGGTGTAGGGTTCTGATGGTCCATTAATTCCGAAGGCTTCAAAGAATTTGGTTACTGCAAGGGACCGGTTGCTTTGGTCATCTATGATGGCATACACCTTCATTGCCTTGTCTGGATATCCCTCGGGATAAACCTTGATGAGGCATATTCGGGCACAACATTTCTCCACTTGGCCCTCTCCACATACCTCTGAGCATGAGCAGGAGATGGCTGTGGTGGTGTCAGTCTGATTCTTGGACTCACCGCCATGACTTGGAGTGGGAGAGGTGGTTACTGCAGCCAGTGTGTCTCTAGCTAGCTGGGTTGGGTGTATGGCTGAAACGTGTTTTTCGCTATGACACTGCTCACACTTGACGATGGATTTACAGTACTTGGTCATGTGCTTAAGTGATGCGCAGCATTTGAAACAGATCCCAAGCTCTGTGAGGACTTTCTTGCGCTCCTGTAGGGTTTTGGATCTAAACCCTCTGCACTTGTCCAGTGAGTGTGGTTTTTTTATGGATGGGATATTCTCGATTGAAAGAATTATCTCGTGATGAGATGGTGTACTGTTTATCTGTGGGTGCTGCAGGGGATGGTAGCTCAGTCTTCCTGACACTCACATTGTTCTTAATGTCTCTGCGTTTGTGTATGGCACCTTCATACCTTGATGATGATGTTGTTGCAGCTGCCGAAGTGTTGAACTCTAGGAAGTCGAGGCTGGGGTCGTTCCTCATCTGGGCCTGCTCGTCGAGGAACTTGCAGAAGTGAATAAATGGGGGAAAGGTGACGTCATGCACTCTTTTGTACCTTGAGACTGACGTTGCCCATTTCTCCTGAAGACTGTATAACAGAGAGCAAAAGAGAAGGGTGTTTGATACTGCGCCAAAGGATCACAGGAACAGATGTTTAGATTAATGCATCTTTATTTCATCCAGGTCTACGCGTTTCCGGAGCCACTGCCCCCTTCCTCAGGACCTTCAGGAAAGACAAAACATCAAATCATCAAAAAAATATCCCCCGATTGTTGTAAAAAAAGCCTATCAAATAAACAGAAACCTAAAACAAAGAGATCTGATCATGAAGGTTAGTTCCTCTGACAAAAAGTCTGCCAATGAAAAATTTACCTCTAATTTCCTCACCACCTATAGTTGTGATGGGGATGTCATTAAGGGCATCCTCAAGAAACATTGGACCATTTTACACAATGACCCATACCTGAAAGAGGTGTTACCTACCCATCCAGGGGTCACATTTCGTAGAGCATCCACTTTAAAGAACCAACTTGCGCCTAGCAGATTGAAAAATCATTGTAATCCTACTACTAATAATGTACTCATGGGTTCTTATAAATGCTATATGAAAAACTGCCTATGTTGCAGATCCATCCAACACGGGAGGATCAATTTCGGTCAGACCATAGAGGTCACAGAATTTAGGATACAAGGACATTTGACATGTCTATCCGACTTTGTTATTTATTTAATTGAGTGTGACTGTAATAAAAGGTATATAGGCAGAACGATACAAGCTCTACATAACAGAATAAACTCACACAGACATAATATAAAGGTGGGATTCATGCTCCATGGACTTTCTCGTCATACCACTCTATTTCATAATAAAAAAATCCAGTTGAAGGTTACCCCTATAGAACAGATACCCCCATATGTTCCCGATAGGATGGGACTTCTAAATAAAAAAGAAACCTACTGGATTTATAAGCTGAATACTTTAAAACCCCAAGGTCTAAATGAAATCACGGATTTATTCCACTAAAATCAAGTCTTGCATTGATCTGTTTCTCCGGATGGTTTTATTATGATTTTAATTGAGTTTTATGGCATACTTTTTTGTTGTTATAAGGTTTTTTTTATATATATATATCACACCTATATCAGTGTGATTTTATTGTTATATTTTATGGTTGTTTTATGGTCCAGTACCATCAGGTCTATCGCTGTTTTTATTAATCATTATCATTGTATTTATATTTATATAATATTTTTCTAGCGTAGTTTTAATGTAATTGATATAATATATATGATATGGGTTTTACACTCTTATAATGGTTGTTTCAGAATGCATATTTTCCACTAATTTATTTATTTATTCACTTACTTATTTATTGATGGAGATGAACGCATGGGTATACATACATATACACTAGTTTTAGTGACATATACATTCCTCCTTTTATGATTGTATACCAGCACACTATTAGTTTCAGGGTGATCTCTTCCTTGATCTTGGTGTCTTTTCACTCTTTTGCGCCTCGAAAATAGGGTGCGTTATACCTCTATTTTAGTTTTATGAACCCACGGCATAGTTTATATAAAAATTGTTTTTTCCCCTATTTATTGTTTATTTCTTTTTCTTCTATATGTCTTTTATATATTCACGGTTGATTTCAATTCCTAGTGTCTCTGTTCCTTTTTTCACTTTAATCTCCTCTTATCTCTCAGTGTTCCCAGCACTCATCAACTGCTAGCGCTGTTTTTCTAGCGATCACTGCACGGATACTAATATGTAGGACTTGCTACTTGTAAGCTTACTACGAGTCGGGAATCACGCAGGCGTGGTAGGTTGGTTCCCACGGGCCTGAACTCCTTTGACCCGCGAGCTCTTGACACAGACCTTGCACGCAGGCGCAATCACTCATTTTCCCACGTTTATGAACTTTGGTGAACTGCCTGTAGATCCTCATAGTCTGGAGCCCATCTGGAGGTTTTTTCATTTCTAAATTCCAGGTTATCCTTGTCTTTCACTTGATCCTTCACTGTCACTATTTTAGTGATTTTGTCTTTTCATTTCCTGTTTAATGTGTCACACAGGGGTGGCTGCACCGGTTTATGCCTCCACTCTCTTATGTATGGTGATCATTTGAACGCCCGACAGGAGTGGGTTCTTGACTCTCTTCTGTTGATTGCAGATTCATATGTATAAAACACACATGTTGACATATATACACTATGGAATATATAAATTCATATATATTTTTGTACATTTCACTGAACAAACACAAAAAAAAAAAAAAAAAAAAAAAAAAAGAGATTTGATGTTTTGTCTTTCCTGAAGGTCCTGAGGAAGGGGGCAGTGGCTCCGGAAACGCGTAGACCTGGATGAAATAAAGATGCATTAATCTAAACATCTGTTCCTGTGATCCTTTGGCGCAGTATCAAACACCCTTCTCTTTTGCTCTCTGTTATCTGCCAATTGGGTGGCTGCAGCCTTGAATCAGATTCTACATGCGAATACAGTTGTTGTGACTCTCACAACGACATCTGGTGAGTAGTTTCACCCTCCTCCCACCCCTTATATACTGGGGTAAGACCCTATATGCGCTTTTCTCTCCACAGATTTCTTATCCTGCAGACTGTATGGCAGCTTCACCACGATTGGGTTCACTCCATGGGCTGTATCCAGGTAGCACAGCCCAGACAGACGAGGATCTCTTTTGGCGAGCTCCAGCTCCATGAGCAGATCACTTAGGTCTTGAACCTTCTGGACTTCTTTAAGGTTGATCATTGGGATGTCCTGCAGTCTCTTGAATAGGGCTTTCTCTATTGCTTCTGCACTGCCAAAGGTGTGTTCCAGTCTTTGCCATGCAGCAGCGAGACCTGCTTCTGCTTGTCCCACATAGACGGTTCTGAGGCTCTTGATACGGTTTGTAAAACCTGGGCCCAACCACTTGATCAGGAGGTCGAGCTCCTGTTCTGCAGTTAAGTTGAGATTGGCGATGGCTGCCTTGAAAGTTGCTTTCCAGGTCCTGTAGCTCTCTGCACGATCATCGAATTTCGTGAGACTAGTGTTGATTAGCTCTCTGCTCATCATGAACCTGGCAAACTCAGACATATCTGATTTCTCACCACTTGTTGCCACGACGACTCGTGATACCCCTGGGGCATATGGGCTGCCTGGCATGAATGGATGAGATGTTCCCAGGTAGAATGACGTTGCTGCAGGGTTGAGCTGTGGTTTATCCTCTGTAGATTCTGATGACTGCTGGTTGAGCTGTGGAAGTGGATCAGGAAACACTAGGTTGCCATCTTGCCGTGGTGACTGTGTTTGAGAGGGCACCTCTTGGTGACTGTTATTAATTTGCTCGGGTTCTTTAGGTGGTACTGGCACTGGTAGAGGTAAGTTGGAGGTTCCGGTGTTGTCGGCTTGGACAGTACTGCAAACCGGGGTTGCTACAGGTAACTGATTCAGTACATAGTCTCTTGTGCGATCAACTGGATTGTCTGCTTCCAGTGGTGGCAAGTGAGCTGGACCAGGACCTTGGATCAATACTTGCTCAAGTAGTCTCACTTTAGCTAGTGCAACTTCCTCTTCCATCTGTGACCGAAGAATCTTTATCCGAGCCTACGCTTTTGCCCTTTTGGCTTCTGCTTTAGCGGCTTCTGCTCTTGCAAGGGATTCTGCTTCTGCCCTTTTGGCTTCTGCTTTAGCGGCTTCTGCTCTTGCAAGGGCTTCTACTTCTGCCCTTTTGGCTTCTTCCTCTACTTCTCTTTCTGTGAAGGAATGTCTCACCTTGGATTCCTCTGCTCTTATGCGGGCCTCTAGTATCCTGTCGCTCAGGTCTGAGCTTCTTGAGGATGATGACCCAGATGACCGAGAGGAACGCCTAGATGAGGTCGATTGGTGTGATCTGGTTTCTTGCTGGTGAGAGATACGGTGTTCGGCCTTGTCTATGGCATCTTGCACCTTGGCATCTCTTTCCTTGTCCACCTCTTCTGCCTTGCTCAGGTCTGAAAGAGCTTCATCAATTTTATTGTCTTTTAGAAAGGTAATGTACCTTGTTGACAGTCTCTTGTATCTTTCATGAGCTGTGTTCAGCCATTCCAGAGCGGCTTGTAAGCATGCGGCATCACCTGATGAGGATTCAAGTCTTGACATGTAATAGGTAACTCGTTCCCACTGTTCTTCCAGGTGTTCATGTCGCGGGCGGAGGGGTCACGCTTGCTACGCTAGGGTCCGCGGCTGCTGCTGCTCGGTGGCTTGAGCGGTGGGCCGGACCCAGGGACTCGAGCAGCGCTCCTCGCCCGCTAGTAAAAAGGGGGTGGTTTGTTTTGGGAGATAGCTCGTGACGCCACCCACGGGTCGTGGTGATAATGGGCACCACCGCTGCTGGTGACGGGGATCCCGGGAGCGATGGTAGGCAGCAGCTAGGATGTTGTCCCCTCCGTAGGTAGGGGTTGGTGATCCTGGGGCCCGATTGTGGAACGGGGAGGCTGGATGGCTGGGGTGCAGGGTTGCAGGGGCGGCGTGGTGCCGGATGGCACTGTGGCACTCACTCAGGCAAAAACTCACAGAGTCTCTGGTAAACCAAACGGCTGGAGGGACGGGTCCCGCAGCCGGCTGCAGTGTCTTTGCTGTCCCCGGACAGGTTGATGGTGTCTGTCTTTCCCTGCACCTGTGTAGAATGTGTTGACTCCGATGGTTTCCCAACGGTAGTCCGCTCCCCGGCGTATAGGTACCGGAGGAGCCCGTTTTGCCCGCAGGCGCTGGCCCGTGGATCTCTAACCTGTGGCGGTGGCTGTGTATCCTCACGGTGTGGACTGTTGCCTTCTGTCGGGTCTTGGGTGTTAGGAAACCCCGGGGGTTCCGGTCACTTTCGGATTTGACCATTGTCGGCGGCTCCAAGCCTAGTCGGGGTCCGATGGCCCTGCCTTTGTGCTTAGCTTCACTCCGCTCCCCGGCTCAGTACCGGCAGGCCACCACCCGACCCTGGTCCTACGGTTACGCAGAGATCCACTAACTCCTGCAGACGGCCACCACCGTCTGCCAACCTTGCTGACAGTGCCTGGGCTCCTACCCAGACACTAACAGGTTTTGTCTTCTCACTTTCACCTCCAAACTGAATCTCTCCACTCCTCAACTACACTGACTGCTTTTTCCCGCCTCCAGGCCTGTGAACTACTCGGTGGGTGGGGCCACCAGACCCTGGAGGGAGGCAACAAGGGTTTTTGCTTGACTGGTGTGAACTATCCAGGGAAGGGGGTGTGTGTGTTGTGATGTTTGTGGCTACCTGGCTAGTCCAGGGCGCCACATTCACATAGCTCATCTTTCATAGTGTGATAGTTTTCAGTGGCCTTTATCGTGGGTTTGGAAGAGCGCTTCGGTCGGACTACTTGGTCTGCTGGAAGCACGGGATCTGCCTCCTGGGCTTCATAATGGACAGTATCAGATTGTATTTGCTCTGTTTCAGCAGTGGGGAACTGTCCGAGGTCTTTTTCGGCCATTTTGATTTAAGGTGTACTGTCTCTTTAAGAAACTTGACTTTTGAATAGGGGTCCGAAAATTGTTGTGCAGCTCTGAAAGGACTCCCTGATGAAATTCCCAAGGTGTCTTTAGCAAAACTTGGGGTTCGCAGTCCAGCAATGTGCAGTAATGAGGTATAATGTACTGCAAGTCTATAGAAGGGGTATGGCAAGAGGGAAACAGCAGGTGCATAAACTGTCCCTTTACAATGCAAGCAGAGGTGATACAGGACGTGACAGATGGGAAAGCTTCCCCTTAGGCTTGTCAAGGAATGCACTGTTGCAGGCAGACTAGTGCACAAAGCTTGTTGCTAGGCAGATTACAAGGGAAGTTACAGGGAACTTAGGGATCTGTAGCTGGGGTATTGAGCTGTTAAACAGTCTTCTGACTGATTTGGGCTCTCAATGAAGTTTTTGACTTTGGGCTGTTAAGCAGTCTTCTGACTGTTCTGTCCCCACTTAAAGGTGATTGAAGGCGCATAGTTATGGAATGGCGGGAAAATCTTACCTTCATTTTTCTTATAGGTGATGCAGACTTGATCAGAGCACTCCAGAGTTAAACATGCACATGCTGAGATGAAACAATGGTGGTTTATTTTCTCCAAAGTTTAGGACATGCAGAGTACAGTAGTCCAAGTACCTGGCATTGTGGTTCTCTTGTGATGCTTGTTTCTGGAGCCACTAAGGTCAGAAGACTCTGCTTCAGCAGCTCCAATAAGGGGGTGTTATTCTCACAGTCTCTGGCTGGTAACTGAATATGCCAGGAAGTGATGTAAGAGGAGCAGCAAATACTCCCATGGGCTGGACAAAAGAAACAGGAGGAGCCGAAAGGTCTGACCAGTAGATGGCTGCAGAGACAAGCATGAAAAAACATTAAATAACAGTTTTAACTAAAACAAATAGGAACAGCACATGATGCACATCCCTTTCCTGGCACATATGCTAAATTTAGTAGTGCAGAGATTCCTTAGAAATTACCCACATATGTCAGAACTGCTGCT
Source organism: Anomaloglossus baeobatrachus (assembly GCF_048569485.1). NCBI lineage: Eukaryota > Metazoa > Chordata > Amphibia > Anura > Aromobatidae > Anomaloglossus > Anomaloglossus baeobatrachus. The sequence continues at coordinate 193,417,295 of NC_134356.1, read as the reverse complement.
GAAGGTGCAGGTCGTCTCTAAACTCTTTTGGCTTTCTCACCCTGCTGCTGTCTGCATCGCAGAGTCATTTCAGCTATCCAGCTCACCTCATATGCGACATGAACAAGGTAGAATTCCACCTTGCATATGCTGCTGAGACTGTGTGCAAGCAGCATCAGGAAATAGTGGTGTTACAACTGCAGCATGCACATGTGAGTCGCTCTGTGGAACAACACCACTTCTCCACCAACGAGTAGGCCTCCATGGGGGACCTGTGTGCTGTGTTGCACCGCTTCAAATATTCCACCAACAGGGCCAACGTTGATGATTTCATCATAAGCTTTACTATCCCATGTGTATGCCTGCTTGAAAAAGCTCTTGAGGCCATGATGGATGAAGTGGTGGCATAGGAGGAAGATGAACAGAAACCATGATACCTTTATCAGGTCTGTCATCCACACAGGGCTCTGAGGGTAGATTCCTGTACTGACAGCGGGGATGTACACACGTTTCCAGCCATGGGACAGTTGTGGAACATGAGAAAGAGGAGAACTAGGAACCATCTTCACAGCAGGGTGCCACTGAAATCTGCTCAGGGGCATCACTAGAGTGTGGATGGGGGATACAGAGGACTCAGACCACACACTTCCAACTGAGGACAGCTTTCATTGTTTCTGGGAATCCTGGTACACATGAGCTAATACATGCTGCTGTGCTTGCACAACGACCACGGAGTTGCTAGGATTGTAACAATTGCTGATTACTGGGGGGGTCACCTTGTGGAATCCATGCTACAAGGACAATGTACCATCGTTACTTCCTTTACTGTAGCAGGATTGGAAAATACGAGAATACAAGTGCTAGTAAAGGCACTACTGACGATATTTCCCACCTGGCAGCAGGGGCTCAGAGGAAGAACAAGGCAGAGGAGGAGGCAGTGGCTCATGCAGCTGGCACCCCTTGAAAGGAAGAGTAGTATCATGGTCGACATGTGGAAAAATGTAATAAACAGCAAACGACAACATCCGGCACCACCACCGTATTAGCAGGAGTCAGCATCTCTACAACATGGTGGAAGAGTACGTGTTCACACATCTATCCGTACTAAGTAATGGGTCTGCCCCAATTAACTTCAGGGTCTCCAAATTGGACACATGGTCTGAACTTGCGCTTTATGCCTTGGAAGTGCTGCCCTACCCTGCTGCAAGTGTACTGTTGGAATGTGTGTTTAGCACAGTAGGGGATGTGATGACAGACAGGTGCATTTCCCTATCCACAGTTAATGTGGGCATGCTCATATTCATTCCAATGAATCACGCGCGGATCATACAGGACTTGTCTGTAGTTATGAGAAAATCCGTGGATGTTCAGGTTCACTAAACCATCATGAAATAAAAAAAATCGGGTTTGACAGCCGAACGTGACCCCGTATAAGTCTAAGGGACCCGAACATGTGGTTTTTTTTTATAAACTGGTGTTAGTAAGGACAAGGGGGCTGGAAAAGAAAAAAGAAAGAAGAAATGAATCAGGATCGTTATACTTATCGACCTTCCCCATGGCTGTAACATTGCTTCTGGGCCCAATCATTAGCTCTCATACGTATTCACTTCTTCCTCTGCTCACCGACTGTCATTGGTTGCAGTCGGACAGTGCCCCCAGCCTCTGTGACAGCATCTGTGATTGGTTGGAATCACACACACTGTCTGCATCCCTATAGTGGTGTAAAAATAAATAACTAAATTAAAAAAATATAGACAACAGAAAACATAGTATACGGCCAAAATCAATCAATTTATTAACAGATTTTATTAAACATAAACATATAACATACAAAATGCCAACAGGTATTGGGAGGACAGAGAATATTGCACACTATAAATGTAGATCAAAATGATATCCAAGGATTAATAAATATAAAGTGAGACAGTGCTTGTAAACATCCAAGGAAAGTTCATTGTATACTCAGCCTGAATTGCAGCCTATGGGTTTATAAAGTGCAAAAGTGCACGTTCTAGCAATGAACAAACAGCAGGGGGAGCCCAAACAATTAATTTATATAAAGATCCAGGGAAAGTGGATAATATAATATATTATGCAGAGCAAGTTTAAAAAGAATTAGGGCTACTGCAGTGTGCAAACATGCGCCAAAGCACGGTCGTGGGTTGTCATGACGGCGGCTATAGGGGTTGGAGCTCGGACGCCGTCTCCATGACGGCCGCCGACGCTCTTCCTCCACTGTCCGCTGCCCTGTCTTCCCTTGTTACGGCTGGTGCGGAGGACGCATGCGCCGCGCTATGACTCACCCGGCATGTCAGCTGATTTGCACTCAGTTGCTCACTGGCCACCGATGCGTTCATATACCATCCCCCTACCCCTCCAACACACGCTCCCTGAAGAAGTTGTCATGAAACGTGCGTTGGAGGCGTGGGTGTGTGGACAGAGGTAATATGCGCTACCTGTAAGCTTATTCACTCATTTAATTGTAGATCTCTTATCTTCTTTGCCTGTTGTGCCTTAAGGCCCCGTCACACTAAGCAACATCGCTAGCAACATCGCTGCTAACGAACAACTTTTGTGACGTTGCTAGCGATGTTGCTGTGTGTGACATCCAGCAACAACTTGGCCCCTGCTGTGAGGTCGTTGGTTGTTGCTGAATGTCCTGGGCCATTTTTTAGTTGTTGCTGTCCCGCTGTGAAGCGCAGATCGCTGTGTGTGACAGCGAGACAGCAACAAGTAAATGTGCAGGCAGCAGGAGCCGGCTTCTGCGGAGGCTGGTAACCAATGTAAACATCGGGTAACCAAGAAGCCCTGTCCTTGGTTACCCGATATTTACCTTTGTTACCAGCCTCCGCCGCTCTCACTGTCAGTGCCGGCTCCTGCTCTGTGCACATTTAGCTGCAGCACACATCGGGTTAATTAACCCGATGTGTGCTGTAACTAGGAGAGCAGGGAGCCAGCGCTAAGCGGTGTGCGCTGCTCCCTGCTCTGTGCACATGTAGCTGCAGCACACATCGGGTAATTAACCCGATGTGTGCTGTAACTAGGAGAGCAGGGAGCCAGCGCTCAGTGTGCGCTGCTCCCTGCTCTCTGCACGTGTAGCTCCGTGCGCTGGTAACCAAGGTAAATATCGGGTTGGTTACCCGATATTTACCTTAGTTACCAAGCGCAGCATCTTCCACGCAGCGCTGCTGGCTGGGGGCTGGTCACTGGTTGCTGGTGAGCTCACCAGCAACTCGTGTAGCGACACTCCAGCGATCCCTGCCAGGTCAGGTTGCTGGTGGGATCGCTGGAGCGTCGCAGTGTGACATCTCACCAGCAACCTCCTAGCAACTTACCAGCGATCCCTATCGTTGTTGGGATCGCTGGTAAGTTGCTTAGTGTGACTGGACCTTTACTTTTGCCGCCGGCTATTATCTTTCTCAGCATGTTTGCACACTGCAGTGTGAAGATGTAATTTACCCTCTCACTGTATATGCTGTGATACTATGTCATGATATGCATATTTCCCTGGTTGTATTAGTTGTAATTCATGTATTTTCTTGGGGGAGCTACTGGTCTCAATGTGTCTCTCTCATACAATTGTAGTCTTGGCATCTAATGTGATTATGTAAATAGCCTGTCCTCTTCTTTCCAGAGTTGTGTATCTAATCTGTAATTGCATTGGCCAGTGAAGGAATAGTCATTGTTCTTTACAGCAGGGGATCCCTTCATCTACTGTGGCTGGCAGACATATTGGAGCCCTGTGATGGACCAAACCATTGATGATAGGATGTGTGACCCCTACCCCCTGAACAAACATGGTGGGCTGGTCAAGCAGCACAGACAATGCATTTCCCTTTTTGTAACTTCAGAGTGAGCTGAAACTTGACAAGAGCAGGAGCCCCAGCCTGGGTAGCTGTGGACACGGACGGAGCTAGGCCTGTGTGGCGGCCCGTGGGATTGTGTGGAACTCTTTGGACTACTGTAAGGACGATTGCTTTGTTATCCGGTCCGAGGATTGTCGGGAAGGGCCCCCGAATCTGTTTTACGTGGACTTATCGTGTGCTGTTCCAGTGTTCTTGTGAATAAACCTGTTGGATCGTCCCTCGGCCTCGTCCATCCTTTGCTCTCTTGTACACTCCCGTCACAAACTGGTTGGCAGCGCTGGGATCAGAGCAGAAGGAATGGAGGACAATGGCTCAACATCAGGAACCAGCACTGCAGAGTACAAGACCTGGACTTTGGGGAGCCTGCAATCAAAGGCCCGTGAAGTAGGAGTTCGTTTCAAAGGACTTTCCAAGGAGCAGCTGATTGAGGCGCTAGAAGGAGTCTGCTCGCAAAATGACGTGGAGGAAGGATCCTCACAGCAAACGGAAGAAAGACGGCAGCCGGAGGTGAATACCCAAAAAAGTCAATGGGTTGTGTGGTACAAGGAGGAGATGGCACTGCTTGGAGATGAGGCCACCATAGAAGATAAGAGGGAGGCCATGCGTGGAGCTAAAGAGAAGGAGCGCAGGATGGAGGAGATGGCACTGCTGGATAAGGAGCTCGCTGTGGAAGCCGCGAGAGGTTCCAGACAGACTGTAACCCCAGCACCCATCATGAGGGAACTTCCCAGGGTGTCCCGCAAAGACTTTAAGCCGTTTAATGAGGCTGCAGGCGACATTGAGGGCTTCTTCCAGGACTTTGAGCATCAGTGTCGATTAATGGAAGTCCCGGACAGGGAGCGTGTCCGGCATCTGGTTGGGCTCCTAGAGGGGGGAGCTGCTGAAGCCTATAGAGCTATGGACCCTCGGTGGAACTGTGAGTATGCCGATATTAAACAGACTATTCTAGAACATTATGCTGTGACCCCAGACACTTACAGGACTCAGTTCCGTGCGTTAGCCTGTGATGGGGAAGTGTCTTTTAAGATATATGCTCATAGACTCAAACAAATATGTAATCGCTGGCTGGAGGCAGAGGAGGCCTTATCTTGGGAGACCTTCCTGCAGGTCATCCTAAAAGAACAATTCTTTGCCCAGTGCCCCGCTGAGATCCGGGAATGGGTGCGTGAGAGAAAACCAGCGACAGTGGAGGAAGCTGCTGCTCTCGCTGATGAGGCTCTCACCATCAAGTCTCAGTGGAGGGTTCTGTTGGAGGATGGAGAGACGCCTAACAGCTCCACAACACCGGATGCCCCCAGTTATTCTGTCCCCATTGTTCCCCGTTCCTCTAAGCCACCACATGTTGATACCCGTGTTAATGTGCCTCCAGTTGCTTCTACTGCACTTTCTGGAATACGCCGGGGAGAGGAAGTAACAGAGCGCAGGTGTTATGTTTGTAGGCATCCCGGGCATTTGCAGGCCTCATGCCCAGCCAGGCCATGGAGGAATCATCCTCAAACCCCTACAGCACCTTCAGGTGGGAGCCGGCCTCCAAGTTCCCCTACCCCTTACCCAAGAGGACGCCTTGGATGGAGGGAGACCCAGCTCAGATGCTATCAATGTGGACAGCCAGGGCATCGGCAAGTCTCCTGCCCAGCTGTTCAAATGAGGACTGATCCTGCACCCAATCGGATTGTTAATTATTTACAGCCCAGTGCCATGGAGGAAGACGTGGCACCGTTATGTGAGGACTGGCCTAGTGACTCAGCCCCCCATGTTGCACCACCAGGAGTTTACGGGGTGCGACCCGCAGTTATGACGACTTCTGCTCATCGAGGTAAGCACTTGCAGGAGGTTGTGCTGGATGGACAGAGACTTGTTGGATTTTGTGACTCGGGTGCTTTCCTCACACTGGCTGATCCCCGAGTGGTTCGGCCTGAGGCAATCCATAGAGGACCTGGGATTGTTATTGAACTGGCTGGTGGACAATGGAGGACTATTCCCACAGCCACTGTGGATCTGAACTTTGGTTTTGGGGTCAGGCGATGTGTGGTTGGGGTGATGGGTGGTCTGCCTGCAGCTGTTCTCCTGGGCAATGATGTGGGAGAGCTACGATGCCAATTCGTGGCTGCATGAAGCCACATGTAAGTAACGCTCTGCCTGTGTGTACTTAACCAGTGACCTGTAGAGGTCCCTAGTACGTACACAAGTTGGGAGGGGGAGGGATTGTGAAGATGTAATTTACCCTCTCACTGTATATGCTGTGATACTATGTCATGATATGTATATTTCCCTGGTTGTATTAGTTGTAATTCATGTATTTTCTTGGGGGAGCTACTGGTCTCAATGTGTCTCTCTCATACAATTGTAGTCTTGGCATCTAATGTGATTATGTAAATAGCCTGTCCTCTTCTTTCCAGAGTTGTGTATCTAATCTGTAATTGCATTGGCCAGTGAAGGAATAGTCATTGTTCTTTACAGCAGGGGATCCCTTCATCTACTGTGGCTGGCAGACATATTGGAGCCCTGTGATGGACCAAACCATTGATGATAGGATGTGTGACCCCTACCCCCTGAACAAACATGGTGGGCTGGTCAAGCAGCACAGACAATGCATTTCCCTTTTTGTAACTTCAGAGTGAGCTGAAACTTGACGAGAGCAGGAGCCCCAGCCTGGGTAGCTGTGGACACGGACGGAGCTAGGCCTGTGTGGCGGCCCGTGGGATTGTGTGGAACTCTTTGGACTACTGTAAGGACGATTGCTTTGTTATCCGGTCCGAGGATTGTCGGGAAGGGCCCCCGAATCTGTTTTACGTGGACTTATCGTGTGCTGTTCCAGTGTTCTTGTGAATAAACCTGTTGGATCGTCCCTCGGCCTCGTCCATCCTTTGCTCTCTTGTACACTCCCGTCACATGCAGTAGCCCTAATTCTTTTTAAACTTGCTCTGCATAATTATATTATCCACTTACCCTGGATCTTTATATAAATTAATTGTTTGGGCTCCCCCTGCTGTTTGTTCATTGCTAGAACGTGCACTTTTGCACTTTATAAACCCATAGGCTGCAATTCAGGCTGAGTATACAATGAACTTTCCTTGGATGTTTACAAGCACTGTCTCACTTTAAATTTATTAATCCTTGGATATCATTTTGATCTACATTTATAGTGTGCAATATTCTCTGTCCTCCCAATACCTGTTGGCATTTTGTATGTTATATGTTTATGTTTAATAAAATCTGTTAATAAATTGATTGATTTTGGCCGTATACTATGTTTTCTATTGTCTATATTATACTAGTTTTTTGGCCGTTATGCACATAAAAAGGTATAGTGTGGTTATAAATTAAAAAAATGTTTTAAGGTCCTTTGTGTATGGGTACCCAGTACAGATAAAGCAGACGGCTTCAGGCTGCAGCTCCCAGCTGTGCACGCTATCTTGGCTGTGTATCAAAATATGAGGGATCCCATGAGGCTTTTTTAAAATTATGTAAATATTTTTGATTCTCAGCCAAGATAAAGCCGAAAGCTGGGAGCTGGTATTCTCCTGCTGAGGAGGTTCATGGTTATTGCCCCCTCCAGCCAAAATATAGCAGCCCAAAGCATCCCAGAATTGCCGCATCCATTAGGTGTGACAATTCCAGCAATTTACCCTGCTCATCCCGATTACCTTGGTGGGGGGCAATCTATGTAATAAAAGGGGTTAATGACAGCTGTGATTTGTCAAAAATCACAGCTGTCACTAAAACCTGGATTAGTAATGGGTAGGGGTCTATAAGACCCTGTAACTAATAAGAAATAAACACAAAACACACAGAGAAATCCTTTATTTAAAAAAAACAAACACCCTCTTTCTCTAATTTATTAACCCCCAAAACACACAGGTCCACCATAATCTATACCATGACGTCCCAAAATGATCCTGGCTCTGCTACATACTAAAATATTCTCTTTCTCTCATTATTCTGCCATTTGGCAAATTTAAATAATTTTGGTAATCCAAATTGACCTATAGCGCGAAAGGTTTATTCTAATTTCATGTCAGATCGAAAGAAAAACATGCATATGTGTCCTTTTAGATAGTGCATGTAAAGTTCTGGGTTCAACAGTATGTTCCCAATCCTGGTATATATAATAATAATGGTATATATCTCTATCCTAGGTCAGTTCCTGGTATGTACAGTATGACCCTTTCCTGGTATAAATATGTCTTCTGTTCTGGCCTGGGCCCCATCTTGGTATATGTATATATATATAATGTCCCATCCTATTTTTCCTGGTATTTGCATGTCCTTCAGCCTGGGCCCCATTCTGGTATATATCCCCTAGCCTGTGCCCCATCGTGGTATATATACATATGTCCATCAGCTTGGGCCCCATCTTTGTATTTATGTCTCCAAAACTGTGTTTAAAAAATTTTTAAAAAATAAATCACATACTCACCTAGTCTATGATCCTGATGGGTGCAGCGCTGGTAGGTCATCGCACGCACAAGACATCACAGTCCTAGCACTTTCTGATGACATTACCAAGCTAGAACTCTGATGTACTGTGCTATCATCAGCAGCAGTGCAGGGAGATTGTGTATCCTGGCACTTCCACAGAGATTAACTATATCGGTTTGCTGTGCACGCCAATATAGTTAACAGTAGCGTAACTCTGGGAGGACCCCTGATGAGCAAGGGGCCCTGGTCAACCACACCCTCTGCCCTCAGTAGCTATGCTACTGCCCCTACCCATTACTAATCCAAGGTTTAGTGGCAACTGTAATTTTTGCAAATCATACAGTTAGGTCAAGAAATATTTGGACAGTGACACAATTTTCGCGAGTTGGGCTCTGCATGCCACCACATTGGATTTGAAATGAAACCTCTACAACAGAATTCAAGTGCAGATTGTAACGTTTAATTTGAAGGTTTGAACAAAAATATCTGATAGAAATTGTAGGAATTGTACACATTTCTTTACAAACACTCTACATTTTAGGAGGTCAAAAGTAATTGGACAAATAAACCAAACCCAAACAAAATATTTTTATTTTCAATATTTTGTTGTGAATCCTTTGGAGGCAATCACTGCCTTAAGTCTGGAACCCATGGACATCACCAAACGCTGGGTTTCCTCCTTCTTAATGCTTTGCCAGGCCTTTACAGCCGCAGCCTTCAGGTCTTGCTTGTTTGTGGGTCTTTCCGTCTTAAGTCTGGATTTGAGCAAGTGAAATGCATGCTCAATTGGGTTAAGATCTGGTGATTGACTTGGCCATTGCAGAATGTTCCACTTTTTTGCACTCATGAACTCCTGGGTAGCTTTGGCTGTATGCTTGGGGTCATTGTCCATCTGTACTATGAAGCGCCGTCCGATCAACTTTGCGGCATTTGGCTGAATCTGGGCTGAAAGTATATCCCGGTACACTTCAGAATTCATCCGGCTACTCTTGTCTGCTGTTATGTCATCAATAAACACAAGTGACCCAGTGCCATTGAAAGCCATGCATGCCCATGCCATCACTTTGCCTCCACCATGTTTTACAGAGGATGTGGTGTGCCTTGGATCATGTGCCGTTCCCTTTCTTCTCCAAACTTTTTTCTTCCCATCATTCTGGTACAGGTTGATCTTTGTCTCATCTGTCCATAGAATATGTTTCGCCCTAGGACCTGGTCGCCACAACGGCATTGCCCTCCTGAGGGTTAATGCTGAGCCTGGAGGTAATGGGGAAATCTACTGGCCAGTAAGTTAACATCCACCGCAGTTTCTCCCTCAGGCCAGTAGGGGGAGCTCTGAACCTGAAGTTTCAGGGAGCTTCCTTAAGCCTGACCTGGGGGAGGAGTTAGTTAGTCTGTAGGGAGCAGCAGAAGTGAACAGACACAGAGTGAGCTGTCCTGTGAATCTGGGGCCTAGAGCTGGAGCAGTTTGGCCCAGAGAAGCAGGAGTAGCTGAGAGGCAGCAGAGAGACTCGGACATCGGAGTCTGTGGTTGCCAGGGTATAAAATCCGTCCCTGGTAGCCGAATCCGAAGGGCAGGGGAGCTGCAAGCCCCTGGCCCAGACACATCCAAGGTACAGCTGCAGCATCAGGGCCCGGTGTGGACCCCAGCGGAGAAGCACCAGAGAGTGGGCCTGCGCAGCCACCTACAGAGGGAAGGGACGTGCTATTGGTCCCAGCAGCGAAGAGGGCCATTGCTGGATTCAGAGAAGCAGGGTCCTATCATCACCAAGAAAGGTACAGGAGTAGGCCTCATACTCAGCTGGCCAGAAAGATCACCCCAAGTACTTCCAGGCCGACCGGATCCCCATCACCACCTGTAACGGTCTCCCAGGACTGGACTGTTCCCAGAGTAAAAGAGGAAAAGGTAAAGAGACTGTTGTTTGTGCCTGGTTCTTTCCTCGCCTGTCGGCCCTGCACCGTGTTAGTCACACAGCACCATAGACTTTCACAAGCACCAACTGTGCCCCGGGCATTGCTCCACCTGTGGGGAGCAGTACTACCATAGCTGCTATATCATCATCCCGGAGGCCTCACACAGCAGCGGCGGCTTAATAGCCGCATGCCACAGGTGGCGTCACGAACACAACCATTAACAAGCAAGCCACATATTCAACTGACACCCACCAGGGCCACGGAGCCGGGCCCAGCCACCACTGACTACCACCGGACTAGTCCGGCCCGGCACCGGGTGTCCCATAGCCCTGGGGTGGGCGAGTCAATTTTGGCGTCACGAACAGGATTTCGTGCCCGGTCCCACCGGGTACTGTGCGCCTGCCGGAATTGTGCTTAAAAGACTGTGTACTGGCTGCAGACCACCGCCGCCATTAGCCTCGCCGAGCGCAGGAAGAAGGGGGGCGTGCCTGACAAAGAGCGCGAAGGGAGCGCGCCATCAGAGCAGAGCGCTGTTAACCCCGCGCGACCCGGAAGAAAATTTGAAAAGTGAACGGAGCCTGGTAAGGTTCACTAAGGGGGAGGAAGATGTCCGACTCAGAGGGAGGGCAGGTGGCTGCCATAGCCCGAGACGCCGCAGCACCAGCAGAAGCAATCCCAGTCGCCGTCGCCCCGGCCCCCACTGTAGCGCCGGTAATGCCGATCACCATGCCATACATACCGGGAGCAGAATGGCTGCCGCAATACTCCGGGGAGTCCCATACCTTGAGTGACTTCAGAGAAAGCCTGCACAGCTTATTCCGGGTGTATCCGCTGACTGAGAGCCAGAAGGTGGGCATATTAATGGGACAGCTAGCCGGCGCAGCCCAGCGTGAAGCGAAGTCATGGCCTGATACAGATAAAGGGACAGCAGCCCAGATACTGGCCAAGCTAAAGAGTACGTTTGACACTCGCACCGCAGCAGAGATAAAGATGAGATTCTTTGGGTGCAAGCAGCGGGCCACAGACAGCATAAGGGACTATGCCCTAAACCTGCAGGAGGCCCTGAAAGCAGTTAAACAGGTGGACCCAGAGAGTGTACGTGAAGAAGACAAACTCCTAACTGAGCAGTTCATAGAGGGGCTCCTGTCAGATGCCCACAGGACCCAGCTGCGTATCCTGGTCCTGCAGAACCCTGCTCTGGACTTTGCCAAGTTTAAGGACCAGGCCATCAGGGTACTGAGAGAATCTACGCCGAATGACCCAGTACCCCTCCGGCCTCCTGCTATCACGTACCCCGGGGTGGTGCCTGCAACACGAGCCACTGCAGGGGCTGAGGCGCAGTCCCTGGATAAGGATCCCACTGCGGAGCTCAGACAACAGGTCCAGGAGCTGACCAAGACTGTGGCTGCCCTTGCCAAGACCGTGCAGTCTCTACAAATGACCCCCTCGCCTGCGAAAATCGAGTTGGCCTCCAGCCCAGAGGACGTCCCATGGATGCGACAGAGAAGGATTCCGCCGACCCGAGGCAGAGACACAGACCGGTACGATTCAACAGGACAACCGATCTGCCGCAACTGCAACCAGGCGGGCCACATTGCACGACGCTGTCCTTTAAATGGGCCGAGCCTGGGGCCAGGAGCCGACCCCCAGGTGTAAGGAAGCCCGGCTCAACCCCCAGCCGCAGCAAGTATGTGGGAGGACGACCGGTCCTTCCTATTGTGCTGGATGGGATCCCTTTGAATGCCCTCCTGGATACAGGGTCCCAGGTAACAACCATCCCCCACAAACTGTACAAAAGATATTGGGCTGATTCAGACATTGACCATGGCCCAGATGATGATTTAACAATTGTGGCCAGTAATGGTCAGCCCTTACCTCAGATTGGGTACAAAGAAGTAACCATTAAAGTGGGGCGGGTGGAATTGCCATGTCAGGGGATGATAATTGTAGATATTGATCGCAAAGAATCTGACCCACTGCTAACTCTTGGTACAAATGTGATAGAAAATTGTATTGCCGAAGTGATAATTTTGTTACAACAGGCGTCTGAAACTGCCAGCTCCGGGCAGCAGCGTGTCCTACAGAGGGAGATCAGAGCCCTGATGAGGAGGCAGCAGGTAGAGCTGGCCGGAGGAGAAATTGGCAGTGTGAGGGTAAGTGACCCCCTCCCCATTGTAATACCCCCAAGAAGTGAAATGTTGATATGGTGTCGGGCAGCAATAGGCCTCAAGGGTCAGGATTACCATGCCTTGGTAGAACCAATGTATTCAGACAGTAGGCCTGGAGTCCTGATAGCCAGAGGGGTAGCGGACGTCCGCAAGGGGAGAGTGCCCGTCCGTGTCCTGAATTGTGGGGAGGAGGAGGCCAAATTGCCCCGGTATGCCACTGTGGCAAAATTGTACACTGTCAGCAACAATACCATTAAAGCAGTGGAACCCTTGATCCCGTCCGACCAGGCGGAAGACAATGGCTCCAAGGGGCAGCCGGAAGACTGGTGCCAAAAATTACATGTGGGCACCGACTCCACCCCCTCACACCAAAAGCATGGGGTTTACCGGGTGCTACAGGAGTACGAGCGGGTCTTCAGCAAACACCCCCTAGATTTTGGGCAGGTGAAAGGGGTTCAACATCAAATCCCCACGGGTGATCATCATCCCATTAAAGAAAGATACCGCCCTGTACCCCCCGCACAGTATCAGTGTGCCAAGGAAATGTTACGGGAAATGAAGGAGGCTGGGGTTATCAGAGATAGTTGTAGCCCCTGGGCAGCTCCACTAGTGCTCGTAAAGAAAAAAGATGGTACAATGAGAATGTGTGTAGATTACAGGCAAATTAACCGCATTACACATAAAGATGCCTATCCACTACCCAGAATAGAGGAGTCACTAACAGCCTTAAAGTCAGCTAACTATTTCTCCACCTTGGATCTCACCAGTGGGTATTGGCAGGTTCCCGTGGCAGAGGCGGACAAGGAGAAGACTGCATTCACGACACCAATGGGTCTCTGTGAGTTCAATTGTATGCCATTCGGGCTCTGCAACGCCCCAGGGACATTCCAAAGGTTGATGGAGTGCTGCTTGGGCCACCACAACTTCGAAACCGTGCTGCTGTACCTGGATGACGTAATAGTCTACTCCAAGACTTATGAGGACCACCTGAAGCACTTAGCAGAAGTGTTTGAGTCCTTGTCGAAATATGGCCTGAAGATCAAGCCGTCCAAATGTCACCTCTTGAAGCCAAAGGTACAGTACCTGGGTCATGTGGTCAGCGCAGAAGGCGTGGCACCTGATCCGGAGAAAGTCACGGTAATCAAGGACTGGCCAAGACCCACCACGGTGAAGGAGGTGCGGCAGTTCCTTGGACTGGTGGGCTACTACCGAAGGTTCATTGATGGGTTCACCAAGATAGCAGCGCCCCTTCAAGATCTCCTGGTGGGCCAGCCGAAGCAGGCTAAGAAGCAGAGCCCTCCATTTGAATGGAGCAGCCAACTGGAAACATCCTTTGTCCGGCTGAAAGGGGCTCTCACGGGAGAAGAAATTCTGGCCTACCCTGACTACAGCCAACCGTTTATACTGTACACAGACGCCAGCAACGTGGGACTGGGAGCAGTTCTGTCCCAGGTACAGGGAGGCAGAGAGAGGGTAATAGCGTACGCCAGTAGGAAGCTTCGGCCCACGGAAAGGAATCCAGAAAACTACAGTTCCTTCAAGCTGGAGTTCCTCGCTATTGTGTGGGCAGTGACTGAACGCTTCAAGCACTATCTGGCATCGGCCAAGTTTACCATCTTCACGGACAACAATCCGTTGACACACCTGGCAACAGCCAAGTTAGGTGCGATGGAACAGCGATGGATGGCCCGGCTGTCTAACTTTGACTTTACCATCAAGTATCGGGCTGGCAAGAAGAATAACAATGCTGATGCGCTGTCCAGAATGCCTCACTTACCCGAGTCTGGAGAAGACCTGGATGAACTCGAAGAGATAGAGTTACCGGCTTTCCATCTTTCCATCACCAGGGTGTTTCACAGTGTGAGCATGCTGTGGGAGTGAAGCGCTTAAACCAGCACGAGGTCTCGGTCAATCCATTACTCCACCATAATTGGGAAGAAACACAGAATGGTGACCCGGCCGTGCGATTGGTCAAAGAGAAGCTAGCGCAAGCTGAGACCCATCTTGGCCCAGACGCTCCAGAGGAAGCCCAGCAGCTGTGGAAGGAGAGGGGACGACTGTTCACCTACCAGGGCAAGCTCTGCAAGAGATATGTCAACTATCGAACAAATGAACTTGTCTGGCAGATAGTGGTTCCGCAGAGGGATGCTCCAATGGTCCTAGCAGCGTATCATGATAACGCAGGGCACTTCGGGTGGAAGAAGTTGAAGGCCTTACTCCGTGATCGGTTCTACTGGGTGCACATGAGAAAGATGATCGAGAAATGGTGCCGAGACTGTGGCCCGTGTAACTTGAGGCGGAAGGATGATGCCAGCCAAAGGTCTCCCCTACAGCCAATTGTCACGAAGCAGCCCCTGGAGTTGGTGGCCCTGGACCACGTGAAGTTAACACCAAGCCGGTCAGGCTATGTGTACGCCCTCACCATTGTGGACCATTACTCTCGTTTCCTGGTAGTAGTGCCTGTGAAGGACCAGACAGCCAGGACGGCAGCTAGAGCGTTCCAGGCATCCTTTTGTCGACCGCACGGCTATCCGGAAAGGGTACTGACGGATCAGGGTCCTGCATTCGAGGCTGAAGTGTTCCAAGAGTTCTGTAACATGTACGGTTGTAAAAAAATTCGAACCACACCGTACCACCCCCAGACCAATGGACTGTGCGAGAAAATGAACCATGTGGTTATTGATATGCTGAAGACCCTACCGCTGGAAGAGAGGAACCAATGGCCAGAAAAGTTGCCAGATCTGGTAGACTTGTACAACCACATCCCAGTGAATTCGACCAACTGCAGCCCCGCTTACCTGATGCGAGCCAGACCAGGCAAGTTGCCTGTAGACTTTGAGATGGGGACTGTGTCGCCTGAGGCGGTTCAAGAAATAGAGGATTGGGATGCAGAACGGCAGCAGCGGTACCGTAAGGTCCAGGAGTGCGTGGAAAGGAGCCTGTCTCAAGCAAGAACGAGACAAGAACAGCATTACAATCAAACAGCCCCAGCAACTCCCTTAGCACCTGGAGAACAAGTCCTCAAGAAGAAGCGGAAGACGCATAAGTTGGATGATCAGTGGGAAAACGAGCCCTACACCATTGTCCCCTCCAACTTTGACAATAGTAAGGTATGCCTCATAAGCAAAGATGAAGGCAAGACCTGTCAAGCAATTTCCCGAGACCGCCTGAAAGCGTGCCCTGAACGGTGCCGAATCCAAAGAGAAATGGAAGGAGTACAAGGAAGTCCCCAAAGTCAAGAGAAAGAAGGGGAGATGATTCAAACCATCCTTGGGAAGTTCCCCAAAACTTGGACCCGAATCAACAATGCCATAGTGGTACCAGTTTTGGCGTTTCCGCAGTTGGTCGAGCCAGAAACAGAAAAGGTTCCGGATCCACCTAAAGAATCGTCCGCTCCAGCACGAGATGGCACGCCAGCAGTGGAACAGGAGGATCAACCCCCTGTCAGTGGTGAACCTGTCATACCCTTGGCGACTCCTAGACCACAAAGGCAACCATCACGCTTACCTATTGGGGTTAGGCCCACCTGTAGTGCTGAGATAGAAGACGCACCACGTAGTCAGGGGCAAACACCAGAGCTACGTAGGTCCCAGCGCAGCACTCGGGGACAACCCCCTCTAAGGTATAGGGAGTCTACTGTATAAAGTAAAGAGTACTTATTAGAGTGTAAATAGTTATGCAAAATGTCTGTCATGTTGTGCACAAAATGTTTTCTTTTTCTTTGATTGCGAAAATGGACAATTGGGCCACTGGACTATGGGTGGCCAACACCTAAATTGTTCATAGTTAGCACCAGTGTGCTCAAACACCCCTGAAGAAAAACCCGTCCGGCGTGCATAGAGTGGGGTCATCAATGCTCTGATGCACGCCCAGAGCCTACGTTGGGGGTTTGATCGCGGCGGGTCCCCCATGGAGCAGTGTAATGGACACCCGGCAGGGAGCCACACTGGACTCTTATAGAAATGTTTAAGATTGTAACGTTAAAGAGAATGTGCCTCCCATATTGGGATGAAATGTATGCCATGTTATGTTTTGTTTCTACAGTCCGGGAGTACTGAATTTAACTAAGGGGGAGTGTGGCGCCCTAGGACCTGGTCGCCACAACGGCATTGCCCTCCTGAGGGTTAATGCTGAGCCTGGAGGTAATGGGGAAATCTACTGGCCAGTAAGTTAACATCCACCGCAGTTTCTCCCTCAGGCCAGTAGGGGGAGCTCTGAACCTGAAGTTTCAGGGAGCTTCCTTAAGCCTGACCTGGGGGAGGAGTTAGTTAGTCTGTAGGGAGCAGCAGAAGTGAACAGACACAGAGTGAGCTGTCCTGTGAATCTGGGGCCTAGAGCTGGAGCAGTTTGGCCCAGAGAAGCAGGAGTAGCTGAGAGGCAGCAGAGAGACTCGGACATCGGAGTCTGTGGTTGCCAGGGTATAAAATCCGTCCCTGGTAGCCGAATCCGAAGGGCAGGGGAGCTGCAAGCCCCTGGCCCAGACACATCCAAGGTACAGCTGCAGCATCAGGGCCCGGTGTGGACCCCAGCGGAGAAGCACCAGAGAGTGGGCCTGCGCAGCCACCTACAGAGGGAAGGGACGTGCTATTGGTCCCAGCAGCGAAGAGGGCCATTGCTGGATTCAGAGAAGCAGGGTCCTATCATCACCAAGAAAGGTACAGGAGTAGGCCTCATACTCAGCTGGCCAGAAAGATCACCCCAAGTACTTCCAGGCCGACCGGATCCCCATCACCACCTGTAACGGTCTCCCAGGACTGGACTGTTCCCAGAGTAAAAGAGGAAAAGGTAAAGAGACTGTTGTTTGTGCCTGGTTCTTTCCTCGCCTGTCGGCCCTGCACCGTGTTAGTCACACAGCACCATAGACTTTCACAAGCACCAACTGTGCCCCGGGCATTGCTCCACCTGTGGGGAGCAGTACTACCATAGCTGCTATATCATCATCCCGGAGGCCTCACACAGCAGCGGCGGCTTAATAGCCGCATGCCACAGGTGGCGTCACGAACACAACCATTAACAAGCAAGCCACATATTCAACTGACACCCACCAGGGCCACGGAGCCGGGCCCAGCCACCACTGACTACCACCGGACTAGTCCGGCCTGGCACCGGGTGTCCCATAGCCCTGGGGTGGGCGAGTCAAATACTTTTACAGAACTGAGCTGGCTTCATGAGGTGTTTTTCAGCAAATTTAACTCTGGCCTGTCTATTTTTGGAATTGATGAATGGTTTGCATCTAGATGTGAACCCTTTGTATTTACTTTCATGGAGTCTTCTCTTTACTGTTGACTTAGAGACAGATACAACTACTTCACTGAGAGTGTTCTGGACTTCAGTTGATGTTGTGAACGGGTTCTTCTTCACCAAAGAAAGTATGCGGCGATCATCCATCACTGTTGTCATCCGTGGACGCCCAGGCCTTTTTGAGTTCCCAAGCTCACCAGTCAATTCCTTTTTTCTCAGAATGTACCCGACTGTTGATTTTGCTACTCCAAGCATGTCTGCTATCTCTCTGATGGATTTTTTCTTTTTTTTCAGCCTCAGGATGTTCTGCTTCACCTCAATTGAGAGTTCTTTAGACTGCATGTTGTCTGGTCACAGCAACAGCTTCCAAATGCAAAACCACACACCTGTAATCAACCCCAGACCTTTTAACTACTTCATTGATTACAGGTTAACGAGGGAGATGCCTTCAGAGTTAATTGCAGCCCTTAGAGTCCCTTGTCCAATTACTTTTGGTCCCTTGAAAAAGAGGAGGCTATGCATTACAGAGCTATGATTCCTAAACCCTTTCTCCGATTTGGATGTGAAAACTCTCATATTGCAACTGGGAGTGTGCACTTTCAGCCCATATTATATATATAATTGTATTTCTGAACATGTTTTTGCAAACAGCTAAAATAACAAAACTTGTGTCACTGTCCAAATATTTCTGGACCTAACTGTAGCTATCATTAACCTATTATATTACCCCGATTGCCACCACGCCAAGGCAATGGGGATGAGCCAGGTAAAGCACAGGAATTGTCACATGTAAGCTGCTATTTTTAGTACCCCGACATTCCGCCAGTCAGATCACCTGAAATCACACCATTGGAACTCGGGGAACGTCACCTACTCACAGCTGGGTCCCACCTTGGCTTTCAGCTATTCCTGGAATCAGCAGAGAACCAACATGTTTTCCCTCTCTGCAGCCTCTGGATATAGAAGAATTGAGGATCGTTTTGGGACTTTGTAGGGATTATGTCGGATCTGCAAGGGTGTTTTGGGGATTAAAAAATGGGTGAAAGGAGGGTTTTTGTATTTTATTTCAAATAAAAGAGTTTTTCATTGTTTGTGTTCTTTTTCTTTTGACTTACAGGATTAGTAATGCTGGTGTATCATAGATACCTCCCATTTCTAATACAGGGCTTAATAGTAGCTGGATTACTTTTAACAAATCACAGTTGTCATTAACTCCTTACATTACCCTGATTGACACTGCACCAGAACAATCGGGATGAGCCAGATAAAGCGCCAGGATTGGCATATCTAATGTGATATGCCAATTATGGACAACTTCGGGCTGGTGTTTTTAGGCTGTGGAGGTCAAGCTCCATGGCTCCTCCCATCCAGATAATACCAGCCCTCACCTGTCTGCTTTACTATGGCTGGTTATCAAAAATGGGGGATCTCTATTTATTAAAAAAAATGTAAAAAGAACACCGTAGGATCCCCTTTATTTTGATATCCAGCTATGGTTAAGCTCACTGGTGTTGGCTGCAGCCTGTAGTTGTTGTTCTACCTGTGCTGGCTATCCAAACAGGGTGAGAGCAGATGTAATTTTTTTTTGTTAAGGCGGCATTACACGGTACGATATATCGTGCGATATGTCGTCGGGGTCACAGAATTCGTGATGCACATCCAGCAATGTTAGAGATGTCGTACCATGTGACACCTCCTAACGAATGTTAACGAGCAAAATATTCACCTTATCGTTGCTCGTTGACACGTCATTCATTTTCATAATGTCGTTCCTCCTTCTGCGCGCCAGTTGTTCATCGTTCCCGTGGCAGCACACATCGCTATGTGTGACACCCCAGGAATGATGAACACAGCTTACCTGCGTCCCGCTGGCAACGAGGAAGGAAGGAGGTGGGCGGGATGTTACGTCCCGCTCATCTCCACTCCTCCTCTTTTATTGGGCGGCCGCTGTGTGATGTCGCTGTGACACCAAACGTCCCTCTCCCTTCAGGAAGAAGATGTTCGCCGCCCACAGCGACATCATTAGGGAGGTAAGTACGTGTGATGGGGGTTTAACGACTTTGTGCGCCACGGGTAACTAATTGCCTATGACGCAAAAACTACAGGGGCGGGTGCGATCGCTCATGCGATCGCACGATATATCATCCTGTGTAATGCCGCCTTTACAATGATTTTCCTGGCCAGTCACAGTCATACCAAAACTTGACATGGCTGGGATGGGGCCGGAAATGCTCACACCAGGAAAAGTTGCTGATTGGCTGCTCTGTAACATTTCAACAAGCTTTATTTGGATGACATACCCAAACAGAAACCAGACCTACAGGTAAAAGTGTGTGTTTGAGTCAAGAACCCTGAACTTTACAGAACGGGCTTGCTAATCCAAAGACAGCCTCCTTGGTCTTACTACGACCATTTTACAGCTTTTTCAACACAAAAATTTGGGACTTCTTTGACTTATATGGGGTACATCGTCTGAGGTCAATTTCAAGTCCCAAACAGTTTTTTAAAGTCCGTCCGAACCTGGTGAACTCAAACATCCATGGATACGTTCATCACTAGTCCTTTGTCAAAGATGGCTAGATCCTTATGCTAACTAAGTTTAGCTGCTTTCAACACTTCCATTTCAAGAATTCACTGTTTACTTGCTGCCCCCTTTGACAGATGGCATTGTCATGCGGTAATTAATGTTATTCACTTTACCTGTGAGTGGTTTTAATATTATGTCTTATTGGTGTTGTTAAACAGATGTGTAGAATTCCTTAAAAACATCATGAAGATAAATTGTAGATACAACTATTAACAACACGGGAGGATATTTTGACTTTAAACAAGGGTGACAAATTTTCTCTCTGTGTTTTAATAATTAATATAAAAACCAGCCTATTAGATATCCACAGCGTGCGCCACTGCTATCCGAAAAAGAAGGGTATTTTTTCTTCCTTGAGCTAATTTATATAAACCTCGTCTAGATGACTCTATGTAATTGATGTGGTAACTTGTTGAAACCTCAGAGCTGTTCACAGCTGCACAAATGGGTCATTTTATTATTCAGAAGAGATTTATACAAAGAAAAATCAAATGATACATCAATACGGAGATTTTAATTAATAGACTGAGTGTAAGCATTTTTAATTTGTGGTAAGGGCTGCTCTTCTGTCCATCATTAATTACACTTGTACGATGGGCTGGTGAGCAGAATTCTCATTGATTAACCACATTAATTCAACCATCATCGCTCTTGAAATATTCCATGTTTTTATGGGATTAGCATAATAGTAGCTATTAAACAATGGGATTGCATTTATCTCAGTTGGGTTGCTATTTAGGAATAAATTGAAAATACTAGCTTTTCTTATGGAAGTCATTAACATTCCAATTTTCTTTAATGAAGAATATGAAAATTTGCAGCTTCTTTAACTTTAAGGGAATACTACTTATCATAAAAATGTGTGTGTTTGAGATTTGACTTTAAATATAACATGAAAACAATTAACAATGAACAATTTTTCATTATTGTCTCCAACAAAAGTTGGAGAAAGCTTATTGAAATGCAGAACTATGGAGGAAGTTATTAAAATTTGTGACAAGTATGGGAGTTTCCCATTACAACCAATATAGAGCAAATCTTTTGAAGTTTGGTTGTGACCAATTTGCCGAATTTTCACCCAAAATTTTGATTTGCAGCAAATAAATTCAAAGAGATTACACTCTACAGGAGATAGAGGGCCCCAGTGACCATAAAGGTACAATCACACGAGCGTATGATTAGGACGAGTACAATGCGAGAAAATCTCGAACTGCACTCAGACCAATGTTATTCAATGAGGGAGAGCAGATGGTCAGCTTTTTTCTCATTCAGATTCTGGATGAGTGAAAAGTCGCAGCATACTACAATTGTCAGCGAGAGCCGTGTCACTCGCAACCATACAAGTCTATGGGTGCAAGTGAAACATCGGACTGCACTCGGATGACATCCGAGTGCAGTGCGATAATCGCATCAGCTGACAATGGAAGAGATGGGGACATTAATCCCTCCCTCTCCTCCACAGCTGTGATCCGATCACAGGATTGGATCACAGTTGCATAACACTCGGCTCATGCTGACAGTGAGAAATTGGAACCACTGATTTTTGATGGCCCAGATACTGACCAAGGTTTGTGCAAGGTACGATAATCCACAAGATCTCATAGGCGTAGGGTATTACGAGGAGGCTTGCACGAAAATGCTAAATTATATTTGCCTGCTCTTTGATGCTTCACCAGTATGGGAAAATGGTGTCGGGCAAGTTTTTTTTCTTCTGCGAACCGTAAGTCGAATTTCAAAATATTCAAATTTGTGTGAAATTTCAGGAACGCCGCCGAAAACTTGATCTTCCATGTATGGATTTGCTAATCTCTAACAACCATTCATATTGCTTCACAAAGTGAGTGCAATATCACTCCTAACAGCCTCACTTTTGTGCTATGAAAGCGGGACTTCATTTTAGTATATGCATATCTAGACACTGTTGACAGTGAACTCTGTGATTAGAAATGCAACCACTTAAGTGCACATGTAAAAGTTTGAGTCACACAACATGTCACCCATTAAGACTAAGTTAAGTTTAGATGTCAGTTAATATTGAAAATTTAGATCTACTGATAGAGGTAATTATTCCCCTATACTCTGCCCTGGTCAGACCCCACCTGGAATACTGTGTACAGTTCTGGGTGCCCCAATTCATGAAAAACATATATATATTGGTGCAAGTCCAGAGAAGAGCAACCAAGATGGTAGAATGCCTGCAATCCATGTCCTATGAAGACCGGCTAAAAGAGCTAAGAATGTATAGTTTGCAAAAGTGTAGGCTGAGAGGAGATTTAATAGCAGTCTACAAATATCTGAAAGGTAGTCACAGTGCACCACCCTATTATTAGCAGCTGTGGGCTCTTATTACCACTTATTACCCCGATTGTCACTGCACCAGGGCATTCAGGAAGAGACAGGTAAAGTTCTGGGACTGTCACATCTAATGGATGTAACAATTCTGGGTGCCTGCAGGCTGCTACTTTTAGAATGGGGGGGCAAATAACCCTGGGTCTCCCCGGCCTCAGAATATGATCCCCCAGCTGTCGGACTTTATCTTGGCTGGGTATCAAAATTGGGGGGAACGGCATGCCATTTCTTAAATTATTTATTTAAATAATTAAAAAAAAGCAGCATGCAGTACCTCTTATTATGATACAAAACCAAGATTAAGCGCACGGCTGGGGGCTGCAGCCTGTAGCCATGGGCTTTATCTGTGATGGTATCAGTAGATTGTGGGACCCTATGCCATTTTATTTATTTATTTTATACCATAATAGACCCGCAGACAGGGTCTGTGTTTCCAACCAATCACAGATGCTGTCTGGGAGCGGTGTCTGACTGCAGCCAATCAGAGATGCTGGTGAGCAGGGAAAGCAGTGAATATGGATGAGGGATAATCAGTGGCCCCAGAAGTACAGCTGCAGAAACAGTTACAGCCATGAGAGCAGTTACTGCCACGCTGGAGACTAAAATGGGAAAGGTTTTTTTCTGATTTCATATCAGATAGTGAGAAAAACATGTACAGTATATGTGTCTTTTTGGATAGAGTATGTACGCTTCTGGTATATATGTCTCCTATTTTGGTATATATGTGTCCCCATCTGGTATGTATGTCCTCAGCCTCACGTATATGTCCCCCATCCTAGTATATATGTCCTGAATCCTGGTATATATTTCTCCTATCCTGGTATATATGTCCCCCATCCTGGTATATTTGTCTTCCATCCTGGAATATATATCTCCCATCCTAGTATATATGTCTCCCATCCTGGTGTATATATGCCTCTCATCCTGGTATATATGTCTTCCATCCTGATCCCATTGTGGTATAAATGTGTCAGATTCAGGGATATATGTCGCCATGCTTGCATCATCCAGATAGATATGTCTCCCATTTTGGTATCTACAGTATGCCCTACATCATGGCCCCATCCTGGTATATATGTCTCCCATCCTGGGCCCATCTGGGTATGTATATTCCTCCCGACCTGGTATATATATCCCCCATCCTGATATATATATATATATATATATATATATATATATATATTTACTTATTTATATATATATATATATATATATATATATATATATATATATATATATATACATTTATTTATATATATATTTTTATATATATATATGTATATATATATCATTCTGGTATATATGTCCCCCATCATGGTATATATGTTCTCCAACCTGGTATTTATGTCCTCCATCCTGGTATGTATATTCCTCTTCCTGATATATGTCTCCCATCCTGGTATAAATATCTCCCATCCTAGCCCCAACCTCGCGTATATATGTTCCCCATCCTGGTATGTATGTCCCCCCTCCTGGTCTATATATATCCCATCTTGACCCTTATGCCTTCTATCCTGGCCTCATCTTGGTGTATGCAGTGTATCCACCCATATCCTGTCCACCACCATTAACTTGAGAACGGTGGCAGCTATAGGCATAGAAGTAGTGTCTAGGTATAGTAAAGTAGCCATGTGCTACACAATGAAACCACCTGTTACACAAAGAGGACAAGGAAGGAAATGGCACTTGAATAATGCAAAGAAAATAATGTTTATTAGAAAATATTATTGGCAGAATATTTAATCTTTAGTATCAAAACAATCAAAAGGTTTGCAAGAAAAATAATAAAATCGAGGTCAAAGAGGTGTGGATGGATAACAATGATGGATAAAATGGAGTACACAATTGTAATAAAACCAAGACCCCACCCCTATTAACCCTGCCATATAGAAAAGGATTGTAAAAGAACCAGGTAAGTGGCTCTGTAAAGGGCTGCAGTAAAAAGAGGTACCACAAAAAGGACCGAGGGACAAAGGATGCCCCTGTAGTCGTGTGGAGGTAACCAATAAATTACAGTGAGATAGTCGTGAGTCACAGAGGTAAGGCTGCAGGGATTTAAAAGGTTGGAATGACCCCGGATGGAGTATTGAACTAGATGGCTACAAAATAGTCATGGGTCACGAGGGTAAGGCCAAAAATCACTACATATGCAGCCCACCAATGATCAAAAACAAACCCTGTGGTTATAGTATGTGAAAATAGCCGTGGGTCACAGAGGTAAGGCTGCAAAGAATGAGAGATAAAAGTTACCTCGGATAAAGTATAAATCAATGTGATTGGAGGCCAGTTTTGAATCACAGAGGTTTGACCAAAAATTACCTACATAAACTATTCAGCCCCCTTATATCATGACCAGACCACGTGGGGTGTATGCAAGTACATAAACACTGGAGTAATGTATATAAAAAAGGAGGTCCAAAAGTAGGAAAAAGGGAAGTGGGGGGGATGATGCAGTGTTCAGATGTACCAGTGCTGACCAAAGTAGCAAAAATAGTGAATTAATTATATACAGCCCAGATACATAAACCTGAATGAGACAGGGAAAGCCAAAGGGTAGACAAAAAAGTAAAAGTTTGTTCCTATGATGGACAGTGGCACACTTGCAAACCGGACCATCCAGTAAAGTGAAGGAAAGTAAGGGGCAGGAAAAAGTAAAGGAGTATAGAAAAGAAGGTATACTGCAGGCAAAGTATAAAGAAGGAGACCGTGTCCGCAAGGAGCAGTGTAAATAGATGCCAAAGGCATCACTGGCACGGACAATCAAAGAGCCAGAGATTACCTGGTGGAGTGGCAGAGCGGGGTGGTGGAGGGAGGGCTCCAACATCCGTTTCGCTTAGGCACTTTTTCAAGAAGGTAATATGTTTGGAAGCGCTGACAACATATAAGGAGTCAGCGCAGGTGCAATGGATCATGACATTACAGTGGCCGTTACTGCGCATGCGCCGGGGGCGGAGACCAGAGGACGGAACAAACAGGAGACCACTACATGACAGGGCGCATGCGCGGGAGAGCGGACATCTCTATAGCTCCCGCGCTTGTGCCCAGAGTGGGCAGCGTCATGTAAACGCCCTCCAGCAGTCAGCCAACCGGCAGACGCGCAAAGCCACAGAGGTATGTATAACATAACAAGTGGTGTGTGGATGGCAAGGACATGAAAGCACAGGCACGGAAATAGAGGGGTGCATAAATACAATAGCATAATGGCAATAAAAACAGTCATATATGAATCCAATCTTTGCAGGTTTTCAGGTGATCCACCGATGGGGAAGGAGTAGTAGTTAGAAGATCATGGAAAGTGTGATAGCCACAGATAAATGGAAATGGAGTTGCCTATACAAAGATCATACACAAAAGAGGAAAAAATTAGTGGAATGGCATGAAACAAGATTAAAAACAAGATAAAAACAACAGCTGCGTTCAAAGGGATGGTGCAACCTTATAACCATGGACACTTAAACGAACAACGATTAAATGATTATATCAATACATATTGATTATACATGAAGTATTAATGAAAATGGGGCCCCAAGAGGCCAGAAATACAAGTATAGATGCACAAAATGTACCCCCTAAGAAGAAAAGAGG
The DNA here is from genome assembly GCF_048569485.1 of Anomaloglossus baeobatrachus. Taxonomy (NCBI): domain Eukaryota; kingdom Metazoa; phylum Chordata; class Amphibia; order Anura; family Aromobatidae; genus Anomaloglossus; species Anomaloglossus baeobatrachus. The sequence goes on along the minus strand of NC_134356.1, from coordinate 193,391,187 downwards.
GGGGGGGAAGGATTGGCGCAAAAGGGGGGGAAAATTTGAGGGCTATAAAAAAGGAGAATAACTGACCGTCTCATTGAGACCATGGAGGACCAGGGTGTTAAGAGAGACAATCCACTTTGACTCCCATTGTGCGAGAGTCTTGCGCAGATTGCCCCCCCGAACACCCCCGTGGACCACGTCAATACCCCGGACTTTCAGGAACCTTGCGTCGCATCCGTGATGTCTGCGAAAATGACGGGGGAGTCATGCAGTCATGCAGTCATGCCACTGCATCTCCTTCTATTATGCAGACTGCGGACTGAAAGTGCCCTGCAGTCTACAGAATGGAGAGCAACAGTGCAGGGAGATTGTATCCACCTGTTCTGCCACACCGATTAACTATATTGGTGCTGCGCAATCCAATATAGTTAATAGTAGCAGTAGCTCTGGGTGGGTCCCTCTGAGTGCGGGGCACGAGGTGGCTGCACCCTCTGCCCTCTCTCCCTACCAGTAGCTAGGCTACTGATTGTATTGTATTCATAGGTTTGATGCTTGACCCTAACTACTTTGCTGCTGAAGTTTCCTGACCAGTCCCTGCTGCTGAAGTTCTCTGATCAGCCCTTTCCTAGATTTGGATTAGTGATTAGATTTTGGTTACTGCCACTCACTAGCCTCAGATTGCCCAACATGGACCCATTGGTCTAACAGACATCATGATAGGTCCAATGTGTCCGTGTGGGGTGATAATTGATTCAATACACAGCGGGGGAAATAAGTATTGAACACGTCACTAATTTTCTAAGAAAATATATTTCTAAAGGTGCTATTGACATGTATTTAACACTTGATGTCGGTAACAACCCATCCAATACATACAGGCAAATAAATCAAACCTTAAATGTCCATAAATTTACTGATGTGTTATAATGAGAAATGATATAGGGAAAAAAGTACTGAACATGCTTACTGAAATTTATATACTACACTTAATAAATTTTAGCACAAAAGTGTTGGTATGGTGTTTTTGAGGTGATATGCAGTGCTTTTTGACCTCCAAATATTGTGTGCATTATGGCATTCAAAGAGTTAAATTTTGGTCTCATCTGATCAGACTATATTCTCCTAGTATTTCAGACATTAATTACGCTTGAACATGCTTTTTGTTCAGCGATGAAGTCTTGCTTGGTGAGCATGTATACAGACCATTGAGGTTAAGTTCATTACTTATTGTTTTCTTTGAAACAATTGTACCTACTGTTTCCAGGTTTTTCTGTAGCTCTCCACAGATGGTCCTTGGCTCTTGGACAACTCTTCTGATAATTATTTTCACTCCTCTGTCTGAATCCTTGTGGAGAGCCCCTGGTCGTAGCCAGCTTATAGTGAAATTATGTTCTTTCCACTTCTGGATTATGGCCCCAACAATGGCTCTCTGGAATCTTCAGAAGTTTAGAAATTCTTACGTTTTATTTATTTAATCGTATGAACGTTTATCTTACCATCATATAAAAATAAACAGGTAATAAGCAATGATTGAAAAATATCAATAGGGGAAAAATCAAAGTCAAATATCAAGATTTTCTATATATGCAATAGCGTTATCATTTACTGTATAGAAATCATTCTTGTCACCATGGTAGGATCTAAGGGGGCACTCCTCAACAATGTTCTGGATAGTTTGATGGTCTACTCCACAGTCACAGGTCGGAGAGTCATATTTTCCCCACTTATACATAAGATCTGCACAGAGGCCAGACTTTGTTCTGATACAATTTAGAGTAACCCATGTTTTCCTTGGTAGATTGAAGCCTAGTGGAGGGTTTTATAAGTTAGGAAACGTTAGGAGCTTGCCATCTACTACACCAAAGGTTGCAATGGTCTTGAGACAGCTCACTAGTTTTATCCATTATGAAACGTTTTTTGTGTGGTACCTTGGCAATGAGACACCTTTTTCTAGGTCAGCAGTTGAACCAGCTGATGTTATTTTTCACTAAGTGGCAAGATTGCATTCTAAATACTAATAGATTTCAGTCGGTGTCATGACTTGTTTTGGCTTTTTGCACCTTTGTTTCTTAATGTGTTCAATACTTTTGCCTTGTGTCATTTTTCATTCTTACACATAACATATGGACATTTTTGGTTGATTTCTTAGCCTGTGTGAATTAGATGGGTTGTTACTGACATCTAGTAAGAAATTTGTGTCAATAGCAACTTTAGAAATATATGTACTTAGAAAATTGGTGATATGTTCTATGCTTATTTCATCTACTGTATGCTTAACAGAATGTGGTCACAATTTAGAGCTGACCAGTACGACCTGGTAAAGGAAAAGAGGGGTTCTTTTCTCCTACCGTTTTCTCCTACCGTGTAAATGAATGGAGACAATGACTGACAGAAATGGTGAGCGTAACTTAATAGCGTTACTTATAGCAGTACATCTTAAAAAACACTAAACATAAGTCCATGTTTTTAACTATAAGTCTGGAGTTTATTTTAGAAGTAACTTTAGAAATTTGAATAAATCTTTATTTCTATGAAATGATAAAGATAAAAAAAGTCTTTTTTTTGCATGAGTTAGTTTTATTATGCCCTCCATTTTGATTTTTTGTTTTTCTTGATTTTTACCTTAAAGTGTTTGAAGTAATTGATATACCTGACAGCAACAAGCCTGCTGTGCTGTTGGCAAGCTCAGCCTCATTAAATTCCCTGCACTATATGCTATGCTAGGCAATGAATATTAACTTGTTTCTTTTCTGTAAATTTTTACTTGACTCACTTTAGATTGTGTGTAAGGCAGAAGGAGGAAAATGTGCATTGGGGATTAGGAACATTTTTATTCTAGGGAAAACAACAGGCCAGAACATGCTAGAGTAGGCAAGCAATAACTTGGTAAATGCACATTTCTGTGAATTAATCTTCTTTTGGAAAATGCTGATATTTACTAACACCTAGAAGAAGTATACATACTGTATCTAAGCCTATATATGGGGACAATTCCTAGGGTGTAGAAAGCAATAGGGCTGCATTCTTACACAAAAAGTATGCTGTGACATTGTGCTGTTGGGGTCTTGCAGTTGAAACAGCTGGTTCCCTGCAAAATAAAGTGATTGTGCAGGGAAACAGTGGAAGGACAACATTGAGAAAAGGCTTCTGCGGTTAAAACCTGTGGCATTAATACAAAAACACTGACCAGCACATCCAATAAGTGTGAACAGGTGCACGCTGAAAATTCAACTAAGTTAAAACAATATGTACAGCAGCACTCTTAAAAGCTAAAATATGTAAACATTGAATATAGAAATGTTGGCACTTCATTACTGTTATTGGAAAAAATTAGATACTTGTTTACAAGTTGGCCAATTCATGTAAGCCCGACAGCCAACGACAAGGTGTCCCTTTCCCTGCCATGCCATCATCCTAATATGTCTGGGTTAAATTCTGGGTTAAAAAAGCTAAAAGTAATGGGCAGGTAGTATGCAGTTAAATGAACATGCTTTGGCTGGAAGGCAGAGTGCTCAGTCAGAAAGGAGTGGAACACTAATACAAAAAGACTGACCAGCACATCCACTAGGTGTGAACATGTGCACGCTGAAAATCCAACAAAGTTAAAAAAATATGTACAGCAGCACTCTGAAAAGCTAAAATATGCAAACAGTGAATATAGGAATTTTGGCACCACATTACTGCTATTGGGAAAAACAAGATACTTGGTTTACAAATTGGCCAATTCGTGTAAGCCCAACAGCCAATGACAAGACATACCTCTCCCCGACATTACCCCATCCTAATACACCTCTGTCTGTGTTAAAAAAGCTCAAAGTAATGGTCATGTAGTATCCAGTAAAATGAACATGCTTTAGCTGGAGGGCAGAGTGCTCAGTCAGAAAGGAATGGAACACTAATACAAATAGACTGACCAGCACATCCACCAGGAGTGAACAGGTGCACACTGAAAATTCAACAAAGTATTCAGCACTCTGAAAAGCTAAAATATGAATCGTGGCACTGCATAACTGCCACTGGGAATAAATGAGATACTTGGTTTACAAATTGGCCAATTCGTGTAAGCCCGACAGCAAATGACAAGTTGTACCTCTATTTGTTTCGACTCTATCCTAATACGCATCTATCCAGGTTAAACACCTATAAGGGTCTCGGCAGGGAGAGGTATGCCTTGTCGCTGGCTGTCAGGCTTACACGAATTGGCCAATTTGTAAACCCAGTGTCTAATTTTTTTCCAATAGCAGTAATGCAGTGGGAAAATTCCTCTATTCAATGTTTGCATATTTTAGCTTTTTAGAGTGCTGCTCTACATATTTTATTAAAACCTGCATCACGACTGCTGTGTGTGAACACTGCCTAAAGCCTCATTGAGATATCCTTGTTTTATCTTCACGTCCTATCCAAACTTTTCAAAGATACAACACGAATCTATCATAATCGGCGCTGATATTACATGTCCATGGGGATCTTTGCTGACCTTGTTTCGATTTTTTCCAGGATCACAAATAAAAAGTGTCAAGAGAAGTCGATGGATCTATAAAAAAACACAAACAGCACACGGATGCCATCTGTGTGCTTCCCATGTTTAACATTCTAAAGGAACATAGAAGTTTTGTAAATAATAAATTTATCGATACGTGAACAACACTGACGACTCACTGATGGAAAACACTGACCAAACAGTGATGGCACATAGAGCCGAAACACTAATGACACCGGTACCATATTTTTTCATATGTGAAATATATTGATGTCTGAATGAGGCTGTAGGGAATTTTCTATTTCTGGTGTCGGGTTAAAGCTATCTGGGAGAGCAGGTCTGATCCCTGGCTGTCAGACCCAGCTGAAGATTTCTGGAGCCTGCCACCTCCAGGAAATATAGTTCTAAGTACTTTTCAGGCATGGTAGTCACCTGGGACTGGGAGCCCGAATCTATAAAAAAATTGATTTTATTTCCATTAAACTCAGCCTATATTGTTGGTCTCTTAGAATTTATACCTTTAGAGTCTTTAGCTTCCTCCCCAAATGTATCAAACACCACGGTGTGCTCCTCAATCGTGGGGCACATTAGTTAATTAATTTCTGGAAATGTACTCTCCTCCTTCGCAAGTTCAGCATTCATTTCTTTGCTCCCCTTAGTCTGCAGAACGTCTGGGACTGCTGATCTCTCAAGGAAGGAAAGTCGCACTCTGTTCTCCCTTTTTATTGCGATGTGGTTTTGGGCTTGTCCTGTTTTTTAGAGCTTCTTCTAACATAATGCAACTCTCTGAATTTCTCGGATCTCTTGCCTCAGCGCTTGAGCCCAATCGGGCTTCATACTGCGAAGCTCGTAGGTGGCAATCCCATGGCTTCAGATCACACTGTTCAGGACTGGTGCCTCCCACTGGTGCCTCCCATTCTTGGATCCTGGCTTCAGCCCCAACTTTTATAAAGCTCATATTGAGGTTATACAGAAAGGTTTCTTTTTAGAGCGTGATTTAGGTAGGGATCCTTTAAACCAGCAATTAACTGGTCCCACAACAATTAGTCCAGCAGTACTAGTCCATGATGCTCTTCCTCAGTCTTCTTAGTGATATGGGGTATCACTTCCTGTAATGCGTTCATGTGTTCACTGGGCCATGGTCTGCCCTTGCTTCTGAATCCAATGGAATAGAAAGATGCAGAGATTGCAGAAGTTGGTGGTACCTCTGAGTATGTCTTTTAGAATTTTAATGACCTTGTCCACCTTATCTTGATCTTTCAGGTTTTGAAACATAACCATCTATTGGGCCTCTCTCTCTAGAATCAGCAGGGCTATACAGTACAGACCAAAAGTTTGGACACACCTTCTCATCTCTAGAACAACTATTAAGAGGAGACTTTGTGCAGCAGGCCTTCATGATAAAATAGCTGCTAGGAAACCACTGCTAAGGACAGGCAACAAGCAGAAGAGACTTGTTTGGGCTAAAGAACACAAGGAATGAACATTACACCAGTGGAAATCTGTGCTTTGGTCTCATGAGTCCAAATTTGAGATCTTTGGATCCAACCACCGTGTCTTTGTAGAAAAATTGAACGGATGGACTCTACATACCTGGTTCCCACCGTGAAGCATGGAGGAGGAGGTGTGATGGTGTGGGGGTACTTTGCTGGTGACATTGTTGGGGATTTATTCAAAATTGAAGGCATACTAAACCAGCATGGGTACCACAGCATCTTGCAGCGGCATGCTATTCCATCCGGTTTGCGTTTAGTTGGACCATCATTTATTTTTCAATGGGACAATGACCCCAAACACACCTCCAGGCTCTGTAAGGGCTATTTGACTAAGAAAGAGAGTGATGGGGTGCTACGCCAGATGACCTGGCCTCCACAGTCACCAGACCTGAACCCAATCGAGATGGTTTGGGGTGAGCTGGACTGCAGAGTGAAGGCAAAAGGGCCAGCAAGTGCTAAGCATCTCTGGGAACTTCTTCAAGACTGTTGGAAAACCATTTCTGGTGACTACCTCTTAAAGCTCATCAAGAGAATGCCAAGAGTGTGCAAAGTAGTTATGAAAGCAAAAGGTGGCTACTTTGAAGACTTATTTTCAGTTGTTTCACACTTTTTTAAGTATTTAATTCCACATGTTTTCATTCATAGTTTTGATGTCTTCAATGCGAATCTACAATTTTAAGAGTCATGAAAATATAGAAAACTCTTTGAATGAGAAGGTGTGTCCAAACTTTTGGTCTGTACTGTATTTGCCTGTAAGGAAGAATCATGAGATGATTTTTTAGCATACATTTCAGTTGTTCTACCCTGTCCCAAATATGCTAAATGTTACAAAGAGGCCAGGAATGTAAAATGCAGTAAGGATAACTCAGTGGTGATTTTAATGGGTGGAAACTGGAAGATGGAGGAATAATGGATAAACATCAATGGAGAAATACAAAGCAAAAAATTTTAAATGACAGTTGGCACGTTACATGATCAAGTATGTGCAAACACTGAAGATGATTTCAATTAAACTCACTTAGCAATGTCCCAACTTGTGTCCTTCCATCAGTGAAGTATCAGAGTCACTGTACTGGGGTTACAATATGCAATAAACAAGAAAACGTAAGCTTTCATAGACCCTCTCATATCAAAAAGGTCCGTGGAGCCTCTGTTAGCAGTCTCAACACAGAAACCAGCCAGATATCCCTCCGGGAAGGGCCCAGCCAAGAGGTGACTCTTTTTAGGAGACCACCATAACCACCATATTAAGTGGCCCTTTTAGTCAATATCCAACTTTTTGACAAGTTTAAAGATATGACAAGGGATTAAAAGAGGGTGAATATGTACTGGGGGTTTTGGAAAGTTCGTGACACCACCCACGGTGCGTGGTAATGTGAGGGGCCACCGCTGCCGTTGGGGAACCCGGTGACGATGGTGTGGCAGCCTGATGTTTAACCCCTCTGTGGGTAGGGGGTTCGTGTCCCGGGGCTCGTTGATGCTGGGATGGTTTTTGTGTGTGCCATTGGGAATAGGAACAGGGGTTTTCAATGTACTCGCCTCGTCCTGGAATAACTACACCAACAGCTTGTAAACCAGAATTCTGAGCACCACTGCAGCTGGTAGGAAGCACGATTGGGTCTGTGCCCTTTGTGTTGCTGTTAGCCTGTGGCCATGTCCTTACCACCTTCATCTCTATTGGACCCGTGGGTATAAAACTCATCGGGTCCCGCTCACCCGTATGGCTAACGAGGTGAGCTTGCTCTCAGGGTTCACGCGTAGGATTTATTTGGACTGTAGTGGGAAAGTCCTATCCCATCAGTGCGCTAGTACCCCGATTTTGGAGCGGGTTGGGGATGTTACTTGAAGTCTTCACCCCCGTCGGGTAAATTACCGGAACGCGTGAAGCTACTTTCCGGCCTGGGGTCCACGCACCCCGTCATGCCCTGGCCCCTGCCCAGTGATAGCTCAAGGCTGCCGGCTGCCCTCCTCGGCAGTCTGTGCCCCTTGACACTGTCCTCTGTGACCGGGGTTCCAGGTCCTACCAGGCCCAGACCGTCTGCCACCTAGTACTCAGGCCCTGCTCCGTGACCTCTCTCTCCGAGAGAGTCACTTCATCTCCACTTCTCTGCTCCACTCTCGCTCAACTCCACTGCTCAACTGTCACCGTCCTCACTCTCCCCTTACCAACCCCCCATGTGGGCGGCCCTATTCCATTCAGGCTCTCCAATGGTGTGTCTGGTAGGTTAAAGTGGGAAGTGTTTCTAGGATTTTGATTGGCTAAGCTGTTAGCAACAACAAAGGACCAAGATCCGTAACCAAGGAGGGTTGATACTGTGCAGAAGGGCAGATTGCACAATGCCCTATGACGACCTGATAGGCCAGGGCGTCACAATATGTAAGCTTCATGTTCCTTTGGGCACAGTGTGCTTCCCCATGATCCCTTGGCAGATGACATGGGTTTTCTCTGCTGCACACATGTCCATTTCCCTGATGAGCTTGGTGCCAACTATGTCTTCCTGCCGCCATCCCACCCTTTTTATATTTGATAACTGCTCCCCAGTGGTCACATGTTTTGATGTCTCCTTTTAAAGCTTCTTTCAAGAAAACACTCGACAAAATGGTTCCTGGTGACTCTGAACCTCTGGAAAATGGTAATGTTGGTGCATAAATGCCATGAGGCACTGCATCTGAGTGCCTTCTTCTGGCCACCCTCTTACATTTACATCTTCTATTTATTTACTATTATTATCTCAAGGAATCCAATAACAAGGAAAATTCAATTAACATGAATAAAAGAAAAATCCATTCTATTTGGTGAAATCATATCTCATCAGGTCCGCTCATCTCTATACCTTAATTCGAAATGCTCTAGCACATAACTAAAACATTTTTAACCCTTTGGCACAAATCTGCAATGTAAATTATGGTAGGACTGGATCCCGAAACAGTCAAGATCCAGAGCCTGTAATCATGCACACCATGGTTTGATTGATGGGCTGAATACTGTCCGATGTCACTCCGCTCACTGCAGAAATATCATACATGCGCACTAGCTCCTTACCTTTAATAATGCATTATACATGCTTCATGAAATGTAATGCTTGCCCAGAAAGCCATCAATCAGCATGAATGAGTAAGATTTTTGTAGTGAGTGCTTGACATCAGACAGTGTTCACCCTAACAATGAAATGAATTACAGGCGCTAAAAAATGAATGTTCCAGGATACAGAGCTATTAAAGGGGTGGTCCAATGCCTAAAATCTATTTTCTAACTACACTGTTCAACCCAAAAAATCAACAGGTAATATGTCTGTTTTATGGTGTTTGATGTTCCCATGATATAGAGAGAACCCACTAATCATAGTAATGACTTCTATTATTGTTTTATCAACATGAAGGGCTTTCCCGCAAAGAACAAACCTAAAATTAATTACGCTGAACTTGAATCGGCGATTAGGCCAGTTCCACATGATGGCACCTTGCCAGTTCCTGTACCACCGTTGTCTGGATTGGATGAAAATGAAGTAGAATATGAAAACTATGGAGCTGAAGCTACTGGCGAAGACATAGAGACTAGAGTTGAGCGCGGTTCGTGGTTCGTGGTTCTCCAGTTCTAGGCTCGAGTGATTTTTGGGCTGTTCGAGATCGAACTAGAACTCGAGCTTTTTGCTAAAAGCTCGATAGTTCTAGATACGTTCGAGAACGGTTCTAGCAGCAAAAAGCAGGGCTTTTTACAGCTACAGTGAGCAGGAGCCATCGCTGGCAGCCTGCCACAAGCTGGTAACCAAGATAAACATCGGGTATCCAAGCAAAGCGCTTTGGTTAGTAACCCGATGTTTATCTTAGTTACGTGCAGGAAGCCCACACTTTCCCGCTCAGCTCGCTCCACCCCCTCCTGCCCGCGGCATGTACACATACATACACATACACAAACACACACACACACACACATCCACCCCCCCTCCCCCCCCCCCCCCGCCCGCCCGCCCGCCCGCCCGCTCGCTCGCTCGCTCGCTCGGCTTACCTGCGGTGATGAAGTCCCGCCATCCCGACCTCAGCGCTGTCACTGTCCTCCATGGCCGCCGCTTGTCACATCACCTATCGCTTCCGACCCGAGACTGACACTGGCGGTGACGTCACGGACCTCTCGCGATACTTGATGTGAAGGCGCCGGTCATTGAACTTAGTGACAGGGGCTGTCAGCAGTGCTGGAGATCAGCGCAGGTAATGTACCTCACTGACAGCAGCACTTGTCATCCCCTGCAGTGACCTGGGCTGACCCATTGATGTTAGCTCAGGTCACTGCATTGCTCTCCCAGCCAATGGGGAACATCCTGCTCTTCATTGACTGGGACAGTGTGCATCGTCATGGCAACCCCTTGGATTACACCAGACCTGGATTTGTTTTTCAATCTAATAAATTGGTTAAAGAGGGAATGTTTTGGGGAGTGTTTTTTCAAATAAAAATGTGTTTGTCGTCTATTTTTTTTTTATTACTGACTGGGTTGGTGATGTCGGGTATCTGATAGACGCCTGACCTCACCAACCCCAGGGCTTGATGCCAGGTGACATTACACATCTGGTATTAACCCCAAATATTACCCCGTTTGCCACCGCACCAGGGCGCGGGATGAGCTGGGGCGAAGCACCAGGATTGGCGCATCTAATGGATGCGCCACTTCTGGGGCGGCTGCGGCCTGCTATTTTTAGGCTGGGGAGATTCCAATAACCATGGACCTCCCTAGTCTGAGAATATCAGGCCCCAGCTGTCTGCTTTACCTTGGCTGGTGATCCAATTTTGGGGGACCCCTACGTGTTTTTTTTTTAAATTATTTATTTAATTTAAAATAACAGCGTGGGGTGCCCTCAGTTTTGGATTACCAGCCAAGGTGAGGTTGCCAGCTGTGGTCTGCAGGCTGCAGCCGTCTGCTTTACCCTAGCTGGCTACAAAACTAGGGGGAACCCTATGTCATTTTTTTTTCATTTTTTTGGCTAAATACAAAGCTAAGCACCCCTTAGTGCCACATGAAAGGTACCAAAGGGTGTTCCACTTTTTCTCCATTTTTTTCTCCACTTTCTCTCCACTTTTTCTCCACTTTTTCTCCATTTTTTTCTCCACTTATTCTCCACTTTTTCTCCTCTTATTCTCCACTTTTTCTCCACTTTTTCTCCACTTTTTCTCCTCTTATTCTCCACTTTTTCTCCACTTTTTCTCCACTTTTTCTCCATTTTTTTCTCCACTTTCTCCACTTTTTTCTCCACTTTTTCTCCTCTTATGCTCCACTTTTTCTCCTCTTAATCTCCACTTTTTCTCCACTTTTTCTCCACTTTTTCTCCACTTTTTTCTCCACTTTTTCTCCTCTTATGCTCCACTTTTTCTCCACTTTTTCTCCACTTTTTCTCCACTTTTTCTCCACTTTTTCTCCTCTTAATCTCCACTTTTTCTCCTCTTATGCTCCACTTTTTCTCCACTTTTTCTCCACTTTTTCTCCACTTTTTTCTCCACTTTTTCTCCTCTTATGCTCCACTTTTTCTCCACTTTTTCTCCACTTTTTCTCCACTTTTTCTCCACGTTTTCTCCACGTTTTCTCCACTTTTTTCTCCACTTTTTCTCCTCTTATGCTCCACTTTTTCTCCACTTTTTCTCCACTTTTTCTCCTCTTAATCTCCACTTTTTCTCCACTTTTTCTCCACTTTTTCTCCACTTTTTCTCCACTTTTTCTCCACTTTTTTCTCCACTTTTTCTCCACTTTTTCTCCTCTTATGCTCCACTTTTTCTCCACTTTTTCTCCACTTTTTCTCCACTTTTTCTCCTCTTATGCTCCACTTTTTCTCCACTTTTTCTCCACTTTTTCTCCTCTTATGCTCCACTTTTTCTCCACTTTTTCTCCACTTTTTTCTCCACTTTTTCTCCTCTTATGCTCCACTTTTTCTCCACTTTTTCTCCACTTTTTCTCCTCTTATGCTCCACTTTTTCTCCACTTTTTCTCCACTTTTTCTCCATTTTTTTCTCCACTTATTCTCCACTTATTCTCCACTTTTTCTCCTCTTATTCTCCACTTTTTCTCCACTTTTTCTCCACTTTTTCTCCTCTTATTCTCCACTTTTTCTCCACTTTTTCTCCATTTTTTTCTCCACTTTCTCCACTTTTTCTCCACTTTTTTCTCCACTTTTTCTCCTCTTATGCTCCACTTTTTCTCCTCTTAATCTCCACTTTTCCTCCACTTTTTCTCCACTTTTTCTCCACTTTTTTCTCCACTTTTTCTCCTCTTATGCTCCACTTTTTCTCCACTTTTTCTCCACTTTTTCTCCACTTTTTCTCCTCTTAATCTCCACTTTTTCTCCTCTTATGCTCCACTTTTTCTCCACTTTTTCTCCACTTTTTCTCCACGTTTTCTCCACTTTTTTCTCCACTTTTTCTCCTCTTATGCTCCACTTTTTCTCCACTTTTTCTCCACTTTTTCTCCACTTTTTCTCCACGTTTTCTCCACGTTTTCTCCACTTTTTTCTCCACTTTTTCTCCTCTTATGCTCCACTTTTTCTCCACTTTTTCTCCACTTTTTCTCCTCTTAATCTCCACTTTTTCTCCACTTTTTCTCCACTTTTTCTCCACTTTTTTCTCCACTTTTTCTCCACTTTTTCTCCTCTTATTCTCCACTTTTTCTCCACTTTTTCTCCATTTTTTTCTCCACTTTCTCCACTTTTTCTCCACTTTTTTCTCCACTTTTTCTCCTCTTATGCTCCACTTTTTCTCCACTTTTTCTCCACTTTTTCTCCACTTTTTTCTCCACTTTTTCTCCTCTTATGCTCCACTTTTTCTCCACTTTTTCTCCACTTTTTCTCCACTTTTTCTCCACTTTTTCTCCTCTTAATCTCCACTTTTTCTCCTCTTATGCTCCACTTTTTCTCCACTTTTTCTCCACTTTTTCTCCACTTTTTCTCCACGTTTTCTCCACGTTTTCTCCACTTTTTTCTCCACTTTTTCTCCTCTTATGCTCCACTTTTTCTCCACTTTTTCTCCACTTTTTCTCCACTTTTTCTCCTCTTAATCTCCACTTTTTCTCCACTTTTTCTCCACTTTTTCTCCACTTTTTCTCCACTTTTTCTCCTCTTAATCTCCACTTTTTCTCCACTTTTTCTCCACTTTTTCTCCACTTTTTTCTCCACTTTTTCTCCTCTTATGCTCCACTTTTTCTCCACTTTTTCTCCACTTTTTCTCCACTTTTTCTCCACTTTTTCTCCTCTTAATCTCCACTTTTTCTCCTCTTATGCTCCACTTTTTCTCCACTTTTTCTCCACTTTTTCTCCACTTTTTTCTCCACTTTTTCTCCTCTTATGCTCCACTTTTTCTCCACTTTTTCTCCACTTTTTCTCCACTTTTTCTCCACGTTTTCTCCACTTTTTTCTCCACTTTTTCTCCTCTTATGCTCCACTTTTTCTCCACTTTTTCTCCACTTTTTCTCCTCTTAATCTCCACTTTTTCTCCACTTTTTCTCCACTTTTTCTCCACTTTTTCTCCACTTTTTTCTCCACTTTTTCTCCACTTTTTCTCCTCTTATGCTCCACTTTTTCTCCACTTTTTCTCCACTTTTTCTCCTCTTATGCTCCACTTTTTCTCCACTTTTTCTCCACTTTTTCTCCTCTTATGCTCCACTTTTTCTCCACTTTTTCTCCACTTTTTTCTCCACTTTTTCTCCTCTTATGCTCCACTTTTTCTCCACTTTTTCTCCACTTTTTCTCCTCTTATGCTCCACTTTTTCTCCACTTTTTCTCCAGTTTTTCTCCATTTTTTTCTCCACTTATTCTCCACTTTTTCTCCTCTTATTCTCCACTTTTTCTCCACTGTTTCTCCACTTTTTCTCCTCTTATTCTCCACTTTTTCTCCACTTTTTCTCCACTTTTTCTCCATTTTTTTCTCCACTTTCTCCACTTTTTCTCCACTTTTTTCTCCACTTTTTCTCCTCTTATGCTCCACTTTTTCTCCTCTTAATCTCCACTTTTTCTCCACTTTTTCTCCACTTTTTCTCCACTTTTTTCTCCACTTTTTCTCCTCTTATGCTCCACTTTTTCTCCACTTTTTCTCCACTTTTTCTCCACTTTTTCTCCTCTTATGCTCCACTTTTTCTCCACTTTTTCTCCTCTTAATCTCCACTTTTTCTCCTCTTATGCTCCACTTTTTCTCCACTTTTTCTCCACTTTTTCTCCTCTTATGCTCCACTTTTTCTCCACTTTTTCTCCACTTTTTCTCCTCTTATGCTCCACTTTTTCTCCACTTTTTCTCCACTTTTTTCTCCACTTTTTCTCCTCTTATGCTCCACTTTTTCTCCACTTTTTCTCCACTTTTTCTCCACTTTTTCTCCACTTATGCTCCACTTTTTCTCCACTTTTTCTCCACTTTTTTCTCCACTTTTTCTCCTCTTAATCTCCACTTTTTCTCCACTTTTTCTCCACTTTTTCTCCACTTTTTCTCCACTTTTTCTCCACTTTTTCTCCACTTTTTTCTCCACTTTTTCTCCTCTTATGTTCCACTTATTCTCCACTTTTTCTCCACTTTTTCTCTACTTTTTCTATGGTCGGTCTACCCATTAGCTCTGCCATGCATAGTGTAGCTCTACACCTACTGCACATGTTACTTTATGATTGACATCTCTTTCGTACCAGAGCTGTCTAAGTCTACTCTGACCCCATATTTGTCATTACTATATTGTCCTTGTACTGTATTATGACATTTGTATCATGTGTTTCATTTCTTGCTGTGTTGCAATTTTTTTGCTGCATCCCAATTGTACCTCTACATTGTTCGAGTTTATGTTATTGTTCTCTCACTCTTATGTGATACTGATTATTGTCATTTTTCATGATTACATGCAGATAAGTCCAATCTGACGAAGGCTCAGGCCGAAACGTCATTTGTAACTTGTTTTGGACAAAAACATATATGCTTATGAAAAAAAAATTTTCTTAATACGGACCAATAAAGAGTGATTTTGCATTACTATCCGTTGTGACTTACTGACTTAGTCTGGGAGATATAGAGTGCCGAGGTTACTCACTAATTTTATCTATTACCTCTGAGCACCTATATACCAGTGAGCAGAGCTTCCTCTACAGTAGTTCTCCTGATTAGGCATGCCCTTACCTCATGAGCAGGGCATTGCAGCTTTGGTAGCAACCATTACGACATGGACTCTGCTGCTGTGGACCCGAGATAAGTGAGTGCAGATTCATTGCACCCACACTCCTCACATGAAGGGTTCGCACTCCTAGAAAATGGGGGATACGTTTCCTGAGTGTCTTCCCCCCATATTCTACACGGTCCAGAGTCGTCGTGGGACCCCTTTATTTTTTTTCTTACAATAAATTGGTGAAAGAGGAAATGTTTTGGGGACTGTTTTTTCAAATAAATTTCTTTTGTCGATTTTTTGTTTTTGTTAGTACTGACAGTTTATGATGTTGGGTATCTAATAGACGCCATGACATCACAAACTGCTGGGCTTGATCTCAGGTGACTTTACAGCTAGTATCAACCCGATTTATTACCCCGTTTGCCACTGCACCAGGGCACGGGATGAGCTGGGGTGAAGCGCCAGGATTGGCGCATCTAGTGGATGCGCCACGTCTGGGGTGCCTGCGGCCTGCTATTTTTAGGCTGTGAAGGCCCAATAACTATGGACCTTCCCACCCTGAGAATACCAGACCACAGCTGTCCGCTTTACCTTGGCTGGTGATCCAATTTGGGGGGTCCCCTACTTTTATTGTGTAATTATTAATATTTATAAAATAATTATAAAAAAGAGCCTGAGGGGACCTCCACATTGGATCCCCAACCACGGTAAAGCTGCCAGCTGTGGTTTTCAGGCTACAGCCGTCTGCTTTACCCTAGCTGGCTATCAAAAATGGGGGGACCCAACGTAATTTTTTTTTTTTAACTATTTTTTAAATAGAAAAAATTAATGGGCTTCCCTGTATTTTGATTGCCAACCAAGGTAACGGCAGGCAGATGGGGGTGGCAACCCATAGCTGTCTGCTTTATCTGCGCTGAGAATCAAAAATACCGCGGAGCGCTACGTCATTTTTTTAAAGATTTATTTTTACAGCACTGTGATGTCCAGCAATCAAAATACAGGGAAGCCCATTTTATTTTTAGTTATTTAAATAAATAATTAAAAAAAATATATGTTAGCTCCCACTGCATTTTTTGTATTGCTAGCTAAGGGTAATCCAAGCAGCTACTGGCTGCTAACCCCCACTGCTTGGTGTTACCTTCACTGGCAATGGAAAATCCAGGGAAGCATTTTTTTTTTTTTTTTGCCAAAAAGCTACAAAAAAAGGACGTGAGCTTCGCCATATTTTTGTATGCTAGCCAGGTATAGCAGGCAGGTGCTGGAAGAGTTGGATACAGCGCCAGAAGATGGCGCTTCTATGAAAATGCCATTTTCTGAGGTGGCTGCAGACTGCAATTCGCAGCAGTGGGGCCCAGAAAGCTCAGGCCAACTGGTGGTGCGTATTCCAATCCCAGCTGCCTAGTTGTACCTGGCTGGACACAAAAATGGGGCAAAGCCTACGTCATTTGTTTTCTAATTATTTCATGAAATTCATGAAATAATAAAAAAAGGGCTTCCCTTTATTTTTGGTTCCCAGCCGGGTACAAATAGGCAACTGGGGGTTGGGGGCAGCCGTACCTGCCTGCTGTACCTGGCTAGCATACAAAAATATGGCGAAGCCACATAATTTTTTCAGGGGGCAAAAAACTTCTGCATACAGTCCTGGATGGAGTATGCTGAGCCTTGTAGTTCTGCAGCTGCTGTCTGTCTGTATGGAGAAGAGCAGACAGCAGCTGCAGAACTACAAGGCTCAGCATACTCCATCCAGGACTGTATGCAGAAGTTTTTTGCCCACCAAAAAAATGACGTGGGCTTCGCCATATTTTTGTATGCTAGCCAGGTACAGCTGGCAGCCACGGGCTGCCTCCAACCCCCAGTTGCCTATTTGTACCCGGCTGGGAACCAAAAATATAGGGAAGCCCGTTTTTTTTAATTATTTCACTTATTTCATGAAATAATTAAAAAACAAATGACGTGGGCTTCGCCCTATTTTTGTGTCCAGCCGGGTACAACTAGGCAGCTGGGGATTGGAATCCGCAGCACAGGTTAGCCCGAGGTTTGTGGGCGATTTCAGTCCGCAGCCATCCCAGAAAATGGCGCTCTCATAGAAGCGCCATCATCTGGCGCTGTATCCAACTCTTCCAACAGCCCTGGAGCCGGGTGGCTTGTTGGGTAATCATGAGTTAATACTGGCTTTGTTTTACCAGCCAGTATTAAGCCAGAGATTCTTAATGTCAGGCACGTTTGACCCGGCCATTAAGAATCTCCAATAAAGGGTTAAAAAAAGACACCACACAGAGAAAAAATACTTTAATAGAAATAAATACACAGACACATTAGAGACTCCATCTTTATTACCCCTGTCAGCCCTCCACGATCCTGCTCTTCTGTCTTCTTTCTTTCTAGTGTAGTAGTAGTGACGATTGTAGTGAGGGGCATCACTTGGGGCTGGGGAACCTCCATCCTAACTACAATGCTCACTACAATCGGGAAGCAGCGTGCAGCCTTCACTCCGTGAGTGATCACTGCTGGCTGCTAGCGGTAACGCTGACAGACGCGTTACCATAGCAACGGTGCTCCCGGAGCCGCGGTTAGCGGTGACGTCACCGCTAACTGCGTTGCTATGGCAACGGTGATCTCCGTTAATGACCGGCTGTGTCAGCCGGTCCCTAACGGAACGGGGAGTCGACCGTGTGCTAGAGCATGTCGCCGGTACACGGCGATACACATATGTGCACCGTGTACCGGAGAGATGCACTCGCAGGTCCTACATGACGTGTCATAGTCATGTGACCAGTCTGTAGCCAATGAGATAATAGCCACGTGACTGGTCACATGGCTATTTTGACGTCACGATAGGTCCTGCTTCTCTGCTGGCAGTGCAGGTCACCGGGAGGATTCAGCGATCATCGGATGGAATAGCGGCAGGAGACAGAGTGCAGAAGGGATTGCGAGGACCGGTAAGTGTTATGGCAATGTTTATTAACTGTTTGTGTACATTTATAATGCATTTTTATGTGTTTGTGATTGCCTCCCATTATAGCCTATTGGTTCTAGTTCGGTTCGTCGAACGTTCGACGAACCGAACTCGAACGGGACCCCCGTTCGGCGAACTGGCCTCGAGCCGAACCGGGACCGGTTCGCTCATCTCTAATAGAGACCTTAAGTCAGGATGAGTATGTACCTGATGGGGCAGCCGAGCAGCCAGAACCCTTTAGTCAACATGAATTAAATGATCTCATCAGAGGCCTTTCATTGTCAAAAGATAAAGCTAAACTTTTTGCATCTAGATTGAAACAGAAGAATCTTCTTCATGATTATGTCAAAGTGTGTTATTACTGAAGCAGAAGTAACACTTTAACACAATTTTTCACAGGTGATGGATCGATGATGTACTATAACAATGTGAATGGCCTCTTTGAAGAACTGAATCAAGAGTATTTTGTTGCAGATTGACGATTGTTGACTCATCCCAGAGAAGTTTGAAAGCAGTATAGCTTCACAATGGTAATATGAAACCATCAATCCCTTTTGCTCACTCACGTCAGCTAAAGGAAAGTTATGAACATATGTCAGTTGTTTTGGATGCTATACAATATAAACAGCATCAATGGAATATCTATGGAGATTTGAAAGTGATTGGTCTGCTAATAGGCATGGTTTCACAAAATTTTGTTGCTTCTTGTATTTATGGGACAGTAGAAATACAGTAGAGCATTTTGTTCGTTGTGATTGGGGACAGAGAAACATCTATACTCCAGGTAGAGACAATGCTCAGCATAATCCTTTAGTTGCGCCAACAAAAATCTTTCTTCCTCCACTATATATAAAGTTTGGATTGATTAAAAACTTTGTGAAAGCCATGGCAAAGACAAATTCACAAGGGTTCCAGTACATTTCACAGAAATTCTACAGCATTTCACCAACAAAACTGAAGGAAGGGGTATTTGTTGGTCCTCAGATCAGAGAGCTTATGAGAGATGATGTGTTTGAAGGAACTCTAATTGATAAGGATTTGAGATCTTGGAAAAGCTTCAAGTGGATCTGTGAAAACCTTTTAGGAAAAAATAAATCTCCAGAATATGTTGAAGGTGTTGAGGAACTGCTAAATGCATACTAGTGTCTTGGATGTCGCATGTCGCTGAAAATGCACATTTTGCATTCACATTTAGATTTATTCCCTCAAAATCTTGAGAATATAAGCGATGAACAAGGCGAGCGGTTTCACCAGGACATTAAAGTAATATAACTCTGCTACAAAGGTTTTTGGAATGATTCAATGATGGCAGATTACTGTTGGATATTGTATAGGGACAACCCTGAAAAATTCTATCACCGAGAGTCTAATCTCAAGCACTTTTAATTTCTGCTCATATTTTGGTTTCTATTTTGCATGTGAAATTATTTTGTTTCAATAAAAACTGTTTCTTAATGTAAGCATTTTTTTCTGATATATAGATTACTGTTTTCTTAATGTCACCAGTATAATCTCTATACCTTATAATGATGCTGCTCCATGGAAACTATACGTGCGCCAGAAAAACTATATACATTTTTTAAAATGAGGCTGGAGCTATAGTCTTTCCCCACAGCATTCATCACCCCTCCTACACAAGAAGTCACCAGGGGACAATGCTGCAGTTACTTAGTAGTTTTTGCATTGCTGCCCCCTCTGAAGATGTCCTGGATCCTGCATGATGTGCGACGCTGTGGCTGTGTTCAGTGGAGTGGCGGCATGCTGCTTCACTCTCCACCACTGTTGCTTGTGTGAAAGATGTTGGCATGGCGTGGTGTTAGATGCAGTGAGTAACATTGTTGGGGGGAGACCTCTGGGCCTCTCAGGGTCTCGGAGGAGGAGTCCGAATCAGAACTGCGCAGATGTATATGAATCAGGAAAAATCACCACACAGAGACGTATCTCTATATGGGAGAAGCACATTGCTCTTCTGCCCCTGTATTCAAAGTATAGCATTCTTATACAGTTTTCCTGCATCTTAATCAGCCAATTAGCTTGGGTCTAGCTCATTCCCTTAGTTTGGACAGTCTTTTCTGTACAGCAACATTCCATTAGTAAGTCATTCTGGTATTTCTGGGAGTGGACGAGAGTCTACTCAAGATTGTTACTTATTCATGAGTCTAACCGGTTTTCAAAGTATCTGTTCTATTTAGCCCTAAACATAGTTTGTTTTCTTATACATTCCTTCAACATTTCAGTCAGGTATATGGGGAAAAGCAATACAGAAATTTCAGAATACAGATCATCTTATTATTACACTGGACAAACGATTCATAGCCTAGGCCTTCACAACATCAGTTTTAGAAATATATAAGAATGGAACCATACATCCACAATTATGAAAATATCAAAATGTTTTATTTAACATATATGCAAAACAAACAATTAAAATACAATAGAGTGCAAAGTACAAGGAATCGGACGATTATGGAATCCACATTTCCAGATATTACAATGGGAGGAAAAGTTAACTCCACTGGGCTATGTGTTATTCACAGGGTCACAAGACCAGCAGGAGTTACCATGCATAAAATAGAATAGAATTTCCATACATAAACTGTATTAGTTGATGTCAATGACCATTTCTCTAAGGATGTAAAATGCAAAAGGTGCAGTCAGACGGAAAATCATGATGTACTAAAGAGTTGCACATGTATACTCAATCCACCCAGTGCATAGACTATAATTAAATAAGGTCTGAGTATAAAGTTCATTTGCAGTAAATGTGCCACCTCAAACAAGAATAACACTTACCCATGTTACACCCAGTCTGGAATTGTGGGTCTCTAGTCTCCTTTGATGTCAGAGGAAGTACAGTAAAAAAAACAAAAAAACACTTTAGGCATTAACTAGATAGAGAGAAGTGTAGGGAATTGTATGATAAAGATAATTACAAACATTGATTAGTGGGTAAAAATAGATAGTTAGAAAATACATTTTAGGGTGTCGGACCACTGTTCATTTACACAGTAGGCACCAAAAGATTAAAAATGTATGTTTTTTTTTAGTAATTTGTTGGATCATTAAAAGTTATAGAACCATGTTGGGGACACAGATTACATGATTTTATGGTAATGGAGGCTATGGGTTCAACTAGACGGGTAAGCAATTGGGCATCTGCCCTCAGTGCACCTGACTCGCCCACCCAGGCTATGGGACACCCGGTGCCGGGCCGGACTAGTCCGGGGGTAATCAGTGGTGGTGGGGCCCGACTCCGTGGCCCTGGTGGGTGTCAGTTAAATATGGCTGATGACTTGGGGTTTGTGTTCGTGACGCCACCTGTGGTATGCGGCTATTAAGTTGCCGCTGCTGTGTGAGGCCTCCGGGGTGATGATATGGCAGCAATGGTGGTACTGCTCCCCACAGGTGGAGCGGTGCCCCGGGGACACTGTTGGTGCTTATTCGTGTCTATGCAGAGAAATAACTGAGGCAACACCAGGGGTGCAGTTTCAAGGTCTTTACTCACAGTTCTTGTCAAGGCCTGCAGAAGCCTTTGGACTGCTGGGACCACCGTCAGGGACCTCCACCGATCCCGGGTAGATCTGGGGGTTGATGCCAGTGCACCCCTCTATTTGTGTCCTTTCTCAGCTGACTTCACTGGCCACCAGCTCTGAAGCTATCTGTGGCCCTGGAATCCCTTCGTTCCCTGCTTGGTGTCACCTGGACCCTCCGAGTCCCAGGGTCTTCACCAGGAAGCGTCACTTTCTTCTTTCTTTAGCTCCTGCCTGACTAGAGCTCTTCTTCTACTCTCTGTTTCTCTCCTTCTCTGTTGCTTTCTTTCTCTGTTGCGGACACTCTGAACTCACAGAGCTCCTTTCTCTTTCACAGCTACATGCTGGCTCCTCACTCTCTCACTCTCTGAGGTAAACTGAAACTCTGACCTTCCTCTCTGCTCTACACTCGGCTGGCTCTCCCCACCCCCCGGTTGCTAAGCTACCACCCTATGGGAGCAGGGATGGGTCTTACGACCCCTCCCAGCATGCAGCATGGGAGGGTTACTGCCACTATCCCTTGTCCCAGTGTGTGCCTAGCAATGGGTGTAGTGCAGTTTTACCTGTGAACTGGCATGTACCCCTTTCCTTACCCAGGATGGGACATCACACCTCTGACTGGGGTGCAATGTCTCTGTGGCGACGGAAGCCTCAGGGGCGCCACACACCCATTAAAGCTAAAGCTGTGCTGTCTGGCCACTTCATAAAGCGGACTGACGTGTCTCCAAGGGGTGCATTTTGCTAAACCCTGGAAGTGGGATCTGGCTGTCCTCCAAAGTGAATGTTAAGCTGACTAGGAGAACATCTAGAATGTTGCTCCCCTGCATTTCATAGTACTCACATATTTTAGATCAGGGTGCAATTGAAGCTCTGCCAGCCCATACTTCAGGGGTTAAGGCAATGTACATCAGTGTGATTATGCTGCTCAGAAGACAGTGGGAAAGTAAATTCTGTAATAGAGCAGAATAAACTAGAGCTTTATGGGCAAGGGATTATGAGGAGGCACAATATAGAGATTGGGTACTGTGGAGCTGACAGTATAGAGAGAGGGCATATAGAGAATGGGCAATATGGGGGGAAGTACAGTCAGGGCCAGAAATATTTGGACAGTGACACAAGTTTTGTTATTTTAGCTGTTTACAAAAACATGTTCAGAAATACAATTATATATATAATATGGGCTGAAAGTGCACACTCCCAGCTGCAATATGAGAGTTTTCACATCCAAATCGGAGAAAGGGTTTAGGAATCATAGCTCTGTAATGCATAGCCTCCTCTTTTTCAAGGGACCAAAAGTAATTGGACAAGGGACTCTAAGGGCTGCAATTAACTCTGAAGGCGTCTCCCTCGTTAACCTGTAATTAATGAAGTAGTTAAAAGGTCTGGGGTTGATTACAGGTGTGTGGTTTTGCATTTGGAAGCTGTTGCTGTGACCAGACAATATGCGGTCTAAGGAACTCTCAATTGAGGTGAAGCAGAACATCTTGAGGCTGAAAAAAAAGAAAAAATCCATCAGAGAGATAGCAGACATGCTTGGAGTAGCAAAATCAACAGTCGGGTACATTCTGAGAAAAAAGGAATTGACTGGTGAGCTTGGGAACTCAAAAAGGCCTGGGCTTCCACGGATGACAACAGTGGTGGATGATCGCCGCATACTTTCTTTGGTGAAGAAGAACCCGTTCACAACATCAACTGAAGTCCAGAACACTCTCAGTGAAGTAGGTGTATCTGTCTCTAAGTCAACAGTAAAGAGAAGACTCCATGAAAGTAAATACAAAGGGTTCACATCTAGATGCAAACCATTCATCAATTCCAAAAATAGACAGGCCAGAGTTAAATTTGCTGAAAAACACCTCATGAAGCCAGCTCAGTTCTGGAATAGTATTCTATGGACAGATGAGACAAAGATCAACCTGTACCAGAATGATGGGAAGAAAAAAGTTTGGAGAAGAAAGGGAACGGCACATGATCCAAGGCACACCACATCCTCTGTAAAACATGGTGGAGGCAGCGTGATGGCATGGGCATGCATGGCTTTCAATGGCACTGGGTCACTTGTGTTTATTGATGACATAACAGCAGACAAGAGTAGCCGGATGAATTCTGAAGTGTACCGGGATATACTTTCAGCCCAGATTCAGCCAAATGCCACAAAGTTGATCGGATGGCGCTTCATAGTACAGATATACAATGACCCCAAGCATACAGCCAAAGCTACCCAGGAGTTCATGAGTGCAAAAAAGTGGAACATTCTGCAATGGCCAAGTCAATCACCAGATCTTAACCCAATTGAGCATGCATTTCACTTGCTCAAATCGAGACTTAAGACGGAAAGACCCACAAACAAGCAAGACTTGAAACCTGTGGCTGTAAAGGCCTGGCAAAGCATTAAGAAGGAGGAAACCCAGCGTTTGGTGATGTCCATGGGTTCCAGACTTAAGGCAGTGATTGCCTCCAAAGGATTCGCAACAAAATAGTGAAAATAAAAATATTTTGTTTGGGTTTGGTTTATTTGTCCAATTACTTTTGACCTCCTAAAATGTGGAGTGTTTGTAAAGAAATGTGTACAATTCCTACAATTTCTATCAGATATTTTTGTTCAAACCTTCAAATTAAACGTTACAATCTGCACTTGAATTCTGTTGTAGAGGTTTCATTTCAAATCCAATGTGGTGGCATGCAGAGCCCAACTCGCGAAAATTGTGTCACTGTCCAAATATTTCTGGACCTAACTGTATATATACTGTTACATACCAATTAGCTTCTCTTCTCTCAATTAAGCAGGGGCTGTCATTTTCACTAAACATTGAGAGAACTAGAAAGAGAAGATATTCATCACGGGACTATAGGTATGGAAATTGCATATGAGTGGTCACATGTGATCAAATTTAAATAGGAGAGGGCGCCAAATTTAATTTTTTGCCCGGGTGCAGTAAAATATAGTTTTGTCTATGCTGGGGGCAGTTTAGGAGGTCAAAATGATGATTCCTTTAACATGAATATCAAATATGGCAGAAACAATAGATATACAGTGGAAACCAGAAGGATATCCAAAACTTGTGGAAGCATATCCAAAACTTTTGATCCAAGTCATACAGTTTAAGGACAATGATTTCAAATAGTAATGAAATGCATGTAAAGTTTTGACTTTGCTGAAAGTGATAAAAATTCCTTAAAACATTCTCTCTCTCTCTCTCTTTTTCTCTCTCTCTCTCTCTAATTATTCTGGCATTTGGCAAATATAAATGATTCTAGTAATCATGATTGATTTAAAACAGGAAAGGTTTATTCTGATTTCATATCAGATAGTGAGAAAAAAATGTAGATGTATCTTTATAGATATTGTATGAAACTTCCGGTTTCAATTGTGTATGTGACTAACTATAGTACCCGGCATTGTCTGGGATTGTAACTGTTTCTCTGTCTCTCTCCCAGTCTCTGTCTGTCTGTCTCTTTATCTTTCTGTCTGTCTTCCTGTCTGCCTCTCTCTGTCTGTCTGTTTGTCACTGTCTGTCTCTTGGCCTGTCTGTCTGTCTCTTTCCCTGTCTGCTTCTGTCTGTCTCTTTCCAAGTCGGTCTCTGTATCTCTTTGTCTGTCTGTCTCTGTCGGTCTCTCTCTATCTGTCTATCTGTCTCTCTGTCTGTCTCTTGGCCTGTCTGTCTCTGTCCCTGTCTGTCTCTTGGCATGTCTCTCTCTGTCCCTGTGTGTCTCTGTTTGTCTGCCTCTGTCTGTGTCTTTCCCTTTCTGACTGTCTCTGTCTGTTTGTCTCTTCCCCTGTATGCCTTTATCTGTCTCTGTCTGTATCTTTCATTGTCTGTCTCTTTCCCTGTCTGTCCCTTTCTGTCCCTTTCCCTGTCTGTCCCTTTCCCTGTCTGTCCCTTTCCCTGTCTGTCCCTTTCCCTGTCTGTCCCTTTCCCTGTCTGTCCCTTTCCCTGTCTCTGTGTCTGTCTCTTTCCCTGTCTGTCTTGTCTGTGTCTGTCTGTCTGTATCTATGCCTGTCTGTCTCTGTCTGTCTCTTTTCCTGTCTGCGTCTGTCTTTTTCTATCTCTTTCCATGTCTGTCTCTTTCCCTGTCTATCTGTCTCTGTCTCTTTCTGTCTCTTTCCCCGTCTGTCTCTTTCCCTGTCTGCCCCTTTCCCTGTCTCTGTATCTGTCTCTTTCCCTGTCTTCCTTTGTCTGTCTCTCTCTGTCTGTCTGGTTACCTGTCTGTCTGTATCTTTCCCTGATGTCTCTGTCCGTCTCTGTCTGTCTCTTTCCCTGTCTGTCTTGTCTGTCTTTGTCTGTCTCTATCTACGCCTGTCTGTCTCTGTCTGTCTCTTTCCCTGTCTGTTTCTGTCTTTGTCTATCTCTTTCCATGTCTGTCTCTTTCCCTGTCTATCGGTCTCTGTCTCTTTCCCTGTCTACCTCTGTCTCTTTCCCTGCATGTGTCTTCCTGTCTGTCTGCCTTTTTTCCCTGTCTGTCTCTGTCTGTATCTTTCCCTGTCTGTATTTATCCTAGTGTGTCTGCCTGTCTCTTTCCCTGTCTGTCTCTTTCCCTGTCTACCCCTTTGTCTGCCTCTGTGTCTGTCTCTTTCCCTGTCTGCCTTTGTCTGTCTCTGTCTGTCTCTTTCCCTGTCTGTCTCTGTCTGTATGTCTCTTTCTGTGTCTTTTTCTATCCCTGTCTGTCTCTCTCTGTCTGTCTCTTTCCCTTTATGCTTCTGCATTTGTCTGTCTCTTTCCCTGTCTGTCTCTTTCCCTGTCTGTCTCTTTCCCTGTCTGCTTCTTTCTGTCTGTCTCTTTCCCTCTCTGTTTTTGTCTCTTTCCCTGTCTGCCTCTGTCTGTCTCTTTCCCTGTGTGTCTCTCCCTGTCTGTCTACCTTTTTTCCCGTCTGTCTCTGTCTTGTTCACTTTATTTCCCTGTCTGCCTCTTGTCTATCTCTTTCTCTGTGTGTCTGTTTCTGTCTGTCTGCCTTTTTGCTCTGTTTGTCTCTGTTGTCTCTTTCCCTGTCTGCCTCTGTCTATCCCTTTCCCTGTGTGTCTTTCCCTGTCTGACTCTTTCTCTGTCTTTCTCTGTCTGGCTATTTTTTCCTGTCTGTCTCTGTCTGTTTGTCTCCCTCTCTTTCACTGTCTGTCTCTCTCTGTCTGTCTCTTTCCCTGTCTGCCTCTTTCTCTGTCTCTGCCTATGTCTGTCTGTGCCTGTCTGTCTGTCTCTCTGTCTGTCTCTTAGTCTGTCTCTGTGTGTGTCTATCTTTCCACTGACATCATATTACCTGACACATAAGTTTCTTATACTAAGAATGTCCTTCATTGCCTATAGCAACCAATCAGAGCTCCTATTAATGACCTGTAGCTCCCAGCTCCATTGATTTTCATGGAGGCAGTTTTTTTGCAGAGTAACTGTAAAGCGCGGGGTTAAAGTTTCCTGTCAAAACATAGTCTATGACGTTTCCTGAGTCAAATGCAGTGTCTGTCCAAAATTTCGTGAATGTAAATGCGACGGTGAGGTTTCCTTTAGCGGATACACACACACACACACACACACACACAAATACACAAATACACACATACAATACACTCAGGTTTACATATTAGATTGTACAAATCTGCAGTATGATTAAAAGTTTATTCCCTTATGCTGACTTTGACATTAAATCTCCTTCATCACATCACAAAATTAGAATGCAGAATTTTGTTTTTGCAACAAACATCAAACCTCGGCTCTACAAGCATTTCATTATATATGCATGATGTTCCTTACTAATGAAAAGGCTAATGAGGAAATATGATACTGTGATATTGCTGATAGACCAATGTATAAAATGAAATTTAAGTTCTCCTTAAAGAAAACCGCTGTACACAATGGCAACAATAAAAAAAAAAAGAAAGCAGTTTTCTGCCAGTATTCTGCTCTATAACTCCACTTACTACTAAAACTAAGATGCACTAAAAGGTAAAATGATGTTGGCAGCTCTCTGGTCTATTATTAATATTCATAAGCCTAACTCAGGCATCTTCTTTAAATTGGCTACAAACAATATGTAAATTTAAGTTTAAGCAGGTGCTACCTGGAAGCTTTTATTTATTCCTGCATGAATTCAGCACATTGGTTTGAGAGATTCAGCATGCCTACATAGAAAATTTGCATTCTACTATAATGTGTGTACAGTAAAAAAAAGATTAATTTCAATCAAGTGGATGATGGTGGACAAAGGAAAGCCATCTAAAGATTAGAGTAATGCAGGTGTAGAGTGGCTTCAGGCGGTAGTCAAGAGCGAGGGACTGATTCCAGAAGTTCCGCCACACTATGTGCCAAACCTGGCCATTGCTGGGTGTGTGGACTTTTATCGTGTGGGCTGGGAACCCCTGCAGGCTGCATATACTGCCACTGGTGTAGACCGGCCAGGACTAGATGACGATTCACATGCACAAGAAGACCAACTGTTCACTTTAAACCACAACTCTTTACTTGCCTTTTCATTGTTGTTCACAATTTTATACTCCAGATAGCAGGCACGTATCTTCCAGTATGTTAACTTTGACACTTTGCATTAATAGACAAAGTTAACTTACCCCTGCGTTGTGTTTATTCTTACTGGGCTGGTGTGTCCCTGTGCTACCCAATTCAGCATTACAGTCTACACCAGAGAGTCACCTTCCCTTTCTGGAGTCCCATGTCCAGTCTCCTTAGAGGGCTAATAATGACTGGAGTAAAGTCATGCACTTTCAAATGTCTAGTCAGACAACACTTGGTTGGTTGACTACATCACACTCCAGTAAAGATTAACCTGGTACTTTGACAGTTAAAGGGCCTGTATGCAAGGATTCCATCCTTCTTCTCATATACACTGGAGCCTCTCCGTCTGAGGATTGGCCTCTGGTTACAACACTGTGTAAGGAGGTGGACGGATTGTCACATCTCCCCAAGAAAACACTAATCATATTGATGTAATGAGAAATGTATTCTGTTTTGTACAATATATTCTGTAATAGTTATGTATAGCAGTGTAATGTAAGGTATAGTAATGTATAAGATGTAGCAATGATAATGCATGTGTACCACCCCCGTGTCAGCAGCTGAGCTGCTCGGATCCGGATCCGCGGTGGCTCGAGGGGTGTCCGGACTCTGGGATCTCGGGGCCACTCGAATGAACGGAGGTATTTACAGGGGGTATGGTATATTGAGAGTTCGTGACGCCATCCGTGGTGTGTGGTAAAGTGGAGTACCACCACTGCGGCTTGGAGTACCCGGTGGCGATGGAGTGGGCAGCCAGGTGTTTAACCCCTCCACGGGTAGGGGGGATGCCCCGGGACTCGGTGATGGTGACAGGGATGAGCTGTTGGGAAGGTAAGGGTCACTTGCGTACTCACTCAGTCCAATAACGCTGACACCGACAACTTTAGTAAACCAAAGTTCTGGACACCGCTGCCGCTGAGGGGGAGCATGTTTGGGTCCCGTTCCTGATGGTGTTGCCTGATAATCTGTGACCTTTTCCCGTGGCACCTTGTTTCTTTCTGGTTGGTCCCTGTAGCCTAAAATTAGTTGGGTCCGGCTCCCCAGTATGGCTAACTAAAGGAGCTTGCTCTCAGGGTTCACGCTTGGGATTTCTTGGACCGTATATGTGGAAAGTCCTATCCCTCTCATTGCGCTAGTACCCCGATTTTGGAGCGGGTGGAGAGCGGATCTTGAAGGCTCCGTTCTCGTGGGGCGAATTGTCAGGTTGCCTGAAGCTACTCCCTGACCTAGGGTCCACCTACCCCGTCGTGCCCTGGTCCCAGCCCGTTGATGGTACAAGGCCGCCGGCTGTCCTCCACGACAATGCCGTGCCCCTTGTCACGATCCCCTGCGACCGGGGTTCCAGCTCCTACCAAGCCCAGACCAACAACTGCTACCTAGTAGTTCCAAGGAGCCCAGCTCCTGACCTCCTCTCTCCTTCACCTCCAACTCTACACTCTCCCTTTTTCTGACTGACTGACTCCTGACACTCCTGACCTCCCCTTAACCAACCCCCCAAGTGAGTGACCCTATTCCACTCAGGCCATCCACTGATGTGTCTGGTAAATGTGGTGCAGAGTGTTCCTAGGATTTTGATTAGCTGGTTTTGGCAACACCATTTGTTAGGGACCCATAACAAAGGAGGAGGTGGATATTGCACAGGAGGGCAGATTGCACAATATCCTGTGACGACCTGATAGGCCAGGGCGTCACATATGTGTATTAGACTAAGATATAAAGCATATCAGTGTTGGTAAGGTATTATAATGTTTGCATAGAACTGGGTGGAAAGTTAAGTCTGCCCAGGAACAGACTGCAGGGTCAGAGACAGTTAACAGTTGGGAATAGCCCATAGTAAGAGTGGCTATAATACTGAGAATGACACTGTTTTTCCAGTTAGCATTTAGTTAGTATGTTGTGGAGACCTTTAGGGAAAAGACAAGTGAAAGGGAGCAATATCAGCAAAAAGAAACCATAAGAGGCTATAGAGATGCAGCACACAGGCAAATCAGTGAAACCTGCTAGAGAGAGACTTGGAAGGCGTGTGAGTCCAGTGTCAGCCAGACATGAGGGGAACTTAAGCTGGGGTCACACATAACGACGACGACAACGACGTCGCTGCAACGTCACCATATTCTGTGACGTAGCAGCGACCATAGATGATCGTTAGTAAGCTGTCAAACATGTTATAAAAAGCAGCGACGGAGTAGCGATCATAGCGACGTCGACGGTCGTTGTGTGGTTTCAGACGTAGCGTAGCGTCCCTGCTGCGGTGTCAGACAAAAGGATTATCAGCTTATCAGCATGGCGCAGCGGGATAGCAGCGTTCAAAAAATGACCTGGAGCATTCAGGAGCGAGCAGCGATTTCGCAGCAGGGGTCTGATCGTTGTTATGTGTCACACATAGCGACGTCGCTGTTGAGGTCGCTGCAACGTCACAGAATATGGTGACGTTGCAGCGACGTCGTTGTCGTCGTCGTTATGTGTGACACCAGCTTTAGAGAGGAAAAGGATCTGCCCAGCTGTGGACACAGGGTAGTGGCTCTAGGAGCAGCCCTTGTCAGAATTACAGTCAGTAGTCTGGTTTCAGGGTTCACAGCGTAACACATTGACCTGTGTGGCTCTCTACCGGGAATACGGAGGTTCACCTTATCTGTTCAGCCTATACACTGTCCACAAGTAAAGCGTCACCTGTAACTGTGATGAAGTGTCTTTGATGACAATGCCTGCTACCCTGTTTACTCGGTTTATTATCAAGTAAAGAAAACTCTGTTTTTACCAGCTTGTTTGATTTCCTCAACCTGGAGACAAAAAGGTCAGGTGCCGGACAGTGCATGGCATGCTTTAAGGTGATAGTGTCCACAGTAGTAACAGCACCACACTCCCTGCAACCCTAATTTTCTGTAGGGTATCAGGGTGCATAAAATGAGCACTCAACCATTGCTACCACTCCGAGCTGCGTTACAGCTGTTCACACTCTGTTTTTCCGGCTTCTCTCAAGAATCATGCCATCTTCCCCCTGTCACCTTTGCTCCTTTAACACAAAGCAACCACTGTATGCAACTGTGGCGCCCCTGAGGCTCAGTTGCCACAGGGAATTGCATCTGGTTTAAGTTGTAATTCCATCCGATTTAGAAGAGGTTAATCACTGGTTTCTGCACCCACACAGAACTTCCATCTAGCAGGAATCACAACACACAGCAAACCAGGCTGGGACATTTCCCCAGCACTGCTGAGACATTTCTGAGGTGGGGGCCGCTCTCAATGAGTAAAAAAAGACAAGCAGTTTCACTTTTAGGCTATATGCCCGCGGGACAATTTACCAGCGGATATATCTGCAGGTACGTCCGCAGGTTTCCCGTAGCAGCTCCCCGGAATCCGCAGCTATCCATTGCTGCGGGATTCCAGCAAAATATCTGCGATAAACCTGCGGACATTCGTGTGACTCACCTGCGGATGTCCCGGCCTCTATCTCCATAATGGAGGGCCGGGAATTCCGCAGATATTTCTGCAGGAATAATTGACATGCTGTTATGTGCGGCTGAGAGAAATCCGCAGCATATTCCGCAGCCACACATATCTCAGCATGGACACAGCACTCCCCATGCCCCATAGGATAACATGGGGAGTGTCTGTACTTGCTAAAACCTGTGGATTTATCTAGAAAATCCAGATAAATCTGCAGGTTTTCCGTGACAAAATCCGCGGGTACATTGTCCCGTGGGCACATAGCCTTAGGGACAGAACAGCTCAGGACAGAGAGCAGAGCAGGCAGCCTTGAGAACAGCCCTGGCCCTGGGCTGGGAGATAGGTGGAGGTAGTCCTAGGACCAGGGGCCACAACACCACACAGAGTCTGCAGGAGTGAGACTGAAAGAGGGCGAGAGACAGAGGCAGCAGGTGGAGCTGTTGGGCCAAAAAAGATGGTAGCTGAGGTCGAGCCTAACCATTCCTGTGACACCCTGTCCTATCAGGTCGTCACAAGGGTGCCATGCAATCTGCTCTTCTGCATGGTACCTGCTCCTCCTTGGTTACGGGTCCTGTCTCTTTGGTGTTGCTAAGAACAGGTATACACAAATCCTGAGGAACACTCTGCACCGCACCCACCAAACACCCATTGGGCAGCCTGAGGGGAAAAGGGCCGCCCAGATGCAGGGATGGAAGAAGGAGGGCCAGAAGTGTCAGGAGTAGGAGAGAGGAGTATCTAGTGTGAAGTTCCAGTGAGCAGTGACAGGAAAGGTCACGCTGCGGAGCTGGGCTCCTGTAACCATCCCAGGTGCCAGACTGGTCTGGCCTGGAAGGAGCTGGAACCCCGGTCGCAGGGGGTAGTGACAGGGAGCACGGTACTGCCATGGAGGGCAAACCAGCGGCCTTGTGCTACAACCGGGCAGGGGCCAGGGCACGACGGGGTACGCGGACCCTAGGCTGGGAAGTAGCTTCATGCAGCTCAGTAATTCACCCGACGGGAATGGAATCTTCATGAACTGCTCTCCACCCACACCAAAAGCGAGGTACTAGCGCAACGATAGTGGTAGGAATTCCCAAAACCGTTCAGAAAATCCCAAGCGTGAACCCTGAGAGAAAGCTCACTCTGCTAGCCACGCAGGTGAGTGGGACCCAAGTAGTTCTAGGCAATATGGATCCACCAAGTGTAAAAATGGTGCCAAAGGACAAGGCTTCAGACCAACCAGCAAAGCCAAAAGGGCACGGACCCAACGTGTTTGGACTACGGCTGCAGGGCGTTCAAGACTTTGGTTTACCTGGTGTCAGTGTCAGCATCTCATGACTGTGTGAGTACGTTGTGCCCCTTTGCTCCCAACGGGTCCCCAGCCAGCCAGCACCAAGCCCCGGGACACCTTCCCCTGTCCACAGAGGGGTTAACATCAACTGCTGCCATTCCATCGCTCCCAGGCGCTCCCCTCTCCCCTAAACGCAGCAGCGATGGTATCCCAATTTTTACCACGAATCATGGGTGGCGTCACGAACATTATCCAATCCACCCTTTCTACCCCCTTTTTATTTTCGAGAGGCCGCGCGACCCCGCCTCGGGTCCGGAGACCCCTCAAGCCACTGCGGATCCGGATCCGAGCAGCCCGTCAGCTGTTGCGGGGACGGCACATTCCCACAGTGCCAGCGCGGTGGGATGCAGAGCCCTAGTTCTGGAAGACGCTTTAAGCTCACTTGATAAATCTGCCAGGTGAGGGGATCATCAAATTTCCTCACCAATATTAGTGTCCGGGGCACAGCAGCAAAGAGGGAACCCGGGAACTGGGATAGAGGTCCAACCTAAGAGAGGTTCAAGCTGCCAGCCATATGGGTCGGGACTGTCACAACAGGAGGGGACCCCAGAATGCTTCAGGCTACGGTGAACTGGGTGTCAGCGCAAGGAGGAAGGTCTTATACATTTCCACAGACACCGGTGATTGCCTCTGATTCACCCGGGACTGGCTGGAGTCCCTCCATGGTGGCGAAGAGTGGCAACTCCGGGGCACCTTAAGAACTGTGAGTAAACGGAACTTTGAACCGCAGCCCCCTGTGTCATCCTTGTCATTGCCGGCGCCACCGCCCCACGCTCCGGCGCCAAGAGCTGTCTTCATTGTCCTCATCCTCCCTGGGGCTCGCTCCGCCTGTGGGGAGCTGGACTATCTGAGCTGAGTTAACATCAGCCCCGGAGGAGAGCAACATCTCGCAGCGGCGGATAATTCCTGGCCACACACAACGGGAGATGCTGCAAAGCATCCCCCATTGCCATCCAACACCGCCCCTGGAAGAGGAAAAGTTGCAGGAAGGGTCTGCGGCGGAGGAGGCCGAAACCCAAGTCACCGCTGCAACCGGTGACATGCTTCCCAGGAACCCTTCGCTCTCCTTCCCCTCTACACCTTGCATCTGGTTGTTTGTCATTTACATGTAGCCAATGGGGCCATGGAGCCGGGTCAGGCCAGTGATAGCAGAACCCCACAAAACCACTGGCCCAGAGACGAGTAACCCTTTAGACCCCCTAGGGCGCTACAGAACATTCACTACTAATCAAGTATACGTCTGTCATGTTAGCTCACTGGCTCTTTCTAGAATTAACTGTCCTTTCCCTGTCATCTTACCCCTTCCAGAAGGGGAACTCTTAACTTTTTCTGTCACTGTGGTCTGTTGCTGGGCATATTTAACCTTTCACTTACATTATGCATCATAAATTTCTAATACACAAACATTACTTACATTATACATATTACACCTCACACTATCACATCTTACATTATATTCCTTGTATGATACACTATACATATAATATATATTATTATATCACAACACAATTCACAATACACAGTACATTACAACACAATATTTACAAAAGACACAAAACATTATTCACACTACATGAAATCATGAAATGACAGTACAATGATGAGACTTTCTTCAGGGGAAGGAATGCGAACTCTATTGTCCACCACTCTTACACAGGTATACTAATATAAGTGTAAGTGCTATGCACTATAGCCAAATATTAATACTTTAATACAGTTTCCATTTTGGTGGTTTTGTTTTTTAGGGCTCTTGTCCACTTGCGATTTTCATGTGAGAGTGTGATCCGATAAAAATCGGATCGCACTCGCACCAGTGTTGAGCTTTGAGGCATTGTCCACTAGCTAAATTTTATTCGACACGACTCATGTTCTCGGTGAAATTGCAGCATGCTGCGATTTGCACCAAGCCTCAGCTCTCGCACCCCCATGCAAGCCTATGCTAGGGAGAAAAATATCAGAATACGGGTGGCATACGCATGTCATACAGATGGCATACGCATGTCACACGGATCCTTGATGTGAACAATCTACACACTTGCATACTGCGTCCGACTGGCTACCGGAGAAATCTCCAGTAATACCAGTCCTGGCCGCGGTTACATGCACTGAACTCTGGAGCTCTCACCTGAGCTCCGGAGTGCAGTCTGGACTGAGCAGCGAGCGCCGAGTGATTGATTCCCCGGTGATTGCAGTTCAGTTCTTGACAGCTGCAGACAGGCCGGGCTGAACTCTGGAGCTCAGGTGAGAGCTCCGGAGTGCAATGCAGGTAACCACGGCCAGGCCTGGTATTACTGGAGATTCATCCGGTAGCCAGTCTGATGCTGCTTACATAGCACTCGCATGTCATTCAACACACCATATGCAGACCATACACAGGACACTCAACTCACTTTTCTGGCCAAGTATCGAAGGGATTTTTTTCTCGCAAGTGGACAAGAGCCCTTTCTCTCCATCTTCCCAGAGCCAGAACGTTTTTATTTTTCTGCACCATAGACATATGGGGCTTGTATTTTGTGGGATGAGTTATACTTTACAATAACACCATTTATTTTACTACAGAAAAATATTAGAAAATGAGAAAAAAATAAAAATGCGGTGAAATTGTGAAAAAAATGCAATTCTAACATTGTGTTTTGGGTGTTGTTTTTAAGGAGTACTTTTATATGGTAACAATTTCTTTGCAATATAATTCTCCTCATCAGTACAATTACAAAACAATAACATTTTCATTTTACAGTTGATGGAGCTTTGTAACAGCTTATTTCTGCAGGGCAAGATGACGTTTTGAATAATATCATTTTGGAATAGATATGACATTTTGATCGCTTACTATAGCATTTTTTATGGTATTGCAGAGACCATAAACGCTGTAATTTTGCATTTGTAAATGTTTTTCGTTTACGATATTTACCGATCAGGATAATTATTTTTATGTTTTGATTGAATGCAGTGATACCACGTTTATTAAAAAAAAACAAAAAACAACCCATGTATTATGTTCATTTTTAATGGGGGAAAAGAGGGGGAATTTAACTCTGATTTTTATTTTTTTTTACTCTTCCTGTAATTATTAGTCATCTTAGAGGACTGTAACCTGCGATCTTCTGATCGTTGGTGCCATATACCACAATGCTGTAGCAAAACAAAAATATATACAGTATAACAAAAATAATAGTCTCCATTGAAGGCTGGCCACAGGCAAGGTTTCAAGAGAACTCCACAATGACAAGCATGGAGGTTTTCAACAGAACTCTGGCTGTCATAGCAGCCTATCGTCGACCCGAGAACACATCATAGTATGATTAAGGGCACCTAGCACGCTAGAACACAGTTTTTTAAGCTTCCCTATTCCTATCTGTTTGTTTTAATGGACTAAAATAAATATAATTTTATGATTCACTGGATTTAAGTGCAGAAAATCTTCTTTTCACATTCTGCTGTGCCCCACCAGCCATTTTCAAGCAATATATTCAGACGGTTTCAAACATACTTTAGGTATGTTGGTCAAATCAAAGCTTGAAACTACCTGTTGTCTAGTCCATCTGTGCAGCTTGACTGTAATATCTATATATATAATTGCCTTATTCTGTCTGTCTGTCTGTCTGTCTTGCTCCAAAATTGTGTCCTTACGGTGACACAAAGCTGATTGGCCGCTGGGCTCCCCATGGCCCCGCCCCCCCGCACAGATTGGCCACTCGCCCAGGCTCCGCCCTCACACGGATTGGCCGGCCGCTCGCCCAGGCTCCGCCCCCCACACGGATTGACCTCTCGCCCCGGCACCCTGCAGGCATTGGCAACTCGGCCACACCCCGCCCCCCTCACGCAATGCACGCTCGCTCTGGCCCCGCCCCCCGCACGCATTTCCCGATCCGACACGGCGCCACGACTCCCAGGTGAGTACTGTACCCCCGAGAGCCCACATCAGCGTACGCCGCCAACCCAGCCGACACATACCCTCGCATTGCTGGGGCTGCCGGCGTATGCTGGTGTGGGCTCCCGTGCGAGCGGGGGACGAGATACGCTGGTAACCATGGTAGCATAGTTACCAGCGCATCAAGGTCCTGCAGCGGTGGAACATACACACGCACACACATAACAACACACACACACACACATATCAGATCACACTCACTCTCACACACACCTCACACACACACACACATCGCATCCACACACTCACAACATCCTGGGATATCGCTTGCTTCTCGGCGGCGATACTGTGCAGTGAACTTCCAGGACCTGCCGGAGGATCACATGGCCAGAAGCATGTGGTATCTCCGGATGTTGTGAGTGTGAGCGCGTATGTGTAATATCGTCAATGTGTGTGTGAGTGTATGCGATCGGGTGTTGTGTGAGTGTATGCGATCGGGTGTGTGTGAGTGTATGCGATCGGGTGTGTGTGAGTGTATGCGATCGGGTGTGTGTGAGTGTATGCGATCGGATCTGTGAGTGTCGGCAGAGGAGCACGGCGTGCTGGAGGAGGCTGGGAGGAGAGAGGCTGATTCTGGGGAAGGCTGGGAGGGGGAGGCTGAGAGAAGAGAGGCTGATGCTGGGGGAGGCGTAGGCTGGGAGGAGAGAGGCTGATGCTGGGGACAGAAAAGGCTGATGCTGAGAGGAGAGAGGCTGATGCTGGGAGGAGAGAGGCTGATGCTGGGAGGAGAGAGGCTGATGCTGGGAGGAGAGAGGCTGATGCTGCGGGCAGAGAGGCTGATGCTGGTGCAGCATGGGGGATGGAGCACGATGGGGGGTGCGCAGCATGGGGGATGGAGCACGATGGGGAGTGCGCAGCATGGGGGATGGAGCACGTTTGGGAGTGCGCAGCATGGCGGATGGACCACGTTTGGGAGTGCGCAGCATGGGGGATGGAGCACGTTTGGGAGTGCGCAGCATGGCGGATGGAGCACGTTTGGGAGTGCGCAGCATGGCGATGGAGCACGTTTGGGAGTGTGCAGCATGGCGGATGGAGCACGTTTGGGAGTGCGCAGCATGGCGGATGAAGCACGTTTGGGAGTGCGCAGCATGGCGGATGGAGCACATTTGGGAGTGCGCAGCATGGGGGATACAGCACGATGGGGAGTGCGCAGTATGGCGGATGGAGCACGTTTGGGAGTGCGCAGCATGGCGGATGGAGCACGTTTGGGAGTGCGCAGCATGGCGGATGGAGCACGTTTGGGAGTGTGCAGCATGGCAGATGGACCAAGTTTGGGAGTGCGCAGCATGGCGGATGGAGCACGTTTGGGAGTGCGCAGCATGGCGGATGGAGCACGTTTGGGAGTGCGCAGCATTTCGGATGGAGCACGTTTGGGAGTGCGCAGCATGGCGGATGGAGCACGTTTGGGAGTGCGCAGCATGGCGGATGGAGCACGTTTGGGAGTGCGCAGCATGGCGGATGGAGCACGTTTGGGAGTGCGCAGTATGGCGGATGGAGCACGTTTGGGAGTGCGCAGCATGGGGGATGCAGCACGATGGAAAGTGCGCAGCATGGCGGATGGACCATGTTTGGGAGTGCGCAGCATGGCGGATGGACCACGTTTGGGAGTGCGCAGCATGGCGGATGGAGCACGTTTGGGAGTGCGCAGCATGGCGGATGGAGCACGTTTGGGAGTGCGCAGCATGGGAGATGGAGCACGATGGGGAATGCGCAGCATGGGGGATGGAGCACGATGGGGAGTGCGCAGCATGGGGGATGGAGCACGATGGGGGGTGCGCAGCATGGGGGATGGAGCACGATGGGGGGTGCACACCTCCGCCCAACACAAACACACGCACACACACGCGCACTGCACAACACACCACACACACACACTGGGAACCACAAACACCGCCCTACACAGACACCCACACACACAGACAACGCTGCACACACACAACACCCAACACACAAACACCGCGGCATACATAAATATACGCACATACCGCACAACACACACATTGCACAAAACATACCTCCCCCCAAAACACACCACACACACACAAACCGCGCAACACACACACACACACAACGCTACAGACACACAGCGCTCCACAAACAACGCAACACACGCAACACACATACAACACCGCTCTCACCCCCCGCCACACCCAGACAACACCCAGAACATGTACAGCGCCCTACACAAACACTTGGTAACTACACACAACAACATCTATATATATATATAACAAAAATCATACATTAACTACACAATACGTAAATTCTAGAATACCCGATGCGTAGAATCGGGCCACCTTCTAGTTTGTAATATTTGCTGTCAAACATTCATGATCAATTCCACAGTCAGCTCCTGGCTTTGATTGCACAGTAATGGTCGACGACCTTCATCTTTGTAGAAGACATATGTAGTGTATCTGGTTCTTATATGATCCATTCCATGATGTCCATGTGTAAAGTCTCAGTTTGTGATTTTGGAAGAAGGTGTTCACGATGGACAATTGATTTGTCGTACAAAAGTCAGTGAATCTTCCTCCAGCCTCTTTTCATTTATCAAGTTCAAAGTTTCCAACAACGGTTCCATGCTTGCTGTGGCCACCTTTGGCATTCAAGTCTCCCATGATAATGAATAAGTACATTTTTGGTGTCATGTTGATTTTTTTCTTCAACTTGATCATAGAATAGTTCAACATCCTCCTCCTCGGCATCTGTTGTTGGTGAGAAGACATTTGTACTTGCTACATCAATTGGTGCTTCTTGTAGTCATTTGAGATGACTCTATCCCTGACTGCTTTGTACTTCGGGATAAAGCTTGTCAGTTTTTGGATGAGAATAAAAGTGACACCATTTCTCCTTTGGTAATTGCCAGAATAGTAGACCCAATGATTGTTTCACTGGAAATGTCAGGATTGAGTCCATCTTCGTTTGCTAATTCTGAGTAAGTTGAGTCCTGTTCTGTTTATTTCGGCTTTGATGATGTTGACGTGCCTTGGTTCATGGTACATACATTCCAAGTTCCAAACTTTATGATATCTATG
This sequence comes from Anomaloglossus baeobatrachus, assembly GCF_048569485.1. NCBI lineage: Eukaryota > Metazoa > Chordata > Amphibia > Anura > Aromobatidae > Anomaloglossus > Anomaloglossus baeobatrachus. The sequence continues at coordinate 193,351,402 of NC_134356.1, read as the reverse complement.
TAGCTTTTTATCTTCCTTGTCGGCCAAGTTATATCAGCACCACCAAGACATGCTTCTACCTTTGATCCTGGCGCATCATAAGACTTGATAATACGCAAGAGACCAATTACTCTTCCCTAGTAGCTTGTTGAGTGCCTTCCAACCTAGGGATACATCTTCCAGCACTATATCATATTACAGAAGTAGGTTGCCAGACCTTTCTTTCGCACAGTAATGTTGCTCCCGAGAACAATCCACACCGAATGAGAGTTGTAGGTTGTCAATACAAACCACCTCATCATGCAAACTACTGCTGATAAAACTGGAACTGGGCACTATGCTTAGTTTGGTACATCGGTTGAAACCTGTCCGCCTGTGGTGTCCCTGATGGCAAAATACATTGCCAATGACATTGCTTTTGACATCACTGATCCACACAAATATACTCATAACAAATACTAAATACAGGCATAAAAAACACAATACATACATCAAATACACAATACACACAACCAATAGACAATACAGACAAATGCACAATACAAACATCAAATATACAGTTTAGATATCAAATGCACAATACTGACAACAAAAACACAATACAATGATTAAATACACAATACACACAACAAACAGACACTACAGACAGCAAACACAGCACCCATTCTAAGCCAAAAGCTATACATTTGGAGGGAAATAGGGGTGAACATATATACATACATACACACATGTACAAACATATACACATTTTATATATATAATATGGGGGGAAGTACAGTCAGGGCCAGAATATTTGGACAGTGACACAAGTGTCGTTATTTTAGCTGTTTACAAAAACATGTTCAGAAATACAATTATATATATAATATGGGCTGAAAGTGCACACTCCCAGCTGCAATATGACAGTTTTCACATCCAAATCGGAGAAAGGGTTTAGGAATTATAGCTCTGTAATGCATAGCCTCCTCTTTTTCAAGGGACCAAAAGTAATTGGACAAGGGACTCTAAGGGCTGCAATTAACTCTGAAGGCGTCTCCCTCGTTAACCTGTAATCAATGAAGTAGTTAAAAGGTCTGGGGTTGATTACAGGTGTGTGGTTTTGCATTTGGAAGCTGTTGCTGTGACCAGACAACATGCGGTCTAAGGAACTCTCAATTGAGGTGAAGCAGAACATCCTGAGGCTGAAAAAAAAGAAAAAATCCATCAGAGAGATAGCAGACATGCTTGGAGTAGCAAAATCAACAGTCGGGTACATTCTGAGAAAAAAGGAATTGACTGGTGAGCTTGGGAACTCAAAAAGGTCTGGGCGTCCACGGATGACAACAGTGGTGGATGATCGCCGCATACTTTCTTTGGTGAAGAAGAACCCGTTCACAACATCAACTGAAGTCCAGAACACTCTCAGTGAAGTAGGTGTATCTGTCTCTAAGTCAACAGTAAAGAGAAGACTCCATGAAAGTAAATACAAAGGGTTCACATCTAGTTGCAAACCATTCATCAATTCCAAAAATAGACAGACCAGAGTTAAATTTGCTGAAAAACACCTCATGAAGCCAGCTCAGTTCTGGAAAAGTATTCTATGGACAGATGAGACAAAGATCAACCTGTACCAGAATGATGGGAAGAAAAAAGTTTGGAGAAGAAAGGGAACGGCACATGATCCAAGGCACACCACATCCTCTGTAAAACATGGTGGAGGCAACGTGATGGCATGGGCATGCATGGCTTTCAATGGCACGGGGTCACTTGTGTTTATTGATGACATAACAGCAGACAAGAGTAGCCGGATGAATTCTGAAGTGTACCGGGATTTACTTTCATCCCAGATTCAGCCAAATGCCGCAAAGTTGATCGGACGGCGCTTCATAGTACAGATGGACAATGACCCCAAGCATACAGCCAAAGCTTCCCAGGAGTTCATGAGTGCAAAAAAGTGGAACATTCTGCAATGGCCAAGTCAATCACCAGATCTTAACCCAATTGAGCATGCATTTCACTTGCTCAAATCCAGACTTAAGACGGAAAGACCCACAAACAAGCAAGACCTGAAGGCTGCGGCTGTAAAGGCCTGGCAAAGCATTAAGAATGAGGAAACCCAGCGTTTGGTGATGTCCATGGGTTCCAGACTTAAGGCAGTGATTGCCTCCAAAGGATTCGCAACAAAATATTGAAAATAAAAATATTTTGTTTGGGTTTGGTTTATTTGTCCAATTACTTTTGACCTCCTAAAATGTGGAGTGTTTGTAAAGAAATGTGTACAATTCCTACAATTTCTATCAGATATTTTTGTTCAAACCTTCAAATTAAACGTTACAATCTGCACTTGAATTCTGTTGTAGAGGTTTCATTTCATTTCAAATCCAATGGGGTGGCATGCAGAGCCCAACTCGCGAAAATTGTGTCACTGTCCAAATATTTCTGGACGTAACTGTATATATATACACAATATCCACATACCCACACATACATACATATATACATACACATATATTCATATGTATACATACAAACACATGAGCATATACATGCACATACATTATACACACACTGTACACTCGTACACTCAGCTATAAATAATATACAGTATATAAGCATCATTTTGTAATGTGTATAAATTACCAAAGGATTACTGCAAAATTAGCAATAATGACTATTACTGTGCCAAAATAATACTACCAAAATAAAACTGACCTACAGTGTCTATATAATACAAACCAATACTGATACATTTTGCTCAACACCAACCAAATACCAACATAAAAATACCCAAATAATAACAAAACATACCAGCATACAGTGCCCACATAATGCTAACCAATTAATACCAGTGTGCAGTGCCCAAATATTACAAATTATATAATACTAATATACAGTGTTCATATAATTCCAACAATACAAATACCATCATAGCATGCCCAAAAAATACTAATAAATGGTCTCCAAATGATACCAATTTACAGTGCCTAAGCATTACTAACCAAATAATACGTTCAGTGCTCAAATATTACCAGCAAAATAAAGCCAGTCATCTAATAGCTAATTCATTAGTAATAATAGTAAAATATGTGGAAAAAAAGGAATGTTTTCCCCATCTGATGGTTCAAGGTTCAGTACAAAAAACACGGCAAAGACATGAAGTCTTCACTACAAACATATCCAGTACTGGTTCCGAATACTCCAGGTCAGCCATATTAGCACATCAACACTTTGCAAACAATGATACAAATGCAATGTGCACTGTTCTGAGTGTTTCTATTAGTTACAATGTAGCTAAAATGTTTTAAAAGCTTCATTATATTATAGAAGCTTTTAAAAATGTTGTTTACGTTGTACCATTAGAAGGTAGACATTTTCAGAAGCTCCACAGAGAAGCAGAATGAATACAACTACTAGAAAAGCATGTGAATCATTGTTAGCAAATTGTTGGTATGCTAATATTATTTCTTTGTCATTTTTTAACAGTACTACTTGTCTAGAATCCCTGGAATATTTGACTGCCTGATATTTTTTTTGTTTCATTTTATAAAGTCAGTCTTAAGCGGGCTTTACACACTACGATAGCGTTAATGAATTCTCGTCGGGGTCACGGTGTTTGTGACGCACATCCGGCGTCATTAACGAGATTGCAGCAAGTGACACTTTTGAGCAACCTTAAACGATCGCAAAAGTGGTCAAAATCGTTTGCCGCGGAGAGGTCGCGCTGAAACAAAAAATCGTTTAATGCTTATTAGCGATGTTGTTCCTAGTTCCTGCGGCAGCACACATCGCTGTGTGTGACACCGCAGGAGCGACAAACATCTCCTTAACTGCCTCCACTGTCCTGCTCATCTCCGCCCCTCCGCTTCTATTGGACGCCAGCCAGGTGACGTCGCTGTGACGCCGCACGAACCGCCCCCTTAGAAAGAAGGCGGTTTGCCGGCCTTAGCGACGTTGCAGAGCAGGTATGTGCGTGTGACGCTGCCGTAGTGATAATGTTCGCTACGGCAGCGATCACACAATATCGCACGTATGACGGGGGCGGGTGCTATTGCGCTTGACACCGCTAGCCGATGCTAGCGATGTCGCAGCATGTAAAGCCCGCTTAACTCCTTTACCGTGTAACACTGCATAAAAGTTGTAGAGGCATTTTGATAGACAAACAGTGTCCCTATGGCACACCATCACTAACAAGAAATGGTTGCAGCACATAGCAGCTGTTCTGTCATGTCTCACATACATATATTGCAGATGTGTCACAAAAATCTGCCATAGTTTTGACAAAAATGGCATCAATTTAAATAATATAACATTACAGTGAGTAAAAAATAGAAATGGCATAGTACAACCATGCAATAGCTCATGTGTTGGACTTAACTTAAAGTGGGGCCCCCAATAATGAAATATTCCAGCAACACTGTTAGAGTATAAAAGATCATTGAGTTACTTCCAGAAAAGTGGTAAGATTCTGGAGATGTTTTTAAGACGCAGGTGACATGAGCGAGTTAGTGATTGTTTATGGGGACTGAAGTCAAATAAAACCTCAAGACAACAAGAATGCCACTTGGGAGCAATGATTGAACCATCGAAGGTAATAGAGATGTCGGGTTTAGGTAGATTAGTAGAGGAAGGAAACACAAAAAATTCAGTTTTGAGAGATTCAGTTTCAGATAGAGGGAGGACATGCTTTGAGAGACATCAAATAGACAATCCCTTGTATTTCATAATAATGCAAGGGTTATGTTAAGATATCATGTGTATAATTGGGTGTCATCAGCATAGAGATGATACTGGAAACCAAATCTGCTGATGGGGGCAGTGTAAAGAGAGAAGAGGAGGGGACCCAAGAGTGAGCCTTGAGGAAGCCCAAAGGTGAGGGGCCGAGGAGAGGAGTAAGACCTGACAAAGGAAAGAGTGAAGGAGCGGTCAGAGAGATAGAAGGATAACAAGAAGAAAGTGGTGTCATTGAGACCAATGGAGCGGAGCGTAGCATGGTGAGAAGACTGGATGTGCCAGTGTTTGTTCACTTGGACTAACATCAGAACGTCCCACATATACACCTTGAACATCCCAACTATTCACCCTTCCACCAGAACCTCATCGTGATTTACCACTCATGGTTGATATACGCTCCCCTTTGGAAAATATGTTTTGCAACCCTATGCCCACACCTGTCAGACACCTGACACAAAAGATAAATTATTTATTTCTTGCCTGAGATGGCAATATTGCGAAGGTACTCAAAAGCACCAGTCCCTAGAAATGTATTTCACTGCGTAATTTGGAGCAGGCACTCAAAAGTGCAAAGACCAATTTAGCTAGTTCACTTGCAGATTTACCGCAGGCACTACTAACTACTAATACCTAGAAATGTGGTTGACTGCATAAGTTGGAGCAGGCAGTAATAAGTAGCAATACCTAGAAATGTGATTCACTGTGAAATTTTGAGCAGACAGTGAAAAGTGCCAAGAACTATTTAGCTAGTTCACTAGCAAATTTAGTGCAGGCACTACTAATTGCTAATTAGCAATACCTAGAAATGTGGTTTACTGCGTATTTTTGAACAGGCACTGAAAAGTGCTCAGACCTATTCACTAGCATATTTACAGCAGGAACGAATAACTAACAATACTAGAAATGTGGGTCGATGCGTAATTTGTATCAGGCACTCAAAAGTACCAAGACCTATTTAGCTCGTTCACTAGAAAATTTACAGCAGGCACTACTAACTAACAATGCCTAGAAATGTGATTCACTGCATAATTTTTAGCAGACACTGCAAAGTGCCAAGACCTTTTAAGCTAGTTCACTAGCAAATTTACAGCAAGCACTACTAACTAACAATATCTAGAAATGTGGATCGATGCGTAATTTGTATCAGGGACTCAAAAGCACCAAGACCTATTTAGCTCGTTCACTAGCAAAGTTACAGCAGGCACTACTGACTAACAATACCTAGAAATGTGCTTCACTGCCTAATTTGGAGCATTCAGTAATAAGTAGCAATATCTATTTGGATCATTCACTGCAGCTCTTTAGCAGACACAAGTAGCAATCCCTATTTCTATCATGCAATGCCAATTTGTGACACACATCTTTCCCTAAACTACACGTCCCTATTCTACACTATTGCTCTCCTATCTATCTCAAGTACCTATAATTAAACCCTAGCTAAGCAAACTGTCTAGCAGCACCAGTGGTAGCACCGCCAGCAGGACCTTTCCTAATGTTTAACATTCACGAAATGGTGCTGGAGCAACATGTCTGCATTTTGTATGCAGGCGGACATGTGACTTAGGCAGCCAATGATACAAGACCTTCTGTCTGAACCTTGTGGATGTTTGCTGCATAGTGATTGGCTGCAGGAACATCCGCAAATAAAGTTAAGAGAAAAAAAATGGTGCTGTGCCTCTGGCTTCTTCTGAGTCTCCACCCCCTCCACTCATTAACACACACCCCCATGTTTTTAAATGTGAAGAGTACAAGATGGGTCTCCAAGCTGTGTCTTGTCTGAACTGGAAGGGGTGAGGGAGCACCAGCCCTACACCTGTCTCTCATCCACCTCAATATTTCTTATGTTCATTTTCTAGGAACCTAATTGTTATGCCAAAAGAGTGGAGCTCCACTGTAAAACATGTTTGCTATTTTGGAAGCTTTTCGACTTCTCTGAAGGTGTTTTTTTCTGCCTTAGGTTTGGCTTCCTGTTGAATCCAATGGGGTTCAAAAATGTTCTACTAACCATTCAGCGAACTGTTCGGCAAACACCGGGAAGTTCAGCAAAGTTCGGCGAACCGAACCTTGAAAGGTTTGCTCATCTCTACTGCGAACTTGACAGCTCTTTCAATTTCTCGACTATTAGCCCCTTTTCCTCTTGTTTCTTCCAGACCCATCTGAACCCTTCAGAGCCTAGTCTAGTGACTTTTGTCTCATTGCATTACATCATCCGTTTGCAGTCTTCAACTATGCGCTTTCATCACTTCTTATAATGATATTGAAGTCGAGGATTCTTCACCTTTTTGCAAGCCCCCATTCTAGACTTTGTAATTAACGTTGCATGGTGCTGTGATTTTACTACAGCAAAGATTACAAACCACCTCCAACCCTGTGTTTAACAGGTTAGAAATTATAGACCTTGTTGAATCCAATATTTTGCCTGGACATCCACCACTTGACTTTTGAATGAATGGACAAACTTTATTTTTTATTCATCCAACTGTCAAAGTACTCATTTTGGACAGTTTGGCAATTTTTGTTGGTTGACTGCAATCATTGAACCAGATGATGCTGTTTCTTTTATTTTGGGAACTCTTCATGGATGTGCTTCAATTTGAATCAGTGACCTTTCACTTGGGAATCAGCCTAATAACACACTGAGCTATTAGAGAATGTGAGAACAGGATGTAAATTGTTGTATGCAGGAAAAAATATATTTTTGAAACAGGAGTGAAACAGTTGTCGCGGGCGGAGGAGGGGACGCCGCACTCTCCCACTGCTCGGGTCCGGCTGCCGCTGCTGCTGCGGCCTCTGCTGCTCAGTGGCTCGAGCGATGGGCTGGATCCCGGGGACTCGAGCGGCGCTCCTCGCCCGTGAGTGAAAAGGGGATTGGATTTGGGGATTTATTGTCCGTGACGCCACCCACGGTTGTGGTGATTGTGTGGACACCACCGCTGCTCTGTATGGGGATCCCGGGAGCGGTGACAGGGAGCAGCAGAGTTGTTTGTTCTCCCCTCCGTGGGTAGGGGTTGGTTGTCCCGGGGCCCAGTGATGGGGTGGAGGATGAGGGATGGCAGGCCAGGTGCGGGGCCTGGTGAGGTGCAGGGTCGCAGGGGCAGCGCTGTGCCGTACGGCACGGTGGTACTCACTCAGCCTGAGACATTGACACAGTTCTCGGTAAAACACACGGCTGGGAAGACGGTTCCCACGGACGGCTGCTGTTGCTTTTCCCCGGTAGTTAACGATGACTGTCTCTTTTCCCTGCACCTTGTGAAACTGTTGGTAGCGATGGATTCCCACCGGTTACCCACTCCCCGACTTGGATATGGGCCGCAGGAGCCCCTCTTTGCCCGCAGGCGCTGGCCCTGAGAAACTGGTGCCTTGGCGGTGGCGGTGTCTCTCTCATACAGTTGGACTGTTGATTTCAATCGGGACTTAGTTGTTTGGAGACCCGGAGGTCCCCTTCACTGACGGATTTGGCAAATTCACGGCGACTCCTAGCCTTGCCGGGATCCGAAAGGTCCCTGCCAATGGTGCTGGCTTCTCTTTGTATACCGGTCCGGTACCGCCGGGCCACCACCCGTCCACGGTCCTTTCAGCAACCTCCGATCAGCCTCTCCTGCAGACGGTCACCGCCGTCTGCTAACCTTGCTGTCTCAGTCCGGGGCACACACCCGGACCAACTTCAGGCTTTCTAAACTGTCACTTTCTCCTTCACTTCAACTCCTCTCACTTGCTCCTCTACCACTTCACTCTAACTTCAACTTCAGCTCCAACTAATCTGCCTGGTTTTCCCGCCTCCAGGACTGTGAACTCCTCGGTGGGCGGAGCCAACCGCGTGGCCCACCCCCTGGTGTGGACATCAGCCCCTGGAGGAAGGCAACAAGGGTTTCTGGTTTAGCTTTGGTGTACCTATCCGGGGTGTAGGGTGTGGTGGTGTCATTACCTGTGACCCCTGGCTTGCCCAGGGCATCACACAGTAACAATGCAGGAACATGACAAGAATCTGCATAACTAATCATATGTAAAATAGTTTCAAGTCACATTTTTGTATGAGATAGCCAAGATGATTGTCTATAAAATGAAGTTAGTCTCATGGTCAAAGTTGTGGTGGAAGGTGAGATATGGAGTCTGACAATAAAAAGTCCCAACATTGTTACTGTTTTGTTCATCAGTCTTTTTTCTCATCTTGGTAAATTTGTCCCCTATCCTGGTATATATGTTGCCATTCTGAGGTTCTGCATCGTAAATATGTCCCCCACCCAGCTAAATATATCCCCTGTCCTGGGCCCCTTTCTACTAAATATGTCCTTCTTCCTGGTCTTTATGTTTACAATCCTGTGTCCCTTTCTGGTAACTATGTCCCTTATCCTGGTATATCTATCTCCTATCCTGGCATATGTTTCCAATCCTGGGTCCCTTCCTGGTAAATATTTCCCTCATCCTCTGCCACTTCCTGGTAAATATGTCCCCATCCTGGTATATCTGTCCCCCATTCTGGTATATTAGTCTTCCTTCCTGGTATATCTGTCCCCCATCCTGATAACTATATCCCTCAGCCTGGTATATATGTCCCTATCCTGGTGCATATATACTGTATCTCCCATCCTTAAATATATGTCCATATCCTGGGGCACTACCTGATTTATATGTCTTTAACCTGGGCCCCTTCCTGATATATAGTCTCCATTCTGCATCTAACACAAAAGAACCTCCAAACCATTCTTCTCACCTTCCCAGCTCCCATGTTGTGAGGCATCCTCCTCTGTAGCCAGTGCAGTGGCCTGTAGCTGACATAAGCATGCCTACCATGGTGAAACATGATGTCACTGCCATGCGCCCTCAGTCACGGGCATGACAACTTCAGCTGCCAGCCTCTATTTGGCTAGCAGCATGTATTGCTGGGACACAATAGGTATCTGTGCAGCAATGCATTTCAGCTGGATGTGGGTCCTCAGATGCACATGCAGCTAAAGTAGATGCTGGGATAGGTGGAACCCCTGTACCTCCTGGCCTGGTAATGGCTATAACCTCTGTGACAATGATTGTTACACCCCTGCATTGCAATGCACATACATTGGAGTACATTACACCTGTCAGGGTTACACTGACAGAATGCCTTTAAGACCATGCTCCTGGTATGGAGTAATAGGCAGCTGCAGCTGGCAGACGTAGAAGTCATTATTTGACCTTCGGTTGCCATGACAATGATTGGGCCCACGTGATCATGTTGGAGGGTTCAGATCAGGTGGAAGAGGGTACAGCCTCCTTCTCCCAGCCTCCAAAATACCTCGATCACTATTGAGTGAGGCATTTAAGAGATTAAACAGCCAAGGGTGGTGTAGGCACCGCACCTGGCTGTTTCAGCCAGAGCTAGGCTGTAACTTAGGGTATGGTTCCACTTACGCATAGCTTCCGATGAGAGAGCTAATGACCCTATGCTGCGAGCATCAGCTGAGGGTCATGCAACTGTGATGCGATCTTGTGATCATATCACAGGTGTAGTCGGATGACATGCGAGTGTAGTGCAATGTTTCACACGCTCCCATAGACTTGCATAGGGGTGCGTCAGCCGAGTATTGCTACCAAATGCAGCATGCTGCAATTTATTTCTCACACTATGGCATGAGAACTTAATCGCAGATGGACACCGCCCCATAATTTTGTACTAGTGCGAGTGCAGTCCAATGTTTTATTGGATTGCACTCGTCCGTGCCAAACACAAGTAGAATCGTACTCTAAAGGCCACTTTACACGCTGCGATATCAGTACCGATATCGCTAGCATGGGTACCAGCCCCCATCGGTTGTGCGACACGGGCAAATCGCTGCCCGTGGCGCACAACATCGCCCAGACCCATCACACTACTTACCTGCTCTGCAACGTCTGCAACGTCGCTGTGACCGACGAACCGCCTTCTTTCTAAGGGGGTGGTCCGTGCGGCATCACAGCGACGTCACTAAGCGGCCGCCCAATCAAAGTGGAGGGGCGGAGATGAGCGGGACGTAACATCCCGCCCACCTCCTTCCTTCCGCATTGCGGGCAGCGGCAGGTAAGGTGAGGTTCCTCGTTCCTGCGGCGTCACACGGAGCGATGTGTGCTGCCGCAGGAACGATGAACTACATCGTACACGCTGCAGCAGCGATATTTGACAAGGGACCCCCATGTCACCGATGAGCGATTTTGAACGTTTTTGCGACAATTCAAAATCGCTCATAGGTGTCACACGCAGCGACATCGCTAATGCGGCCGGATGTGCGTCACAAATTCCGTGACCCCAACGACATCGCATTAGCGATGTTGTAGTGTGTAAAGCGGCCTTTACACCGAGCTCCAGGTGGTGATCATGCAAGCACAGCTCCTGTCCCTGCGGGATCACCATAATGTCATTTTGCCGGAAACCTTCCCTGACCATGACGTAAACTTATGTCAAATATCATGAAGGAGTAAAAAATTGATTTAGGAAAAGAAAAACTCTTCCAAAAACTTTCCAATGGGTATATGCACACAACGTTTTCAAAGCGATTTCGAAACAACCTTGCTTTTCCTAGGACAAGCCTATTCACAAGAAAGCCACCAGTCTTTTTCCTGTAGTTTCTGTCTTGGCGTTTTGTCATCATTTTTGCAGCTTCTGTTCCCTATTCACTATAAAGAACGGGCAACTTTGTTTGAAAATATGAATTTTACTTCTTTTAACTGCTTAACGGTTTCCAAACCCTAAGCAGTTAAAAGAAGTAGCGAAAGGAGGAACATGTGCACAGCAATGTCGCTTTTACATTGCTGTGTATTATGTCCAGTTTATGTAGTAGTTCTGTGGAGATTCCTTAGGACACTTCTCATCCTAAATTTATGTTGTACAACTGACTAAAAGACCATGTTTACTCATTTTTAGTTTAGATTCATGTCATGCTTGCGTCTGTAGAAACCCTAGTTCATTTGTCACTCACTAGCCATGAAGTATGAACATCAATTAGATTTTAGGACGCGGTAAGGGTGACCACAAAGATGTTTCAATTTCTCAGGCTGATTTAGCATTCTTCACCCTTGCATTAAAAGCTCCCTCTTTGGATGCGTGCGTAGGAGGTTCTAAGTACAGGGAAAGCAAGAAGGCCACAGAAAGCTGCCTTATTTCCATCTAATGAGGTTAAACAAAAGGAAATGTTCTGTTGATAGTACAAAGAAAAATAATCAGAATAAATGTGATCAAGCAGGATCTTTAATGCATATGCACACGCTCATCCTGCACACAGAATATCTCTAGCTTGTTAGGGCTGAGCTCCGAGGTCATTGCTGGATTCATTATTCAATATCACACCATATTCAAATCTCTGGAAAAATCTTTTTCACGGCTCAATTAGTAGATTGCTTTTCAGCTGTAGCAAACAGAAAAATGCTAACGGGAAAATGTATGTGCTCAAGATGCTGCACCTCTGATGTCTTAAAATTCTGGTCTTGTCTGCTGACTTCCAGTCCATTAGTGAGGGCATACTCTGACCCCAACGCTGCATAATAGCTACTACTGTCTGCTTATTAATTATTTCATATATATCTAGAGATCAACAAAGTAATATAGTTGTGGTAAACACGTACAGCAAATATGCAGCTCCCCACGGGTAACCTACCCGTTGCCAGGCTGTTGCGAGTCGGTCAGGCAATGTCAAGGGTGGCCTTGCCCGATTCCATTGCCCCGAGGTATGCAGTAAAAGGAAGGGAAAGTGGGGTGATTGGGAAAGTTTGTCGTGACGCTACCTGTGGTACGTGGCCAGGGAGTAGCCGCCGCTGCAGAATTCCTCGCTGGGGAAGGTGTTATGGCAGCCAGGATAATGTCGCTCCCCACAGGTGGAGCAGGCCCCGGGTGGATGAGAAGGGAGATAATGGCCGTTGGCGCCCAAAGCGCCGGGCGGCAAAGCCGGTAAGGACAAGCCGACACAGTCTCTGCGGGTTCAAGGTGTCTTTTACTCACTGAATTAAAGCTGCACCCAGGTGCTGATCTCTGCCGTCGTGGGCTCCGGTCAATCCCAAGCAAGTGAGGGGCCACCACCGGTGTTTGAAGAGAAAGAGAGAGAGTGTCTTTTCCTTATGGTGTCCTCCGTACGTATGACCCAAGTCATACAGTTTAAGGTCAATAGTACAAAATACTAATGAAATGTATGTAAGCTTTTGACTTTGTAGAAAGTAATAAAAATACCTTAAAACATTCTCTCTCTCTCATTATTCTGACATTTGGTAAATATAAATAATTTTGGTTCCTAACTGACCTAAAACGGGAAAGATTTATTCTGATTTCATGTCAGATAGTGAGAAAAACATACAGATTTGTTTTTTTAGATAGCGTATGTAAATGTCTGGTTCAAATGTAACTCGCAGCATGCATTGACCTCTTCCTGTTCGTGAAAAGTTGGGAGGTATGCCTGTAGGCTACTAGCCTGATGGTACTTTTATAATGTAGGCCAGTGGAAGATATAAAAGAAGGGCACCACTCAATATGCATAAAATATACAAAGGACTTAGTAAGGTTGGCTGAGGCACAGGAGATTAATCTTGATTGGGGCTCACCATAATTTACATTTTTATTAAAAGTAGCTTTACCACAATTATTGTCATTCTTCTATGTTAAGAAAAAAAATGATTGCAGGCCAACATTCAAAATGCATTCACACTTGAGATGAATGAACCCACGGTTCAGTTTTCGGTGTTTGTACCAAACACAGACTTTACTTTTGCTTGGAGTTCGAGTGCTTTACGTACGCAGACCTCTCATACGAGCATCACTTTGCTCGGGTGCGCTTGGTGCTCAGACCAGCGAGAGCCACTTGCAGTGTTTGAATGGCTCGCACTGGAGGTAGCCACAGCATGATCGGATGTAGTGTGCACCAAATAAACAAAAATGGAAAAACCTTGCCCACCCACCTGTTCCTGGAAGTAATCTGTTTAAGGCTGGCTGCATGTGGGTGGAGACCCAAACTGGCCAATTATTGACTTCCATTGGGGTTCAGGAAGAGCCAGGGTCCCAAACTGATTATTATCTAAAGTCCAGCTGAACCCAACAAAACAAACTTCCATGGGTCTGCTCATAGTTAATTCATAACCCAGACTGTTTGTTTTTTTTTTTAAATCTCAGGTTTCAAACCAGAGCAAAAAATAAATGCAGTGTATATATCAGACCCCAATATTGAATCAGACCAGACCGCTCAATAAATTCAAATTTCATGCCAGACCCCCAAGTTAATTAGATTGCAGAGTAGATAAATAAATAAAATAAATAAAAGCAGATCCCATTTCAATCCCTAAAATAAATCTAGCACTCAAAAGTAATTCAAACTCCAGACCCAATCTTAGGCTACAGTTCCACTTGTGTTTTGCACGGGCGAGTGCAATCCGATAAAAGATTGGATTGCTCTCACTCTAGTGCAAAACTATAAGGCAGTGTCCAACTGCGATTGGTTTCTCATGCCATAGTGGCATGTAGAATGGATCGCAGCATGCTGCGTTTTGACAGCGAGTCTCGGCTCACACAACCCTATACAAGTCTATGGGAGCATGTGAAACATGGGACTGCACTCACATGTAATCCGAGTGCAGTGTGATGTACGCAGAGACAGGCAGCAGAGGAGATGGGGAGAAAGTGTTTCCTCCCTCTACTTCGCAGCTGTGATGCGATGGCAAGATCACATCACAATCGCATGACCCTCAGCTGACACTCGCAGCAGAGGGTCATTAGCATATCACTTCCAATGCTTTCGCATCAGAAGCTATACACAAGTGGAACCTTACCCTTAAAGTTAACTCTGCCCCTAGAATTTTTTTCAGACAAAAAACTAGACTTGTATATTATTTTGCACATCAAATCAGACTTCATAATTAATTTAGACCTTAATCCTACATTTACTTAGCACTCCTTGCTTTGGCACCACCTTATCTCCAGACACTGCCTTAATAGATGCTAAGGGGTACTTCACACACAGCGAGATCGCTACTGAGATCGCTGCTGAGTCACGTTTTTTGTGACCTCATTAGCGATCTCGCTGCGTGTGACACTGAGCAGTGACCTGGCCCCTGCTGTGAGATCGCTGCTCGTTACACACAGCCCTGGTTCGTTTTTTTATTGTTGCTCTCCCGCTGATAAGCACACATCGCTGTGTGTGACAGTGAGAGAGCAACAATCCTGAATGTGAAGGGAGCAGGAACCGGCGTCTGACAGCCTGTGGTAAGCTGTAACCAAGGTAAACATCGGGTAACCAAGGTGGTTACCCGATATTTACCTTCGTTACCAGCCTCCGCAGCTCTCACGCTGCCAGTGCCGGCTCCTGCTCCCTGCACACGCTAAGCTAAGCGGTGTGCGCTGGTAACTAAGGTAAACATCGGGTAACCATACCCGATGTTTACCTTAGTTACCAGTGTCCGCAGCTTCCAGACGCCGGCTCCGTGCAAGCGCAGCGTCGCTTGCACGTCGCTGCTGGCTGGGGGCTGGTCACTGGTGAGATCTGCCTGTTTGACAGCTCACCAGCGACCATGTAGCGACGCAGCAGCGATCCTGACCAGGTCAGATCGCTGGTGGGATCGCTGCTGCGTCACTAAAGTGTGACGGTACCCTAACACCTTCCAATATCAAGACCTTTTAACAAATGCTGCACAGGTTTAGGACCTAGTCTATCTGTGCCCAAAATAATAAATGCAACGAGTGCTATGTAATGGAGGCCATGAAAGGGGTTGACAGAAGGTTAGTAAAATTAAACTAGCAGAACTCAACTTTCAAGTGATAGTACTCTGCTGGTGTCTGGTTTGGTTCCAGCAGTGATGGCATGCCTCCCTTGTCAGTACTTATTGCATGTGATTTTGGACACCAATGATTGGTTGCAATATTTATGTGCTGATACAGCATGTCATCACTCCGGAAATGTGACCAAAGACTGGGTACTAACAGAATATCAACTCTATAGTGCCAGGAAGAGTTTTAAGTAAGTATAATGGGCACAGAATAACAGTTGGCTGGCTCTACTGTATGTTCCCTCACCAATACTCGCAATGACGCTTTTACTGATATATTAATTTAAGTACATTTTCTATGCTTGGAAAATCCCTCTAACAGTCTGTAAATAGCAGATATGACTTGTCACAGTCCTGACTTGCAGTGTATCTTCTGTACTGTGACTTCTGTTGCACCTTCATGTGCCATGCGGAACATCCTGATGGGGTCTCGGTGCTGTTCTGTATTCCTGTGACAGGCTATTTCCCTGCATCAGGTTTTTTGCTGGTGATGGGAGCGGCTTGCCCTCGTGCTCTGTATTCCGGGTAATTGCTCTACTTTATAAGGGAGCGTTCACGGCCGAAACGGCACCAGTCGTATTTCCTGGTTTGTTGCAGTAAGTACCTGGCATCTGGTTTGTCTTGTGACTTGATCTTGGCTACTCGACCCTAGACTATCTTCTGACTTTGCTCTGCCTGACCCTTGACCTTGTCGTTTCCATCTGGCTTCTGAACTCCGACCTCCTTCTGACTATGTCTTTGCCTGCCCTTTGTGTCCCATACGTACACTCCTGGTTACCTGACCCCTGGCCTGAATCCCAACCTCGTTCCTGTTTACTCCCAGTGTTTTGTCGCGTCTTCGCGATATTGACCTCAGTCTGTCTGACTTACCCCCTCTGCTCTCGAAGCACACTCATGCTCACTGCGCCATCTAGAAGCAAACTCTATACTACAGCCCATAGTAACTAGTATCTCACTCCACTGTGTAAGTGGCCTAACATGACTAGCCCTGTGTGCAGCTCTGAATGCTGTTCCTCATTGTGGATGTCTAAGGGAGTAGGTCAAGCAGAAAACAAACTCAGTGAATATTCTATAGTGTCTGAAGAAGAACATTGCCATCTGCTGGTCATAAAAGTAGAGCAAGAACTAAAGAGTGAAGAGTGTGTTTCATCGAGGGAAGAGATTGGAAGACACACTGAGTCATGTGACAGTTGTGGGGCAGTTATTAATTATAATAGCCAGAGAAGGCAGCGAGGGGGCGGAGTTAGCACCTGAACCTGTACCACCATAAACATGTGAGTGGTGGATCAGGCTTACAGCCGAGGAAGGCCGAAACCAATTCCAGGTGAAGACCAAAACTGATTCTAGAGGAAGACTGAGAATTGATTCCAGAGGAAGACCAAAAGCAATGCCATAGAAAGATTGTGACTTGATCTGGGAGACGATCTGGCCATGGTAGAGGACTGTATTTGTTAGCCATTTCCTCCGGTCAAGATGTACAGCACTAAGTGGGTACAAGGGCTATGTTTCAGTGAACAGTGAAGTGTGGGAACTTACCCACTAAATTGGACTAAAATAAATATCCGTTGTTTAAGTTATCACTGACTCTTTTTCTATGTCGTTGCATCCACGCCAACTGTTTACAGCTGATGTAGTCGACAGAATGCAACATTCAAGGGAAGAAATGGAGAATCAGTCAGTGACTGAATCCACAAGAGGTAGTCTCCCCCTCAGGGCTATACCTGGCAATCTCCCAAAATTCACAGGGGACAATTTCCTGTTTTGGGACTGGGTTGAATGACTGAAAGATATTTTATGTATGCACCCTATGACACCTGCCTTACAGGTGGAAAAAGACCTGCTGACTTTTGACGGGGAAGTCTGACAGACAATGATGTTCAGACAACCACAAGACCATTATTTGGTAGGTAAGATGATTAGGATCCTAGAGGACATGGACAGAGATACGACTGACTTGGGCAATTTACGTAATCACATATTTTGTTGGATTCAGGAAGAGGGAAAGAAGGTGGCCCAATATGTTAATGTGTGGCGCCCCCGAGGCTTCAGTCGCCACAGAGTACTGCACCTCACTTAAGGTGCAGTAATAATTCCGGGTAAGGAGGAGGTTATTCACCGGTGTTTATCACATTGCATGCAACATGCAACATACAGCTTAGTGGACAACCACTGGGACTGGGCTAGAGGTGGCCGACATGGAAACGGGACTTTGCACTCACTGGTCAGCACCTGGGAGCTGAAGTTACTCACTGGGGAGTAAGGTGACACACACACACACACACTCAGACAGAACAGACAGAGACAGGGAAGATATGAGACATAGGAGGACATGGTCACTGAGGGGAGAGCTGATAGCTCAATCAGGATTGGCGCAGACGGGGTGCAGAGCCCTTGGTTTAGGGGAACCTCCGGGCAGTGGATTCCAAGTCTCCTGGCCCATCACAATCACCAGAGGCTAAGCAGCACATAGAGCCAGGAGTTGTGATCACGATCCAGCCCATAACGGACTCGCGCTGACTGCTATGCGGGACGGTAAGAAAACCCAGGACACGGGTCTCTGTAAGACTACATGTCACAGGGATCCATCAAACACAGCACAAGGAGGACGAGCTCACCATCCACCGCACCGGTTCTGGCCTCTGACCTATCCGGGATCGGCTGAAGCCCATCACAGCAGGGACTGACGCTCCAAGGGTGACGACCTTACAGTGAGTAAAGACCTTGAACGGCAGCCTCTGTGTCATCCCATTAATATTGGCGCCATCACCCCTGCACTCCGGCGCCATAGACTACTATTACCATCATCATCCCTGGGACCTAGCTCTACCTGTGGGGACCTGCAACACCCGAGCTGCATCCCCATCTGTCCCAGAAGAGAGAAGTCCCGCAGCAGTGGCTAATAATTGGCCACACACCACAGGTGGCATCACGAACAACTACACCCATCATTCCCATCCCTTCATCTTTATTGACACCGCTGGGGTCATGGAACCGGACAAGGCCACTGTGGTGACCCAGGGGAAGAATCGCGGCCCACGATGATGGGTAACCTCAGACTCCATGGGCGCGTCAAATGCTCTACAGGAGGTAGCAGCTCATATCACTAAGAAGACGGTCAATGAATATAGAAGACTAGGACCCCTGGTTGAGGTGCTAAGAGATCAGCTGGTTGTGAGCCATTGCTTATAGTCCTGTGACACCCTGGCCTATCAGGTCATCACAGGGTATTGTGCAATCTGCCCTTCTGCACAGTATCCACTCCTCCTTGGTTACGGGGCCTGGTCCTTTGATGTTGCTAACAGCTGAGCCAATCAAAACCCTAGGAACACTTTACACTGTACCCACCAGACACATCATTGGGGGGCCTGAAGGGAATAGGGCCGCCCACATGGGGGTTGGTAGGGGAGAGTGGAAAAGTGAGAGGAGTAGTGAAGTGGTAGTGGAAGGAGAAGGAGGTGAAGTGACTCTCGTGAGGAGAGGTCACAGGTGGAGCAGGGCTCCTGAGTACTAGGTGGCAGACGTTGTTCTGGGCCTGGTAGGAGCTGGAACCCCAGTCGCAGGGGATAGTGTCAGGGGGCACGGACTGCCAAGGAGGGCGGCCGGCGGCCTTGAGCTATCACTGGGCAGGGGCCAGGGCACGACGGGGTACGTGTACCCTAGGCCGGGCAATAGCTTCATGCGTCCTGGTATTTTACCCAACGGGGTTGAAGACTTCAAGGGTCATCCCCAACCTGCTCCAAAATTGGGGTACTAGCGCACCGATGGGATAGGACTTTCCCAATACAGTCCAAAGAAATCCTAAGCGTGAACCCTAAGAGCAAGCTCACACCGTTAGCCACACGGGTGAGCGGGACCTGAAAAGTTTCAGACTTGAGGGTCCAAAAGAGGAAAACACAGGTGCCAAGGAAAGGGTCACAGTCTAACTGCAACACCAAAGACGCGGACACAAGCGTACTCCCTCCCAGCTGCTGTGGTGCTCAGAACTCTGGTTTACAAGCTGTCGGTGTGGTTATTTCTGGACTGAGTGAGTACACTGAAAAACCCTTCTCCTACCCCCAACGACACCCCATGGCTAATCCCCCTGTACATAGTCCCCCTTTAATCAAGTGGCCGCACGACCGCCAGGGCCAGAGACCCCTCGAGCCACCGTGAATCCGGACCCGAGCAGCCTGGCTGCTGGCATGGGGGCGGCACAGTACAGGCATAAAGTACTAAGTGGGGACAGGAGCCTTGCTTCAGTGAACAGAGGAGGCCAGCGTGCTAAGTGAGGGAAGTTACCCACTAGATTGGACTTGCGGCCTAGCGGGTGATGTCATAACCCCTGTTGGTCCCTGCCTGCTATTTTGTAATTTTTTATATAGATGGGGACTGAAAAAGGAGGGTGACACTGATGCCTCCCTGATAGAGAGATTAAGATTAAGATAATAATACCTGTTATTTAGTTATAGAAGTAATAACGTGTAATTAATCTTGTTTGTATACCCTGTATATCTGCATCTCCGAATTTCTTAGTGAAATATAATCTGTTTTAAGTATCACCACAAGTGACATTGCTTGATCTCATACTGAAAACACTATCTCTCTGTGCATTATAAATATTTGTTGTTTAAGTTTCCACTGAGTCATCCTTTTCTGGGCCATTGCATCCTCTCAACCTGTTCACAGATTGAGTTGCCTGCTATTTCATGTACTATTCTGGTCTGTAAACAATCCATCAGATTACAGTGAGTAGTGAGTTGCTTTTGGTCCATATTCTTCATGAGAGCCAGTATGGTTGCTATAGTGCTAGAGAGGTTATTCCCAATACAAAATATTTTATTAGATATATATAAAAACACAAAGAGTGATTGTCACACTAGGAGCTGGACATTATAGATTATATAGGTACCAATTTGTCCCAAGATATTATTGCAGCATGTAATATATCTTGTACTCCTTGGCCCTGGATACCAGGGACAGGGTAGGAAAGATGATGATACAACAAATTGATACGCTTTAGATAGAACACTGTAACACAGATAAGGACAGAGCGACCAAATAGCCAAAGGTGATGACCAAATACACAGGACTTATGACTGTAACAAAATATCCAATCAGGTACAATTTTCACAGGAAATATATGGCTACATAAGTATCGTTGGAGAGATTACAGTCCATCAATGATCCATATGTCGTATTTGTACAGATGCCAAGTTATCCACTACGTGAAACAGTAGTCATCTAGTGGATGAAGTATGTATCTGCCTCGACGCGTTTCCCCAAGTGAATGGGTCATCAGCAGGCCAAAAGAGATGATCTCAGATATGCAAGTCCATGACACAATCCCCATCAAGATCAGCGGTGGTGCAGAGAATCTTGAGTGATGCGATCCACAGCAGTCATAAAGTGGATAACTTGAATATGCGACATCTGCACAAATACGACATATGGATCATTGATGGACTGTAATCTCTCCAACGATACTTATGCAGCCATATATTTCCTGTGAAAATTGTACCTGATTGGATATTTTGTTACAGTCATAAGTCCTGTGTATTTGGTCATCCCCTTTTGCTATTTGGTCGCTCTGTCCTTATCTTTGTTACAGTGTTCTATCTAAATTGTATCAATTTGTTGAGTCATCATCTTTCCTACCCTGTCCCTGGTATCCAGGGCCAAGGAGTACGGGATGTATTACATGCTGTAATAATATCTGGGGACAAATTGGTACCTATATTATCTATAATGTCCAGCTCCTAGTGTGAAAATCCCTCTTTGTGTTTTTATATATATCTAATAAAATATTTTGTATTGGGGAAAAACGCGGTTTATATATAGAATAATTCCCAAGACCTTGAGTCATAAATGATTCGTATAGTGCTAGAGAGCAGGCGTAGTTCGGTTTTCTACACATCACACTGCATACTTAACACACACTACAAAGATATACTACACGCGTTTACCATTTTAAATCCTTTTCCTTTGAAGTACATGGGCGCAGGACCTTGATCATATAATGGTAATGTCATAAAAAGTCCTGGACCCCTGCTAGCTGCTGGTTTGTGGAAAACTGGAGCAAAACTACAATGGTTTTTTATTATTTACCATAAGTAAAAAATGTTAAGGACTGGTATTTCTGTCCTAATTAAAACCCTTTATGTCACCCATGATAGTGAACATCCACCCACTAGTGCCTGCCTTATATTCCAGCTATCGTTGGACTAATACATCTTATTTCATTCATGTGCAAACTTTCAATAATGTCAGCACTGCCTGTGACAGTTTTCTGAAATGACAGCAAATGCACAGGCTGATTTGGGTCAACAGTTCATTTGTGCCACCCTGGCAAACCAGGGTGTCACAGAGGTCTGCATCCATCTTTTTGGTGCAGATCTCACTCTCCCTTGGGGAGTTTTCCACACCAATACACACCAACCAATCAGGCCCCACTCACCCGTCCTCAGGAAAATGGGAGGGGGAGGGAGGAGCTTGGAGAGAGCAGAGTTTAGTCAGTAAGTCTGCAGGAGGAGAGAAGTCTGGACGCAGCTCCAGTGGGGAGCTAGGGAGAGTGGCAGTAAGGGCCTCAGGAATAGGCCAGCCGCTTGTGGGCCCCGAAGTGAACCGGGAGAGGGTAGTGACCTCCCCCGGTGCCAGCTGTCGGGACCCTGTCTGGACCTGTGCACGGAGCAGACACAGACCGCAGGCAGGAGAACAACACCTGAATTATGCACACGGGTGTGGGACCCGTCCTCACAGCAGCCGTGGGCACCAGTTACCAGCAATTTGGTTTACAAAAGACTCTTAGTATTTCTTCCATCTCCGTTCCTGACCCTCCACATCAATCCAGCTTCATCCAGCACCATGATAACCGAACTGTGAGTGTACTATTACCTGCAATCCCTGTCACCACCACAACTCCCAATTGGGCCCCGGGACTACACTTCCCCTACCTTGGAGGGGATTCCACCTTGCTGCCCCACACCACCAGTCCTGGGCATGGTCCCCAGAGGCAGCGGCGGTGCCACCATCTCATCACCGCAACCCACGGGTAGCATCACAGACAATTCCCCTGTACATAATTCCCTTTTTGCTGTGGAGCTTGGGATCACAGACCGGGTCACGCCACTGTACACCCACAAAAGTGACCCCTTGACCCGGATCTGGGTACCCCTATCTCCGGGCGACACAAATTGGCGTCACGAACAGGATTGAACCCATCCACTTGCCGGTGGAAGTGCGCCTTGGCCCGTCCGTAAGTGGCGTCCCGCTGAGGAAAA
Source organism: Anomaloglossus baeobatrachus (assembly GCF_048569485.1). Lineage (NCBI taxonomy): Eukaryota > Metazoa > Chordata > Amphibia > Anura > Aromobatidae > Anomaloglossus > Anomaloglossus baeobatrachus. The sequence continues at coordinate 193,328,711 of NC_134356.1, read as the reverse complement.
GTCCCAAAGTCGCCATCTTCGCCGCCATTTTTGGGCGTGAAAATCTCCCGCCCAGCGCCTTCATCCCCGAGCGGTGGGCGCGATAAAGAGGCTCTTCCCCCCCGAGAACGCGGGCGGAAGTGAAGCTCCAGAGGACCGGAAGCGAAAGAGAGACTTTAAAAGTTGCTAGAAGGACTGCTCCCAAGTAGAGTTGAGCGCGGTTCTTGGTTCTCCAGTTCGCGTGATTTTGGAGGGTGTTCTAGTTAGAACTCGAACTCGAGCTTTTTGCTAAAAGCTCGACAGTTCGAGTTACGTTCGAGAATGGTTCTATCAGCAAAAGCAGGGCTTTTTACAGCTACAGTGTGCAGGGAGCCATCGCTGGCAGCCTGCGGTAAGCTGGTAACCAAGATAAACATCGGGTATCCAAGCAAAGCGCTTTGGTTAGTAACGCGATATTTATCCTAGTTATGTGTGCAGGGAGCCGACACTTCCCCGCTCAGCTCGCTCCACCCCCTCCTGCACGCGGCATGTAGACACACACACACACACACTCACACTCACCTGTCCCCAGCCATGCAGTCCACGACACTGACGTCCTCAGCTCCACGGCCCCGCTAGGCTCCACCCACTTCGCACTCTGCCACCCGCACACGGGGCCCCGCTAGCCTCCACCCACTTTGCACTCCGCCGCCCGCACACATGGCCCCGCTAGGCTCCACCCACTTCACACTCCGCCGCCCGCACACATGGTCCCGCTAGGCTCCGCCCACCTGACACTTTGCACGCATGGCCCCGCTAGGCTCCGCCCACCTGGCACTCTGCACACTTGGCCCCGCTAGGCTCCGCCCACCTGGCACTCTGCACACATGGCCCCGCTAGGCTCCACACACCTGGCACTCTGCACACATGGCCCCGCTAGGCTCCGCCCACCTGGCACTCTGCACACATGGCCCTGCTAGGCTCCGCCCACCTGGCACTCTGCACACATTACCCCGCTAGGCTCCGCCTACCTGGCACTCTGCACACATTACCCTGCTTGGCTTAACTGCGGTGATGAAGTCCCACCCTCCCAAAGTCAGCGCTGACACTGTCTTCCATGGCCACTGCTTCACATCTGTCACTGCGGCCCGAGACTGTCACTAGCGATGACGTCACAGGCTCTCGCGATACTTAGCTGTAAAGGTCATTGAACTCAGTGACAGCTCTGTTATCACCAGTGCAAGAGATCGTCACCGCAGGTAATATACCTCGCTCCTGACAGCAGCACTTGTCATGCCCTGCAGTGACCTGGGCTGACCTATTGATATTAGCTCAGATCACTGCACGGCTCTCCCAGCCAATGGGGAACATTCTGTTCTTCATTGGCTGGGACAATGACTATGGTATGGATCGTCATGGTGACCTCTTGGATTACAGCAGACCTGGATTTGTTTTTCTTTCTAATAAATTGATGAAAGAGGGAATGTATTGGGCAGTGTTTTTTCAAATAAAAATGTGTTTGGTGTCTATTTTTTTTTTTATTACTGACTGGGTTGGTGATGTCGGGTATCTGATAGACGCGTGACATCACGAACCCCAGGGCTTGATGCCAGGTGACATTACACATCTGGTATTAACCCCATATATTACCCCGTTTGCCACCGCACCAGAGCACGGGATGAGCTGGGGCGAAGCACCAGGATTGGAACATCTAATGGATGCACCACTTCTGGGGCAGCTGCGGCCTGCTATTTATAGGCTGGGGAGAGTCCAATAACCATGGACCGCCCTAGTCTGAGAATATCAGACCCCAGCTGTCTGCTTTACCTTGGCTGGTGGTCCAATTTTGGGGGGACCCCTACGTGTTGTTTTTTTTTTTTAAATTATTTATTTAATTTAAAACAGCAGCGTGGGGTGCCCTCAGTTTTGGATTACCAGCCAAGGTGAAGTTGCCAGCTGTGGTCTGCAGGCTGCAGCCGTCTACTTTACCCTAGCTGGCTACAAAAATCGGGGGAACCCCACGTCATTTTTTTTTAATTTATTTATTTATTTTGGTAAATACAAGGCTAATCACCCCTTAGTGCCACATGAAAGGCACCAAAGGGTGCAAAATTACAAAATGCAGGAGATTGGGACATTATGTGTCTTTCTGCCTTTATAATGACAGAAAAGACTGATATGAAGTGTACAAGCACAAGAAAATCACCAGAGTGCTCTACGCTGTGAAAAGCAGTAGAAAATGGCACTGGAGTGAACATGTGACCGCCTCATGTAGGATGAAGCTATGGATCCTGGGTAAATTTATGTATTTTCCCTCCTTCAGTTTTTTGGCAGTACGCCAAAAAAACGGAAGGCACACGGATGACAAACGGATGACATACGGACCGTATACATGTCATGCTCCCGATGCCTCGGCACCGCTCCTTACCCACTGATCCGGTCGCACCATCCTAGCACCACTCCTTACCCAATGATCACGTCGCACCTGCATGGCACCGCTCCTTACCCACTAATCCGGTCGCAGCTGCATGGCACCGCTCCTTACCCACTGATCCGGTCCACGTGTCCACCGGTCATGGATGCCGCTTCCGCTCGTGCTTTCCTGTGTCCTGTCCCCAGTCTCATGTGTCTGACTCATGCTTCTGTATAGGGTCGGGCCGCGCCTACTCACCTGGTCTTATGGGCCCAGCACTGCTGCAGCAGGATATGACATGAGGCTGTGCTGGGTATATAAGACTGGCCTTGCCATGTGGGCGGGGCCTGATCAACGTGTCTTGAAAGCCTTGTCTTGAAAGCTAGGTGCTCAGGTCCCACTTGTGCCGTGTCTTGTGATCAATACTATTGCCTGACATTCCTACCCATCACCTGTGCTGGGTTCCTACACTGTCTCCAGGAACTCTGAAGCCCCAGTGACTGTTCTACCCGTCCCCTGTGGGATGCAGTCCCTGCCACGCTAGTGCTCCGGCTAACGTGCACCCAGGCCTCCGGTGGGGGGCACGGCCCAGTGGATCCACCACCCGGACCTAACAATACGGAACGGAAACGGATGCCACACGGATGCACCCGTGAAAAAAACAGACCGTTTTTTGCGGACCGCAAAAACGGATCGGTCATGTGAATGTAGCCTTATTCTAATCTGCCGTTTATAAACAGCAGGCAGAAATAAGTGAATAGCGCCCCCCAGCATCAGAAAATCTCCAGGGTTTTAGGGGTAGCTGAGACCCTGGAGATCATGATTCAGGCCGGTTTTTCTGGTCCCCGCTCACGTGATCACCAGTATACACCGTATACCGATGATCACGTTACAGTAAATGACAGCGCTGGTAAAAAAATTATTTATCTCCCATCTGGCATGAACAAACATGTCAGATGAGAGATAAATCTCCTTCGCGGTCCCCTTCGGTCCCCCGATGTCGCCAAAGTGCCCCTTCCCCGACCTCCTCCCGAAAATCCAAGATGGGTACGCGCACAGCAGCGCGCCGGCCGCATTCATCCTACTCCTCTGATTTCTGTCGCATGTGCCATGACACATGCGACAGAAAACTCCTCCCCAGGCCCTGCCAGGTCACCCCCTATAACCCCAGCGGTGTTTCCCGGTGTCCCATGGTACCTGTGCAGCGTTGATCCCCCGTGGCCCCTTCCTTCACAATAGACGCTGCCGCATTCACAGAGCGTCTGTCAGCTCAGCTTCCTGTGTTCAGACACAGTGAGTGGCGGTAACCATGCATCTGTAAGCTACTGCAATGCCCTGCTCATGAGGTAAGGAACATAGTTGATCAGGAGAGCTATACTACATTTACAAATGGAGGGATTTGCTATTTCTGTTGCTCTGCTGAACGACTACCAAACATGAGAGTCCATTATACACCAAAAGAAAACATGTCTAAATAGCGAGCTCTGTTGTTTAGTATTCATTCAGCTGGATAACTGGACTTAAAGGGGTATTCCATCTCCAAGATCCTATCCCCAATATATAGTAGGTGGAATAGCAATAATATCAGTAAATACCAATATTTGGAAATGTAGAATAGTTCTCCTGGTTAGGCATGCCCTTACCTCATGAGCAGGACATTGCAGCTTTGGTAGCAACAGTTACGACATGGACTCTGCTGCTGTGGACCCGGGGAGAGTGGGTGCAGATTCATTGCACCCACACTCCTCACATGGAGGGTCTGCACTCCTAGAAAATGGGGGATACGTTCCCTGAGAGTGTCCCCCCATATTCTAGACGGTCCAGAGTCATCGTGGGACCCCCTTATTTCTTTTCCTTACAATAAATTGGTGAAAGAGGGAATGTTTTGGGGAGTGTTTTTTCAAATTTTTTTTTTCATCTATTTGTTTTGTTAATGCTGACAGTTTGTGATGTCGGGTATCTGATAGACGCCATGACATCACAAACTGCTGGGCTTGATGTCAGGTGACTTTACAGCTAGTATCAACCCCATTTATTACCCCGTTTGCCACCGCACCAGGGTACGGGATGAGCTGGGGTGAAGTGCCAGGATTGGCGCATCTAGTGGATGCGCCAATTCTGGGGCGCCTGCGGCCTGCTATTTTAAGGCTGTGAAGGACCAATAACTATGGACCTTCCCACCCTGAGAATACCCAAACACAGCTGTCCGCTTTATCTTGGCTGCATGATCCAATTTGGGGGGACCCTACTTTTTTTTGTAATTATTAATATTTATAAAATAATTATAAAAAAAGAGCCTAGGGTGACCTCCACATTGGATCCCCAACCACGGTAAAGCTGCCAGCTGTGGTTTTCAGGCTACAGCCGTCTGCTTTACCCTAGCTAGCTATCAAAAATGGGGGGACCCAACGTCATTTTTTTTTTAACTATTTTTTTAAATAAAAAAAATTAATGGGCTTCCCTGTATTTTGATTGCTAGCCAAGGTAATGTCAGGCAGATGGGGGTGGCAACCCATAGCTGTCTGCTTTATCTGCGCTGAGAATCAAAAATACCGCGGGCGCTACGTCATTTTTTTTTAAAGAATAATTTTTACAGCACTGTGATGTCCAGCAATCAAAATACAGGGAAGCCCTTTTTGTTTTTAGTTATTTAAATAAATAATAAAAAAAAATATATATATGGGCTCCTGCTGCATTTTTTGTATTGCTAGCTAAGAGTAATCCAAGCAGCTACTGGCTGCTAAAGCCCACTGCTTGGTGTTACCTTCACTAGCAATGGAAAATCCAGGGAAGTGTTTTTTGTTTTTTTTGCCAAAAAACTACAAAAAAAATGCTGTGAGCTTCGCCATGTTTTTGTATGCTAGCCAGGTACAGCAGGCAGGTATGGCTGCCCCCGACCCCCAGCTGCCTATTTGTACCCGGCTGGGAACTACAAATTTAGGGAATCCCTTTTTTTACTTAATTCATGAATTTTATAATTAAAAAAAAAACAAAACAACGTGAGCTTCGCCCCATTTTTGTGTCCAGCCGGGTACAGCTAGGCAGCTGGGGATTGGATCCGCAGCACAGGTTAGCCCGATGTTTCTGGGCCCCTCTGCTGCGAATTGCAGTCCGCAGCCACCCAAAAAAATGCGCTCTCATAGAAGCGCCATCATCTGGCGCTGTATCCAACTCTGCCAGCAGCCCTGAAGCCGGGTGGCTTGCTGGGTAATAATGAGTTAATACTAGCTTTGTTTTACTAGCTAGTATTAAGTCTGAGATTCTTAATGTCAGGCAAGTTTGAGCCGGCCATTAAGAATCTCCAATAAAGGGTTAAAAAAAACACCACACAGAGAAAAAATACTTTAATAGAAATAAATACACAGACACATTAGAGACTCCATCTTTATTACCCCCTGTCACCTCTCCACGATTCTGCTCTTCTGTCTTCTTTCTCCTTCAACACATGCAGCTCTCCTACATCAGACAGCACAGCTGCATGGGGGAAGACGCTGTGCTCCGTGTAGAAATCACTCTGTGAGAGTGACCACAGGCTCCCGGCTGTAAGCGACTCATAGCAACTCTGCTCCGATCACGTGATTCCGGTGCCGCTGCGTGCTGGTAGCGGGACGTCACCGTCACCGCTACCAAGAGCGTTGCTATGACAATACCGATGTGTACTCTGGCTAGGAGTGCAGGGAGCCAGTGCTAAGCGGTGTGCACTGGTAACCAAGGTAAATATCAGGTTGGTTACCCGATATTTACCTTAGTTACCAGGCGCAGCATCGCTTCCACGCGTGGTGCTGGCTGGGGGCTGGTCACTGGAGAGATCTGCCTGTTTGACAGCTCACCAGCAACCCGTGTAGCGACGCTCCAGCGATCCCTGCCAGGTCAGGTTGCTGGTGGGATTGCTGGAGCGTCGCTTAGTGTGATGGTACCTTAAGGGAACGGGAAAGCAGAGCGGAGAGTCGACCTTGTGCTAGAGCATGCCGCCGGTACACGGCGATACACAAACTTTCACCGTGTAACAGAGAGACGCAATGACAGGTCCTAGCATGACGCTTCATAGTCATGTGACCAGTCTGTAGCCAATGAGATAGTAGACATGTGAGTGGTCACATGGCTATTTTGACGTCACGATAGGTCCTGCATCACTGCTGGTGTTCCCGGAGGATGCAGCGATTACCGATGGAAAAGCTGCAGGAGACAGAGTGCAGGACGCATCCCGGGGTCAGGTAAGTGTTATGGCAATGTTTATTAACTGTATGTGTACATTTATAATGCGTTTTTATGTGTTTGTGATTGCCTCCCATTGTTTCCTATGGGGTTCGAATGGTTCGCCGAACTGAACTAGAACCAGACCTCGGTTCGGCGAACCGAGCTCGAGCCGAACCGCGACCGGTTCGCTCATCTCTACTCCCGAGTACCAAGGGGGAGCAGCAGGAAGGGACTGCAGTTCATGTAACCAGGACTGTAACGGCAGTGACACCAGGACTTTGCCTCATTCCGTTCCTGGACAAGTGATCCGCAACCCCGAAGACATCATCCCCGGCCCCGGCAATCCGCCTGGCTGCAACAGCAACAGAGATGACGTCAGCTCCGGCAGTCCACCCGGCCGCAGCAGAGGTGACACCTGACCGAAAGCCTGCCCCAGATGCGGCGCCAGACGCTCCCAGGTACCCCGTCCCGGCTGTGGAACAGCGGGAGTGCACCTGCAGAGAGGAGGAGCTGGCCACTGAGCGATGGGGCCCTCAGCAGTTAGCGAGGTCGGTTGTAGCCGGCGCCGAGGGCATCCGAGTGGGCCTGGCTCCTGAGCAGGAGGCGGAGCACGGAACCCATGCCCCGTACTGGGAGCGGCGGCAGCAGTGGTGGTACGGAACATGGACGGCTACCTGCAAGTTGACAGTTAAAAGTTAAATGTTTTAAAGTTTAAAGGACCCACTCCTGCAGTAACCGTCCTGCCTTTGTTGAACGTCTCCGTGTTCCCGGGAGACACCATCCAGCACATGGGTGGAAGGAGGAAGACCTTGCCCGACTTGTTGAACGTCGCTGTGGCCGGAACCCCAGTGGGCACCATCAGTGGTCGGAGCCCCTGGTGGAGGATGGTAAGGAGTTAATGGAGTGAGGACAGAATCTGGTTAACCGTACCCGCACTGCAGGCAGTGGAAGACGGGGTCTTTATGGACAGTGTCACCATGAGTGAAGTGGCATTGGGGACCCGTGCTGCCCTGTTGTGGACTGAGGGAAAGTGGCTGCAGGAGGCTGTGTTGGCAGCAGAGTTAACACTTTACAGTTTGAGCAAATGTACCTCCCGATGTGGGAAGATGCATGTTTGTAATGTTTAACTTTTCTTTTTTCCTGTTTAATAAATGCAGGTAGCTGGACAGCCCGCGGACGGTCTGTATTTTACCAAGGGGGAGTGTGCCGCCCTGGCAAAACCAGGGTGTCACAGAGGTCTGCATCCATCTTTTTTGGTGCAGATCTCACTCTCCCTTGGGAAGTTTCCCACACCAATACACACCAACCAATCAGGCCCCACTCACCCCTCCTCAGGAAAATGGGAGGGGGAGGGAGGAGCTTGGAGAGAGCAGAGTTTAGTCAGTCAGTCTGCAGGAGGAGAGAAGTCTGGACACAGCTCCAGTGGGGAGCTAGGGAGAGTGGCAGTAAGGGTCTCAGGAATAGGCCAGCCGCTTGTGGGCCCTGAAGTGGACCGGGAGAGGGTAGTGGCCCCCCTGGTGCCAGCTGTCAGGACCCTGTCTGGACCTGTGCACGGAGCAGACACAGACACAGACCGCAGGCAGGAGAACAACACCTGAATTACACACACGGATGTGGGACCCATTCTCACAGCAGCCGTGGGCACCAGTTACCAGCAATTTGGTTTACAAAAGACTCTGAGTATTTCTTCCATCTCCGTTCCTGGCCCTCCACATCAATCCAGCTTCATCCATCACCACGATAACCGAACTGTGAGTGTACTATTCCCTTCAATCCCTGCCACCACCACAACTCCCAATTGGGCCCCAGGACTACACTTCCCCTACCCGTGGAGGGGATTCCACCTTGCTGCCCCACACCACCTGGGCACGGTCCCCAGAGGCAGCGGCGGTGCCACCATCTCATCACCGCAACCCACGGATGGCGTCACGGACAATTCCCCTGTACATAATCCCCTTTTTGCTGTGGAGCCTGGGATCACAGACCGGGTCACGCCACCGTACACCCACAAAAGTGACCCCTTGGCCCGGATCTGGGTACCCCTATCCCTGGGCGACACACATTCACAGAGCAAAGGGGGAATCAAATAAAATAGAGTCCAAGTAAACGTCATTGAAGCTAGTGATCAGCTGTTGTTAGACTGTCGCCAGCCATATATTTTAGAAAACAGAATAACAGATTCATTATTCAAATAACCCATAGCTTTTCCTATCTTTAGGCAGCAGCTCTTCAAACTAGCTAATCGAAATAGAAGGGGTGCCCAGAGATTGATAAGGTACACAGGTAGCTGTTGTCTCCTTACGGGAACCTCTGTAAAAGAAATCTTCACACCAATTATTGCCAATACATTGATTGATTTTAAAGGGGGATTATGTACAGGGTAGGTTAAAGAGTTTATATCGTGACGCCACTTGCGGATTGCGGTCATAGTAATGGAACCACCGCTGCACAGTCCTTTACCACTGGAGCTGATGGTGGTGGCAGCCTGGATGGTAGGCCCTCCACAAGTAGGGCCGGGTACCAGGGAGTGGATGGTGGGATCCGGCGCAGAAAGAAGGAGAGACCACATGGGGATCCAGTGCAACTGTTGTTTTACTCACAGAGTTGTTGATGTTGCTGCGCTGAGGACTGCTGGTTCAGACCCCTGGTCCCTGTAGTCCCAGTGCCAGTGTGGTAACCTGGTGGCCTCTTTCCCCAGCACCTCTCACTAGTTGGTGGAACCCCCTGGCTTGGAGCGTTTGTGGGTCCCCTACTGTCAGTGTGCACCCTGTAGGGTCGGTGCTCGGTTTCGGTCCCTGGCTCAATCTTTACTGCTGGTGCCCACGGTTTCTTGGGTCAATGAGTTTCTTGAAGGTCCCCTCACTGTGCAAGTATTTGTCTGGTTGTCTGAAGCTTTCGCCTGACCTAGGGCCCTGTGCCTCTTCGGTGCTCTGGTTCCAGGGGTACCTGGCTGTACCCTCTCTGGCAACCACTCTCCTATGCCACCTAGGTCACTGCTACATGACCCCATCTGGAGACATGTCCATCTCCTTCAACTGTCACTACCGGACTCCTCTGTCTGACTGTCTCTCTTTGTCTGTCCCCTCCCACCGGGTTGTCATCTAGTGAACTGGATCAGCTCCATCCCTGGGTGACCATCCATTGGGTCCCGGACTAGTCAGTCACCCCTGATTGGGATAGGGAAACTGGGGATGTTAATGTGTTCTGGTGATACTGGCATTGAGCTTCCAGGTCCCTGGGAGTAGGCCCTGCATCTTTGTCAGGATGAAGTACCTGGTAGTGCCCTGAAGGGTTCAGGGGCACTACATATATACAGTACAGACCAAAAGTTTGGACACACCTTCTCATTCAAAGAGTTTTCTTTATTTCCATGACTCTGAAAATTGTAGATTCACATTGAAGGCATCAAAACTATGAATTAACACATGTAGAATGAAATAACAAAAAAGTGTGAAACAACTTAAAATATGTCTAATATTCTAAAGTGCCTGCAGGCAAATGGCAGCGCTTAACCCTGAAAAAAACCTGCTTTATTCTTGCAGCTTGGTTCTATTGGCAAAGACACCCCTTTACTTAGCCAGGTTTTAATAAATTATATAAGGGATTTTATACAAAAAATCCACAAAGAACCAGCGCTAGATGGGTTTTTTTATATATAATTTTATTAAAGAAAATATTGCTATCCTTGTTCCAAGGCAGGGTATTTACTAGTACACAATACACTAAAAAATTTTCTTAGAACCACATATACCAGAAAAAACACAATATAAATAAGTCAGAATTGAAAATACAAATAAAAATAAAGATAGAAATAAAAATATTAATAATAATAAAAATATGAAAGATAAATCAAAAACCACACAAAGGGTTTTGGTATAAACCCGTTTCCTCAGAGGTGATCCGATATTCACAATAATTAATTTCTAACTCAGCTATCGTAATGCCCCGGCCGGTGGCATATACTTGATTTAGTAAAATATTGTGACTGATAGCATATAGGTGTACCACACCACCTCTGACTAATTTGCAAGCCTATTTTGCACACATCAAGCTTTGCACAAAATGTTGTAGAAATCAGAAACCCTCAATCCCCAATGTGATGTCAGTGGGATTTGCCAGCAGATTTTGATCTGTAGTAATATAGACCTGATTCCTCCGTTAGATAAACTGAAGTTGTTGTCAATGCAGGATTAACTTGTTAAATTTTCCAAGCACCTACTTGGAAGCATGTGGTCGTGAACAATACAGGTTGTGGAGGAGATGTCAGGTTACCACAAACCCCTTAGTTAGAGTCTCTAGACCACTTTACGGTGCCACAACTAAGCGGTCTCGTATTGTCCCAGTTCCCCAGCAGCTAGGTACAGTCGCTGGAAGCACCGATTATTTGCTGCAAATATAATGTGTGATCAGCAGTTTTACTCAACCTCTCCAGCGGGCAGTCCGATCTGTGTCCAGTGTGAGCTGAATGTGTCCACACACCGAGGGAGTTTACTTGGCAAGCTGTCACTACACAGGTAAAGCAGACAGTGCAAGATTCCAATCCAGTCCACTTCCAATGTGAACAATGAGTAGCCGTAGAGGGCACCACTGGAGGATGGTTGCAAGCAAGAATAACAGCGGTAACTTCTCAACCTTTTCAGCAGACAGTCCGGACCGTGTCCTTTAGAGGCTGACTAGTGCTGCACAAGGGAGAGGTTGTTTGACAGAGTATCACCACACAGGTGGAGTAGGCAAGGATCCTTGAGGAAGGGGGCCGGTGCACGCCCCCGAAACGCGCGTCGGATTAAGACTCTGCTTTGCCTACTCCACCTGTGTGGTGATACTCTGTCAAACAACCTCTCCCTTGTGCAGCACTAGTCAGCCTCTAAAGGACACGGTCCGGACTGTCTGCTGAAAAGGTTGAGAAGTTACCGCTGTTATTCTTGCTTGCAACCATCCTCCAGTGGTGCCCTCTACGGCTACTCATTGTTCACATTGGAAGTGGACTGGATTGGAATCTTGCACTGTCTGCTTTACCTGTGTAGTGACAGCTTGCCAAGTAAACTCCCTCGGTGTGTGGACACATTCAGCTCACACTGGACACAGATCGGACTGCCCGCTGGAGAGGTTGAGTAAAACTGCTGATCACACATTATATTTGCAGCAAATAATCGGTGCTTCCAGCGACTGTACCTAGCTGCTGGGGAACTGGGACAATACGGGACCGCTTAGTTGTGGCACCGTAAAGTGGTCTAGAGACTCTAACTAAGGGGTTTGTGGTAACCTGACATCTCCTCCACAACCTGTATTGTTCACGACCACATGCTTCCAAGTAGGTGCTTGGAAAATTTAACAAGTTAATCCTGCATTGACAACAACTTCAGTTTATCTAACGGAGGAATCAGGTCTATATTACTACAGATCAAAATCTGCTGGCAAATCCCACTGACATCACATTGGGGATTGAGGGTTTCTGATTTCTACAACATTTTGTGCAAAGCTTGATGTGTGCAAAATAGGCTTGCAAATTAGTCAGAGGTGGTGTGGTACACCTATATGCTATCAGTCACAATATTTTACTAAATCAAGTATATGCCACCGGCCGGGGCATTACGATAGCTGAGTTAGAAATTAATTATTGTGAATATCGGATCACCTCTGAGGAAACGGGTTTATACCAAAACCCTTTGTGTGGTTTTTGATTTATCTTTCATATTTTTATTATTATTAATATTTTTATTTCTATCTTTATTTTTATTTGTATTTTCAATTCTGACTTATTTATATTGTGTTTTTTCTGGTATATGTGGTTCTAAGAAAATTTTTTAGTGTATTGTGTACTAGTAAATACCCTGCCTTGGAACAAGGATAGCAATATTTTCTTTAATAAAATTATATATAAAAAAACCCATCTAGCGCTGGTTCTTTGTGGATTTTTTGTATAAAATCCCTTATATAATTTGTCTAATATTCTACGTTCTTCAAAGTAGCCACCTTTTGCTTTGATTACTGCTTTGCACACTCTTGCCATTCTCTTGAAGAGCTTTAAGAGGTACTCACCGGAAATGGTCTTCCAACAGTCTTGAAGGAGTTCCCAGAGATGCTTAGCACTTGTTGGCCCTTTTGCCTTCACTCTGCGGTCCAGCTCACCCCAAACAAACTCGATTGGGTTCAGATCTGGTGACTGTGGAGGCCAGGTCATCTGGCGTAGCACCCCATCACTCATCTTCTTAGTCAAATAGCCCTTACACAGCTTGGAAGTGTGTTTGGGGTCATTGTCCTGTTGAAAAACAAATGATGGTCCAACTAAACGCAAACCAAATGGAATAGCATGCCGCTGCAAGATGCTGTGGTAGCCATGCTGGTTCAGTATGCCTTCAATTTTGAATAAATCCCCAACAGTGTCACCAGCAATGCACCCCCACACCATCACACCTCCTACTCCATGCTTCACGGTGGGAACCAGGCATGTAGAGTCCATCCGTTCACCTTTTCTGCGTCGCACAAAGACGCGGCGGTTGGATCCAAAGATCTCAAATTTGGACTCATCAGACGAAAGCACAGATTTCCACTGGTCTAATGTCCATTTCTTGTGTTCTTTAGCTCAAACAAGTCTCTTCTGCTTGTTGCCTGTCCTTAGCAGTGGTTTCCTAGCAGCTATTTTACCATGAAGGCCTGCTGCACAAAGTCTCCTCTTAAGAGTTGTTCTAGAGATGTGTCTGCTGCTAGAACTCTGTGTGGCATTGACCTGGTCTCTAATCTTAGCTGCTGTTAACCTGCAGTTTCTGAGGATGGTTACTCGGATAAACCTATCCTCCGCAGCAGAGGTGACTCTTGGTCTTCCTTTTCTGGGGCGGTCCTTATAGTTTCTTTTTAGTGTTTGATGGTTTTTGCCACTGCACTTGGGGACACTTTCAAAGTTTTCCTAATTTTTCAGACTGACTGACCTTCATTTCTTAAAGTAATGATGGCCACTCGTTTTTCTTTACTTAGAATTTATATTATGGCAAGAAAAAAGCAGCTAACAGTCTATTCAGTAGGACTATCAGCTGTGTATCCACCAGACTTCTGCACAACACAACTGATGGTCCCAACACCATTTATAAGGAAAGAAATCCCACTTATTAAACCTGACAGGGCACACCTGTGAAGTGAAGACCATTTCCGGTGATTACCTCTTGAAGATCATCAAGAGAATGCCAAGAGTGTGCAAAGCAGTAATCAAAGCAAAAGGTGGCTACTTTGAAGAACCTAGAATATGACATATTTTCAGTTGTTTCACACTTTTTTCTTAAGTATTTCATTCCACATGTGTTAATTCATAGTTTTGATGCCTTCAATGTGAATCTACAATTTTCAGAGTCATAAACATAATGAAAACTCTTTGAATGAGAAGGTGTGTCCAAACTTTTGGTCTGTACTGTGTGTGTATATATATATATATATATATCTATATATCTATATATATATATATATATATATATATATATATATATATATTTATCTATATATATAATTGCCTTATTCTGTCTGTCTGTCTGTCTTGCTCCAAAATTGTGTCCTTACCGTGACATGTCCTTACGGTGACAAACAGCGGATTGGCCGCTTGGCTGCTTGCCATGGCCCCACCCACCCGCAAGGATTGGCCGCTCGGCACGCATTCACAGAACTCACATGGATTTGCCGCTCGGCATGGACACGCCCCCTCACTCGCCCCAAACAGCAGATTGGCCAATGGGCTCGCCATTGCCCCGCCCCCCACACGGATTAGCCGATCGCTTTGGACCCACCGCTCGCCCTGGACCCGCTCCCTCACCCTCACGCATTAGACGCTTGCCCCCCTGCACGCATTCATAGAACCCATACAGAGCCCCCGAACACCGCCAGGACAAAGTGGAAACACTACCTTATCCCGGCTCGTGGCACACGTGTGTCAGAGCCGATGTAGGCTGCTGGGCTCGGCCTGCCCCCCCCCCACCCACGGATTGGTCGCTCGCCTCGGCCTGGCCCCGCCCTCCGCATGGATTGACCGCTCGCCCCGGCCCTCCGCACGCATTGCCAGACATAACCTTGCGATGCTGGGTTTCGTGACGGAGGCGGTGTATGCTGGTAACCATTATACACATCGGGTAACTAAGGTCCCTTGGTTACCCGATGTGTATCATAGTTACCAGTGTACACCGGCTCCGTTACGATCCCAGCAGTGCCAGACTAACCTTGCGAGGCTGGCATCGTGACGGAGCCGGTAAACGCTGGTAACCATTATACATATCGGGTAACTAAGGTCCCTTGGTTACCCGATGTGTATCATAGTTACCAGTGTACACCGGCTCCGTCACGATCCCAGCAGCGCCAGACTAACCTTGCGATGCTGGGATCGTGACGGAGCCGGTGTACGCTGGTAACCATTATACACATCGGGTAACTAAGGTCCCTTGGTTACCCGATGTGTATCATAGTTACCAGTGTACACCGGCTCCGTCACGATCCCAGCAGCTCCAGACTAACCTTGCGATGCTGGGATCGTGACGGAGTCGGTGAATGCTGGTAACCATTATACAGGTCCCTTAGTTGCCCGATGTGTATCATGGTTACCAGCGTACAGGGTTACCAGGGTGTGCAGGGAGCCAGCATATGCTGACGCCTCACCCGCTCGGCCCTGTCCCCGGCACACGTTTGCCCGCTCAGCCCCGCCCCCGGCACACGTTGGCATGCTCGGCCCAGCCCCCGGCGGCCCGCTTTTCCCCGCCCCGTCACACGTTGGCATGCTTGGTCCCGCCCCCAGCACATGTTGGCCCGCTCGGCCCTGCCCCCGGTGGCCTGCTCGGCCCCGCCCCCGGCCCACATTGGCCCGCTCGGTCCCGTCCCCAGCACACGTTGGCCCACTCAGCCCTGCCCCCGGTGGCCCGCTCTGCCCCGCCCCCGGTACACGTTGGCATGCTCGGCCGAGCCCCGCTTGGCCCCGCCCCGACACACGTTAGCCCGCTCAGTCCCGCCCCCAGCACACGTTGGCCCGCTCGGCCCTGCATCTGGTGGCCTGCTCGGCCCTGTCCACGGCACACGTTGGCATGCTCAGCCCAGCCCCCGGCGGCCCGCTTGGCCCCGCCCCGGCTCACATTGCCCCACTTGGTCCCGCCCCCAGCACATGTTGGCCCGCTCGGCCCTGCATCCGGTGGCCCGCTTGGCCCCACCTACGGCACACGTTGGCCCGATTGGTCCCGCCCCCAGCACACATTGGCTCGCTCAGCCCTGCCTCCGGTTGCCCGCTCGGTCTCGCCCCCGGCACACGTTGGCCCGCTTGGCCCCGCCCTGGCACACGTTGGGCACCTATACACCTCCCCCCAGGACTATTCCTCCCATTATACTCCTCTTTCCCCAGGACTACTCCTCCCATTATACTCCTCTTTCCCCAGGACTACTCCTCCCATTATACTCCTCTTTCCCCAGGACTACTCCTCCCATTATACTCCTCTTTCCCCAGGACTACTCCTCCCATTTTACTCCTCTTTCCCCAGGACTACTCCTCCCATTATACTCCTCTTTCCCCAGGACTACTACTCCCATTATACTCCTCTTTCCCCAGGACTACTCCTCCCATTATACTCTTCTTTCCCCAGGACTAATCCTCCCATTATACTCCTCTTTCCCCAGGATTACTCCTCCCATTATACTCCTCTCCCCCCAGGACTACTCCTCTCATTATACTCCTCTTTCCCCAGGACTACTCCTCCCGTTATACTCCTCTTTCCCCAGGACTACTACTTCCATTATACTCCTCTTTCCCCAGGACTACTCCTCCTATTATACTCCTCTCCCCCCAGGACTATTCCTCCCATTATACTTCTCTCCCCCCAGGACTACTCCTCCTATTATAGTCCTCCTATTATACTCCTCTCTGAGTATAATAGCAGAACTATTATAGCATGGGGGATGGAGCACGATGGGGGGTGCGCAGCATGGGAGATGGAGAATGATGGGGGTGCGCAGCATGGGGGGATGGAGCACGATGGGGGATGCGCAGCATGGGGGATGGAGCACGATGGGGGATGCGCAGCATTGGGGAAGGAGCACGATGGGGAGTGCGCAGCATGGGGGATGGAGCACGATGGGTGTGCACACCTCCCCCCAAAACACACACATACACCGCCACACGCGCACCGCACAACACACCACACACACACTGGGAAGCACAAACACCGCCCTACACACACATCCACACACACAGACAACGCCGCACACACACAACACCCAACACACAAACACCGCGGCATACACAAATATATGCACATACCACGCAACACACACATTGCACAAAACATACCTTCCCCAAAACAGACACACGCAGCCCACACCCACACAAACCGCGCAACACACCCAGCACCACACACAGACAACACTGCAGACACACAGCGCTCCACAAACGCAACACACACAACGCAACACACAAACAACACCGCTCTCACCCCCCCCACACCCAGAACATTTACAACGCCCTACACAAACACTTGGCAACTACACACAACATCTATATATATATATATATATATATATATATATATATATATATATATATCTATATATATATATATATATATATAACAAAAATCATACATTAACTACACAATAAAGTCTAGAATACCCGATGCGTTAGAATCGGGCCACCTTCTAGTATATATATATGTCGCGGGCGGGGAGGAGGGTGTCAGCACACCGGGCTCACCCCTTCTGCTCGGGTCCGGCAGCTGCTCAGTGGTGGCTCGAGCTGTGGGCCAGATCCCAGGGTTTCTCGAGCGACACTCCTCGCCCGTGAGTGAAAGGGGATTTGTGGTTGGGTGTGGGGGATTGTTATAGTTCGTGACGCCACCCACGGTTGTGGTGATTTCACCACCGCTGCTCAATTCGGGGGTCCCGGGGATGGTGATGCGGAGCAGCCAGGTGTTGTGTTGCCCCTCCGTGGGTAGGGGTTGGTGATCCCGGGGCCCGGGGGTGGAGAAGGAGGTGCGGGGCCTGGTGGGCGCAGGGACGCGGGGGCAGCGCTGTGCCTTGCGGCACTGTGGTACTCACTCAGCCTGAGACTTGGACACAGTTTGTACGGTAAACCAAACGGCTGGTAGGACGGTCCCACAGACGGCTGCACCTGCACTCCCGGTAGGTGACGGTGATGTCCCTCTTCCTTGCACCTATGGTTGACTTGTGGTAGCGGTGGATTCCCTCCGGTTACCCGCTCCCCGACTACAATCTGGGCCGGAGGAGCTCTACACTTTGCCCGCAGGCGCTGGCCCTGAGAAACTGGTGCCTTGGCGGTGGCGGTGTCTCTCTGCTTCAGGTTGGGCTGTTGCCTTCAATCGGGACTTGGTTGTTGGGGGATCTACGTCCCCTTCACTGACGGATTCGGCAAATTTGGCGACTCCTAGCCTTGCCAGGGTCCGAGAGGCCCTTGCCCTGGTGCTGACTGTCCTTCGGAACACTGCTCCAGACCACCGGGCACACAGCCAACGGGGTCCTTCCAGGTACTTCCAAACGGTCCCCCTCCAGACAGTCACCGCCGTCGCTGACCTTGCTGTTCTGGCCCTACACAAAGCTGGGCCCTTCAGGCTTTGCACACTCTCTGCTCTGTCACCGCTTCTTGCTCTCCTCCTTTACCACTTTTCCTTCCTTCACTTTCACTTCTCTGTTGTTTACTCAAGCTGGTCCCTGAGCTGACTGCACTCTCGCCCTCCTGGGCTCTTTCTACTCCTTCCACTTCCTCCTCCAAACTCTATCTGCCTGGTACTTCCTGCCTCCAGAGCTGTGACCTCCTTGGTGGGCGGAGCCAACCACCTGGCCCACCCCCTGGTGTGAATCATCAGCCTCTGGAGGAAGGCAACAAGGATTTCTGGTTAGCTGTGATGTGCCTACCTGGAGTGTGGGGTGTGGTGGTGTTGTGACCTGTGACCCCTGGCTTGCCCAGGGCGACACATATATATATGTGTAGACCAGATTTGTATGCCCCCAGCCCCCCCACCAGATCTGTATGCCCCTTAGCCCCCCTCACCAGATCTGTATGCCCCTTAGCCCCCCTCACCAGATCTGTATGCCCCCAGCCCCCCCACTAGATCTGTATGCCCCCAGTCCCCCCACCAGATCTCTATGCCCCCAGCCCCCCCCCACCAGATCTGTATGCCCCCAGCCCCCCCACTAGATCTGTATGCCCCCAGTCCCCCCACCAGATCTCTATGCCCCCAGCCCCCCCCCACCAGATCTGTATGCCCCCAGCCCCACTCACCACTTCTCCTGTCAGCACCACTAAGCATATTCAGATGTTCATTTCACCGCACTCCCGATATGATAGCATCGGGCATATTTCTAGTTCTTTATAAACTTTACTTTGGAAAACTAATGATTATTAGTTATATTATTAGTGTTCTGTCATATGATTACATTTTTCAGAGATAAAAGTAAAGAATTTCAGTCCCCAAGACTTGAAAATATTCATTTCTGAAATACTGCACATACTGTACTTTTTATCTCCACACTACGGGCATGCTAGCAGCAATTTTATGGTTAGTTGCCTTCATCTCAACCACAGACTACAAATTTTAATGCTACAGACAATTTATGCAACAGTGTGAGTCAGCGAGCATAGCCTGTAATGTATATAATTAGCAGCTATATTAAATTAAATCGATTCTGCAGTCATTTTACAGTTTGATTACTCCTATTTTCACCTATCATTTTTATTATCAAGAATTTGTCTTCACTTTACTTCTAATTTAAATATATAATGTAGAATTTGCTCTATGCTGGTGGATAGTACATGTAACCCATCCTGTTATCATTTCTACTTTGGCTCTACCTACCAGTAAGTTCAGATGTTACTTCAACTTAACAATGGAGGTTACTTTACTATTGAATAACAGAAAGCAGATTTTATATATTTTCATTTTAAGAAAATGTTTTTAATTCCTTTCTAATGTAGTATGTAATAGAGTCCACACCATACCAGGGAGGGTACCAAAACAAATTATGTTGCTTACATGTTACACAAGCATTTGTATCTACAAGATGCATGGGAGAGAGGGATGAAGACTCACTGCTCCCAGAATCGGGCTTACCCTGAGAGGGGCGGGACTAAGTGCCTACCCAGTCTGCACCAGAGCCTCTGATCGGAGGTTGGACTTGTCTGATGATAGGCACCATGTACTACTCCAGGGTAGCTCCTCATTTTCGCACTCCAACAAGGGGGCTGGTTGGCACAAGGCAATATAGGAGGAAGGGATATACTCCCACTATGGAATCCCTGACCTCCATGACATCCCTAGATAGGTTCTTTCTCCTCATGCACCAACCATGTTCTTATCCCTGTCTTTCCCTGAACATGGGATGCCCTGGCCTATCAGGTCGTCACAGGGTATTGTGCAATCTGCCCTTCTGCACAGTATCCACTCCTCCTTGGTTACGGATCCTGGTCCTTTGGTGTTGCTAACAGCTTAGCCAGTCAAAATCCTAGAAACACTTTTCACCGAATGCACCAGACACACTATCGGGGGGCCTGAAGGGAATAGGGCCGCCCACATGGGGTTGGTAGGGAGCAGTGATAAAGTGAAAGAAAGTGAAAACAGGAGCGAAAGGAGGAGGAGATGGAAAGTGACTCTCTGGGAGAGAGAGGTCACTGGTCCGGAGCAGGGTTCCTGGAGTTTACTAGGTGGTAGACGTTAGTCTGGGCCTGGTAGGAGCTAGAACCCCGGTCGCAGGGGATTGCGTCTAGGGGCACGGACTGCCGAGTAGGGCAGCTGGCGGCCTTGAGCCATTACCGGGCAGGGGCCAGAGCACGACGGGGTACGTGGACCCTAGGCTGGGAAGTAGCTTCACGCGTCCCGGTAATTTACCCGACGGGGGTAAAGACTTCAAGATTCATCCCCAACCCGCTCCAAAATCGGGGTACTAGCGCATCGATAGGATAGGACTTTCCCAATTACAGTCCAAAGAAATCCTACTCGTGAACCCTGAGAGCAAGCTACTCCGTTAGCCATACGGGTGAGCGGGACCCGAAAAGTTTCAAGCTTGAGGGTCCAACTAGTGAGAAGGTGCCATGGAAAAGGCCACAGGCTAACAGCACCACGGATCCCAGCGTGCTCCCTCCAGGCTGCAGTGGTGCTCAGAATTCTGGTTTACAAGCTGTCGGTGTTGTTATTCCTGGACTGAGTGAGTAGGCTGAAAAGCCCCTTTTCCTCTACCCAACGGCACCCCAAACACCAATTCCAACGGGCCCTGGGGCACAAAACCCCTACCCACGGAGGGGTTAAAAATTCTGCTGCTACACCATCACCACTGGGCTCCCCCAACAGCAGCGGTGGTCTCCTACATTACCACACACCATGGGTGCCGTCACAAACTTTCTAATCCACTGTACATACTTCCTTCTTCTTTTAATTCGAGTGTCCGCGCAAACTCCCGGGTCCGGAGACCCCTCGAGCCACTGCGGCTTCGGATCTGAGCGGCTCGGCTGCTGACAGGGGGGCGGTACAAACACAATGCTGTTTAATGTGCAGGGCAGCAGGCATACTAATCCCCCTCTAGGTTAAACATACAAAGAGGATAAGACAGACTGAGGTAAAAGAAGCAGCAATCATACAACGCACACCAAATGAGAGGTAGGAAAAAAGGAAATGGATAAATAAGGCAAGCTGAAAAGGGATAAATGGAAGGGAAAACACCACACAACCTTCCAAGCAGAAATCTCCAGCTACAGCTCCTAAAACGGATTCTTATTCGACAGCTCACAACTCCACTCCAAGTTCTAGCTAAGCTATCACTGGCAACTCCCTGAGCTGAAAGGAAACACTGGATAGAAGAAAACAATAAGCACAAAATAGGGTGAGACCTGTTCTGTGAGATTTGGTGAACCTGCGATTAAGGTTTTGCTCACCTGGGGGGTCTTTAGCAGACGCAACCAGTTGGAAGAATTTTGGAAAGACAGCTGCTGTTGCCCCAGGCTGCTTTGTGACAGCCAGTATGAGTGGAAGGGGTTAATTTCCACACTCCTGTGTAATGAAGATGAATGCTGGATCTTCAATATGTGACTTTATTCTATACATTTTGGAGTAACCTCCTTTATCAGGATTAATGTGATGATCCTGATGAAGGAGGTTACTCTGAAACGCGTAGAATAAAGTCACATATTAAAGATCCAGCATTCATCTTCATTGCACAGGAGCGCAGCAATTAACCCCTTCCACTCATACTGAGCTGAGAGGAGAGCATTTATAGCAGAGGTGAGTTAGAAAATCAGAATAGCTGAGATAAGGCGTTTCATCCTGAGTTGGGAGACCAAATGAATTGCTTAACCCTTGCAACACCAGACCAAGGAGAATCTGCCCATTTAATTGAAAATCAAAGCAGATTTAACCCATGCAAGTGTGCATATAGCCATGTGCTGCGATCTCCTGACACCTGAAATAGAGGGGGCCACTCTCCTTCATGGTAACCCCGTGACAATGTGGTGCCCCTGACCTGGTCAGGCACCACTGAGTACTGCACCTATGCTGGGTGAGTGCAAACGGGTAATCCCAATGGCTGAGTAGGGTGTGTATGCACAGACACATAGTAACCAGGTCTCACACACACACTTTAGAGGGGACCCCTGGGAAGATCCAGGAGGGGGCGTGGCCTCCACATTTCAGCTAGTGGTGGGTGGAGAGGCTGGAAACTAGTGTGGCAGTGGCAGTCCGTCAGAGAGAAGCAGTAGAGGAGGACACATGTCAGTCTGAAGTGGAGAGTGGGCACGCAGACACGCTAGTCAGACCTTGCCCGTGTAGTGGCTGTTGGTGGGGGAGAACGGCCACCAGAAGATAGATAGAAAGACGCTGAGGAAGCCAGTTGGTCTGGAGGACACTGAAGGAATCAGCTGGTCGTGTATGGAGACTTCTGGAGGGCTAGGCACAAACAGGGAACAGGTCCCTAGAGCCAGAAATCCATTTAGTTGTCTGCTAAACCTGCCGGTGGGGTGGACAAGTCCCACACCAACCAAAACAGAGTCCGAGCATCAGCAACAACGAGGGGGCCCATAAGGAGAATTGAGCCTGCAGCTATCCACCTTGGTCCACGCTGCCAGCAAATGGGCCAGAAAGGGGAGAAAAGGCAGTAGCGAGTTCCCTGGATGAGTCCCATGGAACTTTAAGTCAGGGGCTATCCGAAACAAGAAGTGCTAGGAGGGCGAGCCAGCAGTCACCCCTATACCAGCCTGAAGGATACCTTGTTCTCTCTGGTCAATCTCAGTATCGCCCGGGTTACCTCACAAAACCAGCTGAACGTGAGTAAACAAGTTGAAAGACATTTATGGACTGCGACTGAGTTATTCTGTGACTTGTGGTTCCACACACACACACACACATCTGAGCCCCTGGGGCCAGCCTCACTCTCGGGAGGCCATACCAACAGAATGCAGACACCATCAGCCCCAGACGCTCGTTAAACTGCAGTGGCGGTCACTACCTTGATCGCAAACCGAGAATGGCGTCACGACTCCTATGAAAGTGAACCTGACATACCTGTTGCCAGAAGATTCCCAACACGTGAAGTCCCTGTGGCGTCCCTGCAGAGGGAGCGGTGTCCCTGAGGTAACCGCTGCAGCGGCCCAGCCGTGGGCGTCACAGCAGCATTGCAGAAAAGAGTTGCGTCCCTTGAAACTTTGACTGCTGCTGCTCATACTCCTCTGATTTCTAACCATGTTGTTCTACTACTGTTAAGCTGTCAGTGAACTACTAAATAGCAGTGAATGGATGATCTAACCAGGAGACTACACATTTAAAGATGTATTCTCAAATTTCAAAGTTATCCTATATCAATGAGCTCGGGATCCAACCACTGGAATAAGGAAATTAGTTCCTATCCCTTGTATTGGAAATAACTTCCAAGCTTGTGGAAAAAGAGGAAATGCAAAGTATCTCAATTCTAATGACTATGTATATGGACTTAATGGAACTTCATGGTTATTTATTTAGATTGTAAGTTTACAGTGGTGACCTTCTGGTACAAGATGATGGGTTAAATTAAGGAATAATGTGTCATCTTAATTTTAATCATGGGATATTGTGTTTACTATGTTGCAGAATTTTTCACAAGATCCAATCACAAGACTCCAGTGTAATTCTTGTGAGATGGAAAGGGAATTATTAACAATAATACTTACAAAATACAAAGTGATAAAGATCTGTAAAAATCTTTAGACTACGGCCTCGGTTCCACTTGCGTTTTGCACAGACGAGTGCAATCTGATAAAACATTGGATTGCTCTCACTCTAGTGCAAAACTATGGGGCAGTGTCCATCTGCAATTGATTTCTCATGCCCTATCGGTCGAGTCTCAGCTCACACATCCCCATACAAGTCTATGGGTGCATGTTGCTTGGAAACATCGCACTGTACTCATATGTCATCCAAGTGAAGTGTGATATACGCAGCAACAGGCCAGGGAGGAGATAGGGATAAAGTGCTCCCTCCCTCTTCTCCGCAGCTGTGATACAAGATCACATCACAGTCGCATGACCCTCGGCTGAGGCTCACAGCAGATTGTCATTAGCATATCACATCCAATGCTCTCGCATCCGAAGCTATACGTGAGTGTAACCGAGGTCTATTGGACTATGTGAAGTCCAAGAGACTCTTCAACTATTAACACATGAGCTCAAACTGTCAACATGCTTGTGAATATCTTTATTAGTAAATATGTTTCTCATATTTTGAACCATATCATCGTACATATAGTACTGTGCTTTAAATTACACGTTCCATTCATTTCATTGCCTTGTTGTTTTACCTCCAAAATAGGCTTCTTTTTAGAATTAAAGGGTTGTTTCACTGCTATTATATTGATATAAAGTAAACAATATCAGATTGATTTGGGTCACACACTCAGCATCTTACCAAACAACTGTTCTTCAGTAGTAGCCAGATGTAAATAGTGGCTAAACAGCAGAGCGCCATCAACTGTTTAGTGGCCACTGCTGGAAACTAGCAGGTACAAGATAATGGACACTAAGCAGTTGGTGGAGCTTTATTGTCCAGCTTTGCAATGTTCACATTTGACTTCCCCCTTGACTGAGAGCAGCTGATTGGTGGAGATATACCGCCCCCGCGACAACCGATGGGCTGCTCGAATCCGGATCCAGATCCACAGTGGCTCAAAGGGTCTCCGGATCCGAAGCGGAGTCACGCGGCTGCTCGAAATGAAAAAAAAGGGTAGAAAGGTATTTACAAAAGGGGGGATGATGGATGGATTGGATAGTGTTCGTGACGTCACCCATGGGTCGTGGTAAAGCGGGATACCACCGTTGCTGCATTTGGGAGACAAAGGGAGCGCCCGGGAGCGATGGAATGGCAGCTGGTGATGTTAACCCCTCCGTGGGTAGGGGAAGGTGTCCCGGGGCTCGGTGATGGTGGAGTGGGGACCCATTGGAGGCAAAGGGGCACAACGTACTCACACAGTCCAGAGATGCTGACACTGACACCGGGTAAACCAAAGTCTTGAATGCCCTGTAGCTTTAGTTCGAACACATTGGGTCCGTGCCCTTTTGGCGTTGCTGGTTGGCCTGAAGCCTTGTCCCTTGGCACTGTGTTTACACTTGGTGGATCCCTTTCGCCTAAAACTACTCGGGTCCCGCTCACCTGCGTGGCTAGCAGGGTGAGCTTACGCTCAGGGTTCACGCTTGGGATTTTCTGGACGGTTTTGGGAAGTCCTATCCCTCTCATTGCGCTAGTACCCCGATTTTGGAGCGGGTGGAGAGTGGTTCATGAAGATTTCATCCTCGTCGGGTGAATTACTGGGCTGCATAAAGCTACTTCCCAGCCTAGGGTCCGCGTACCCCATCGTGCCCTGGCCCCTGCCCAGTTGTAGCACAAAGCCGCCGAACTGCCCTCCGTGGCAGTACCGTGCCCCTTGCCACTACCCCCTGTGACCGGGGTTCCAGCTCCTTCAAGGCCAGGCCAACGTCCGACACCTGGGACGGGTACAGGAGCCCAGCTACGCAGCGTGACCTCTTCCTGTCACTGCTCACTGACACTCTCTGCCTACAACTGACACTTCTGGCCCTCCTTCTACCATCCCTCCATCTGGGCGGCCCTATTCCCCTCAGGCTGCCCAATGGGTGTTTGGTGCGTGTGGTGCAGAGTGTTCCTCAGGATTTGTGAATACTTGTTCTTAGCAACATCCAAGGATTCCAGCAACAAAGTCGAGGAAGATATATTAAAATGTAGAAATTTTATTTAAGACATATTAAAAAGTCCAGACATAGTTCAGAGCAAAAAACGAGAGGACGCGTTTCAGACTAAGAACTATTCAGTTCGAAATGCGTCCTCTCGTTTTTTGCTCTGAACCATGTCTGGACTTTTTAATATGTCTTAAATAAAAATTCTACATTTTAAAATATCTTCCTCGACTTTATTGCTGGAATCCTTGGATCTTTCTATGTACAAGACTGTTACACCTTGTGGCTCCCCTGTTTCAAGGAATGATGTGGTCTCCCATTCCTTGCCTGCCACGAGCCTCCCTGCTCAGCAGTGCCGAAGGTCTAGGAGACTACGTGGCTCCCCTGTTGCAAGGAATGATGTGGTCTCCCATTCCTTGCCTGCCACGAGGCCTCCTGCTCAGCAGTGCCAAAGATCCAGGAGACTACACAATGTGCAGAGGATAGCTACTCAGAGAAGCAGCAAGAATCTCGTTATCCCTGCATCTTGTGAAGCCACAGATCCCGCCTCTATGTCTCAGAGGCAGGGGAATGAGCATGTGCACCACGTGGCAGGTTTTCATCCGCCCACTGACATCACACGGCTTGATGACGAGGCTGGTGATGTGGTGAACCCTGATTGGCCGGGCTGGGACATCGTGGATCCCGATTGGGTCAAATCCGTCGTCTCCGCCTCACGCCCGCCTTTGGATGGAGCTGCGCCTCCTTAAAAGCCCCACTTTCCAATATGGCGGCGCGCAACCGTCCTTTTTTGTTGGATGACTGGCAGCGTGCTGCTACGCCGCTGTACAGGCATTATTGTCTTCTTGTGGACTTTGCACTTGCTGCTCCGGCAGCGCCTTGTATTGCAGGTCGTGTCCCTGCCTTCGGTGAGCTCCTCGGGACCTCATCGGACTCACCTTGTTATTGAAGCACACGTGCGCTGGCACCGCTGTGCTGCCTTCGTGCCACGTTTCCGTGACTTCCGTTTGGGCACACGTGCGTGGGTGCCACTGTGCTTCTTCATGCAACAAGTGCACCGAGCTGTAAGCCCCGTCCCATACAACCCTCACGGGTTAGGGAGAGCCGGTGTACGCAGATCGTCTGTTACGTAACAGACGATCATCAGCAACAACCCACTCACTCTCTAACGACCATAGCAGCGGTCCCCTACACCGCACAGTGGACCTTGACTTGCGGAAGCTGCCTCTTCACCATCTTGGCACGCTTCCCGGGTCCCCCTTGGAACACAAGACTGCCAGCTTTTTTTTTTCCCTGCACGAGTCTTGGATGCAGTGGTCTCCTGTGACTTCAGGTTAGCGGACACAATTTTTTTCTTTGTGGACACTGTTCTTAGCAACACCAAAGGGACAGGACCTGTAACCAAGGAGGAGCGGGTACCATGCAGAAGGGCAGATTGCACGGCACCCTTGTGATGACATGATAGGTCAGGGCATCACAGAGATGTTGGTTGTCAGACTCCTATTGATCTCATATTGATGACCTATCTTAAGGGTTGAAATATACCCTTTAAAGGGAATAAGAAAATATATTTTTATTCATTACTGAAAGTAAAAGAATAGTCTAAAGAGATATGTCCAACAACTATGCAGTTGAAACTCCCATGTCTGTACAGTTCTGTTTTCGGCAGTCATCTCATTATCATTAGGAGCACGGTAACATCACAGATAACAGTTCTCCATACGCAGCAGATACTGTAACACAGCATCATAGACTGCCCAGACCCACCACCAAACCGTCCCCTTCAAAAAGAAAACACCACAACAAGTTTTTTTTCTTTTAAATCCAACTTTTTTATTAAATATCATTTTATTATATAAAGGAGAGACTGATAATTAGAAGCTCTCATCTTTTTCTCCAGTGGCAAAAATTTAAAGGTCACAGCTTATAAACTCAACAGGAGGCCTTAACAAGGCCAACACACAAAAAATGGGGTTTTTGGGATATTTACCGCCTAAACCGGCCGTCCGGTGCGGGTGTCTCCAGCCACCTCTAACAACCCCTTCTACCAAGGAACAGCGAAATCCTGATGAGCTGTGACCCCCCCCCAAGCCCATAAGAGCCTGGGCAATACCTTCACGAATCCCTTCCAGAAAAATATCCAAACCAGAATCATTTAAATGAACTCCATCCGGACGCAAGAAAAAGGAGTTGTCCCCTTCTAGGCGATGGTGGCGAACCACTACACCGTTCTTGAAACGGACAAACCTCGAAATTCGCTGATTAAGCGTGCGCCTGGTTCTCTCCATGGCGCTACCCTCTCTAGCCCCGTGCCACGTAAGCCTGGGGATCACCTCAGACCAGACTAGCTTGAAAACCGGGAAGAAACATGGAAACTTATCCATGTCTGACCTCATTAACGTTAAAAGTTCTGCCAAGGGAAAAGAGGCTAAGTCATTTCCCCCTGCATGAATGACCAAGACAACTGGCGCTGCCACACGATTTGCAATCTTCACGACTTCCGGTAGGACCTGTGGCCATGACAGGCCCCTATAACCCCTCCAATTGATGTCCTCTTCCAGAAATCCTAGACTTCGACCACCGGGACAGGAATCGGCTCTCCTTGCGGCCCAATATACAAATGAATGTCCCAAAATCCAAACGCTAGGCCGGTTTTCACCTGTAATAAAAACTGTGTTATTACCAGAACTACAAACCCACCACCGAATGTCATATCTGTCTGACAATCCCCCTTTTTTTTTTTTTTTTTTTTTTTTGTATATCCGTATATACATCGTTTTCCGGGGAACTAAACAACATTTGTAGAGAAAACTGGACTTAGAATCAAATCAGGTCTTATATATCTCATGAAACATTTCGATTGCCACCTTCCTACCCTCTGGATTTCCAGTTCTTGCATGCCAGCCCGCGATGCCTCCGTAGCCGCCCCGATCCTAAAGGAATGGGTGGCGAATTCCGACGTGGGTAAACCCAATGAGCTTAAAATTTTTCGCATTACCGCCAAAAATTGTCCCGACAAAAGAGGTGAACCATCCTCATGAATGAAAAATTGTTCGCCATTGCTCCTAACCCCTAAGAAGGCCGTAACGCATGCCTTCGGGCATACTGGGCCGTCCATAGAAAAGAATGGGAACCATGTGCCTCTACCTGACTGATCTGTTTTTGACTTACGCAGCCTGATACGTAACCCATTTCCACATATCAGCACGTCATCTTGGCGCAAGCCCCCATCTGACCCCAGTGTCCTTGGAATAAGCTCCGAAATTCGCAACGCACCAAAAAACGCAATTGCAAAAACGGCCGAAAACAAAATGGACTCATATTGTGAGTAACAAATCGTTCCCACGCCCTTTATTAACTCTGCCAGCAAAAGGAATGAAATGGGCCTTCTAGGATCCTTTCGCTTGGCACTCTTTAACCAGCCCTTTAATACCTGGGTCACTAAAAAAGCCTTTGTCACATCCGGCCAGTTCCGCAATTTAAAATGAAAAGCCAGGCCCGATAATCGGTTACGAGCGACAGTCCAAGATGTGTTCCGGTTATTCAGATATGTTAAATAATGCAATGTTTGCTGTAATAAAACATCACTTGAGGGCTTGCCCTCAGCCACACCTCCCGAGTCACACCACTCACTCCATGCTTTACCATAAGCACGCCAGGTTAATGGGGCCACCGATCCTTGAACCATGGATGTTAGTGCATGGGGACATCCCACAACCATGCCGAGCATACCAGACCTTCCTCCTGTGCCGAAGGATGGAGCTCTCGAAATCTCTGGAAATTGAAACGTGAGAGCGCATCAGCCATCTTATTACTATAACCAGGTACAAATTTTGCTCTAAACCACGCATTTAAATTTAAGCATTTTAAAACCATGAACCTAATTAACTTGATGACCGGAGGAGAGGAAGCGAACAAATGATTAATAGTGTGTACGACGCTGGCGTTATCGCACCAAAAAGTTATACGCCTGTTTTTCAAAGCCTCACCCCACAATTCCGTAGCGACCACTATAGAGAACATCTCAAGCAAAGTCAGGTTCTTCATCCATGCCCGCTCTTCCCAATCTTGAGGCCATTTCTCTGAACACCATTGGTTACCAAAAATTACTCCAAATCCAGCTGACCCGGCCGCATCGGAATACAGTTCCGCCTCGTCATTTGATTGCATATTTTCCTGGAAACATGTGCGGCCATTATAATTTTCCAAGAAGGACCGCCATACCAATAAATCCTCCTTCAAAGGAACAGTTAACCTGATTTTATGGTGAGACAATCTTACCCCGCGGGTGGCCAAAGAAAGGCGCCTTGAAAATATTCTACCCATAGGCATAACTTTGCACGCAAAATTCAAGGATCCCAATAACGATTGCATTTGAACTAACGTGACCTTGTTAATGCACAAAAAACCCAGAATAAGGTGCAGTAAACCAGATATTTTGTCCTGTGGGAGCCTGAATTCCATTGCCTTGGAGTCGATCACTATCCCTAAAAATGCCAATTCTGTCACTGGGCCTATGGTCTTTTCTTGTGACAGTGGAACCCCAAAATCTTTCATGAGTTGTTTAAATTGAACCAAAATATTTGCGCATATAGGCGAATTCCCGGGGCCAACAAATAAAAAATCATCTAAATAATGGGTTATTGAAGAACATCCTGTTTTCTTCCGCACTACCCATTCCAGGAATGTACTAAAAGTTTCAAAATACTGACAAGAAATGGAGCAACCCATCGGAAGACAGGTGTCGAAATAATATGCACCTTCTAGCATAGCACCCAAAAGGTGATAACAATCAGGATGTACTGGTAGCAACCGAAAAGCGGATTCAATATCAGATTTTGCTAAAAGGGCACCTGGACCTGCCTCCCTAACTAATTCCACTGCCTTATCGAAAGACACGTATTTCACCGCAGATTCCTCTTCCGGAATACCATCGTTCACCGAAGTGCCCCTTGGATAAGACAGATAATGGATTAAACGAAATTGGCCTTGGTCTTTTTTGGGCACAACCCCCAATGGGGATACCCTTAAACTGCGAAAAGGCCGTACTCTAAAAGGGCCTTTAAAACGACCAAGCGCAACGTCCTTATCCAGTTTTTTCCGAATAACCTCCGGATGTTCCTCCGCAGATTTCAAATTGGGGGAAGAAGATGGAGACCTAGAGTAAACAAAAGGGATGAAAAAACCAAAAGAAAAACCAAACCTAAGCTGTGCAGCTGCCGGTTTATTGGGGTACCTGTCTAGCCACGGTCCCATCCTGATTACGCTCACCGGGGTCGCGGTGTTCACTATGGGTATTTGGCTTTTGTCCTGGAACTTTGTGTCCCGGTTTTGGGCACTTTGAAACCGGGTGGAGGGCTCCACATGCTGAACATTCATGTTTGAACTTACACAGCCCATAAAATTTGCAGAACCCCTCGTTAAAAGCCCAACATGTTCCGGGACGGCGGACGGCCACTGGACCTGTATGTTGGTTCCCGTGTCCAGCGGCCGAACCTGGAAAGGGCTGCAAGGTTTTTTGCGCCATTATCAGCATCAGCCATGAATCTGTGGCTTTTACACCCCAACCTAAGTGCGGCTGAATATCCAAGCGCCGGCGGAAATCCTCATCGTATTTCCACCAAGCTGAACCACCATGTGACTTATATGAATTGTAGATAACATCCATATAAATAAAGAGTTCTGAACACCGTTCCGGATGACGTTGGCTCATAACACAACCCATTACTGCGAAAGCCTGTAACCAATTGTTTATAGTCTTAGCGACCTTAGGTTTACGATCGTAAGACTTCTCCCCGAAACGCCGTTCTCTATCTACCGCATTCTGTTCGGTAGATATAAAAGACCAAATGTCCACATATTTATTAGCCCATATAGCTTCTTTTACTTGTT
Organism: Anomaloglossus baeobatrachus; assembly: GCF_048569485.1. Taxonomy (NCBI): domain Eukaryota; kingdom Metazoa; phylum Chordata; class Amphibia; order Anura; family Aromobatidae; genus Anomaloglossus; species Anomaloglossus baeobatrachus. Next base: position 193,297,089 of record NC_134356.1, on the reverse strand, counting down.
CGTCCAAATGGGCTCCCAATGGAGGGACTCCACAAAATAAGCCCTCTTTATATAAATCCGGGCGTAAAGGGGTGGGCAATGGAGGGACTCCATCAGTATGAAGCAATTTAGAATTTATAAAAACTTTATGACCGGAAGGCTCTATACCCCCCATCCCCTGTGACGAACCACCTTTCCATACACCCACATAAGGGTACTCACCATGTGGCGATGTCATTGAAACCAGCTCTTGCAAAGGTTCGCTCTGTGTTGGAGGTTGGGCGACCGTCCTGACCGATTGCTCCCTTGTTGATCTTCTGCTGATCCTTGACTCAGCTAGTGAATCTTCCGAAGAAGAGGGAGAACGCCAGCGCGACGATCTTGATCGTCTACTACGCCGTCTGGATCTCGACCTCCTATTACGTCTACTATGCCGACGATGCCCGTAATGCCCTGAATGACGATGCCCGTACCGTTCACTTGATGATGAGGATGACGAGAAATCATGGCGGCTGCCTGCACCGTGTGACATAGCACCGGCCAGGGTTCCTGTGCATGACCGCTGCGACTGCCGTTCTGTACTATGAACCGCCGCTGCTGCGACCTGCTGTACCCCGCTCTGTACCATTAAAGATGGGTTAAATATTTCCCCTAATGCTTGAGGAGCCGGTTGAACAAGTACCTGGGCATGGGTATTATTGCCCTGAGGCACCGTCGCAGAACCTACAGGGGCGGGAAGCATAGGCAGAGTGGCCTGAGATATAGGGGGAGTTACAATTCCAGGAACCCACTCTGTTTGCTGGCTTGCTGCATATTGTAATATGGTAGGGGTCCTACCACCCCCTCTCCCTACCTCCCTCTGAGATTCTGTCATAGTGCCTCGGCTATCTCTCCTTGGCGCAGGGTCACCAGTGGATTCTGAGGAACCCTGACTCACACTCTGGTTATTTCCCATTATGGGTCTCCCCAGGTCAGTGTATGTGGGAACAATAACTAAATTACCCTGCTGAGCGTTTATACCCTCCCTTAAATTGCAGCCACCAGTGATGGGAGCCAAAAATTCCAAACTCGGCTGCACTTGAATAGCCCCTTCTGAGGTGAAACAGCGCCCAGACTCGATAAAACCCCTGTCCCCCTGAATGACTGGCCTGTGTTGATAAACTCCCACTGGGATTCCCACAGCTGCAGTGGTTACCTCAGAGACCCGAGTGGGCGTGGCTTCCTGGACAGAGCCTGAGGTAAATTTCCTCCCACTCTTTTTTGACTGTAAATGTGGGCTCAAATGCACCGGAGGGTGGGCAATCCTTTTAGATCTCCGCCCCCCGGTCTTTGTTGTTTGAACCTCGGCAGGAACGGAGTCACCCGCGGCTAAAAGCGCCGTGAGCCAGTTGCTCCCTTCCCTGCCGATACGCTCTCTTACCACTTCCTGAAGCGGGTCCATCGTTCCGGCTGACCAGACAGGTCCGGGTCCTTCAGAGAGAGGCCGCCCCCGGGACGTGCTGAGGTATATATACTACAGGGGGCGGGGCCAGTGACATCACCTGCGCATCACTGCATAACTAATGAGATGTTTCCTTCTTAAAGTGGACATCACTTTATTGACCATATTAGGGCCGGCAGTCAGGGGGCAGCATAGCAAACATGGCTGCGATGCCCCACACTATGCACAAAGGGTGATACCCCCCCCCGCATAATGACAATGAAAGATCACCTGGCATGATTAGAAGATTTTTTGTTTTGCTTGCACACTTCTATATAGCATTGTGTCCAGGTATTCTATGGTGTATACGTAATAGATAGCGTAGATTAATATGATGGGCCAATTCCACAACTCTGTGCTTTCTAATACTGAGGTTACACTGTAGAGTTCAGTTCTGCAAAGGTTTTTACAAATTGTAAGGAACCAATCATGGTTGTCTTCCCTTACAGTCCCTTTAGCAGCTGCATGGCTAGGAAGTGTACACAATTCCAGTCATCAAGGGCCACCAACAATGCATGCATTCAGGATTTCCTTAGTATTGCACAGGTGATAATTTGATGACCGCCATAGGTGATGATTTCAACAACTGTGCAATACTAAGGAACACTGAAAACATGATTGTTGGTTGTTCTTGAGGACTGGAGTTGGAGAATAAAGCTCTTTAGTATGTGGCCTTTGGGGACACAACTTCAATGATTCAAGTGCAGCTCAAATTCGTGTTGCGTGAACTCACAATCTATGGCAAGATTAAAGGGCCATTTACACGCTGCGACATCGCTAATGATATATCGTTGGGGTCATGGTGTTTGTGACGCACATCCGGCGTCGTTAGCGCCATCGCAGTTTGTAACACCTGTGAGCAACCTTAAACGATCGCAAATGAGTCAAAAATCGTTGGTCTGTGATACATCGTTCATTTACCAAAAATCGTTGTCTGGTCAGTAGTGAGGTTGTTTGTTGTTCCTGCGGCAGCACAAATCATTATGTGTGACACCGCAGGAACGAGGAACAACATCGTACCTGCGGCCACCCGCAATGAGGAAGAAGTGAGGTGGGCAGGATGTACACCCCGCTCATCTCCGCCCCTCCGCTTCTATTGGACGTGACGTGTGACGTCGCTATGATGCCGTACGAACCGCCCCCTTAGAAAGGAGGCGGTTTGCCGGCCACAGCAACGTCGAAGGGAATGTAAGTCCGTGTGACGGGTGTAAGCGATGTTGTGCGCCACGGGCAGCAATTTGCCCGTGACGCACAACAGACGGGGGCGGGTACACTCGCTAGCGATTTCGCTAGCAAGATCGCAACGTGTAAAGCACCCTTTACAGTTACATTTACAAGTAATTAATTTTAACCTATCAGATTTCCTTCCCTTACGACATTTGTTACAGACTACTAAAAACAACAGAAAAATGGAAATATTATTGATTTACCATTACCTTATTTTTTGGATTATAGGATTCACCGGACTATAATGTGCACACCAAATTTAGAGGAGGAAAATAAAAACTTTGATGTTAAAATAGGGGTCCATCTTGTAGTCTTATGGTCTGTCTTATAGCAGTAGCAAGAGCAGATACCCAAAGGGTTAAATGTGAAATAGCAGGGTAAATGTTAAAATATAACTTTTAATAATAATTTAAAAACAGGGGACAATTCACAGTCAATAAACACATAAAGTGACGTTCCGGTATATGAGGAGGTACAGCAAATGTCAGCTCACCTCTGCCCGAAAGTCACAACAGGGGCCTATTCGCAATATATAATTGCAGAGGCAAAAATAAACCTTAAATAAAAGGCCAATAAATTGGAATGGTCTCACCGATATGTCTTTAGTTCATAACCCTGGTGGTGAAAGGATCGCAGAGGGGGAGCTATTTTAATAATTAGCTACCACCAACCCATCAAATAGAGATCCATGAGCGGCGTATTCCAGTCTCCCTACGCGTTTCGTTGCAGCAAACTCATCAGGGGAGCCTTTACTGGATTGTAAAGCCAAGGGTATAACACCTCTTGTGCAGAGGTAGACGCCTGACCTCAAAAACTTTGATGTTAAAATAGGGGTCCATCTTGTAGTGTTATGGTCTGTCTAATAGGCTGAATATAGCTTACCAGGAGTGTGTGGGCGTGGACGTGGAGCAGGGTTATAGGATACCGGCAGCGGCACAAGTGGGGAGATGCTGGCAAGAGAGGGCACACTGTCGGCATAAGGCAGGTGCCATTGATCTCCCAGTGACGGACTTCAGGAAAATGTCGTCAGAGGTGGCGCATGTGTAGATTGAGATCTAAGAGAGCTTTGATCTCAGTCTGCACATGCACTACTTCCTGGCTTATTTTCCTGAAGTCGATCTTGTCCATCGCCGTGAAATCAATGGTGCCTCCCTCGCAACACTAGTACACCCCCTCCTCCCAGCCCAAGAACTGCATCATTGCCACACTCGTGCTGATGCCGGCTTGCTGCAACCCCTCTCCATTACCACCACGCCACTCAGAAAGGTACATTTAGATTATAAGACGAACCCCTGTGTTCCCCCCAATTTTGGTGGGAAAAAGTGCTTCTTATAATTGGAAAAATAAGGTACTTATTTTAATGTTCACAATAAGAATAGATAATCTTTCCAAGTAACTGATAAATTATGTCTTTAGTGTGGATAAAGGAAATAATTATTTAATAATTTTATGCAAATAGGTTTTAGTTATATTTTCGTTTTATTTCCATTAATGTATTTGATATTTTTGTTAAGCTTCTGCATATATTTCACGACAGCTTAACATACTTGTGTTCCATAGAACTAATTTAATTAGGGAGCTCAGAAAGTAAAAAAAAAAGTGCATGTCATTAAATCCTTTTTATAAAATTCAGGATAAAACACCCATTTTGTACGACAGACTGCTTTATAATTACCAGTTGCTTTATTTTTATTCCTTCATGATTGCAGGTTGAACTCATACATTGTATTCTGAAGATATAGAAAACTGCTTTGTTTTGTGTTTTTTTTTGTAATATATTACTTTTTTTATATATATTTTTTATATTTTTTCTATATACCGTACTTTTCATATAAATATATATACAATGTAACTTCGGTTTACGAATAACCCGGTTTGCGAGCATTTTACTATACGAGCAAAGTTTGCTGTAAATTTGTAACTCAGTTTACGAGCAAGCTTTGCTGTACGAGCAAATACTCACTGCACAAACTTCCGGCTCCGTACTTTAACCGCGCTCTAACCTGCTCTTGCAGTCCGCACAAACACACACAAACACCCACAAACAGACACAAACACACACATGCACGCACACACACACATACATATTATGCTCACCTTACCTTCTATTCCATCGCCGGCCTCATGGTTCTTGCAGTTTGCCGGTACAGGATGTGCATTGGGTAACCATCTTGATGATGGAGGAACGTCCGCTGTCAGCCACTTCTCAAAGGCAGTGCGCTGACCAATCAGAGGCAAGTGGCTCCTGCCATTGACGTCAGCGCTATAGCAGTGGAAGCTCCGGCATCGGTCGCGATAGTTATCCGATACACATCCTGTACCGGCGAACTACAAAAACCAGGAGCCCAGCAGTGGAAAAGAAGGTAAGGTGAGCATAATATGTGTGTGTGCTTGCCTGCTTGTGCCTGTTTGTGCGTGTTTGTGTGTGTTTGTGCGTGTTTGTGCGTGTGTGGAATGGAACAATAGGGGACCAGGATGGGACATTGAACAAGTTGTGGAAGGAATTGTCTGAGCTTGCATTATTTCCTATAGGAAATTTTGCTTTGCTAGATGAGTAACTTGGTTTTCAAGCACACTCCCACAATGGATTATGCTCGTAAACCAAGGTTCCACTGTAATTTATATAAGCTTTTTTTTTGGAATATTTGATTATGGAATTAAATAAAATGACAAACTAAAGGGTCAAAAAGTTGGAGCCATGCACAAGGGAAGCTGTAGGCTAAGGGGCAACCATTGCAGATACTGTATAGAATGTTACACAGAATCGGGAGCAACGAAGGAGACATCAGCAGCTGGGCATGAAAGTTAAAATGCAAGTTTAGTCACTTTTTAGCACTATATGTAAAATTCAGAATATTGATTATGCAATATTTGAAAGAATCACTACAGTGATTCAGGTTAAAGTGTCCTCAGGTTATTTTTTTTTTAGCATAAAATTTTCTTTTTTAGGGATCACTGTATCTATTTTTAAATTAATTCAAGACAATGCAAGAGACCATCCTGATCTGCAGCATTTTAGATTTGCTAGAACAAGAACTGAAATTCAGCCCTGGCATTTCACAGCACACAGGACCATGCTGTCTCGCACCCACCTTCTTCACATGGGATTTCTATTACAAATATCAACCTGCCTGGAGTAATTCAAGAATTATTATAGGCCCAATACTACCAATAATGCTTGCATATAAGAACAAAATATTCCATTACACCATGACTATATAATACCACCACATAGTGATAGAATACTACTCTCATACTGATTATTAAAGAGGTTGTACACTCTTGAGTAGAGTTGAGCGCGGTTCTAGGTTCGTGGTTCTCCAGTGCGTGGCTCGAGTGATTTTGGGGGCTGTTCTAGATCGAACTAGAACTCGAGCTTTTTTGCAAAAGCTCGATAGTTCTAGATACGTTCGAGTACGGTTCTAGCAGCAAAAAAAACAGCTAATTCCTAGCTGGCTTTCCGCTGTAATAGTGTAAGTCACTCTGTGACTCACACTATTATGACATTTCAGTGTATAGTGTGCGGGAACAGCGCCTTCAGATCACTGCTGTATGGATAATGGCGATCGCCATTTTTTTTTTTTTTCCTTGTCTTCCTTCCCTAAGCGCGCGCGTGTAGTGGGGAGGGCCAGCATGTCAGCCAATCCCAGACATGAGGAGCTACCATGGAGTAGTACATGGTGCCTATCATCAGACAAGTCCAACCTCCGATCAGAGGCTCTGGTGCAGACTGGGTAGGCACTTAGTCCCGCCCCTCTCAGGGTAAGCCCGATTCTGGGAGCAGTGAGTCTTCATCCCTCTCTCCCATGCATCTTGTAGATACAAATGCTTGTGTAACATGTAAGCAACATGATTTGTTTTGGTACCCTCCCTGGTATGGTGTGGACTCTATTACATACTACATTAGAAAGGAATTAAAAACATTTTCTTAAAATGGAAATTTATAAAATCTGCTTTCTGTTATTCAATAGTAAAGTAACCTCCATTGTTAAGTTGAAGTAACATCTGAACTCACTGGTAGGTAGAGCCAAAGTAGAAATGATAACAGGATGGGTTACATGTACTATCCACCAGCATAGAGCAAATTCTACATTATATATTTAAATTAGAAGTAAAGTGAAGACAAATTCTTGATAATAAAAATGATAGGTGAAAATAGGAGTAATCAAACTGTAAAATGACTGCAGAATCGATTTAATTTAATATAGCTGCTAATTATATACATTACAGGCTATGCTCGCTGACTCACACTGTTGCATAAATTGTCTGTAGCATTAAAATTTGTAGTCTGTGGTTGAGATGAAGGCAACTAACCATAAAATTGCTGCTAGCATGCCCGTAGTGTGGAGATAAAAAGTACAGTATGTGCAGTATTTCAGAAATGAATATTTTCAAGTCTTGGGGACTGAAATTCTTTACTTTTATCTCTGAAAAATGTAATCATATGACAGAACACTAATAATATAACTAATAATCATTAGTTTTCCAAAGTAAAGTTTATAAAGAACTAGAAATATGCCCAATGCTATCATATCGGGAGTGCGGTGAAATGAACATCTGAATATGCTTAGTGGTGCTGAGTGGAGTTGAGCGCGGTTCGCGGTTCGTGGTTCTCCAGTTCTAGGCTCGAGTGATTTTGGGGGCTGTTCTAGATCGAACTAGAACTCGAGCTTTTTGCAAAAGCTCGATAGTTCTAGAAACGTTCGAGAACGGTTCTAGCAGCAAAAAAACAGCTAATTCCTAGCTGGCTTTCCGCTGTAATAGTGTAAGTCACTCTGTGACTCACACTATTATGAAATTTCAGTGTATAGTGTGCGGGAACAGCGCCTTCAGATCACTGCTGTTTGTATAATGGCGATCGCCATTTTTTTTTTTTTCCTTGTCTTCCTTCCCTAAGCGCGCGCGTGTAGTGGGGAGGGCCAGCATGTCAGCCAATCCCAGACACACACACAGCTAAGTGGACTTTTAGCCAGAGAAGCAACGGCATGTGTGATAGGATGTCCATGTCACATGTCCCTGCAATATAAAAACGAGTATCTGCCCGTCCGGACGTCATTATCTCTTCTGCGTCCTTGGTGTCAGACATCACTGGCGCAGCTCCGTCCTGAGTCCTATCGCCGATACTGCTGTATGCGCTCCATAAACAGCGCTGGACAGCTTAGGGATAGCACTTTCTATCAGTCCTTTTAAGGGCTCATACTGGCAGGGTCAGAGCCATAGGTGACAGGTCCTGAAAACAGAGTTTAACAGCTACACAAGATGACAGCGTCTGTGTAGCTAAGGTCAGGGATTTCCTCGCTGCATTTCCCCATTAGGAGGGAATAGAAAGGCAGGCTTCCTTTCCTCTACCCAGAGACCCACAACCCTGGCACTGTACCCTCATGTCCTCTTCACACTCCAACTCATTATAACTAAGCCATTATACTAGCAAACACTGAGTGAACCTAGTGGCATCCTAAACGTGGCTATTGGACTTCTGTATAGTCCCACTAGTGCAAAGATATTTGCAGCACGTCTGCCTGCATTGCACACTCCAACTCATTATAACTAAGCCATTATACTAGCAAACACTGAGTGTACCTAGTGGCATCCTAAACGTGGCTGTTGGACTTCTGTATAGTCCCAGTAGTGCACAGATATTTGCAGCACGTCTGCCTGCATTGCACACTCAAACTGATAGTTACTAAGCCATTATACTAGCAAACACTGAGTGAACCTAGTGGCATCCTAAACGTGGCTATTGGACTTCTGTATAGTCCCACTAGTGCAAAGATATTTGCAGCACGTCTGTCTGCATTCCACACTCCAACTCATTATAACTAAGCAATTATACTAGCAAACACTGAGTGAAACTAGTGGCATCCTAAACGTGGCTATTGGACGTCTGTATAGTCCCACTAGTGCAAAGACATTTGCAGCACGTCTGCCTGCATTGCACACTCCAACTCATTATAACTAAGCCATTATACTAGCAAACCCTGAGTGAACTTAGTGTCATCCTAAACGTGGCTATTGGACTTCTGTATAGTCCCAGTAGTGCACAGATATTTGCAGCACGTCTGCCTGCATTGCACACTCAAACTGATAGTTACTAAGCCATTATACTAGCAATTTATACTGCCAGTTTAAGGGCCGTAGTTGCATTGTCAGGGATATTTATTCTTTATTATTCTGCTGTTAATAAAGATAAACCACCGCTGCAATCTACACCACCTCTCAATTTTTACTACCACATTTTCAGTGCACAATCTTGTCGCAATCAACATGAGTGACAAAATGACAGATGCTGGTGGAAAGGGGAAGAGGCGTGCTGGAAAAGGAAAAAAAGGGTTTGTCCGTGGGGAAGGTGGCAAAGCTCCATTATCATCTGCTGAAGATAGACCATCTACCAGCAAAAGTAAGATGTCTACTACTTACCGTGGACAATCCGATGTGCTCCCTTTTTTACGGACACGAACAACAGGAACAAAGGTAGATGATGGCCAAAAAAGGAAAATGCTTGAATGGATCTCAAGTGGTCCAACAAGTGCCCTCTCAGCCACTTCAAGTACCGCATCTAAAAAACAATAGTCCTCTGAGTTGTCATCCCAATCAAACTTGCTTTCTCCCGGCTCTGAAGTCTCCATCAGCCCTGCACAGTATGGTGGAACTGAGATGGCTGAGTCTGCAGAGCTGTTCAGTCACACTATAGCCTGGGAATCAGAGGTCTGCTCCCAAGCTACAGTGAGTACAGACCAGGAAATGGTCTGCAGTGATGCCCAGAACCTTTGTGACTCTGATTCAGGCCGTGAGGACCAAGTTTCTGAGCATATTGTTGACCCTTTGTCACAAACTGTAACACCTGTGGTTACAGACAATGAGGAACATACTGATGAAGATGAGACGCAGATACCAGATTGGGATGACAACTTAAATATTCGGTCAGGGCAAGAAGAGGCTTGGTCTGAGGGGGAGGGGAGTGCAAACACAACAATTGATGATGAAGTTCTAGATCCCACCTACTGTCAACCCCCAGTCAGGCACTCGAGGAGGTCAACAGAGGCGGTGGAGGAGGATGCAACCGACGACGAAGTTACCTTGCGCCTTCCTGGACAGAGTCGGAGCACTGGTAGCACGTCTACAACTGCATCATCAGCCACCACTCTGCCTCTGAGCACTAGTCGGGGGGGCTCAGCAGGTCGCATGCCCTCTAAGCCTTGCCTAGCCTGGTCCTTTTTTGACATAGAAAAAGATCGCCCAAATTATGTGATGTGTAAAATTTGTCATGATTCTGTTAGTAGAGGTCAAAACCTCAGCAGTTTGACAACTTCTTCCATGAATCGTCACATGAATAAATATCATAGGTCCCGGTGGGAAGCTCACTGTGCTGCAATGCGGCCTAGCGGAGCGAACCATCCACGGCCTGCTCCTTCCAGTGCATCTGCACGCTCTTCATCTTCTAGGACTGTGGGGACAGCTGTCACACCTGGTTTTCCACGCACAACTTCCACCACTGTAACCGCAACAGGCACTTTGCTTGGTAGGTCGTCAGTTGGTTTGGAAGGGGAAACAAGTGAGTGTGTACAGCTCTCTCAGACATCGATAGCACCAACGTTGGATGAAGGCAACATCATGTCTCCGCCTGCACTTTCCTCACAAACCTGAATTTTTACAGGGACACCCTACTCAACACCGTCTACACACAGCAGCCAGATCTCTGTCCCTCAGATGTGGTCAAATAAAAGGCCATTTCCTGCGACCCATGACAAAGCTAAGAGGTTGACTCTATCCCTCTGTAAGCTCTTGGCTACCGAAAGGCTGCCTTTCCGCCTAGTGGACACACAGGATTTTAGAGACCTTATGTCTGTCGCTGTGCCCCAGTACCAGATGCCTAGTCGCCACTACTTCTCTAAGAAAGGTGTGCCCGCGCTACACCAGCATGTCGCACACAACATCACCGCTTCCTTGAGAAACTCTGTGTGTGAACGGGTGCATTTCACCACCGATACTTGGACCAGTAAGCATGGATAGGGACGTTACATGTCGCTGACTGGGCACTGGGTAACTATGGTGATAGATGGTGAAGGGTCTGCTGCACAAGTCTTGCCGTACCCACGACTTGTGTGTCAATCCTCTGTCTGTCCAAGTTCCGCCACTGCTTCTGCCTCCTCCACCTCATCTGTGTCCTCCACCTCCGCCCCAAGCCTGCCTGGTCAGGCCACCAGTGTTCTCACTGCGCAGAAGGAATCACGCACCCCTCATTACTATGCTGGCAGCAGAGCGCAACGGCATCAGGCGGTCTTTAGCTTGACATGTCTTGGGAATAGGAGTGACACAGCTGAGGAGTTGTGGTCAGCTCTGCGGTCCGAGATTAATAAATGGTTGTCTCCACTCAACCTGCAGCCTGGTAAGGCCGTGTGCGACAATGCTGCAAACCTGGGTGCGGCCCTTCACCTGGGCAAGGTGACACACGTGCCTTGTATGGCTCACGTGTTGAACCTTGTTGTCCAGCAATTCTTAGCACACTATCCCGGCCTAGATGGCCTTCTGACCAGGGCATGAAAACTGTCTGCTCACTTCCGCCGTTCAACCGCCGCAGATGAGCGACTTGCATCTCTTCAGAAGTCTTTCGGCCTGCCGGTTCATCGCCTGAAATGCGATGTGCCGACACGCTGGAATTCGACTCTCCACATGTTACAGCGACTGTGGCAGCACCGCCGAGCCCTGGTGCAATACGTCATGACGTATAGCCTGGGCCAACGAGATGCAGAGGTGGGGCAGATCACCCTGATGGAGTGGTCTCAGATCAAGGACCTATGCACCCTTCTGCACAGTTTCGACATGGCGACGAATATGTTTAGCGCTGACAATGCCATTATCAGCATGACAATTCCAGTCATTTACATGCTGGAGCACACGCTAAACACTATTCGGAGTCAGAGGGTGGGACAACAGGAAGGGGAGGAACTACAGGAGGATTCATATGCGCAAGGGACAACAACATCACCAAGGTCCAGACGTTCATCATCACCAACACAACAGGCATGGGACCATGGGGGACAGGGATCAACAAGGGCGCATAGTAGCAGGCGAAATGTTGAGGAAGGTGCAGGAGAACATGAAGAAATGGAGGGTGAACTGTCCATGGACATGGAAGACTCAGCAGATGAGGGAGACCTTGGTCAAATTTCAGTTGAAAGAGGTTGGGGGGAGATGTCAGAGGAAGAAAGAACGGGTAGCACCTCTATGCCACAAACACAGCGTGGACTTGGTCCGCATGGCTGCGCAAGACACATGAGTGCCTTCTTGTTGCACTACCTCCAACATGACCCTCGTATTGTCAAAATTAGAAGTGATGATAACTACTGGATTGCCACACTATTAGATCCCCGGTATAAGTCCAAATTTTGTGACATAATTCCAGCCATAGAAAGGGACGCACGTATGCAGGAGTATCAGCAGAAGCTGTTACTCGATCTTAGTTCGGCTTTTCCACCAAACAACCGTGCAGGTGCAGGGAGTGATTCTTCCAGTTGTAACTTGACAAACATGGGACGGTCTCGTCATCTTCAACAGTCTACCCGTACCAGTAGGACCGTATCTGGTGCTGGTAACAGCAATTTTATGGAATCTTTTCATAATTTTTTTAGACCCTCCTTTGCAAGGCCACCAGAGACAACAAGTCTGACACATAGTCAACGGCTGGAGAGGATGATACAGGAGTATCTCCAAATGAACATCGATGCCATGACTTTGCAAATGAAGCCTTGCTCATTTTGGGCTTCAAATCTAGAAAAATGGCCAGAGCTCTCCAGTTACGCCTTGGAGATTTTGTCGTGTCCAGCTGTCAGCGTTGTCTCTGAACGCGTCTTCAGTGCTGCTGGGTGTGTGCTGACAGATAAGCGCATGCGTCTGTCCAGTGACAATGTGGACAGACTAACGTTCATCAAAATGAACAAGTCATGGATCCACCAGGAATTGACTACCCCTGTGTCATCCTGGGGAGAGTAAATGCTTGTGGATTTGGAATGTGCTTGATGCAAATCAAAACATCCTGTTTGCAACTAGGGCACAAGTGCTGCCACTGATAAGGTGTCTGTGTGGCCCAATTTTTTGAAAAAAGGGAGACTCCGCTTGGAGTAACCCTTGCTTACATTGTTTTTTAAAAGGAGCCAAGATGAACAAGTCATGGTTCAGCAAAGACTTTGCTACCTACCCCAGTGTCATCCTGGGGACGGTTAAGAATAGCGTATATTTGAATGTGCTTGATGCAAATCTAGCTGTGAAGTGTACAACTAGGGCACAAGTGCTGCCACTGAATGGGTGGGTGTGTGTGGGGCACAATTTTTGGAAAAAAAGGGAGACTCCGCTTGGAGTAACCCTTGCTTGCTGTGTTTTTTAAAAGGAGCCAAGATGAACAAGTCATGGTTCAGCAAAGACTTTGCTACCTACCCCGGTGTCATCCTGGGGACGGTTAAGAATGGCGTATTTTTGAATGTGCTTGATGCAAATCTAGCTGTGAAGTGTACAACTGGGGCACAACTGCTGCCACTGAAGGGGTGGGTGTGTGTGGGGCCCAATTTTTAGAAAAAAGGGAGACTCCGCTTGGAGTCACCTTGCGGTGTTTTACATGATTTTAGAAGGGCATGCCATGCCTATATCTGTGTCTCGTCCTCTTTTTCCTCGTTACGCTGTTTTGTTTTCACATGAGAATTTGTCCTTGTCACTTTCCCATGTGTTTGTGTTGTGAGTTGTTTGTCACCTTTTGGACACCTTTGAGGGTGTTTTCTAGGTGTTTTTATGTGTTTGTGATTGCCTCCCATTGTTTCCTATGCAGTTCGAGTTCGGTTCGTCGAACGTTCGACGAACCGAACTCGAACGGGAGCTCCGTTCGGCGAACCGACCTCGAGCCGAACCGCGACCGGTTCGCTCATCTCTACTCTTGAGCAAATTTTCGGCAAGTAGTTGTGCAACCTGTCCAATATAAACTGTGTTTAATACACTGTATGTTTAACTATTAGGCAATTTTAGAGAAATATTCGGGTTCGAATTATTTGTCTCAAAATATTTCATACTATTCTTGCATTTGTCATAAATAACGAATTTAATGCAAGTCAATGGTAAATTTGAATAATTCTTCAGCGGACCCTGCCAGGATATCTGGCGGGGTTTTAAAAATACTGAAATTGATGGAAAAGTGCTAAACTCAATGGGAACAGCATCAAGAATATGCCTAAATGCTAGAGTTGAGCAAGTACCTAACTATTCGTACTCGCTCTACTCATAACATATACTGTCTAATACTCGCATATTCATTCCGAATAGCATGTGCAATGCAAGTCAATGGGGAATACTTGCAATATAACGAGTAACCTGAACGCCATACTATTTGCTACTCACTCGAATACTTGCATGTCTTATAGCCAGTGTGAACATGAGCTTACAAGCTACATGCACACCAACTCAAACTCAGGCTCACTTTTTTGTTTTCTTTTGTAGTCTTTTGTACTTAGTACAAATAGGGTGCAACACCCTTCTTAGTGAGCAGGGCATTTCATCTATATTGCTTCCCATGGCTGTGTGTCCAGTCGGGACCCAGCCACTCTCTGTCTTTATTCAGATTGATGTCTGTTGACATATGGTGAGATTTTAATATTAGAGAGTGTAGGTACTTAGAGAGTTGGGTACACCTTGTTGCGGTGGGATGGCTTTACGCTTTTTTGATCAAAAATAGTGTTTACTAAGTACCCTATGTTTATTTATATGCATTATGCTTTTAATTAGTTACAGCAGGGTATATGTTTCTATTATTTGCAGTTTTGTTTTTTTATGTCTTATGGCCAGTGTGAACATGAGCTTACAAGCTGCATGCGCACCAACTTATTCTCCGGCTCAATTTTTTGTTTTCTAGACTATCACACTCTACAGCCTTCCAACAATCTTTATTAGCATTCGAACAGCATCCGAACTCTTAACTCGGATATAGACATTTTTTAAAGGCCCATGTTCTAGTTCGAAAACTGCATACCCAGTGTCTGGTAGGAACTCTAAACTTTACCTTTCGAGATTACTCTTGCCAAGCCAACACTCCAGAATGTGGGACAAGAGTAGTAAAAAGCGTGAGGGATGAATGTGCAGCCTCAAACTCTTTTTCTAAATTAAAATTACGTAAAATATTAATTTTGACAGATTTTTCAGCATCCTGTAATAAAATAAAAGTTGATTTCTTAGTGGGATTTACAATAGTTTTAAACTTTACTGTAATCATTAGTAATATTTTCCAATCCACTGCATCTACTTCCGTGCAAAATAATTAATTTAGTAGCCAAATACTATGACTCACACCTTCATGTATTGTGCCAGAGGGATGAAATGATTCTTGACATTTTAGAAAAGGTCATGTATTTAACCATGTTACATGATGCTTGAAGCATATTGCAGTCTTTGGCTTCACAACAGTGAACGGAATTAAAATAATTGACGATGGATTCAAGGCTATAGTTATATTAATCTAAAGCTTGTAGTTGGTTCTGTTAAGAGGAATGTGAACGTCTATATTAAAGTGCAGAGGGACAATTAGAGGTGTGTTATTTCCCTGGAGTGAAGCAGCATAGAATTCATTATCTACACTATTTTAACCCCTTCACCATCTAGCCTGTTTTGACTTTCCCGACAAGGCCAAACTTTACAATTCTGACCAGTGTCAATGTATGTGGTAGTAACTCTGGAACACTTCAACAGATCCCAGTGATTCTGAGACTGCTTTTTTGGTGACAAATTGTACTTCTTGTTAGTGGTAAATTTAGGTTAAAACTTTTTACATTTGTGAAAATATCGGAATTTTGATGAAAACTTTACAATGTTTCGAAATTTTAATTTTCATGCTCATATACCAGCGAGTTATCTCACACAAAATAGTTAATATATAACATTTCTAACATGTCTACTTTACATCAGCGCAATTTTTGAAAACTATTTTTTTTTTTGTTAGGAAGTTAAAATGGTTAAAAGATTATCAGCAAATTCTCATTTTTTCAATAAAACTGTGCAGAACCAATTTTTTTAGGGACCACATAATCTCTGAAGTTACTTTGAAAGATCTATATGACTGAAAATACCCAAAAGTGACCTAATTTTAAAAACAGCTCCCCTCAAAGTGCTGAAAACCACATTCAAAAAGTTTTCAAATGTGCTTCACGAGAATTAAAGCAATGTGGAAGGAAAAAATAAAAATGTTACTTTTCCCCACAAACATTATTGCTTTAGACTCAAATTTAGCATTTTTATAAGCGTAGCAAGTCAAAATGGCCTATACAATTTGTTGTGCAATTTCTTCTGAGTATCCTGATACTCCATACGTGGTGAATTACCGATTTGGTGCATGGCAGGGCTTGGATGCGAAAAAGCACGATTTAACTTTTGAAGTGCAAAATAGGTTGAAATAGAAGACACAATGTCTCGTTTTGAAGAGCTCTTGATGTGTTTAAACAGTGGAACCCCCCCATCCACACAAGTGACCTCATTTTGGGAACTACAACACTCAAGGAATTTAATTAGGCATATGGTGAGCACCCTGAACCTTCTACTTCCCAGCATATTTTGGGAATGTAGAAGCTGTGGAAAAGTAGCGCAAATAGGATCTTACCAGATAAAAACTAAAATGATGAAGTTAGGTAAACTCACCAATAGGGGTTTTCAATCAGAACTCCTATAATCACGTAGTATCAAGGTGAAAAATAAATCGGCAGCCCCGAAGTATTCATATAAATCAAATAGAAAACCGGTTTTAAATGCCGCGCTAAAAACCACAGATGCTGTAGATAAAGAGATTTCCTTTCTTTCACAGTTCTACGCATTTCAGAGACATCTCCGTCTCCTTCCTCAGGAAAAGAAATCATCTCATATAAATCAAATAGAAAACCGGTTTTAAATGCCGCGCTAAAAACCACAGATGCACAATAGGGTCTTACCCTCATACCAGGTAAGACCCTATGGCACAGATGAAGGAAACCGGGTGTCACGCCGCGCTTGTCACCATTCAGACCGAATAATTTAATCCATGTCTTTATTAAGATTGCTGGCATAGGTCAACACGTTTCGGGGGTCGCAGCCCCCTTCGTTAAGACATATAGCAGTGACAAGGATAATCACACCACACACCGCGCATCATCGGCTGCTCATGTCACTGACCAGCTGCTATTTCTGTCCCGAAAGTAACTCTCATGCATCATCTCTCATACACCGCGTGTTTCCCTCCTAAATCTCCCTGCACTTATCATCTAGGTAAGACCCCCCCCCCCCCACATATTCATAGCAGTTTCCCTTCATTTCTCTTGGTCTAACACATCATTTTACTTGTATACCATTCAGACCTTTGCCATTGCCTGACCCCACAGCTATTAGCTGGGGTCACCGCTCATCTGCTTAAACAGAGCCATTGTTTTACTTCTAAATAGAGGTAAGATCCTCTTATTACAGATACTTGGGGGTAGCTTGTATTTCATTTCATATTCCTTTTAATTTAATCCTCATATCCTTACAGTTTTCCATGGTACTCTGCATACTGCCTAACATCATATTGAATTCTATGCACAAGTGATAGATATCGTATGCTGTCATCACAGTTTCATTAACCCTTTTGGGTAAGATATTTCTCCTCATGGTTCTCTTAATCTTATCTCCATTTTTTGTCTGTTTTACCCTTCTTTTAAACATTTTTATTTTTCTCTACAGCTGCCATCACCAAGTCTCTCCATATCCTTCAGAAGATGAGCAGCTGCTCCTGCTCATCACCTTGCTTCTTCATTCTCAGGTTTGATACATCTTTAAGGTGCTGTTTGACATCATATTCATCCATTTTTCACTCAATTTCACTATAGATTTTTTTTCTCATTTCATCATACAGCCTTCCTGCTTCCTTTATTCTAATATACAATATATATTTAGGGACCCTTTTTGAATTTACTCTTTATCCATCATTCATTATTTTTCCTGACTGCCATTTTTCTACATTTTAGATTCATGCCATAGCTTCCAACTTTTCTTTGACCATTTTGTTGTTTCTGTCTGCCTACAGCTAGGTAAGCTTTAAGCTGCCCTTTTACCCAGACACATCTCTCATTTCCTTGCTCACTTCGGAGTATTTTCACCACGTGTTCCTCACACTTTCTCTTCCTCCCTGCATCCTCCATCCCCTCTTCCCTTATCCCTCCCTCTTTTTTGTAAATTCTCTTTACATTTTTTTTGTAAATTTTCTTTATTTCTTCAGTTTATTTACATGAGATACATGTTTATCCTTTTGTTGTCCACATATTCCTGTTTCAACACAATTATCTATGAGATTATACAAGATAATTTTCTTTAAGGTAGACAGTCATTGTTTAATTTCTGTATTTTTTGTATATATTTCTATATTTACCAGAAACTCTGATGAAGGTCAGCACATTGACCAAAACGTTTGCGATTGAACTGTTTGCTGTTATTAATAAAGTCTTCTAAATATTTCCACATTGGAGTGCCTGGTTCAATTACATTGAATTTTCACGGAGTTGGACCCTACCAGAGCACCCTTTTTAAATCAGAAGTGCCATGCTACTTTATATCAGAAGGCAGTCATTGACACACTACACAAGGAGGGTAAGCCACAAAAGGTAATTGTTAAAGACGCTGGCTCCTCACAGAGTGCTTTATCCAAGCATACTGTGTTTTTCCAAAAATAAGCCCTCCCCCAAAACTAAGCCCTAGCAGGGATTTTCAGCATTTTTGGAGCAAGGCTTAATATAAGCCCTACCCCGAAAATAAACCCTAGTCGTGGATCAATAATGAAGTGTCCGTGTTGCTAAAAAGGTTACAGATACTGCAGGACACTTCATTAAAGACAGCGGCACCCGGCAATTACACTCACCTGACGCTGAGCGGCAGGACCTGCAGTAATCGCACACCCGCATACATCAGCTCTCACACACACACACACACACACACACACAATCAGATCTCACACACAAACCAGATCTCACACACAAACATCGGATCGCACACACAATCAGATCATACACATAATCAGATCACACACACAAACATCGGATCACATGCAAACATCAAATCACACACACAAACATCGGCTCACACACACGTCGAATCGCATACATACTACTCACCACATCCAGCAACACCGATGTCTTCTCGCCGGCAGAATACTGAGAGGCTGTGTGGTGGAGCGCAACGAACAGGACCAGCGGCAGGACACGTTACTTGCTCTCATCATTCCCTGCGGCCGGAAGTGCTGGATGTGATGTGTGCGCGTGCAATCGGCTGTGTGTGTCTGTGATCGGCTGTGTGTGTCTGCGATCGGCTGTGTGTGTCTGCGATCGGCTGTGTGTGTGTCTACGATCGGCTGTGTGTGTGTCTACGATCGGCTGTATGTGTCTGCGATCGGCTGTGTGTGTGTGCGATTGGCTGTGTGTCTGTGATCTTCTGTGTGTGTCTTCAATCTGCTGTGTGTATCGGTGATCGGCTGTGTGTGTCTGCGTTCGGCTGTGTGTATCTAGGATTGGCTGTGTGTGCCTGGGATTGGCTGTGTGTGCCTGGGATAGGCTGTGTGTGTCTGCGATCTGCTGTGTGTGTCTGCGATGGGCTGTGTGTGTCTGCGATGGGCTGTGTGTGTCTGCATTCGGCTGTGTGTATCTGCAATTGGCTGTGTGTGCCTGCGATTGGCTGTGTGTGCCTGCGATCGGCTGTGTGTGCCTGCGATCTGCTGTGTGTGTCTGCGGTCGGCTATGTGTCTGCGATCGGCTGTGTGTGTGTCTGCGTTCGGCTGTGTTTTTCTGCGATTGGCTGTGTGTGTCTGCGTTTCGCTGTGTGTGTCTGCGATCTGCTGTGTGTCTGCGATCTGCTGTGTGTCTGCGATCTGCTGTGTCCCTGCGATCTGCTGTGTGTCTGCGATCTGCTGTGCCCTGCGATCGGCTGTGTGTCCCTGCGATCGGCTGTGTGTCCCTGCGATCGGCTGTGTGTGTGTTTGTGTGTCTGTGATCTGTTGTGTGTCTGTGATCTGTTGTGTGTCTGTGATCTGTTGTGTGTGAGTGTGAGATCTGCTGTGTGTGTGTGAGATCTGCTGTGTGTGTGAGATCTGCTGTGTGTGTGAGATCTGCTGTGTGTGTCTGCAATCTGCTGTATGTGTCTGCGATCTGATGTGTGTGTGTGTGTGTGTCTGTGATCTGCTGTGTGTGTCTGTGATCTGCTGTGTGTGTGTGTGTGTGATCTGCTGTGTGTGTCTGCAATCTGCTGTGTCTGCGATCTTATGTGTGTTTGTGTGTGTGTGTCTGTGATTTGCTGTGTGTGTGTGTGTGATTTGCTGTGTGTGTGTGTGATTTGCTGTGTGTGTGTGATTTGCTGTGTGTGTGTGTGATCTGCTGTGTATGTGATCTGCTGTGTGTGTCTGCAATCGGGCTGTGTGTGTCAGCCAGCAGCAGGGTAGGACGGCGTGCAGCACCGACCGGAGATCACAGGGAGGACCTGGGAGCCACACAGACGTCCGGGTCTGGTGAGTATGAGTCTCCTTGGAAGTGGGGGGTCTGCTTTTTTTGGGGGTAAACTTACCCCCAACCATGTTTCTCCAAGAATAAGACCTCCTCCAAAAATAAGCCCTAGTGCTTTTTTGGGGGGCAAAAAAAATATAAGACAGTGTCTTATTTTTGGAAAAACTCGGTATTAATGGAAAATTGAGTGGAAGGAAAAAATGTGATAGAAAAAGGTGCACCAGGAACCGGGATAACCGCAGCCTTGATAGGATTGTTGAGAAAAAGCCATTCAAAAATTTGGGGGAGATTCACAACGTAGTGGCTTGCTACTGGAGTTAGTGCTTTAAGAGCCACTACACAGACGTATCCAAGACATGGGCTACAACTGTCGCATTCCTTGTGACTAGCCACTCATGACCAATAGACAACGCCAAATGCATCTTACCTCGGCCAAGTAGAAAAATAACTGGACTGTTTCTCAGTGGTTCAAAATGCTGGTTTCAGATGAAAGTAAAGTTTGCATTTCATTTGGAAATCAAGATCCCAGAGTCTGGAGGAAGAGTGGAGAGGCCACAATTCAAGCTGCTTGAGGTCTAGTGTGACGTTAAAACAATCAGTGATGGTTTGGGGAGCCATATCATCTCCTGGTGTAGGTCCTCTGTGTTTTATCAAGACCAAAGTCAGTGCAGCCGTCTACTAGGAAATTTTAGAGCCCTTCATGCTTTCCTCTGCCAACAAGCTTTTTAGAGATGGAAAATTCATTTTCCAGCAGGACTTGGCCCCTGTCCACACTGCCAAAAGTACCAATACCTGGTTTAATAACCACAGTATCACTGGGTTTGATTGGCCAGCAAACTCGCCTGACCTAAACCCTATAGAGAATCTATGGGGTATTGTCACGAGGAACATGAGAGGCACCAGACCCAACAATGCAGATGAGCTGAAGGCAGTTATCAAAGCAACCTGGGTTTCCATAATACATCACCAGTGCCACAGGCTGATTGCTTCCATACGATGCTGCATTGATGTAGTATTTCATGCAAAAGAAGCCTTGACCAATTAGTGAGTGCATTTACTGTACAGACTTCAGTAGGTGCCAACATTTGTGAGTTTAAAATATTTTTCAGTTAGTCTTAAATAATATTCTAATTTTCTGAGATAATGACTTTTGGGTTTTCATTGGCTGTAAGCCATAATCATCAACCATTAACAGAAATAAACACATGACATAGATCCCTCTGTGTATAACGACTCTATATAATATATGTGTTTCCCTTTTTGTAATGAATAACTGAAATAAATTAACTTTTTGATGATATTCTCATTTATTGAGATTCACTTGTAGGATAATTTTTAGGCTAAGGCTAAGATTTGCAGTGTATTCTTCTTTACAGGAACATGGTTCATGTACATAGAGATATATCTCTATATTCCAGTACATTTCTATGTACCAGTATTAAATGGGTAAAGTTAGATTTTTTTCTATCTATAAAATTACTAACAAATAGTGAAAAACGTTTACAATAATGACATTTTATTGTCCTAAAAAATAAAATATACATCGCAAGTCAGCAAATAGCACAGACATATATGGTATCCCTCTAAGGCCGGTTTTACACATCCGGCTTTTTGCCGTTTTGCCGGATGCGGCGCTCTCCCCAGTTAATACAGTACAATGACAGCGCTGTAACTTCCGGGTCACATGCGCCGGTCACATGACAGCATGTGACCGGCGCTTGTTGCGCTGTCATTGTACTGTATTAACTGTACGGGAGAGCGCTGCATCCGGCAAAATAGCAAAAAGCCGGATGTGTGAAACCGGCCTTAGGGCTCACTCACACGAGCCTATGCATTGGATGAGTGCAATCCATTAAAAATTTCACTTGGACCAACAGTCAATGAGGCAATGCAGATGTGCATTTTACTGCTAAGCTAAATTCAGAATAAGAAAAAAAATCGTAACATTCTGCAATTTGACTCCAAAATCAGTACAATGTGAGAAAAATATTGGATGCCATAAGTATCATCAGTATCGATATTTACAGATACATTACCATTCTGTAAGATGGGAAAATGCAGAGTAAAAAAGTGGATTGTATATGAAGCACAAAGAAGACAAGTGAGAATAATCGTCCCACTTTTCAGGAGGAGAGCGGGACTAATTTTTTATACTCCCGTTTGACCCCAGCCTAATCATAACAACCTGTGCTATAAAATGAACAGACTATTTACAATGATAGGTAAATAGTGTAAACAATAGCATGATTGATTTTTTTCCCTGTCACTGTTCAATGCTCCATTTTTCCTTTTTTTTCTGCACATTTTCTGAAAGTATTGCCATACTACGCAATAACAGTCTGGAATGATTAATGCTTTCACTGTGCTTTTACACCATTCCCTTTTATTTGATGTGTCTTTGGTGCAGATTTGAAGTAACATGTTAGAATGTTTTTCTTTAGTGCATTTTAGTACATATAGATATGATTCTACACTTAAAGGGACTCTGTCAGCACAGAAAGACTAATCAAACCAAGTACAGGTGCTCTGGACATCATGGCGGGGTCAGTCATTTAAATCCACCATCCCACCTGCTTGTTTTCACTCTATCTCCTCCCTTATCTAGCTCTATGAAGCCAGAGCTGTCAATCAAAGAAGAGGTGGGAGGAGTAGAGATTGAGGGAAAACAAGTATGTAGGAGGGTATTTTAAATGATTGGCCTCCATGATGGGCAGAGCACCCGATCTTGGTTTGAACATTCATTCTGTGCCGACAGAGTCTTTTTAAAGTAATGGGTAAAGTTGCTGATGATTGGGAACAGATTGGTTGTCAAGGAGTGGAAGAGTGATTGAGTGGGCATTAAAGAGCATAGTCGATGACCTGCCAGTAGGTGTTATGGAGGAAGGTAATTAAATGGATGTTAGTCTAGAAAGCTCAACCGTGTAGGCAATAGGCTGTGTGTGCCTGCGATCGGCTGTGTGTGCCTGCGATCGGCTGTGTGTGTCTGCGGTCAGCTATGTGTCTGCGATCGGCTGTGTTTGTGTCTGCGTTCGGCTGTGTTTTTCTGCGATTGGCTGTGTGTGTCTGCATTTCGCTGTGTGTGTCTGCGATCTGCTGTGTGTCTGCGATCTGCTGTGTATCTGCGATCTGCTGTGTGTCTGCGATCTGCTGTGTCCCTGCGATCTGCTGTGTGTCTGCGATCTGCTGTGTCCCTGCGATCGGCTTTGTCCCATATGTCAGCAGCATCTTTGGGTTCTTTTCCACATTGCTGGAGTGTTACTCTTTTGTAGTGGTTAGTGGAATTACAAAAACAAAATACTGACTGTGAAAGGGAAATTGAGGAAGGTGAAATTAAAAACACCCTAGCATAAAAAACTATTTTAAAACCAAAACTTAAACCTGCTGATATGCATTCTTAGAATTTGTGGTGAAAGTTTTCACAGATGTAGAGTGACGTAGGGTAGTAGTGATTGGCGAGGGGTTGACCCCATACACCCCGACATGCTATATGAAAGATGTGGTACTGGCTGGGTGTGTAGACTTGTGCCAAGTAGGCTGTATGCCCATGCAGGCCATATGTCAGCATTGGCTTCGACTGGTCAGGACTAGATGAAGACTCACTTCTGCTAGAAGACCACCAGTTCAGTTTCAACAACAACCCTTATTTAACAGTTCTTCCATAACAACTTTATACATGAGATAGCAAGTACAAAATTTCCAGGTCATTACAGTTTTACAATAAATCCTCAGACACATTCTCAGATCCCTCTGGGTTGTCCCCGAACTTACTTGTTCTATGAGTCCCAGCACAACCCAGCCCATCACAACAGGCATTTTCCAGTTTTGTGGCTCCATGCCTCTTCTCCTCATAGTGGAGGGGCTTAGAAGATTTGCCAGTAGTATCAGAGAAGAGCCGTGTGTTCTCAGACATTTGGGGAGACTATGCCAGGAAAGTCGGCTCCATTCACATACTAGTTCATCCTGACTCCGTTACCTTTTAGGTTGGGGTCTTGTCACTAAAGTGCCAACTTCTGGACCCTTCTTCCTGGGGTCACTTCATTAGAAGGTCGGTCTCTGGCTTTAGCATTGTCTCACGTTTTGTGTCTCAGTCACCACTTCAGGATCATGCGGTCTCCTTTCTCCAAATGTCAACCACTGCATACAGCATTGATGAACTACAGACTTAGGGGCACTTTGCACAATACGACATTGCAAGCCGATGCTGCGATGCCGTGCGCGATAGTTCCCGCCCTCGTCGCAGCTGCGATATCATGGTGATAGCTGCCGTAGCGAACATTATCGCTACGGCCACTTCACATGCACTCACCTGCCCTGCGACGTCGCTCTGGCCGGCGAACCGCCTTCTTATTAAGGGGGCGGGTCATGCGGCATCATAGAGACATCACACGGCAGGCGGCCAATAGAAGCGGAGGGGCGGAGATGAGCGGGACGTAAACATCCCGCCCACCTCCTTCCTTCCGCATACCCAGCTGGGACGCAGGTAGGAGCTGTTCCTTGCTCCTGCGGCTTCACACACAGCGATGTGTGCTTCCGCAGGAAAGAGGAACAATATCGTAACATCGGTCTTTCCCAATTAATGGAAATGACCGACGCTACACCAATGATACGATTACGACGCTTTTGCGCTCGTTAATCGTATCATAAAGGATTTACACACTGCGATGTCGACAGCGACGCCGGATGTGCGTCACTTTCGATTTGACCCCACCGACATCGCACCTGCGATGTCGTAGTGTGAAAAGGGCCCCTTACATTTACATTTACATTTCTCTCGCTCACTGAGTCTGCACTAACTTTCTCTTTCTCTATTAGCTAACCCCTTACATTGTGGGCTAGCCCCAACACTTGACGTATCTATAGGGATAAGCGGGTCTACAATGTAAAACTTCCCCTATATAACTATAACTATACCTAAAATAATGACACAGACTACGACTTTATTGCACGAATGGCCACAGCTTTATTTAACAGTATATATGTATCCAAACTCGTGGCTCAACATGCCACCCATTGATAACACATAACCTGTACATATATACTTATTCTCCACAAACCACACCTGATAGATCCATCTGAGAGGCCAACCATCATTCCTATCCCCTGGCCATAACCTCCAACCGGCCCAGAAGACCACCTCGGCCATGACCAACCGACCCGAGGTGTGGGGTAATAACGTTCCATCGTTAATTACCCCTCCCCAGAACCTGCAGGACCTCCGCCCACAAGTTCCCATCCAAACCGAAGCCACTCCCCCTGAGTGGCTTCATACCAACAAACCGAATGTCGGTACTCCCAACCTCTCTGAATGGACCTATCACCCTGCTGTGACAACAAAAAACTCTTTTTTTTTTTTTTATTATATTTCCACCCCCGTATAACTTATGTTTTTTTTTTTTTTTTTATATATATATATATATATTATACTTCCACCCCCGTATAACTTATGTTTTGGTTTATTTTATTTTTTTTATATACACATTATTGCAGGGCGGGTGGGTGGGACACACTGGTTGTAGGACAAAAGAGGCAGTGACCTATGCACAGCCCCCTTTATACCCACTGCAACACCCCACCCCTTCCTGGCTATCCCCCAATCCCCCTTGCCGTTTCTCCCACCAATCCAATAGCCCCATATACAGCCCTCTAGCCATATACCTTAACCCTTTCCTACCCTGCACCCTCCCGATCGTCATGGGGCCTATTCACCCTTATGGGGCTCACTGCCCATCTTAACTATTTCCTGCCATACAGTCTGGCAACATACATATAAAAGTATTATACATTACACATTAGATCACAATCTACAAAGCCCAATAATTACAAGAGATGCAGAAAACAATTCACAATATACAGTGGGGAAAAAAAGTATTTAGTCAGCCACCAATTGTGCAAGTTCTCCCACTTTAGTGGCTGACTAAATACTTTTTTTCCCCACTGTATCACATGACAATAAAGTATGCGATTGGTGTCAACCAGTCCACCTCCTTACAGATAAAAAGGAGCCAGCACGATCTGAAAATGGCATGCATCATATAAAAAGTGCTAATTCACAGATTTATTTCAACTGTACTATAATAAAAAAAATAAGATTTTTAGAAAATAATTGATCAATTCTTTGAGCCACCCCTGTCAATGTCACAGCAAAACTCAATAGGGGGTCCTACTCAATATTATGTATTTCATGTGTGACGCCCTGGACTAGCCAGGTCGTCACAGGTACTACAACATACACCCCCACCCTGAGACAGGCACATCAGCCAGACACAAAATCCTTGTTGCCTCCCTCCAGGGGCTGATGTCCACACCAGGTGGGGTGGAGCCAGGCAGTTGGCCCCACCCACTGAGGAGTTCACAGTCCTGGAGGCGGGAAAAGGAAGTGAGAGTAGTAAGTGAGGAGTGAAGTAGAAGTGGAGGAGCAAACTGACCGTGTCCGGGTGTGTGGCCCGGGCACCAAGAGCAAGGTTGGCAGATGGTGGTGGCCGTCTGCAGGAGAGGCAGATCAACACGGAACCGTAGGACCGGGGACGGGCGATGGCCCGCCGGTACCGAATCGGGGAGCGAAGTGAAGCCAGCACACACAGGCAGGGCCTACGGACCCCGACCAGACTTGGAGTCGCCATTAGAGGTCAAATCCATCAGTGACCGGAACCCCAGGGGTTTCCTAAAAGCCAAGACGAGATTGAAGGCAACCGTCCGACCAGCAAAAGGAAATACAGCTACCGCCACAGCTAGAGTTCCAAGGGCCAGAGCCTGCGGGCAAAAGGGCTCCTCCGGCACATATATACGCTGGGGAGCGGGTTACCGGTGGGAATCCATTGGGACCGAACATACGCAAAGCTGCAGGGAAAGGCAGGGAAAGGCAGCCACCACTAACCGTCCAGGAGAAGCCACAGCAGCCGGCTGCGGGACCCGTCCATCCAGCCGTTTGGTTTACCAGAGAATTTGCGTACCTTTGTGGCTGAGTGAGTACTGCCGTGCCGTCTGGCACCGCGCTGCGCAGTCCAACCGACCCTGCGCCCATCCAACCCTCCCTCCCTGTCATCTCACTGTGCCCCGGGACCACCAACCCCTACCCATGGAGGGGGAAAACAACATCCCAGCTGCTCCCTGCCATCGCTCCCGGGATCCCCGTCACCAGCAGCGGTGGTGTCCAACCTCACCACAACCCAGGGGTGGCGTCACGGACCAAATCCCCAAACCAAACTACTCCCTTTCACTCACAGGGGAGGAGCGCCGCTCGAGTCCCTGGATCCGGCCCACCGCTCGAGCCACTGAGCAGCCATCGCACCAGCGCCAGATCCAAGCGTTAGCGAGCGCAGCGGCACCCTTCCCCGCCCGCGACAACTTGGCATCACGAACAGGATCTTACCGTTCTGCCGGCTGGTAGAAGTGCACCTTGTGCCTCGCCGGCGGTGTCCGGACGAAAAATTTCAGAATCCGCCATCTTGGGCGCGAAGATTTTCCCACTCGAGCGTCTTCTCGAGCAGTGGAGGCGCGAAAGCCGAAGCCCCGCCCCTGAAGAGGAGGTGCCGAGAAAAGACATGTAAACCGAGGCCATAAAAGCAGGGACGCCAGGACTCTGCCGCCATTTAGTTCCTGGAAGATGCCGCTGCCAGCATGTACCGTCCGTCCGGTAGCCCCACAGTCCCCGAGCCCGCGCCCGGCACCGCAGCGTGGGTGGAGGTCCGGACCGTCCAACTGAGCAGCCGTCTGCAGGTACAAGTGCAGCTCCTCCTGGAGGAGTGGGAGGCCGACATGGCAGATGTGGTGGTGGCCATACGGAGACGCGAGGTGGAGGAAGTCTTGGAGGAGCGGGTAAGCGACCCATGCCCCTGTGTTCCTACGGGATCAGCCGTCGCGGCTGAGGGGCCCGGTCTACGCCCGCTCACCCTGCTGCCTCCCCCGCTATCCGTGTTGACTGCTGCCGACCCGTCACTAGGCCCGCTACCCCCACAACCGGTAGCGGAACCCTGCCTGTCCGCCCGAGCGGACCAGCCTGCAGATGAAGTCCGTAGATGACCCTCACCGCTTCCGTGGAAGGTCCCGAGGGCAGCGTCAGTCTGTGAAGACGCACCGGCGGCATCGAAAGTGACCGCACCCTGCACCATTCCGGCTCCGGTGATCCGTGCCGTCCAGGAGGAGGTGGAGGCTCAGCAGGTGAGGACCCCTGTACCCATATCCCACGCCTCGGCTGAGGCTGCGCCAGGTCGCCGCTGCGAGGCAGCACCCCAGGCCATGACACCGCAGGACCTTCCACAGCGAACGCCAGTAGTGGACAGTGTGGAGGAAGTCCTGCGGGGCCCGACCCGCGCGCAGGGGCAGCCAAACGCCCCTTATTGGGACAGGGAGCCGAGCCAGCTGGGCCGGGAAATCGCGGAGGGGGAGAAGCGGAAGGCTGAGTTGATGGCCCGCACGATCCAAGTAAAGGAGAACCTCCACAGAGCCACCTTCCGGGTACGAGGCCCGAGATACGAGGGCAAGGTACGAAGATTCAACCCCCATAGGGGGTATGGATTTATTTTTGAGCAGGGCCTGGAAGCCGAGGTGTTTGTGGCCCGTAGGGATGTCAATGCCCACCTACCGGAGGGCCACCCAGGCCATTACTTGCTCCCAGGCGATTTAGTAAACTACACATGGCACTGTGGAGAGAGGGGCTGGTTTGCCCTTGATGCCAAGCTGAGAGGAGGCCAGGAGGCCCAAGAACCGGCCCAGTCCCCTCTTCCGGCCTGTGGTGTGGACTTTAAGTAAGGCAGCAGTCCCTCCGTTGCACAGCTGTCCCCGTTGGGACCACCAGTACCGTAACCTGTTAAGTAAATGAGTAAATGAATGAATCAACTGAGAAAGTAACCTGATTGACACTGTGATTGACCCGGCCGTTGCCGGCAAGTTGTCCCCGTAGGGACTCTTTGTACCGTTGGCATGAGGAACTCTTCATGGACATGCCTGAGAACTTGCAGGGCACCCACGAACTGGTGGGATTGTAAATATGTTGGGGCATGTTTCCGTTGCCGCCTCCGGAGAGGCTGATTTGGAGGATGGGCCTGGAGGAAAGAGATGGCCCAGGCCCGCCACTACCACAACTGGTTGCAATCCTCCAGGGGTCAGGGGTCCCCCATGGACGTGGGGTCCCCTGAAGTGACAGCCGGGTGCGAGGCACCGTACCTGTTCCCGCTCGGGCAGCCTGGATCTGGACTGGGGTCAAGGGGTGCTGCCCACTTCTTAGGGGCAGCATCAGGGCTAGGTTGCTTGGGTGGGAGAGCAGAAGCCGTCCGTTGTTATTAAAAATGTAAATATGTGTTTTTGCAACGTTCAAGATGACCTGAAGTATGCTTAATGTTTACCGTTACATGTTATTTATTATTTTTACAGTTGAAAAGAAAAATAAAACCGGTGATGGACGGGCAGCCCGCGGACGGTCTGCATTTAACCAAGGGGGAATGTGGCGCCCTGGACTAGCCAGGTCGTCACAGGTACTACAACATACACCCCCACCCTGAGACAGACACATCAGCCAGACAAAATCCTTGTTGCCTCCCTCCAGGGGCTGATGTCCACACCAGGTGGGGTGGAGCCAGGCGGTTGGCCCCACCCACTGAGGAGTTCACAGTCCTGGAGGCGAGAGAAGGAAGTGAGAGTAGTAAGTGAGGAGTGGAGGAGCAAACTGACCGTGTCCGGGTGTGTGGCCCGGGCACCAAGAGCAAGGTTGGCAGACAGTGGTGGCCGTCTGCAGGAGAGGCAGATCAACGCGGAACCGTAGGACCGGGGACGGGCGGTGGCCCGCCGGTACCGAACCGGGGAGCGAAGTGAAGCCAGCATACACAGGCAGGGCCTACGGACCCCGACCAGGCTTGAAGTCGCCATTAGAGGTCAAATACGTCAGTGACCGGAACCCCAGGGGTTTCCTAACAGCCAAGACCCGATTGAAAGCAACCGTCCGACCAGCAAAAGGAAATACAGCTACCGCCACAGCTAGAGTTCCAAGGGCCAGAGCCTGCGGGCAAAAGGGCTCCTCCGGCACATATATACACTGGGGAGCGGGTTACCGGTGGGAATCCATCGGGACCAAACATACACAAAGGTGCAGGGAAAGGCAGCCACCACTAACTGTCCAGGAGAAGCCACAGCAGCCGGCTGCGGGACCCATTCATCCAGCCGTTTGGTTTACCAGAGACTTTACGTACCTTTGTGGCTGAGTGAGTACTACCGTGCCGTCTGGCACCGCGCTGCGCAGTCCAAGCGACCCTGCACCCATCCAACCCTACCTCCCTGTCATCTCACTGGGCTCCGGGACCACCAACCCCTACCCATGGAGGGGGAAAACAACATCCCAGCTGCTCCCTGCCATCGCTCCCGGGATTCCCGTCACCAGCAGCGGTGGTGCCCAACCTCACCACAACCCGTGGGTTGCGTCACGGACCAAATCCCCAAACCAAACTACCCCCTTTCACTCACGGGCGAGGAGTGCTGCTCGAGTCCCCGGATCCGGCCCACCGCTCGAGCCACCGAGCAGCCATCGCAGCAGCGCCGGACCCGAGCGTTAGCGAGCGCAGCGGCGCCCTTCCCCGCCCGCGACACATGTGGGCCTCCTAAATAAAACTAAAAGCAGAACCATAATGGAGCACACATACCTGTAACCTGTATACAGCTGCTTCCATGTTGCAAAAGAGGCAATTGTGGATAAGGAGCAGCCCAGGTCCCAGTATGTGGAGCAAACTCTACACATACCAGGACTACTGTATTTTTCAGACTATAAGACACACTTTTTTTCCCCCAAATGTTGTGGGAAAGTGGGGGGTGCGTCTTATAGTCTGAATGTAGGGCTGCGGGAAATGAGGGTGCTGCGGTGGATCGGTTCATCGGGGCGTGAGCAGGCTGCAGCAGCGCCTGCCGGTACCACGTGGACCCGCTCATTTAATATGCACGCCCATCATCCCAACCATCACCTCTCTGCGCTGAAGCCGGCGCTGAGAGGTGGGCGGGATGATTGACGGGGTGTGCGCGCATAGTAAAGAGCCGGCCCGCATGATCACCCTTGGCAACTACAGCCTGGAGTGATCATGTGTGGCTGTATTCACTGCCCCCCGAGCATCATCATCAGTGCGGGGTGCAGTGAATCAGTATACTCACCGGCCCCGATCCCTGCACTGCCATGTCCTCCTGTCTGTGGCGGCGGCTGCTGTTTGGAGACTAGCGGCGCGCACAGCGATGATGTAATCCCTGTGCGCACGTATCCACACGCAGCCGCGGCCGGCACAGACAGTAGGACGAGCGATGCTGCAGGGATCGTGGTCGGCTCCAGACAGGTCAGCGGCGCTGCTGCTGACACAGATGGGAGGAGGAGCGATGCTGCAGGGAGTGAGGTAAGGTGAGTATGAACGTTTATTTTTTTTATGTGCCACAGGATGCGGCCATACACCAGGATGCGGGTATATAGAAGGATGGGGGTATATAGCAGGATGGGGGTATATAGCAGGATGGGGGTATATAGCAGGATGAGGGCATATAGCAGGATGGGGGTATATTATGAGCAGGATGGGGGTATATTATGAGCAGGTTGGAGGTATATTAGGATGGGTGTATATGAGCAGGATGAGAGTATATTAGCAGGATGCGGGTATATAGCAGGATGCGAGTATATAGCAGGATGCGGGTATATAGCAGGATGGGGGTATATACCAGGATGGGGGTATATATCAGGATGGATGGGGGTATCTATCAGGATGGATGGCGGTATATAGCAGGATGGATGGGGGTATATAGCAGGATGGGGGCATATAGCAGGATGAGGGCATATAGCAGGATGGGGTATATAGCAAGATGAGGGCATATAGCAGGATGGAGGCATATAGCAGGATAGGGGCATATAGCAGGATAGGGGCATAAAGCAGGATGGAGGTATATAGCAGGATGGGGGTATATAGCAGGATGAGGGTATATAGCAAGATGGGGGTATATAGCAGAATGTAGCCATATACCAGGATGGGGTATATAGCAGGATGGGGCCATATGCCAGGATGGGGTATATAGCAGGATGCGGCCATATGCCAGGATGATGGTATATAGCAGGATGTGGGCTATACCAGGATGAGGGACATATACTGTATATACAAGGCAGGAGGATCATTACTAGGATGGGGTACCTTAGTAGAGATTTTGGGGACATTACCTCCCATAACAGTGTCAGCAGCAGATCCTCGCCCCATAACAGTGTGTCATGACCACATTTTTTGCTTAAAATTTTATTTTCCTATTTTCCTCCTCTAAAACCAGGGTGTGTCTTATGGCTGGTGCGTCTTATAGTCCAAAAATTATGGTATATTAGAACTGACCTTCCCAGTGCCAAACATAAACCATTGATAAAGGCGGATCAGATCCAAGTATGGTGCTTAATTAGTAATTAGTAATGCCTGTGGAAAGGGGTGAGGCAACTAAATGTGAACAGCTACCAACAGGAGGAATACATTGCAAACAAAGATCAGGTGTGCATAGCATGGTTGTGGTCAGTCACCAGAAAAATGTAGCATAACTACAGCCATAACACAGGCATTGTTAATTAAGCGGTTATATACAGGTTACAGGTATGTGTGCTCCATTATGGTTCTTCTTTTAACTTTATTTAGGAGGCCGCATGGCACATGAAATACAAAATATAGAGTAGGACCCCCCTATTGAGATTTGCCGTGATGTGGCAGGGGTGGCTCAAAGAATTGATCAATTATTTGCTAAAAATCTAATTTTGTATTATAGTACAGTTGGAATAAATCTGTGAATTTGCACTTTTTATATGATGCATGTCATTTTCAGATCGTGCTGGCTCCCCACTCTCTCCTTACAGATATGAAGCATATAATGGATCCTCCATATTTTGGAGGTCACCTTAATATCCAAAAATTTGCCAATTATAAGATTAATTGATTTGTTACTCAGTTTATCAACAATTTGGTAACAATTCAGCAATTCTACTTGGTGCAGAAAATTTTTTGTAGGAGTGTTGGCCCCACCACCAATGTGCTGCTTATGTTAGGAAAGTCTAGATAATAAAGTGATACATACACTTAATGAACATAGGAGAGATTACCTAGAATGTATTTAAATACACTTAACTAAACCTTCGGAATAATCTATAGATTTGTTCGAATCACATATAATATAATTTCACATAGGATGAAGCATAAAATAGAAAAAAAATCTTTAATATGCTCTAAAATCCACCCTTTTAGAAAACAGCTCAAAGGCTGCAGAAATCCACTGCTTATTGTCTTGCTTTATTTGATAATGTTCTAAATGTAATTTTTGAGTTACTTTAATTTTAAGTGTTGTTTTGCCTCCATAAAAAGTTCGGTCTATGTATTAGCAGACGGCAGGACAAACTAGAGTAAGGGTGGCTTTACATGCTGCGATATCCGGCCCGATATCGCTAGCATGCGACCCATTCCCATCGTTTGTGCGAAACGGGCATATCACTGCCCGTTGCGCACAAAATTGCGCACCCCCGTCACACATACTTACCTGCATAGCAACGTCGCTGTGACCGGCGTACCGCCTCCTTTCTAAGGGGGCGGCCCGTACGGCGTCACAGCGACGTCACTAAGCGGCCGCCCAATGAAAGTGGAGGGGCGGAGATGAGCGGGACGTAACATCCCGCCCACCTCCTTCCTTCCGCATTGTGGCCGGAGGCAGGTAAGGAGATGTTCCTCGTTCCTGCGGCATCACATGTAGCGATGTGCACTGCCGCAAGAACGAGGAACAACTTCGCCCCTGCGACAGCAGCGATAACTGGCAGCGGACCCCCATGTCAACGAGGAGCCATTTTGGACATTTTTGCAACGATCCAAAATCGCTCCTAGGAGTCACACGCAACGACAACGCTACAGCGGCCGGATGTGCGTCACAAAATCCGTGACCCCAACGAGATCGCTGTAGCGAAATCGTAGCGTGTAAAGCCCGCTTAAGTGGGGGCAGTTCTTCCATGAGCACAGATGTCTCATGCTTCGTGTCCTCGTAGAGCCGTGCCTCGTTTTCTAGCTACGGCATATTGCTGCAGTGCTTCATGTTTGTGCACAAGCCCTCCTACCTTCTTCTTGCTTGTATCCTTCTGTCTGATTGCTAATGTTCTTACCTCTGTTATTTATCATGTACAATTTTGGGATAAAGAAATCATTGTTTAAATGTGTTTTTGGAAAATTGTTGATTTCACTAAAATTGTAGCCAATATGGATAATTTCAGCACAGTTTGTACACATTATATATGATAAGGAAGTACGTTATTACTGTCAAAGCACAAGAAGAAGGGGCAGAGATTGATCTTTTCTTTTATTTAGAGGCTTTGTAGGGATTAGCATCAGGTAAGAACTGGATAAATAAGAAGCACATGAAAACGGACAACTAACTGTAACGTGTGATATATTAAGCATGACAGTGTATCATCCACCCCCACAATCTTGTCAGCATAAATACAAAGATGCAGTTAAAGTGACCTGAGGAACGCCTACAGTGTGCAGGCAGAATGTGCAGCATTTCATCTCATCTAATAAATATTGTTTATTTCATTTTCATGGACTTGTATAAAGGTTTGTAAAATATTTGGAACTTTACTAATAAATAATGATAAATGCTGTATATATTTTAAACTAAAGGTGTTTTTTTGTTTCCATTTCTAAACTCTTGTACTTATATATGTGTACAAATAATTTTGTCATTTGCTATGTATAAACTAAATAATATGATACCAAGTAAGAATCTGCAATAAGACCTCCATCACAAAGTGATAATGGCAACACCAAACATAAAGTCAGCTCACACGTCCCTCGTAATGGGATTCCTGTATCAGCACGGAAAGATCCAGCCATGCAGGAAAACCAACGCTGTAGATGTGACTGTCAGCTTTAATAAATCTAAGAAAAAACTTACATACAGACAGTGACATAAAAAATACACACAAGGTGTCGGGGTGCTCCCCTAAAAACGAGATGCTTCGCCAATGCCGGTGGCTATGCCTTAGTCATAGTTATCCAATGGTTTAGGCTGCTTAAAGCGCACCAATCACCAGGATTTTTGTATATAACCTAAAGCCAGTGCTGTACTGGCACTATCAGGCTGATTCCCTACATACCATTAGTGGTCAGCTCAGATGTTTAGGCTTTGAAATTCAACAAGGTAAAGTTTATAAAATTGGCAGCTTCTTGAGTGACAGCAGCTGAGGATCAGATAATATCTGGGAGGTATTCATAGTTATCCCCTCCCCCTGTTAGAATTAGCATAAGTATTATACAATCAATTTAACTTTTTACTAGTAGGACCTGTGTGAGGTCATATCCATGTGACCAGAAGGGGTGGGGCCTCAGCCAACAAAGCTGATACCAGAAAGCAACATTTTTCTGTTAGCTGACGATTTTATGAACTTTACTTTCTTGGATTTCAAAACCTATATATCTGACCTGACCACTAAAGGTATGCATAGAATCAACCTGATAGTGCAGGTATAGCACTGGCTTTAGATTATATACAAAAATCCTGGTGATTGGTGCGCTTTAAGC
The DNA here is from genome assembly GCF_048569485.1 of Anomaloglossus baeobatrachus. Classification (NCBI taxonomy): domain Eukaryota; kingdom Metazoa; phylum Chordata; class Amphibia; order Anura; family Aromobatidae; genus Anomaloglossus; species Anomaloglossus baeobatrachus. Next base: position 193,261,354 of record NC_134356.1, on the reverse strand, counting down.
CTTCATCATGGTCAGCCTTAAGCAGCCGAAATAAGTAGTCTATACTAAAACTGCTTCTACCGCCTGTGTTAATACTATTTTAGATTTTAAGAATTGATGGAATAAAAGTTATTTTTTGCTTATTTAGGGATGCTTCTGTGGCGCCCCTGAGGCTTCCATCACCACAGAGATATTGCACCTCAGCCAGAGGTGTGGTATCCCATCCCGAGTAAGAATGGGGTCAACTTCCGGTTCACAGATAAAACTTGCACACACCAATTGGTAGGCAAACACCGGGTCAAGGATAGTGGCAGCAACCCCCATAGATGTTTAGCTCATGGGGCCGTAAGTCCCATTCATTATTCCCAATGGTGTGGGTGAGGCCTAGTCAGTGGGTGTGTGGGAGGAGTCAGAAAGAGTGAGTAGAAAAAGGGAACTAGGAAGTTCAAGTGGGGTTAGTCTGTCAGAGAAGGCAGAGACAGAAGGAGGTTCCTGGTGGAGATCCTGGGGTCTTGCTAGGCCCAGGTGACACCGAGAGAAAGAAGAGATTCCAGGGCCACGGAAGGGCAATTGTCCCATGACCTGTTCCACTAGTAGCATCGGGTGGAGGGATCAGGCTGCAATTCAGGGACGGTCCCTAGACTGAGGGAAGAAAGACAGTTCCTCAAAGTAAAACCGAAGGCCTGGGAGATCATTGCAGGCGCCCAGGGCCACAATCTGCCACAGATCATCGGTGAAGGGGGCAAAATACGACTGAGGTCAGCCACCTTTGTACAGGCCCTATGGTGGAGGCGCAAGACAATCCAAAAACAGTTGAGCGCTGGGAGACAGCCAGAGAAAGGACACATAGAGAGGTGAACCGAGACTGACCCTTGACCTATTCGGGATCGGCGGAGGTCCCTGACAGTGGATCCTGGCATTCCGTGGGTAACCGGTCAACTGCAGCACTGAGACTGAACAGTGAGTAAAACATCTTAACTGCAAGCCCTGTGTCGTCTGGTTTATCCTGCACCTCATTCACAAACACCATAGACTTTACCAAGCACCAAATGTTTCCCACTCCTGTGGAGAGCAAGAAACACCTCAGCTGCCATAACATCAGCCCCGGAAGTCCCTTCCAGCAGCTGCGGCTCCATAGCTGCAAATTACCACAGGTGGCGTCACGAATCATATATAAACATTATCACCATCTCCCCAATATCGACTCACATTATTGACTCCACCAGGGTCACGGAATCTGGCCCCGCCACCGCTGACTACCCCGAACTAGTCCGGCCTGACACTGAGTCACCTAAGGCCCTGGGGTGGGTGAGTCACTTGTCCCTCACTCGATTTCTTCCTCGTATTGTTTATATGATGGGAAGGGATTGGTGCAAGTAGCATGAATCAATGAGTCCTTATCAGTCAGATGTTTAGGCTGGTGGACAATGAGTGATGGAGTGGAGATTGTTTTCTTGGCACACAGTTGAATATTTGATATATATGAATAAATGTTTCTACTGTAGGGCTTACCTAAGCATGGTGGCCAACTAAAATCATAATTTTATGGCATCTGTTTCTGGCAGAAGGTTAGTTACAGAGTAAAACCACAACGGCTTTATATATGGATGGATTCCTAGAATATGACAGCTCATTTTCCTTACTTCCCGGGCCTTCTTATATTTTAATCCTTTAGAACATCTCTGGAATTAAGTAGAATGGACTGTTCTGAATATACTTCTCTAATTTACTGTAAGAAGTTATTCTTTCTGCATTTATGCCATGTCAAATTGCTGTGATTCTAGAGACAAAGGTAACCCAATGCTTTACTAGATGGGTGAATAGGCTATAGGAACAACACCTTAAATGAGCAGACCAACAAATGAAGGTCAATTGTAATGACAGGTCAGAATACAAAAATGTAAACTAATACATTTAGGGACCCAATTAAAGGTTACAAAGGCAGCCAGTCAGTAGTAAGGATCATACTTCCGTAATTATTTCTGATTAGTATAGTTGCAATAGTGAGTGAGACCACTGACCACATGTATGGAAGCTTTGTCCACCAGCAAGGCAGTTGCTGAATGATTTTTTTTTTTTAATTTTGTGACCATTGGTTAACTGCGGTAATATAAGTGTGACGTCCTGGACTAGTCAGGTCGTCCCAGGTAGTCACACACACACACACCACCCCTCCCCGAGTAGGTGACAGCAGCCAACCAAGAAACTCTTGTCACCACCCTCCAGGTTTGATGTCCACACCAGGGGGGCGGAGCCCACCGAGGAGTTCACAGGCCTGGAGACGGGAAAGACACAAGTTCTAGTGCAGTCTAGAGAGTAGCCTTGACAGTGAAGGAGAGAGGACGAGCTCAAGGGCAGACCTGTGATCAGGCCTGCCAAGAGTCTACACAGGTAGCTGGGTCGGAGCCCAGTCACCTTTGGCAAGGAGGCAGATGGTGTTGGCCGCCTGCAGGAGCTGGGATTACAGTCAGTGGAACCGTAGAGACCGGGGTCGGGCGGTGGCCCACCGGTACCGAACCGGGAACCGATTGGAAACCCGGAGCACCAAGAGGGGTACTCAGACCAAGTACAAATCCCCGAACCGACAGGGCCGAGTCAAAACAACTGATTGAGGACTTGACTTTAGGACCTACCCCACACAAGACCCGTTAGAAGACAACAGCCCAACCATACAGGGTAAAGCCACCGCCAAGGCATAGAGACCCAAAGGGCCAGCGTCTGCGGGCAAACAGGGCTCTTCCGACAACTAGCAAGCCGGGGAGCAGACTACCGTTGCTTAGGCATAGGAGTCAAACGTTCATATAAAAAGGTGCAGGAGAAAGGCGGAAACCACCAATCCGTTCAGGGAGAAGCTGCAGCCGGCTGTGGGCCCCGTTCATCATCCCGTTTGGTTTACCAGAGACTCCAGTGTATTGTGTCATAGTGAGTACACCAGTGCCTTCGGGCCGCGCACCGCGCTGCACCACTTCAGCATATGCCCGCACCCGTTCCCACGCCTCAGCACCTCCCTCGGGCCCTCGGGCCCCCAGGACCATCACTCCCCTACCCACGGAGGGGTCAACACCAAGCTGCGCAACACCGTCCCCGGGAGGCCTAGTTAACGGCAGCGGTGGTGTCCATCTATTCACCACAACCCGTGGGTTTCGTCACGAACTTACATCCCAAACCAAACAACTGTGGAACTTCCTTCTATGCCACCTAGTGGCTTTTGAAGCTATTGCACTCTCATAATTTTTTCTCATTCTCCACTGCCACCTGGTTGTGAATCATATGCATTGCACTTTATTTTTTCATTTTTTACTATCTATGGTGCTCTTTGCCACTTAGTGCACAAGTTAAAGCCTCATATTGTATTTATCTTTTACCCTGTAATATTATGCTTTACTGGCACTTGGTTGTTATATGCATTTGCATTTTATGTAACCATATTTATCTATTTTTCCATGGAAAATGTATTGTATTTTATACTTTGTTATCGCTTGGACCTTTTTGATCTGGTGTCCTCTTCTCCCTTTTTAAGTGTTTTTATTTTGAGAATTTAATAAAAATACAAATGATTTTATTTCTTTATGTGTGGTGCTTAATTATTAGGCAACTTCCTTTCCTTTGGCAAAATTGGTCAGAATAGAGATTTGACAGGCTCTGAAAAGTCCAAAATTGTGAGATATCTTGCAGAGGGATGCAGCAGTCTTGAAATTGCCAAACTTTTGAAGCGTCATCACCGAACAACCAAGCGTTTCATGGCAAATAGCCAACAGGGTCGCAAGAAGCGTGATGGGCAAAAAAAGCACAAAATAACTGCCCATGAATTGAGGAAAATCAAGCATGAAGCTGCCAAGATGCCATTTGCCTCCAGTTTGGCCATATTTCAGAGCTGCAACGTTACTGGAGTATCAAAAAGCACAAGGTGTGTCATACTCAGGGACATGGCCAAGGTAAGGAAGGCTGAAAAACGACCACCTTTGAACAAGAAAAGTAAGATAAAACGTCAAAACTAGGCCAAGGAATACCTTAAGACTGATTTTTCAAAGGTTTTATGGACTGATGAAAAGAGAGTGACTCTTGATGGGTCAGATGGATGGGCAAGAGGCTGGATCAGTAAAGGGCAGAGAGCTCCAATCCGACTCAGATGCCAGCAAGGTGGAGGTGGGGTACTGGTATAGGCTGGTATCATCAAAGATGAACTTGTGGGTCCTTTTCAGTTTGAGGATGGAGTGAAGCTCAACTCCCAGACCTACTGCCAGTTTTTAGAAGACATCTTTAAGCAGTGGTACAGGAAGAAGTCGTTATCGTTCAAGAAAAACATGATTTTCATGCAGGAAAATGCTCCATCACATGCATTTAACTACTGCACAGCGTGGCTGGCGAATAAAGGTCTAAAACATGAAAAAATAATGACATGGGCCCCTTGTTCACCTGATCTGAACCCCATAGAGAACCTGTGGTCCCTTATAAAATGTAAGATCTACAGGGAGGGAAAACAGTACACCTCTCGGAACAGTGTCTGGGAGGCTGTGGTGGCTGTTGCACGCAATGTTGATTGTAAACAGATCTAGCAACTGACACAATCTATGGATGGTAGGCTGTTGAGTGTCATGACAAAGAAAGGTGGCTGTATTGGTCCCTGATTTTTTGGGGTTTTGTTTTTGCTTGTCAGAAATGTTTATTTCTAAATGTTATGCAGTTATATTGGTTTACCTGGTGAAAATAAACAAGTGGGATGGAAATATATTTGGTTTTTATTAAGTTGCATAATAATTCTGCACAGTAGTAGTTACCTGCACAAACAGATATCCTCCTAAGATAGCCAAATCTAAAAAAAAAACACCTCAACTTCCAAAAATATTCAGCTTTGATATTTATGAGTCTTTTGGGTTGATTGAGAACATAGTTATTGATCAATAATAAAAAAAATCCTCTAAATTACAACTTGCCTAATAATCCTGCACACGGTGTATGTGAAGATTCTTATACCTTCCTAATTCTGTTGTTTCATCCTTATATACCAAAGCCTTAGGTCCCTTTCACATTGCTTTCTGATCTCCGTTCAGTTGTCCCATCGGGATTTCCATCACAACCCCCCCAAAATGGGTTTTGGACATAGGTGCTGACTGGGTCATTGACTATAGTGGTGCATATGGACTCACTGTGTACTCTGTTGTGCACAATTTTCAGGATTATATGCTTTTCAGAGGAGGACTCCCAGATGCAGTCTAGTACGTCTGGGTGTCCGCCTCCAGATAGCATATATTCCCAAAAATCTATATTCTCCGGAATTCAAAGTGCTGTAAAATGCATATATAGTGATGGGCGGATTCACAGATAACAGAGACTGGCGGACCTAACTGGATTAAAAAAAAATCTGGTTCCAGCCCAGAATTTATCCCGGATATCTGGCCGGACACTGTTCCCCATATTAGTCTACGGGGACCAGAATCTGGCAATTAAAAATGGTGGTAGAAGGGATAAGAGAATAGAAGCAAGCTTGCTGTAATTACCAATGCTCTGGCATGGCTGTAACTGCTTCCTAGTGTCTCATTCACTTTCGGAGCTGCTTATTACCTTCATTGCATATACACTGCTTTCCTCGCCCACCGGTGTCTGTGATTGGTTGCACTCATACGCACCCCCACCCTGAGTGTCAGTGTCTCAGATGACTGCTTCCAATCACAGATGCTATGTGCAGCTATCATGGTATAAAAGTAAACAAATAAATACCTATATAAATTGGTGTAGGGTTCCCCCAGTCCTCCCATATTATGATACCCAACACAAATGAAGCATACGGCTATAGGATGCAGCTCCCAGCCATGCGCTTATCTCAGCTAGGTATCAATATAAGAGGAACTGCATGTGGCTTTTTAAAAAAATTAATTAAATAATTTTAAAAAATTATGTGTTGTCCCACCCAATTTTGATTCCCAGCCATGTTAAAGCCTACAGCTAGGGGCTCGTATTCTCAGGCTGGGGAGTCCCATGGTTATTTGGCCCACAGCCTAAAAATAGGAGCCAGCAGCCACCCCGGATCGTCGCATCCATTAGATGTTACAATCCTAGCACTTTACCCGGCTCCTCTGGATTGCCCTGGTGCGGTGGCAATCAGGGTAATAAGGGGTAAAGCGCAGCTCAAAGCTGCCATTAAGCCCTAGATTAGTAATGGGAGGCATCTTTGAGATCCCCCATGACTAATCTGTAAGTGAAAGTAAATAAACACAAACACCGAAAAAATCCTTTATTTAAAATAAAACACAAAAAAACACCTCATTTCACCACTTTATTAATCCCCCAAACACTCCTGCAATTCCAACATAATACACACAAGGTCCCACAACGCTTCAAGCTCTGCTACATCTGAAGTCAGAGTGCGTGATTATGGAACATAATCGCCCGCTGTGGATTTCAGGCAGAGACTGAGCCTCAGCAATCAGCGGTGATGTCAGGTGAGGTCACTGACTTTATTGAGGCCATAATAGTATAAACCCAGTCAACCATATTTATTGTCCTGCCATAAGCTATTTCTTCTGTTGGGGTGTTGACCAATTATCTTCCCTTATTTAAGATAATGTGCCTGATAACCTGCAGGTTAAATTTTTCTGTGAAGGGTGTTGGTAAAACAATATGTAAAACTGGCACCCACTTACAAGTGCATCTGTCCTAAGAAGGGGCATCAATCTGCTCATAAAGACAATCACACTCAAAATAGCTGTGCTGAGTTCAGTGCTAGTAGCCAAATGGCACAACATCTTATTGTGCGAATTCAGCTATTAGAAGTATGGATCTTCAGCTGAAATATGCTGCCATTACATAGTGTAGTGTATTAAGATGACAGATCAGTTTTAAAATATGTTCTTTTTAAATGGTTACAGCAAAATATTTTTTAACCTTAAATTTGAAAAGCTGTATTTGGTATCATTGAAAAAGAATTAGATTGAAAATAGGTCATCTTCTGTTATACAATGGCTACATTCATTCTGCTTCAAGAACACTTTGAAATGACGAGTATAAGGAAATCAATGTTACATAATTAATTGATCAAAATTAGTGAGAACATTATTTTTGTTTTGTTTGTATTTTTTGTTCTTTTTTATAATTACGCAGTAGAAAATTGCCTGGAACAGAGAACATGTTTGGAACACATATTTCTAAAGCTTAATGCTCTTCAGGAAGAATTTTCCATTAGCTGAAATGGCTTTTGATTTTCCTTGCATGACACAGTCAGAGGTAATCTTTCCAAAAGTTGCTGCCAATTTTAAGATTAAAACTCCACAATTGATTTCAATAGCCTGGCTTTAGACATTGGATGAAGCAGAACTGACTGTATTTGGGTGCTGAGAGATGGACTTCATCCCGCTAATAATTCCTTTGTGACCTGCAGTCAAGGAAAGTTTGTACAAGACAGCAACTCGCTATTTAAAGAAATTGCAACTTGATTTTTATGCTTCACCTCATCACATTTCAAAGGAGTGTAAGAATATTTAGAATTATATTACAGGGAACATAAAAAAACATATTGAGAAGCCCATCTTATATAAAAAACAGTATATTAGAAGTCATATTGTTTGTATTTAACATGAAAAACTTATAAAAATAAAGTAATACAATATAATTTCTTTAAATTTGTCCTTGATAAAACTTGAGAGAGTGGAGATGCAGACGAGTCTTACCAATGCGGAGCTCACATAGATATCGCAGCAGATTAGTCACATATTTTCTTTGGAAACAATTAGCAATTCCACAATTTAGCATTCATGCCAAGCACTTCAAATACACATGGCCTGAATTTTGCTCTGATTTGTTTTTCTACACTTGAAAAATGTTATTGTAATCCACAAACACTAGAAATCTTCATCCAATCTGTCATGTCTAAACATAGCCTCGAAATTAATGTGTTCTAAGCACCTCTGTAAATGAGGAGTAACATTTTACAATGAATTATACAGCATGAGTGGTTAATACAATTAGTGTTTGACAATAACTATTGATTAGTTGTTATCATGTAAAATGTACATTTTAAAGTGCTTTGAAAAAGTATTTATATTCCGTGAACGTTTACACATTTTTTAATGTCACACACAAAAACTTAAATATATTTTATTTGGATTTTATGTGATATACTAACCAAGGTAGCAAGTATTTAAAAGTTTAAAGAAAATAATACATGGTTTTCTAAATATTTTGATTTGCATTTGTATTCAGCTCCCTGAGTCAATATTTTGTAGGACCATCTTTCTCTGCAATTACTGCTGCAACTCTTTTGGGGTATGTCTCTACCAGCTTTGCACATCTAGAGGCTGAATATTTTACCCATTCTTATGGCCAAAATAGCTGCAGCTCAAGTGAGATTGGATGGATGTGTCTGGGAATAGCAATTTTCAAGTCTTACCACAGTTTCTCAATAGGATTTAGGTCTGGACTGTGACTGGGCCATTCAAACACATTAAAATCCTTTGATCTAAACCATCTATTGTAGCACTGGCAAGATGTTTAGGGTACTTGTCCTGCTGGAGTGTGAACCTACACCCCAGTCTCAAGTCTTTTGCAGCCCCTAACAGGTTTTCCTTCAGGCTTGTCCTGTATTTAACTCCATACATTTTCCCATCAGCTTGCAGCAGCTTCCCTGATGCTGCTGAAGAAAAGCATCCCCACAGCATGATGCTGCTATCACCATGTTTGATGGTGGAATGGTGTTTCCAGAGTGATATGCAGTGTTAGTTTTCTTCCACTCATAGCATTCTGAATTTAGTTGAAAAAGTTCTACTTTGGTCTCATCTAACCAGAGCACTTTCTTCTACATACTACCAGTGTGCAGGGCCACCATCAGGACATTACAACCAGTAATGTTGTATGGTGCCGAATGAAGAGGGGGTCGGGGTAATTACTTTACGCTTAACTATTATCTGGGCTCCGCTCTCCCACCTCTTCACAGGGCCACACTCCGCCCTACTCTGCACCACTCTGCCACCCTGGGCCCCACCCCTACTTTTTCTCCGGGCTCCACTGCAGTTACTGCCGCTGCTGCTGAAGCAGGGGGCTGACCAAGGCTGACATATTCAGTAACGTCAGATGCTGCTGGCCCAAAACGTATTGAGAATTTCACAAGAAAAACAATGGTGTGCTTGGTTTTTAACGGAACTTTATTCGTTCCTTAGTTATTTACAATTTTATGACCACTTATAAAATGTGTTTAAAGTGCTGCCCATTGTGTTGAATTGTCAATTAAACACTCTTCTCTCACTCTTGACACACTGGTAGCAACACCGCAGAAGAAATGCTAGCATAGGCTTGCAGTACCCATTGTTTCAGATGATGCACATCTTATATCTTCACAGCATAGGCAATTGCCTTCAGATGAACCCAAAGACAAAAAATGGTGTCAGATCGGGAGACCTTGGTGGCCATTCAACTGGCCCACGATGACCAATCCACTTTCCAGGACACTGTGCATGTTCGAATCCTCGGACCTGACACCCATAATGTGATAGCCCATGGTAGCCGGAGAGAGGCGACCAAGGACGTATCAATACGTCCCTGGTCATAAAGGGGTTAAAATATTTAGAAAACCCCGTATCATTTCCTTTACACTATACAAATACTTGCTACTTATTGTTGGTATGAGATAAAATTCCAATAAAATGCATTTAAGTTTGTGTATGTGACATGAAAAAATGTGGAAAAGTTCACGAGGTATGAATATTTTTTCAAGGTACTGCATATACAACAATGAAAACCAACTGAGCATCATCATGATTGAACATTTTTAAACTATTGCATATCAAATATAGTAGTGTTACGCTGATTTAATAATATGCAAGACACCATTTTTATGTTGGTATGAAGGATGTGATGCAAAGCAAAACAGATTTTTAGCAGGAGACAGTAAATCTCATGGTTTAACAGAGGTAAGCTTTACGGTATGATTACATATGGCAAATATATTGCTGACATTTCTGCAACTGAAAATTAGTTTGATATATCTGAATGCAGTTATTTCAATAGATTATGCCATCACTTTATGATTGTAGTTTGTTTTTTTAAAGGGCTTGGTTGGAGCCAGAAATGTGTAATTAAACTGCTTGCATCAACCTTGGAGTGTGGTACCTCTCATCTTCTGCAGCAGTCTGGTCATCTCCAAACGCCTATCCCTTACTCCATTATCACTTTATGATTGGCATTGGTTTGACATCTGGAACACTCACCTTTGTGGATTGAATTAGGCTCTGACCACCCAAGAGGCAGGAAACTTTTGCACAGGTCAAGTCAAGTTACGCTTTAATTAGAGATTAGGGGATCGAATTTGAGTCAAAATTTCCTAAAATTTGTGGTTTCACATGAATTTGAACAATTTTAGATTTGAGTTGAGGTTCATAAAAAAGAAAAACCTCAAGCAGCACACTTTCACACACTGCGGATGGAGTGGGAAAATTTTGTTTGTGTTGTTGCATGGCCCTTCCCTTAATGCCTTGCCGCTATGACATTCTACAAATCATCATTTCTTCTACAGTGGTGTCTGTACCTGGGCCATCTGAGATCAATGGTACCCAGTGGAGCACAGTTTGTACAGCAGAGTTGTTTTATATTTTCAGATTCACTGAGTCTCTTTTTTCTGTAGTGTGTAAACTCTTATGATCTGTGGAGTTCTCTTTTTACTGTAGTGTTTAAGCTCTTATGGCTAGTGAGGTCCTATTTCTGTTTTTGTGTAGTCTTTTTTGGTCAACAGGGTCCTCCCTTTCTTTCCTTTAGAGTGCAAGGTCTTATGGTCAATGGGGTTCTCTCTCCTCCCCCCCACATGTATTCTCCAAACAATTAACAGCTTTCCAGGATTCAAATTCTAGCAAATATATTTACTGTAAATCATTTTTTTAAGAAAAATTCAGCAGTCATTGAATTTGAATTTCAAAAATATATGCTCATCTCTAGCTTTCATGCTTCCCCTAATAAATCTGCAAAACACAGTTGTGCTCCTTGTTACCCTCCTATGTAGGACATGATTATAGTGGATATAAAGCTAAAGAAGCATTGCATCCTCTTCAGTCTTAAAATTAGTGTAAGCACAAAGGTTTAACTCCAACAAATTGAGTAAATACACGGCATACAAATATATAAAGACAAGTGACACTCACTATCCATAAAAGAAGTAGTTTATTGGGTTCACATTAAAAGTCCAAGCAGCGCTGAAGAGCAAGGATGCAGGGCATACAGGCAACAGCTGTTTTGTGTGACTAGCACGCTTCTACAGGTCCACACCCAGTTGAAGTAGACAGCGGGGAGCTGGCTGTCAATCAGCATAATGACGCTAGTCACACCACTTAAACAGAGCCAGAAAATAGCTGCTGCTCTATAGAACTGAATCGCCAGCAGCCACGGTCTGTGACCACTCTGTACTGGCAGAAATCGTCTTCAGACACAACAGGCAGGTAGTCAGAAACCACCTGCCTGTTGGTGCTTTGTCACATAGTCTATCATATTACCCCTTTAACTTTCAATGCAAAGTTTAAACAGCAGGGATTGATGGCAAAATGTTTAGCCAAGTCAATTATGCTCAAATTCTTAAAAAAAAAGGCCAAAACTGATAGAGTTAGAATCTACTTTCAGATGGTATCTGCATGACGTTTGTATGATTTTCTCTTTCCACGCACTAAGGCTATGTGCGCACGTTGCGTACATTCACTGCAGAATTTTCTGCAGCGATCTGAAGAGCACATGTGTGCTTTAAATCGATGCAGAAATGTCCGTAGTGAAAAACAAAAAAGCCAATTCCATGCGCTCTGCCAGCAGCTCCTGCCATAGACAGAGCGGGAGCTGCCGGCAAAGCGCACAGAAGAAGTGACATGTCACTTCTTAGAATGCAGCGCTTCGGGCAGTAGCCGAAGCGCTGCGCTCTAAAACGCCACGTGCGCACGGCCCCTGCACAATCTCCATAGACTGTGCAGGGGACGCAGGACGCATGCAGTTACGCTGCGCTACAAAGCGCAGCGTAACTGCATGTATTTACGCAACGTGCGCACATAGCCTAATATCATGCTGAGTATGAGATAGGCTGCTTAGAACATTGGCTTGTGTAGGTGTTTCATTGGAAGAATAAAAAATGTGAACCTTGACAAGATCCATATAGCTTTGTGAAATATGTAATCAAGAAATAAATAAAATAGCTTTATAATACGTAAAGCCCCAAAAGTCACACAAAAAAGAAATGTGATGACAAACAAAAGAAATAATTTGCATTAGAAGAAATCATTTTTCCAACAGTTACAGGATAAAGTACACTCTTAAAAGCGAAGGACAACAAAGAGAAGACTTCCCCAGATTAAATAAAGTGATGGAAAGAGAAGGGAAGGCTAACTCATAGTACCAGTATTCCAACTCATCTCGTAAAGGTACTGATACTGCCTTGGTATATCAATTTCCCGATATTTAACTGGAAGTCTTCCTTTCGAGATCATGTTCATTATTATTAATATTCTATAGTAGCTAACTAAAATGACAAGTTTTTGCATGTCCAAACATTAATTGACTTTACTGTATAAATTTATAGCATTTACTTACCTATTGGCTCAAAATGCAACAAATAAAGAACGTACAGAATGTACATTTTCCATTTTAGTTGCTGTAGAATTTTGCCATGTAAAATTTCAGCCTAATTAATCCCATTGTTGATGCTAATGCATTTTTTAATGATTCATCATTTTATGCTTCCAGCAATGTTTCTTTTGATCTCTCTACTTGAAACTTAAGAGACAAGTTAAATATAAATTTGATGCAGATTTTCAAAATACAGATTTCTCTGTTGGGTTTTCCATAAAGTAAAACACCTCTTAAACATCTGTTGGCGTGTTGATGTTATTTTGGCATATAAAAAAAACATTTGCTGCATGTAATAGTTACGATTCAAAGTTGTTAAAGATGCATAGAGTTTTAATTGTAGTTTTATGAACACATTTATCAGTAGTAAATGATTGCCTACAAAGGTCATTAAAAATTATTTATTTTATAGATAGGAATGATTGAACCATTTAAAATTCAAATTTGCTGGCTTTACCGAATTATCCCCCAAAGTTGAATCTCAATACGGCAAAAGGCTAATTGCTCTGAAAATAGGTGTATAGGTGGTCTCCTACAAATGTATTAAATCTATTTTGAGATATTTAATGCAAGAACAGCTTTATTAATGTCTAAGTGACATAAACCTATTTTGCAGGTAACAGCAGATGTTACGGAGTATATACTGACTGAACAGGGGCCACAAAGCTTACCCTCAGACTCAAGACCCTGCACTGTCCCTCGGAGGTAAGCTTGATGGTACCCAGTTCCGAGCCCCCATTGTGACCCTGACTCCTGTCCGAGCCCTGATCTTACTCCCCTCACCCTGGGAGCAGGTTGGAAACCCAGTAACAAAACCCCACAGAAAAGACACGGACAGGGAGAATGAAACCTCATACACACTGCCCTCAAACACAAAGGGGAGATAATATGTATAAAGGGGAATAAAGAAATGGGCAGGGAATAAACTCACAACAGGGGAACATTCACATCACGCAGTATAGCAACTGTAGTTCACCATGAATGGAATAACCACTGAGACCCGGATCGCTGGAGCTATCTTTGGTGATCTCCTACTATACGCCCCAGTTTTAAAAAGGAAGAGACCAGCTGTGGAGGATAATTAGCAACCCAAATCTCAGAAGAGTTGTAAACTGCTCCAGAAAGGATTCATTCCTGCATGGCTAGGAGTAGTGAAACAACTCAGTTGACGCCCAGCAAAGCTGAGCACTTAAGAGAGACCAGGTTGGCTGTCAGACTCTGCAATGTGTGAAGAAGACTGAAAAGACAAAAGGCGCTAATAGGGTACTAATTTTAAAAAAACATTTATAGGAAATATCAGATGTGCTCACCTGATAGAGTTATAAAAATAGCTACAACTGCTATTGAAAGCGTCTAAGTTACGGCTGCAGAAGGAGTTGGCGTCAAAGGATCAAATAGAAGTGGCGTCACATGCTGCCATAAGAAGATGGTCAGCAGTAATTGTTAAACGTGATTTTATTACACATTTCAGAGATCACATATCCTTCCTCAGATAAATAACAAATGTACATGCCATAGTAGTAATCCACATGTGCAGATCCTGACAGCGCATGACCGCAGATGGTAACTGATGTTATATAATAGGCAATTTAACAACACACTGAAGTATTAGCCTTGTTATTGTAGGAATGATCAAAAGTCATCACTTTTTGGGGGCAGATGCTTGCCTTACTTGGGTTTACACACAAGAGGTGCAAATGGAAGACACCATGACTTTTTCATACAGGGTGGAAAAAAAATGATCCTTTTATGAGGATTTTTTTTGTTCGCTAAATTAAGAAATCAAAGCATTTTCACAAAGCATCCAAAATATATCCCTTTAGTTATGAAGCAAAAACACGTCTGCTCAACAATTTTGAAAGTGAAGAAGACTGCTTTTAAATATGGATGAAGAATTATCCCTTTTTTGGGTTATGCAACAGGTTTGCTATTCTAAAAATGAGAAAACAATTAGAAAGGCTTTTTATTAAGCCTTCCAAAAAAGTCCCTGTTTAAGGCAGCAGAAACAGGCTACAAAAAAAGTAGTGTCTTGTTGTCAACATGCCTTTCAAAAAAAAGAACCCTACTTTATGGTGGAAAACTGGCAAGACAAAAAAGATAGAAATGTGCTCTCACTTCAATTGTACTGACCCAAAAAATAAAGCTGTCTTAATCATTTTTATAACATGGTAAACAGCATGAAAAAAGCAATTTGTGATTTGCTGTTTATTTTAGATTTTGCCTCACAAAAAGCAGAATACAAAGCAATCAAAAAATATTATGAGGCCCAAATAGTACCAGTAAAAACTAAATCTTATCCTGCCCTCACATGACTCTGTTGCCCGGAAAGTAAAAAAAAACTATAGCTTTCAAAATAAGGAGATGCATGAACTTTTATTTTGTAAAAAAAAAAAAAAAAAGCGTATTTTTTGTGTAATAGTAGTCGATATATTACCGTATATCAACATGGTAAACAGAAATATTAAATCTCTACTTAAAACATAACTTTTACTAGTAAGATAAAAAAGGCCATGAGACACAAGAACATTGAACCAAAGCACATCTCGCATCAAAAATCAACGCCACTCCATATGGCACATAATATTAGGAAGAAGAAATGGAGCTTACAAGGCTGTTAATGTAAAAATATCCAAGTTTTTATTATACAAAATTCATATTATATTAAAATAGTTTCGATTAGTATAGAAAAAGTACATATACGGTGCTACATAGAGAAAAAGGTGAATTACCACACATAAGTGGGAGAGCAAAGGTGAAAACACCCCAAATAGACATAAAGGGGCAAAGGGTCATGAATAAATATAGATGGCTGGCTAGTGACTATGGCGCCTCTGTCTTAGTAACAACCATAATTCTATATAGCCCAATCAGCATAGATCCATAAGGCAGGACAGAGATTTGCCAAATATCAAGCTAATCATGACAAAAGTCACAGAATGACTAACAAATATGGCGCCCTCACCCTGGCTGGACACATGAGGTAGTGTAGCCAAATCGGCATAAGTCCGTTTTATGCCGGATAGGGATCGCCAGTACAAAGCCAGTCACATAGAGAAGACCCTAAGAACCCATAACTTACACATGGTTAAGAAGAGGGGCGAACACCAGAGCGTCCCAGGACAGTGCCACGAGCCTTCCTACGCGCGTTTCGCACGGTTTACATCTGCTGGCTTCATCAGGGAAGGTGTACGGCAATTGCCGCTCAAGGACCTTATAACGGAAGTCGCTAGACTTCATTGGGCAGCCCATGACCTGGAAAATGTGTCCCAGCCAATCGGATCCCCGCCGCCGCGCACGCGCATCGCGCGCCCAACATCACACGCCCCTCAGCCGTCCAATGGGAGAGGGAGCCCGGAGCAAAAGGACACATGCTCCAAGGCCACCCCCATCCACAAAGGACCGCCAAGGGGCGGGCAAGGAAGGCGAGCGGCGCGCGCGGGTCACGGAGATCAGAGGGCGGGACACAGCTCCCAGCTAGAGTCCGTCAATCAGCCATCAGGTTGCCATGGCGGCGCGCACGCCAAAGCACGGCGAGAGTCCGCACCACGTCCCCGGCAATCCAGTGAGGGGGGACGCGGCGGACCCCCGGGCCCAGGGGTCCGCAGCATCCGCCCCCACCAAAAGGGACGCCGGGCAGGCAGCGGGGACAACAAGCCGCGCGATGGGAGCGCGCACAGCAACCAGAGGGCGGGACAAGCTAATAGCTGGAAATAAGAAATGTGAACAATACATAAGTATCCTTGCCATCCTATAGATAAGACCACAGGAATGCAATAACAATGGCATCAAACATATTACATAAAACCAGAGGGCAGGAGAATTATTATGAAGAGATCTTCTTAAAGTAGCAGTACGTCCATATCATAACGGAATCATGTGCAAACAATTTCTCCAAAAAATCGATGTCTGGTCCAAGTCCAACATGTCAACCACAATGGATAATAACTAGACAAGGTCCTATGAAGGCAAAAGAATTAAATTAAGAACACTGAAAATTAAGAATAGGGCCAAAAAAGAGTACAAAATAATTAAAAAATCCTAAATTAAAAAAATCCTAAATTAAAAAAGAAGAGTGGTGCAGTACATGAAAAGAGCCACTCATAGAAACGGAGTGAAATTTAGAGCCTCATTAAGGCCCTTTGGTGTAACCGTGTCCAAAATGGTAATCCATTTCAGTTCACGTTGGGCCAAAAGTCTTTTGACATTTCCCCCCCTAATCCCACAATGAATCACGTCGATACCCCTGACCATAAAGGATCTAGGGTTGCATCCATGGACCAATTTAAAGTGGCGCGGTATAGTTTTTAATTCTGCCACGTTGGTCGCTGTGGTTGCCGCCCGAATGTCCCTCACATGCTCCCTTACTCTTACTCTTAATTCCCTTGACGTCATACCTATATAGATCATATTACAATCACATGTTGCATAATAGATGACGTTGATGGTAGTACAGGAGATATGTTCTCTTATAGGAAAATTTCTTCTCCCATCACTAGTATGGAAAGAAGAGCAGCGGGAGACATTCGGGCAGGAAACACAGCGACCACAAGGGAAGCAACCTTTAATAGGTCCAGACGAACCAAAAGAAATACTGGTCACTGGTGGTATGTAATGACTTTTGACCAAGTAGTCCTTAAGGTTTTTACATCGCCTGGCAGTCATCAAAGGTACAGGGGGTAGACGTGACTTCAAAGTGGGATCAGATTGAAGGATCGGCCAAAATTTAGTCAAAATTTCTCTCATCTCCTGCCATTTAACATTAAATGTTGAGATGAACCTTATATTTTCCACAGGCCTAGTTTCACCTCTCCTCCCGTGAAGCAGATCATCCCTAGACACCGATCTTGCTCTCTGATAAGCTTGTTTCAGAGTGCGATTCCCATACCCTCTGTTTTTGAACCTCATCCTCAAATCATCTGCCTGTTGTTTAAAAACGTTGTCCTGAGAGCAGAGTCGTCTCATCCTGAGATACTGGCCAATTGGGATGGCGCGTACAGTGGAGTTGGTATGGGCAGAAGTGGCATGGAGTAGGGAGTTTACAGACGTCGGTTTTCTGTACACATCCGTCTGCAAAGCCCCAAACTCATCTGCAGTGATTTTAATATCTAAAAATTCAACTCCACTGTCGCTAAAACTATATGTCAGTTTGATGTTATAATCATTTGTATTGAGCTGGTCCATAAAAAGTCTGAGTTGAGAAATGGTACCCTGCCAGATGATCAATAGATCATCAATGTATCTCACCCACATTGACACCATGGGGGCGGCCCATGCACCTCCGTCAACAAACAAACCCCTCTCCCAAAAACCGAGGAAGAGGTTTGCGTACGAAGGTGCACAGGCCGCGCCCATAGCGGTCCCCCGCCTCTGCAGATAGAATCTATCTTTAAAGACGAAGAAATTGTGGGTGAGTACATAGTCAAGAAGTTCCAGGACCAGCTCACAAATACGTCCATCCCAATTACTCATACCTAAGAAAAAACGAGCTGCTCTCAGGCCATCGTCATGGCTGATACACGTATATAAAGATTCTATATCAGCCACCACCAAGAGGGTCCCTGGGTCCACATGAACCCCATCAAGTCTATTAAGAACCTCGGTCGTATCCCTAACGTAGGATGGAAGGGTCTCCACCAGGGGTTTTAAATAATAGTCAATAAACTGACAGATGGGACTACATAACCCCTCCATCCCTGAAACGATGGGCCGACCGGGTGGATTGATGGGGTCCTTGTGGACCTTGGGTAACAGATAGAAAGTTGGAATTTTTGGATATTTTACAAATAATCCATCAAAAACCCCCTTGGTAATGATCCCTTGGTCTAAGGCATCATTGAGGATGAGGTACAATTGAGCAGAGAATGAGATCAGAGGTGAAGAATCCAATCTACTATATGTCTCTCTATCTCTCAGCTGCCTGTGGGCCTCCCTTTCATAAAGATCAACCGGCCAAACCACGACATTACCCCCCTTGTCTGCGGCCTTAAATATAACATCCTTCATATCGCCCAGTTCTTTCAAGGCTCTCCTTTGGACTGCAGTTAAATTGTCCCGTGATCGGCGAGTGGAGATGTCACGCAAATTTTCACTTACCAGGCGGGTAAAAATCTCCACCGCCGGCCACAGAGACAAGGGGGGGAAAGTCACGGATCTAGGCCTCAAGGAGGTAGGAAACTCACCTGGCAGCTGAGACGATGGTTCTTCTGAGAGATCCTCCAAAATTTGTGTCGCACTCTGTCCCATAGCAAGATCGGTGTCTCCTGTCGATGATTTAGAGTGTAACTTATGAAGGATCAGCTTCCGGGAGAAAAGGTGAAGATCCTTCAGAGCTGTAAACAAATCAAAGGTGTTAGTGGGGGAAAATGTCAAACCCCTGCTCAACACCTGTAGTTGTGCCGTTGACAAAGTATATTTTGACAGGTTAATTACCTGGGGGCCTTCGCCCGAACCAATATCTTTAGGTCTGCCGGCACCCCTCTTTTTAGGTTGACGTAATCTATTATCCCAGGACATTTGGCTCTGATTGGCCCTTCCAGATATCGTAGTACTGCCGGATAGACCGCTTTCTTCGCCTGATGTATAGGAGGAGATGGAGCCTGATCTTGATCCCCCAAACCGTGGGCGTTGATATGGTTTAAATCTATCACTACCCCTCCATTTATACATCTTATTCTGACGCCTGTCATCCAAATCTCTCTGTAGTTTCCGGATCTTAGTATCTTGAACCTCTTTACTCAGTTTCTCAATTTCCAAGTCAAGACCCTCATTAAACTTATTAATTGCTGTTGTTGTCATGTTTTTTTCTATATCGATCTGCAAGGAATTGATGTCACCTTCTAAGGTAGCAAGGGTCTCCTTATTCAACCCAATTAAGAGTTGAAGAAATTGTTTGGAGCAGTCAGAGGCGGCGGTCTCCCATTTACTTTTAAACTCATCATTCTGAATGGGGAATGAGGGGAAGACTGTTTAAGGCAGCAGAAACAGGCTACAAAAAAAGTAGTGTCTTGTTGTCAACATGCCTTTCAAAAAAAAGAACCCTACTTTATGGTGGAAAACTGGCAAGACAAAAAAGATAGAAATGTGCTCTCACTTCAATTGTACTGACCCAAAAAATAAAGCTGTCTTAATCATTTTTATAACATGGTAAACAGCATGAAAAAAGCAATTTGTGATTTGCTGTTTATTTTAGATTTTGCCTCACAAAAAGCAGAATACAAAGCAATCAAAAAATATTATGAGGCCCAAATAGTACCAGTAAAAACTAAATCTTATCATGCCCTCACATGACTCTGTTGCCCGGAAAGTAAAAAAAAACTATAGCTTTCAAAATAAGGAGATGCATGAACTTTTATTTTGTAAAAAAAAAAAAAAAAAAAGCGTATTTTTTGTGTAATAGTAGTCGATATATTACCGTATATCAACATGGTAAACAGAAATATTAAATCTCTACTTAAAACATAACTTTTACTAGTAAGATAAAAAAGGGTAAAGGGTAAACACCCCTAAGGCACAAACAACATGTAAATAACGTGCTAAATGACACCTGTGAAAGTCATGCTATAAACAGCAAATACATGTGACTTGTTGTTCTGTCAGTATGGGCACCTGACACCACAGACAAAAATAAGGTGCCTAAATATGTAGGCAATTGTTCATTAAACAATATAAATAAACTCCCAACTAAGACACTTATAAAGGCACTCAATGATATATGATGTATAAGCAGTAATACAGGTACAAAAAGGAACAATCTCACCAACAGTGAGCTTCAATGATAGAGAGCTGATCCTATATGGATAAAGGGTTAAAGGGTGGGGGGTAAGAAAATAAGGCCACACATTACCCCTAAAGGTATAGCCCATACCTGTGATTTAATGAGTGCTCCTGAACCTCCCCATGCATTTTGTCTGTTGACTCATCAGCGGACCAGAATAATGGCCATGAGAGCACAAACCGCCAACACCAATCAGTGAAATAAACAGAGTTGTGGGCTGCCATTGGATTTAAATGATCTGGATGTTTTGTGCACCTTTAAAAAGATGGGCACCGCTTAACAGAGGCCAAACAGAGTCTGAAGTAACTCCGCTGCCTCATTATATTGAATGGCTCCACCAGGGGTTTTACCTGAATCACATATTTCAGAGAGTAGATGGGTAGCCTTATGTAAGTGCTCAGGATAGAGCACATGATAAATGTAAACTGATCCAAATTGTTCTGTACCCAAAAGTGCCACCAATAGCACTGATAGCAGAAATGCTCTGGGCAAGTTCTAAGGCTCCCCCCAAAAAAGAATCCAGACAAATCTGCTCTTCCAAATCCAAGTGCACCTCTCCCTTCTGAGTCCCACAATGTGCCGAAATTATAGTTAGCGTCCACATGTTTGGCATTGTTGTAGTGAAGAAGCCCGTTTAAATCATAGGGTGTGTGTCTCCAGAAACACAAGCTGGCACAATGTACGGGCATTACAATATACTTAGCATGACAAGGATTTATTTGCAATGTTTAATTCTGCAAGATTCACTGCGTTTGAATCCACAGGTGTTTTGCAGATGCTAAAATTGTCATTACACTTGTACATAAACTCCCAGAAGAATGTATTTTCCAAAATGTGATCACTTGAGGGGGTTTCTGCATTTCTGGCACTTAGGGGCTCTACAAATGGAGTCTGCCAACTTTTCTATGAAAATCTATGTTCCAAAACTCAAATAGTGCTCCTTTCCCTGGCCAAACAGTACTGTAGTCACATGTGAAAATTGGAAATCCGAGGCTAAAACAACATTTTAGTGGTAAATATGCAGTGATTTTTTCTTCACTGCCAATAGTCTAAATGTTTTTGACACACCTGTGGTGTCAATATGCTCACTGCAGCCCTACATTAATTCACTGAGGGGTGCAGTTTGTAAAATGGGGTCACTTGTGGGGGATTTCTGCTGTTCTGGCACCTCAGAGGTTTTACCAATATGACGTGGCACCTGGAAACTATTCCAACAAAATCTAAACTCCAATATGACCTTCTTCACTTTGTACTGTGCCCCAAAAGTAGTTTTTGACCACATATGGGGTATTGTAGAGCTCAGGAGAAATTGTACAAACAATTGTATGTTCCATTTCACCCTTGTGAAAATGTAATATTTGGGTTAGAAATAAAATGTTTGTGGTAAAAATTTATTTTTTCACTTTATCTCCTGAACGTTACAGATTTTTAAGAAGCACCTGTATGTTTTATTTTTTCATTTTATCTGCTCAATGTTATACAATATGTGTTATGGGGGCTGTCTGATAATAAAACCCAAAGGAATATCAGACAGTCAGGGTCCACTGTGCAAAGACTCTGCTGCAGACTATGGCAGAGGATAAGGGGTATATAAGTGTGCCACTGTAAATAGTAATAGCACAAGTGCAGAGTGCAATACCTCTGTTAAACTCACAGAGGAATATAATTAGGAAATAAAGCAATTCCTCCCTAACTCGGAGGGTGTGTGGTATGGTCTCTGTTAATGGTCACATAGACAAAAGCAGTGAGTGTGAAATGGCACCAACCTAGGTCCGTTCCTCTAGCGGTGCCAGGAGACGGACAGCAGCGTAAGCCGCACAAAGCTCCTACCTGCGTTCGCTCCACTAGTGTGCGAGGACACGAACCACTAGATATGGCACCTGCCTAGGTCCGCTCCACTAGTGGTGCAAAAGAGATGGACAGCAGCATAAGACACACAAAGCTCCTACCTATGTTTGCTCCCCTAGTGTGTGAGGATACGAACAACTGCCAGCCGTAGTATAAGGAACGTTACCCTAGCGGCAACGTCCACCTGCGAGTAGAATCACAAGGCCCAGCCGGACCATGTGCCTCAGGCACCTGCCTATGTCCGCTCCACTAAGAGGTAAGGATACGGACCGCAGCCGAAGCTGTAAGGTATAAGAACACTACCCTGCCGGTAGCCCTCACCTAACAGACAGAGAGATGCCTAGAGGAACGTGCACAGAGCGTCTACTCTCATGCATGAACCAAGAGGACTGAGCACTGGGCGGCGTGCGTCAGGGTCTTATATAGACTCTGTGCCTTATCCAAGATGGAGGACACCAGAGCCAATCCGCTGCCAGAATGACAGCAATGACGTCACGCTGGCCTATCAGCAAGCAAAGCGTCACAAGCACATGACCAGTGACCAATCGGCATAGAAGGTGTCAGAGACATGTGACCACGTGTCACAAGCACATGACCAGCGGCCAATCAGCTTAGAAGGTGTCAGAGACGTGACCTCGTGTCAGCGATGATGTCACCCACACATGTGCAATGGCTCCAAGATAGGACTTAGTCTCCAGCGCTTGCACATGTGCAGTAGCAAGGAATCCAAACATAGTCTCCAGTGATCGCACATGTGCAGTAGCAAGAAATCTGAACATAGTCTCCAGTGCCACAGCAACCATAACAATATGCAATACAATATGACATTAAGAGTTCAGAAAGCCAAATAGCGCTACTTCCTTTCCAAACCCTGCCGTGTGCAAAAAAGTGGTTTTCCACCACATTGGGATATTATTGTATACAGGAGAAATTGCTAAACAAACTGTATAGTGCATTTTCTCCTGTTACCCTTGTGAAAATAAAAGACTTGGAACTAAAACAAGATTTCGTAAAAATGTATTTTTTCATTTTCAGTACTCAACTTTATATAATTCTGAGAAGCACCTTGGGTTTCAAGGTGCTCATCAAACATCTGTATAAATGTTTAGGGGGTGTAGTTTCTGAAATAGGGTCACTTGTGGGGGTCCTACTCAGGGCTGGCTCCAGGTTTTTGTGGCCCTCGGGCAAGAAAGTCTCAGTGAGCACCATCTACACGCAGACACGCATATACACAGATATGTACGCATACAGGCATACGTACATACACAAATTTAAAGAGAAATTCACAAAAATACATCTAAATAGACATAAATCTATACACAGTCATACACACTGACATACATAGATACATCATACATGTACACACAGACACAATAGAGGAATTTTTAATATGGGGAAGCTGGCAGCAGTATCACTCACCTTCCCCGCTTGTCCCCCATCCAGCTCCTCCCAGGCATGTGGCAGTGCACCGCTTATTGGTGGCCATGACTAACACACATGGTCAAGCACGGTGCACACTGACACTGCTGTATATACATTAGAGGAGATGCTGGGGTATACAGCAATAGGGGACCATAAAGCCCTAGAGGGGGACATTCAGCTCTGGGGGGGAAAAAAAAAAGGAAGATTGGTATCCGCTCACCTGTAGCCAAAGGAGGGGTCACCATATCCAGGACTCGTGCAAGGGAAAGGGTATACTGGCAATCCAGATTGTAGACAGAGGGTAATCCAGCAACAAAGTCCAAGGGATATTAAAATCCAAAAATTGTATTAAATCAAATTAAAATCCATATAAAAAAAGATCCAAACAGGGTATAAACAACTGTGAGAGAGAATGCATTTCGAACCCAATGGCTCTTAGTCAGTCTCTACTGAATAAATGGAAATGGACTAATTAAAATAAGCGGTGAACCCAGTGAGGACAGAAGTGGGAGGAGAGTAATGAAGCCAGGATAAGGAAGAAAAGAGAAAAAAAAAAACACCAAAAAGAGAATCATGGAAAAACATTTTTTACAGATACATTCAATAAATAAAGTGCAAATCGCTCTTGCGGTTCATGCCTAGAGGATATTGTGTATCCATAGCAAAAATCCATAATGTTTCTCTGCGTAATAATTAGAGATGAGCGAACCGGTCCCGGTTCGGCTCGAGGCCGGTTCGCCGAACGGGGGTCCCGTTCGAGTTCGGTTCGTCGAACGTTCGACGAACCGAACTAGAACCAATAGGCTATAATGGGAGGCAATCACAAACACATAAAAATGCATTATAAATGTACACAAACAGTTAATAAACATTGCCATAACACTTACCGGTCCTCGCGATCCCTTCTGCACTCTGTCTCCTGCCGCTATTCCATCCGATGATCGCTGAATCCTCCCGGTGACCTGCACTGCCAGCAGAGAAGCAGGACCTATCGTGACGTCAAAATAGCCATGTGACCAGTCACGTGGCTATTATCTCATTGGCTACAGACTGGTCACATGACTATGACACGTCATGTAGGACCTGCGAGTGCATCTCTCCGGTACACGGTGCACATATGTGTATCGCCGTGTACCGGCGACATGCTCTAGCACACGGTCGACTCCCCGTTCCGTTAGGGACCGGCTGACACAGCCGGTCATTAACGGAGATCACCGTTGCCATAGCAACGCAGTTAGCGGTGACGTCACCGCTAACCGCGGCTCCGGGAGCACCGTTGCTATGGTAACGCGTCTGTCAGCGTTACCGCTGTTACCGCTAGCAGCCAGCAGTGATCACTCACGGAGTGAAGGCTGCACGCTGCTTCCCGATTGTAGTGAGCATTGTAGTTAGGATGGAGGTTCCCCAGCCCCAAGTGATGCCCCTCACTACAATCGTCACTACTACTACACTAGAAAGAAAGAAGACAGAAGAGCAGGATCGTGGAGGGCTGACAGGGTAATAAAGATGGAGTCTCTAATGTGTCTGTGTATTTATTTCTATTAAAGTATTTTTTCTCTGTGTGGTGTCTTTTTTTAACCCTTTATTGGAGATTCTTAATGGCCGGGTCAAACGTGCCTGACATTAAGAATCTCTGGCTTAATACTGGCTGGTAAAACAAAGCCAGTATTAACTCATGATTACCCAACAAGCCACCCGGCTTCAGGGCTGTTGGAAGAGTTGGATACAGCGCCAGATGATGGCGCTTCTATGAGAGCGCCATTTTCTGGGACGGCTGCGGACTGAAATCCGCAGCAGAGGCGCCCACAAACCTCGGGCTAACCTGTGCTGCGGATTCCAATCCCCAGCTGCCTAGTTGTACCCGGCTGGACACAAAAATAGGGCGAAGCCCACGTCATTTGTTTTTTAATTATTTCATGAAATAAGTGAAATAATTAAAAAAAACGGGCTTCCCTATATTTTTGGTTCCCAGCCGGGTACAAATAGGCAACTGGGGGTTGGAGGCAGCCCGTGGCTGCCAGCTGTACCTGGCTAGCATACAAAAATATGGCGAAGCCCACGTCATTTTTTTGGTGGGCAAAAAACTTCTGCATGCAGTCCTGGATGGAGTATGCTGAGCCTTGTAGTTCTGCAGCTGCTGTCTGCTCTTCTCCATACAGACAGACAGCAGCTGCAGAACTACAAGGCTCAGCATACTCCATCCAGGACTGTATGCAGAAGTTTTTTGCCCCCTGAAAAAATTATGTGGCTTCGCCATATTTTTGTATGCTAGCCAGGTACAGCAGGCAGGTACGGCTGCCCCCAACCCCCAGTTGCCTATTTGTACCCGGCTGGGAACCAAAAATAAAGGGAAGCCCTTTTTTTATTATTTCATGAATTTCATGAAATAATTAGAAAACAAATGACGTAGGCTTTGCCCCATTTTTGTGTGCAGCCAGGTACAACTAGGCAGCTGGGATTGGAATCCGCACCACCGGTTGGCCTGAGCTTTCTGGGCCCCACTGCTGCGAATTGCAGTCTGCAGCCACCTCAGAAAATGGCATTTTCATAGAAGCGCCATCTTCTGGCGCTGTATCCAACTCTTCCAGCACCTGCCTGCTATACCTGGCTAGCATACAAAAATATGGCGAAGCTCACGTCCTTTTTTTGTAGCTTTTTGGCAAAAAAAAAAAAAAATGCTTCCCTGGATTTTCCATTGCCAGTGAAGGTAACACCAAGCAGTGGGGGTTAGCAGCCAGTAGCTGCTTGGATTACCCTTAGCTAGCAATACAAAAAATGCAGTGGGAGCTAACATATATTTTTTTTAATTATTTGTTTAAATAACTAAAAATAAAATGGGCTTCCCTGTATTTTGATTGCTGGACATCACAGTGCTGTAAAAATAAATCTTTAAAAAAATGACGTAGCGCTCCGCGGTATTTTTGATTCTCAGCGCAGATAAAGCAGACAGCTATGGGTTGCCACCCCCATCTGCCTGCCGTTACCTTGGTTGGCAATCAAAATACAGGGAAGCCCATTAATTTTTTCTATTTAAAAAATAGTTAAAAAAAAAAAATTACGTTGGGTCCCCCCATTTTTGATAGCCAGCTAGGGTAAAGCAGACGGCTGTAGCCTGAAAACCACAGCTGGCAGCTTTACCGTGGTTGGGGATCCAATGTGGAGGTCCCCTCAGGCTCTTTTTTATAATTATTTTATAAATATTAATAATTACACAATAAAAGTAGGGGACCCCCCAAATTGGATCACCAGCCAAGGTAAAGCGGACAGCTGTGGTCTGGTATTCTCAGGGTGGGAAGGTCCATAGTTATTGGGCCTTCACAGCCTAAAAATAGCAGGCCGCAGGCACCCCAGACGTGGCGCATCCACTAGATGCGCCAATCCTGGCGCTTCACCCCAGCTCATCCCGTGCCCTGGTGCAGTGGCAAACGGGGTAATAAATCGGGTTGATACTAGCTGTAAAGTCACCTGAGATCAAGCCCAGCAGTTTGTGATGTCATGGCGTCTATTAGATACCCAACATCATAAACT
Source organism: Anomaloglossus baeobatrachus (assembly GCF_048569485.1). NCBI lineage: Eukaryota > Metazoa > Chordata > Amphibia > Anura > Aromobatidae > Anomaloglossus > Anomaloglossus baeobatrachus. The sequence goes on along the minus strand of NC_134356.1, from coordinate 193,234,224 downwards.
GTCAGTACTAACAAAAACAAAAAATCGACAAAAGAAATTTATTTGAAAAAACAGTCCCCAAAACATTTCCTCTTTCACCAATTTATTGTAAGAAAAAAAATAAAGGGGTCCCAAGACGACTCTGGACCGTCTAGAATATGGGGGGGAGACACTCAGGGAACGTATCCCCCATTTTCTAGGAGTGCGGACCCTTCATGTGAGGAGTGTGGGTGCAATGAATCTGCACTCACTCTCCCCGGGTCCACAGCAGCAGAGTCCATGTCGTAATGGTTGCTACCAAAGCTGCAATGCCCTGCTCATGAGGTAAGGGCATGCCTAATCAGGAGAACTACTGTAGAGGAAGCTCTGCTCACTGGTATATAGGTGCTCAGAGGTAATAATAGATAAAATTAGTGAGTAACCTCGGCACTCTATATCTCCCAGACTAAGTCAGTAAGTCACAACGGATAGTAATGCAAAATCACTCTTTATTGGTCCGTATTAAGAACATTTTTTTTTCATAAGCATATATGTTTTTGTCCAAAACAAGTTACAAATGACGTTTCGGCCTGAGCCTTCGTCAGATTGGACTTATCTGCATGTAATCATGAAAAATGACAATAATCAGTATCACATAAGAGTGAGAGAACAATAACATAAACTCAAACAATGTAGAGGTACAATTGGGATGCAGCAAAAAAATTGCAACACAGCAAGAAATGAAACACATGATACAAATGTCATAATACAGTACAAGGACAATATAGTAATGACAAATATGGGGTCAGAGTAGACTTAGACAGCTCTGGTACGAAAGAGATGTCAATCATAAAGTAACATGTGCAGTAGGTGTAGAGCTACACTATGCATGGCAGAGCTAATGGGTAGACCGACCATAGAAAAAGTAGAGAAAAAGTGGAGAAAAAGTGGAGAATAAGTGGAACATAAGAGGAGAAAAAGTGGAGAAAAAGTGGAGAAAAAAGTGGAGAAAAAGTGGAGAAAAAGTGGAGAAAAAGTGGAGAAAAAGTGGAGATTAAGAGGAGAAAAAGTGGAGAAAAAAGTGGAGAAAAAGTAGAGAAAAAGTGGAGCATAAGTGGAGAAAAAGTGGAGAAAAAGTGGAGCATAAGAGGAGAAAAAGTGGAGAAAAAAGTGGAGAAAAAGTGGAGAAAAAGTGGAGCATAAGAGGAGAAAAAGTGGAGAAAAAGTGGAGAAAAAGTGGAGCATAAGAGGAGAAAAAGTGGAGATTAAGAGGAGAAAAAGTGGAGAAAAAGTGGAGCATAAGAGGAGAAAAAGTGGAGAAAAAGTGGAGAAAAAGTGGAGAAAAAGTGGAGAAAAAGTGGAGCATAAGAGGAGAAAAAGTGGAGATTAAGAGGAGAAAAAGTGGAGAAAAAGTGGAGAAAAAGTGGAGAAAAAGTGGAGCATAAGAGGAGAAAAAGTGGAGAAAAAAGTGGAGAAAAAGTGGAGAAAAAGTGGAGCATAAGAGGAGAAAAAGTGGAGAAAAAGTGGAGAAAAAGTGGAGCATAAGAGGAGAAAAAGTGGAGAAAAAGTGGAGAAAAAGTGGAGCATAAGAGGAGAAAAAGTGGAGATTAAGAGGAGAAAAAGTGGAGAAAAAGTGGAGCATAAGAGGAGAAAAAGTGGAGAAAAAGTGGAGAAAAAGTGGAGAAAAAGTGGAGAAAAAGTGGAGCATAAGAGGAGAAAAAGTGGAGATTAAGAGGAGAAAAAGTGGAGAAAAAGTGGAGAAAAAGTGGAGAAAAAGTGGAGCATAAGAGGAGAAAAAGTGGAGAAAAAAGTGGAGAAAAAGTGGAGAAAAAGTGGAGAAAAAGTGGAGATTAAGAGGAGAAAAAGTGGAGCATAAGAGGAGAAAAAGTGGAGAAAAAAGTGGAGAAAAAGTGGAGAAAGTGGAGAAAAAAATGGAGAAAAAGTGGAGAAAAAGTGGAGAAAAAGTGGAGAATAAGAGGAGAAAAAGTGGAGAAAAAGTGGAGAAAAAGTGGAGCATAAGAGGAGAAAAAGTGGAGAAAAAAGTGGAGAAAAAGTGGAGAAAAAGTGCAGCATAAGAGGAGAAAAAGTGGAGAAAAAGTGGAGCATAAGAGGAGAAAAAGTGGAGAAAAAGTGGAGAAAAAGTGGAGAAAAAGTGGAGAAAAAGTGGAGCATAAGAGGAGAAAAAGTGGAGATTAAGAGGAGAAAAAGTGGAGAAAAAGTGGAGAAAAAGTGGAGAAAAAGTGGAGCATAAGAGGAGAAAAAGTGGAGAAAAAAGTGGAGAAAAAGTGGAGAAAAAGTGGAGAAAAAGTGGAGATTAAGAGGAGAAAAAGTGGAGCATAAGAGGAGAAAAAGTGGAGAAAAAAGTGGAGAAAAAGTGGAGAAAGTGGAGAAAAAAATGGAGAAAAAGTGGAGAAAAAGTGGAGAAAAAGTGGAGAATAAGAGGAGAAAAAGTGGAGAAAAAGTGGAGAAAAAGTGGAGCATAAGAGGAGAAAAAGTGGAGAAAAAAGTGGAGAAAAAGTGGAGAAAAAGTGGAGCATAAGAGGAGAAAAAGTGGAGAAAAAGTGGAGAAAAAGTGGAGCATAAGAGGAGAAAAAGTGGAGAAAAAGTGGAGCATAAGAGGAGAAAAAGTGGAGAAAAAGTGGAGAAAAAAGTGGAGAAAAAGTGGAGAAAAAGTGGAGAAAAAGTGGAGAAAAAGTGGAGATTAAGAGGAGAAAAAGTGGAGAAAAAGTGGAGAAAAAGTGGAGCATAAGAGGAGAAAAAGTGGAGAAAAAAGTGGAGAAAACGTGGAGAAAACGTGGAGAAAAAGTGGAGAAAAAGTGGAGAAAAAGTGGAGCATAAGAGGAGAAAAAGTGGAGAAAAAGTGGAGAAAAAAGTGGAGAAAAAGTGGAGAAAAAGTGGAGAAAAAGTGGAGCATAAGAGGAGAAAAAGTGGAGAAAAAGTGGAGAAAAAGTGGAGAAAAAGTGGAGCATAAGAGGAGAAAAAGTGGAGAAAAAGTGGAGAAAAAAGTGGAGAAAAAGTGGAGAAAAAGTGGAGAAAAAGTGGAGAAAAAGTGGAGATTAAGAGGAGAAAAAGTGGAGAAAAAGTGGAGAAAAAGTGGAGCATAAGAGGAGAAAAAGTGGAGAAAAAAGTGGAGAAAACGTGGAGAAAACGTGGAGAAAAAGTGGAGAAAAAGTGGAGAAAAAGTGGAGAAAAAGTGGAGAAAAAGTGGAGCATAGGAGGAGAAAAAGTGGAGAAAAAAGTGGAGAAAACGTGGAGAAAAAGTGGAGAAAAAGTGGAGAAAAAGTGGAGCATAAGAGGAGAAAAAGTGGAGATTAAGAGGAGAAAAAGTGGAGAAAAAGTGGAGAAAAAGTGGAGAAAAAGTGGAGAAAAAGTGGAGCATAAGAGGAGAAAAAGTGGAGAAAAAAGTGGAGAAAAAGTGGAGAAAAAGTGGAGAAAAAGTGGAGATTAAGAGGAGAAAAAGTGGAGCATAAGAGGAGAAAAAGTGGAGAAAAAAGTGGAGAAAAAGTGGAGAAAGTGGAGAAAAAAATGGAGAAAAAGTGGAGAAAAAGTGGAGAAAAAGTGGAGAATAAGAGGAGAAAAAGTGGAGAAAAAGTGGAGAAAAAGTGGAGAATAAGAGGAGAAAAAGTGGAGAATAAGTGGAGAAAAAAATGGAGAAAAAGTGGAGAAAAAGTGGAGAGAAAGTGGAGAAAAAAATGGAGAAAAAGTGGAACACCCTTTGGTACCTTTCATGTGGCACTAAGGGGTGCTTAGCTTTGTATTTAGCCAAAAAAATGAAAAAAAAATGACATAGGGTTCCCCCTAGTTTTGTAGCCAGCTAGGGTAAAGCAGACGGCTGCAGCCTGCAGACCACAGCTGGCAACCTCACCTTGGCTGGTAATCCAAAACTGAGGGCACCCCACGCTGTTATTTTAAATTAAATAAATAATTGAAAAAAAAAACACGTAGGGGTCCCCCAAAATTGGATCACCAGCCAAGGTAAAGCAGACAGCTGGGGCCTGATATTCTCAGACTAGGGAGGTCCATGGTTATTGGAATCTCCCCAGCCTAAAAATAGCAGGCCGCAGCCGCCCCAGAAGTGGCGCATCCATTAGATGCGCCAATCCTGGTGCTTCGCCCCAGCTCATCCCGCGCCCTGGTGCGGTGGCAAACGGGGTAATATTTGGGGTTAATACCAGATGTGTAATGTCACCTGGCATCAAGCCCTGGGGTTGGTGAGGTCAGGCGTCTATCAGATACCCGACATCACCAACCCAGTCAGTAATAAAAAAAAAATACACGACAAACACATTTTTATTTGAAAAAACACTCCCCAAAACATTCCCTCTTTAACCAATTTATTAGATTGAAAAACAAATCCAGGTCTGGTGTAATCCAAGGGGTTGCCATGACGATGCACACTGTCCCAGTCAATGAAGAGCAGGATGTTCCCCATTGGCTGGGAGAGCAGTGCAGTGACCTGAGCTAACATCACTGGGTCAGCCCAGGTCACTGCAGGGGGGTGACAAGTGCTGCTGTCAGTGAGGTACATTACCTGCGCTGATCTCCAGCACACTGACAGCCCCTGTCACTGAGCTCAATGACCGCCCGGCGCCTTCACACCAAGTATCGCGAGAGGTCCGTGACGTCACCGCTAGTCAGTCTCGGGTCGGAAGCGATAGGTGATGTGACAAGCGGCGGCCATGGAGGAAAGTGACAGCGCTGAGGTCGGGATGGCGGGACTTCATCACCGCAGGTAAGCCGAGCGAGCGAGCGAGCGAGCGAGCGGGCGGGCGGGCGGGGGGGGGGGGGGGATGTGGATGTGTGTGTGTGTGTGTTTGTGTATGTGTATGTATGTGTACATGCCGCGGGCAGGAGGGGGTGGAGCGAGCTGAGCGGGAAAGTGTGGGCTTCCTGCACGTAACTAAGATAAACATCGGGTTACTAACCAAAGCGCTTTGCTTGGATACCCGATGTTTATCTTGGTTACCAGCTTGTGGCAGGCTGCCAGCGATGGCTCCTGCTCACTGTAGCTGTAAAAAGCCCTGCTTTTTGCTGCTAGAACCGTTCTCGAACGTATCTAGAACTATCGAGCTTTTAGCAAAAAGCTCGAGTTCTAGTTCGATCTCGAACAGCCCAAAAATCACTCGAGCCGCGAACTGGAGAACCACGAACCACGAACCGCGCTCAACTCTAGTAATAATGATTCCTTCAAATTACCTCCTCTCTTTGGCAATCTAACCTTCTCAAGAGCAACCACCTGCAAATTGTCGATATTACCAGCATGTTTAGAAAAACAATGCTGTGATGCCCCAGATAGATTCCTGGTAGTAGTAGTGTGATTACAGTCATAAACATGCTCTGAAATCCTACGTCTCAAAGGACGGGTCGTACTGCCAATATACTGAAGGCAGCATTCACTGCAGGAAATACAGTAGATAACATGATCGGTGCCGCAATTTATCATATCCTTAATTTTAAAAATCTTTCCATTAACATTGGAAGAAACATTTTGTGCACCGACCATGAATCTACAAAGACCGCAGGATTTACCCCCACACTTGTAAGACCCACATGTTGGAAGCCAATTAAGACTAGTATTAGGATTAACATTTCTCCGAGTTGAAGCTGTGTGATCACTAGGGGATAATCGACTGCCCAGAGATGCGTTTTTCCTAGACACAAATTTTACACCTTGATCAAGAATTTTGTATAGGGTTTCATCTGACAAAAGAATAGGGAGGAATCTCCTGATAATATTTGTAACCTGATGATAATTTCTACTATATTTAGTAGAAAAAAACACTGTTTTTTTATCAAAATTCAAAGTTTTTTTCTTTTTATTCACTGACATGTCAAGATACTGATCCCTATCCTTGAGATTCCCTTTATTTTTGGAATGATCCAGATGAGCTTGGGAGTAACCCCTCGCTTTAAACCTCTCATCAATGATTGTAAATTCTTCAGCCAAATCAGCAGCAGTGGTACAACATCTGACAGCTCTGACATATTCACCCGCTGGTATATTTTGGATCACATGACGGGGATGGCAACTTTTGGCATGTAAAAGTGAGTTGCCAGAGCACGGTTTACGGTACAGTTTGCTTTCAATAACCCCCGTCATGTGATTACCATAAAGGGACATATCCAAAAAGCTGATTTTTGTAAGATGATGCTGATATGTGAAGGAAAGATTGTGTATATTATTGCTGATATAGCTAATAAAGTCACCAACAGTTTCAGAGGCTCCCTGCCATATAATTAAGACATCATCTAAATATCTCAAGTATATGGCAGTATCAGAAAGAAAGGGGTTGGAGAGATTAAATATGAATTGTTCCTCCCACAGTGCAAAAAAATGCATGCTAATGAGGGCGAAAATTTCGCCCCCATCGAACAGCCTTGAAGCTGAAGATAGAACACCCCCAAAAATGAAAAATAATTTTTTTTCAAAAGAAAGTTTGTTACCTCAAGGATAAGGTGCTGCAAGTCAGATGAATAATTGGTGTATCTCTCCAATGAACTTTTAAGGGCCAAAATAGCCAAATAATGGGGGATACATGTATATAGAGTCTGTACATCACAGGAGATCCAACTATACTCCTTTTGCCATTTGATACCAGAAATAATGTTCAAGACATGCTTACTATCTATTATATGACTAGGAGAGGCTTTAGCCAAATCCTGGAAATGATTATCCAGCCATTCGGATAAAAGTTCCGTAATCGACCCGATTCCAGAAACAATTGGACGGAGTTTTGGAGGAAACATATCCTTATGGGATTTAGGGAGCACGTGTAGTAGTGGAGTCAGGGGGCAGGTCGGGATAAAAAATTCCTTCTGTTTTTCATTAAATAGTCCCATATGAAAACCCTCCTCAACTAATTGCTCTAGAGAATTCCTGATACCATGTACAGGATCTGTATGGAGTTTTTGATATACATTGGTGTCACTGAGCATTTGACACAACTCCCTCTCATATAAACCGACATCCAGTACTACAACTGCGCCCCCTTTATCCGCATTACGGACAATAATATTAGAATTATTTTTTAATGATTGTATAGCCAATTTTCCTTGTTTAGATAGGTTAGAAAAGGAAGATTTTGATTGATGTTGTAATTTAGTTAATTCCTTTTCAACTACCGTCTGGAAATCAGACATTTGATCACATCAGAATTCCATAGGATAATATGAAGGATTAGGAATCCTCCTGGAAATAGAAGAATCATCAGACAAAATACATATACCCTGTGAGAGATCCCGTAAATTTTGTAGGGTCATCTGCTCCTGAAAGGATGACAAAAAAAGAGGAGCCTGTTCAGATTCAATATTAGAGGTATCCTCAATGGTAGATTCCTGGAAAAAGTGTCTCTTAACAGTTAATTTACGTATAAAGCGATTAACATCGAGGATGGTTTCATAAAGATTGAAATCAACTGAAGCCACAAAATTAAGACCCTTTTCCAGGGCCCGGATCTCATGATGATTGAGGATGCTGGCAGACATGTTAATAACGGAAAAACCTTGGCCAGGGGTTAATGTTTCTTTCTCCTCGTGAAGTGACTGTGTTGAAAAACATTTTCTGCCGGGATATTTGATACTGGCCCGCCTTGTTTTTTTCTTTGTTGTTTTGGAGCTGGAAAGTTTTTTGGATCCTGAATCGATGTAGAAGCCGCTGGTTTTGTTCAGAGGTATCCGTATTATAATCCGTAGAATCCACATCCGTGGAGTCCAGATCCGTAGAGGAAAAACTAACCCTATTAGAAAAAGGGCTGAATTTCTTTTTCTTCAACATAGATTTAGGCGTATTAGTAGGATTCCATCTGAACTGGTGCCAGTTATACACCCTATTAGTCTCATAATTCCTTGAGTCCCTTTTGAATTTCTCCTCTTTGAGAGATGTGATGGAGTCCTCTAATTTAGAGATTTTAATATTCATTTGTTCCCTCATAGATTTATATGTGTCACTTGTAGAATATTTTTTTAGTGACTCTTCCACTTCTTTAGTTTTAGTGTCAAGACATGTTAATTTCGTTTGCTCATGTTCAATAATAAGCATTAAAAGCTTTTTCGAACATTCTGAAAGGATGTCATTCCATTGAGAAATAAACTCCTGATTAAATTCAGTGGTTGGCCGTTTATGCAAACGTAAGCCTCTGGGAATCATCCCATGGTCAACATAGGCTTGTAAAGTTTGACTATCCCACCAAGTTCTGATACGTGAGGATATAGTTTTTTCTAACTCCCACATCAGTTTATTTAAATCAGTTTGTGCCTCTTATGAGATGTCAGCTTTGTTAATAGAAAAAATCCTGGCAGCTCTCTCTATCCGCTTCTGATTATCCAAGTTTAAAAAAATCATCGGGAATATTATTATCAGTGGTCCCCATTATGAAAAGATTAATTCCACAAATATAAACAAAGTAATATCCAATAATGACAAAAATAGGCTAATATTAGGGAGCAAGGATACCTGCCAGACAGCAATATCAGGGACAAAAAGAAAGATTGGTATCCGCTCACCTGTAGCCAAAGGAGGGGTCACCGTATCCAGGACTCGTGCAAGGGAAAGGGTATACTGGCAATCCAGGTTGTAGACAGAGGGTAATCCAGCAACAAAGTCCGAGGGATATTGAAATCCAAAAATTTTATTAAATCAAATTAAAATCCATATAAAAAAAAGGTCCAAACAGGGTATAAACAACTGTCAGAGAGGATGCATTTCGAACCCAATGGCTCTTAGTCAGTCTCTACTGAATGAATGGAAATGGACTAATTAAAATAAGCTGTGAACCCAGTGAGGACAGAAGTGGGAGGAGAGTAAAGAAGCTAGGAACCTATCTGGGGCATCACAGCATTTTTTTCTAAACATGCTGGTAATATCGACACTTTGCAGGTGGTTGCTCTTGAGAAGGTTAGATTGCCAAAGAGAGGAGGTAATTTGAAGGAATTATTATTACGCAGAGAAACATTTTGGATTTTTGCTATGGATACACGATCTCCTCTAGGCATGAACCGCAAGAGCGATTTGCACTTTATTTATTGAATAAATAAAAACTGTAAAAAATGTTTTTCCATGATTCTCTTTTTGGTGTTGTTTTTTTTTCTCTTTTCTTCCTTATCCTGGCTTCTTTACTCTCCTCCCACTTCTATCCTCACTGGGTTCACAGCTTATTTTAATTAGTCCATTTCCATTCATTCAGTAGAGACTGACTAAGAGCCATTGGGTTAGAAATGCATCCTCTCTGACAGTTGTTATTACCCTGTTTGGACCTTTTTTTATATGGATTTTAATTTGATTTAATACAATTTTTGGATTTTAATATCCCTTGGACTTTGTTGCTGGATTACCCTCTGTCTACATTCAGCTCTCGGGGGTATACAGCACTGGGGTGGAGGGGACATTGAGCTTTGGGGGGTATAAAACACTGGGGTGGGGGGGACATACAGTTGTGGGCTGTCAGTTAGTTCTGGATAGGTATACAGCACTGGAGTCAGGGAACACACTGGTCTGAAGGGTATGTAGCACTTGGGTCAGGGGATAGTCAATTCTAGGTGGGTATACAGCACTGGGGTCAGGGGACAGTCAGTTCCTGGAGGTTATACAGCACTGGGGTCAGGGGACACACAGGTCTGGAGGGTATACAGCACTTTGGTAGGGGACACACAGGTCTGGAGGGTATACAGCACGGGGATCAGGGGACAGTTATGTCTAGATGGGTATGCAGCACTGGGGTCAGGAGACATTTAGAACTGTGGGGACATACTGCTTGGCGGGATGTTGGTGCTGAAGTTCCTCTCTTCCTGGTAGATGCTAGAGTTTATGGGCTTTTTCCAGGTACCTTCTCTTCATCTGTGGGACCGGAGTGCAGCACACGGTATGCTAGCTTCGCCCACAGATGAACTTCATGCTCAGCAGTGACCTGCTGCATGCAGGAAAGTGCGGCTGCTGTCCAAGCACTGTGGTCCCCGAAACTCAGCCCAGGGTCGCAGGATACATCACCGCCCCTGCCAATGGCGAGTGGGCCCTCCCAGTGTTCCAGGGCCCTGGCACTTGCCCGAGTGTCCGGGGTGCTGCTGACACCAATCCTAGCCCTACTGTTTAGGCACATTAAGAGCTCTCCAAACATGACATGGAGCCTGCTAATGATTCCAGCCAAATTTGTGTTCAAAAAGTCAAATGGCGCGCCTTCCCTTTCTGAGCCCTGACAGGCACCCAAAAAGTAGTTTTCCCGCCACATATGGGGTATTGGCATAATCAATAATAATTGTATAACAAATTTTATGTTCTATTTTCTTTTGTTACTTTGACAAAAATTAAAGATTAGGGATTAAAGCAGCAGTTTTGTGGTGAAATTTTATTTTTTCATTTCTCAACGTTATAAAATTCTGTGAAGTAACCTGGGGTTCAAGATGCTCAACAAACATCTAGATAAAATCCTTGAGGGGTGCGGTTTCCAAAGTGGGATCATTTGTGGGTGATTCCACTGTTTAAGTACATCAGGGGCTCTGCAAGTGCAACATAGCGTCTGCTATTGACTACAGCCAAATTTGCGCTTTAAACTTCAAATGGAGCTCCTTCCCTTCCGAGCCCAGCCATGTGCCCAAATAATAGTTTTCCACCACATATGGGGTATATACATACTGTACTGAAGAGAAATTGCACAAGAAATTGTATAGTAAATTTTCTCCAGTTACGCATGTGAAAATGCAAACTTTGGGGCTAATGTAAGATTTTTGTAAGAGAAACTAAAATTTTCATTTTTTCCTTCCACATTGCGTTATTTCCTATGAAGCACCTAAGGGTTAATAAACTTCTTAATATGTGATTTTGAGTACTTTGAGAGTGCAGTTTTTAGAACAGTTGTAATTCTGTGATATTTTCTGTCACTTAGGCTTCTCAAAAGTATCTTCAAATTTGATGTGGTCCCTAAAATATGTTTTTGTTACAGTTTTGGGGAAAAATGAGAAATTGCTGATAAACGTTTAAATCTTCTAACTTCCTAACAAAAAAAAATATGTTTAAAAAAATTGCCCCAGTGTAAAGTAGAAATATGGGAAATGTTAGTTATCAACTATTTTGTGTAAAATAACATTCTGGTTTAAGGACATAAAAATAAACTTTTATAATTTATGACATTTTCAAAATTTTTGCCACATTTTCAATATTTTCGTGGATAAATGCAAAAAATATTGTCCTAAATTTAGTACTAACATGACATACAATACACACATGGTCAAAATTGTTGGTACCCCTCGTTTAATGAAAGAAAAACTCACAATGGTCATAGAAATAACTTGAATCTTACAAAAGTAATAATAAATAGAAAAAATCTATGAAAATGAACAAATGAAAGTCAGACATTGCTTTTCAACCATGCTTCCATAGACTTTAAAAAAAATAATAATAAAACTCATGAAATAGGCTAAGAAAGAAATTATGGTACCCCTGAAAATAATGTGACAAAAGGGATATGTTACATCAAGGTATGTCCACTAATTAGCATCACAGGTGTCTACAATCTTGTAATCAGTCAGTGGGCCTGTATATAGAGATACAGATACTGACTGTGCTATTTGGTGACATGGTGTGTACCACACTGCACATGGACCAGAGGAAGCGAAGGAAAGAGTTGTCTCAGGAGATTGGAAATAAAATTATAGATAAGCATATTAAAAGGTAAAGGTTATAAGACCATCTCCAAGCAGCTTGATGTTCCTGGTACTACACTTGCACATAATATTTAGAAATTTAAGATCCATGGGACTGTAGCCAAGCTCCCAGGACATGGCTGCAGGAGGAACATTGATGAAAAATCAAAGAGACGGATGATACCAATGGTAACAAATGAGCCCGGAAAAACTTCAAAAGAGATTAAAGGTGAACTTCAATCTCAAGGAACATCAGTGACAGATTACATCATTCTTCTTTGTTTGAGCCAAAGTGGACTTCATGGGAGACGACCAAGGAGGACACCATTGTTGAAAAAAGATCATAAAGAAGCCAAACTGGAATTTGTCAAACTACATGTTGACAAGCCGCAAAGCTTCTGGGAGAATGTCTATGGACAGATGAGACAAAAATTGAACTTTTTGGCAAGGCACATCAGCTCGAAAAATGAATCATATCAAGAAAAGAACACTGTTCCTACTGTGAAACATAGAGGAGGCTCTGTTATGTTCTGAGGCTGCTTTGCTGTATCTGGCACAGCGTGTCTTGAATCTGTGCAGGGTACAATGAAATGTTAAGGCTATCAGGGAATTCTAGAGAGAAATGGGCTGCCCAGTGTCAGAAAGCTTGGTCTCAGTCGTAGGTCATGGGTCTTACAACAGGATAATGACTCAAAACACACAGCTAAAAACACCCAAAAAAGAATACGAGGAAAACATTGGACAATTCTCAAGTGGCCTTCTATGAGCCCTGACCTAAATCCTATTGAGCATCTTTGGAAAGAGCTGAAACATGCCGTCTGGAGAAGGCAACCTTGAAACATGAGACAACTGAAGCAGTTTGCTCTGGAAGAGTGGCCAAAATACCTGTCCAGAAGTAAAGAAGTCTCATTGTCAGTTACAGGAATTGTTTGATTGCAGCGATTGCCTCAAAAGGTTGTGCAACAAAATATTAAGTTTAAGGGACTATCATTTCTGTCCAGGCCGATTTCATGAGTTTTATTTTTTAATTCTGTGGAAGCAGAAAAGCAATGTCTGACTTCATTTGTTCATTTTCATAGATTTTTTTATTTATTATTACTTAGGTCAGATTCAAGTTATTCTGTGACTATTGTGGGTTTTTCTTTCATTAAATGAGGGGAACAAATAATTTTGACCATGTGTGTATGTCACAAAAACAATATCTCAGAATCACTGGGATCTGTTAAAACATTCCAGAGTTAACTCATAAAGTGACACTGATTAGAATTGAAAAAATTTCCCCGATCATAAAGGCAAAAACAGGCTGGGGGTGAAGAGGTTGATGGTGCCTTTCCGAAATTGGATTTGAAAAGAGAATACACAAAAAATGCAATGTTTTCCCCACACAGCATTTCTATTAGAGGTCTTTTTATCCTTGTTTTCATAAGATTATATATAATTAGAAAGTAGATATTTGAAAATGAAACATGATATTAGAGATAAAAATTCTTACAACAAAAATGGCTGTAGATAAATTTTAGAAGACAAACACACCTATTAAAAATATTTGTATCACCTTTACTACATCTGAACCTCTATAACGTGAGACTGTGATTCACCAGCAAAACTCTTGCTGAGCAAGCAGCTCACAGAAAGTCAAAATGGTGATCAGAGAGTTTAAACCCCTTCACGACCGCGGGCAGTACTATTACGTCCTAGCGGTCATAATGTTACTGCCTGCGGTCTGCTGCCGGCAGCATGCCATGATCGGCGCACATCTCAGCTGATTTTCACAACTGAGATGTGTGCCTGCTAGGCACTAGCAGAATCGTTATCTTCTCGTGCCGTTTAACCCGTTAAATATCGTTGTCAATATGTGACAGCACCATTAGAACGGCATCGGTGGTAAACTTTTACTTACTGCCCGATACCGGAAGTCACGGGATGTGATCACGTGACTTCCGGTAGTTGTCATGGTAGCACAGGGTCATGTGATGACTCCTGTACTAGATATGAACTACTTTCAGTTTCACTCGGCCTGCAGCCGAGTGAAGCAGAAAGTGAGAGTATCTGCTGTTTACAGCTGTGTAGCTGTGATCAGCAGATAGGGCAGAGTGATTGGATTGCTGATCGCTATAGCCCCCTAGGGGGACTAGTAAAACAAAAAAATAAAGTTTTAAAAAATTAAAAAAAAAACCAAAAAAACTAAAAGTTCAAATCACTCCCCATTCGCCCCATTGAAAACTAAATGGTTAAAAAAATTAAAAATATACACACATTTGGTATCGCCGCGTTCAGAAACGCACGATCTATCAAAATATAAAATAAATTAATCTGATCAGTAAACGGCGTAGCGGAAAAAAATTCCAAACGCCAAAATGAAGTTTTTTTGTCGCCACAACTTTTGCGCAAAATGCAAGAACAGCCGATTAAAACGTAGCATTTGCGCAAAAATTGTACAAGTAAAAACATCAGTTTGAGACACAAAAAATAAGCAGTCACTGAGCCACAGATCCCGAAAAATGAGAACGCTACGGGTCACGGAATATGGCGTAAAACAAGCGCCACTTTTTTCAGACAAACTTCCGATTTTTTTAACCCCTAATATAAAAGTAAACCTATACATGTTTAGTGTCTACAAACTTGCACTGACCTGAGACACCCACACATCAGTTTTACCATATAGTGAACACAGTGAATAAAATATCTCAAAAACAATAGTGCTATCGCACTTTTTTTTTGCAATTTTTCTGCATTTGGAATTTGTTTGCCATTTTCCAGTACACTATATGGTAAAACTTATGGCTTCATTTAAAAGTACAGCTCGTTCTGCAAAAACTGAGCCCTCACATGACCATATTGACTGACAAATAAAAAAGTTACGTCTAAGAGAATGGCAAAAAAAAACCACGGAAAGCGAAAAATAGGCCGGTCGTAAAAGGGTTATAGCCTCGAGAAGACCCAACTATTTCTATGCAAGAATAATGCAGTAGAGCATTAGAAAAGAACAATACAAAAAATGACCCATGATATAAGCATTAATGTTTAAAAAAAAAATTGCTAATTCTGAAGCTAGATTGTCACCCCAGACCCTCTAATTTGCTAAAAAAGATAATATTGGCTTTCAAAATTCTTTGCAAACTTTCCTAATATTACAGGTAGGAATTAAGTCTGATTCCTAATTTCTAACACACTTGTCATTTTAACAAATTGCTAACATTTTCATCTAATCCAGGGGATAAACATTGAATGAATCTTAGGCACGTACTGGAAAAGAGTACTGATATAATAATCCCGCAGCTAAATCATCCTGCACAGCCCCTGCTAATCATCTGACATGGAACGCAATCTCCACTTGAGTCGATGGTAAGAGTGGATGTCAGTCACCATAGCAATGGGTTTTTTTAGAAAAGATGCATTTCACTCTTACTTTCATGTTCTCTTTCAAAATCTATTGAGGGAGACTTCACAAGAACAAATGAAAATAGTCGCAAAATAAAATGTAAAGCTGAATCATAATTATTGAAGAAATAGACAATGAGCTGATAAAGACTGTCTACTTTTTAATTACGAAATTATAAACTATCATAATATTTTTTTGGACATTTCTCTATTACAGACTAAAAAGGAATCTATACACTATAATAATTTCACTCTAACTATTGGAGTATAAGTATGTGAGGATTATCTAGAAATCATAGGAAGTTGATTAGAGATCTATCATTATTTTGAGGAGAGAAGCTTCCTTGCCTTGTGAGCAGGACTCTCGGAGTTTAGCTCTAGGTCACCAGCCATTCTACAAAGTCCTGGGGTAGCAGCTAATTGCCCAGTTTTTCTCAGCTAGTCATACATTCTTTATTTACTTGGCACCAAAAGGTGAATGTTTGTAGGGATGTGGTCAAAATTGTGCACAGCAAGGCTCATAAGGAGCAGGGTAGTTATGGAGGTTATGCAAGCTGTAATGAGCTGGGAGAGGATGGGTTTGACATCTGAACATTTACCAATACTTGGCAAAATTGCCGACTTTTGTGGTAATTATCCGCATGTCTGATCCCGACCTGTCCAAAGATCATACGTTTTTAACATTTTACGATCTTTGCCTGTCAGGATTGCTCATCTCTACTCACCAGTATAACTGGAAATGTATCAGCTTGTAGCACTAAGTAGTAGAATTGATGAAGTCTACCTCGTCAACCTGGAGCTTGGCTTTTGCTTTAAAATGCAGCTAAGAAAATGTCTGGAAAATCTTACTTCGACTGCTAAGCTTTATATAGTGTTAGTTAGAATCACTGTGAATCTTGTCAATTTTGTAATTACGACTATGTGAAACAAATTTAAATATAGCTAATTTTAAACACACCCACTTCTCTAATTGTATGAGGGCATTCACACTTATGCCACTACATTATTTTATTCTGAGCTCACCCTCTCAAAATGATTTTAGTTTGTTTCTCAATGGATTTGTTCAGATTATGGGCTTGTTCACTTGACCATTTAAATTGACCATGTACTACCCGATTTTTTTGAATAGCAAACTGACCCATGTTATTCAGTGAGGTAGTGTAGATGGCAGAATCTGCATATGAAAAAATAGCATGTTGTGATTTTACTCTGAAATTGGATGAAACTCATCCATTCAAGCCTATAAGCGCAAGAAGGAAATCGGATGCCACAATATGGTATCCGGTTTTTATGCAAACATTGCAATTTTGTAATATAGGAAACTAAATGAAACTGTAAAAAAATGAGTTTCACATAGACAGCAAATGGATGACAAGTGAGAAAAAAAATTGTCCCACTTTTCTGGATACAAATTAGGTTGAATTTTTTTTATACCATGTGAACCTAGACTAAAGGTGACAATAAATGTTCAAAAAAAATCTGTAAAGATTCTTGGTATAATTATTTCACATGATAAAAACCTTTCATTAGGTGTTTGTGAACTTTTTGTATCTACTGCACATCCACACTGGGACATACTTTTACTAAATATTAATTATAGTCTAAAATATTACAGAGTTTTACAAAAGTCAGAAATAATGATAAAAAAGCATAAATTTCTCTAGTTGACTTCGCTATTCAAGTATTAAATATTTGAACATTCATTTCAATGGCTGACATGTAATATTGCATTGTCCCTAAAGTGACTGAGCAAAGAGGGCACCAGTGAAGAATGTAATGAAAAGACATACTGTCTCGAGCAGGGGCACAGACCACGGCAGGGGGGCTACCTGAGACGTGGCCGTGGTTCGAGTGGCAGCCGGATCCGGGGCTCGTGCAGCAGCCCGCCGCCCAAAATTGTATAAGGGAGTTATTTACAGGGAAGAGTTTGTCAGTGACGCCACCCGTAGCTTGCGGTAATGGTTGGTAACACCGCCGCTGCTTTTGTATGGGGCTGATGGAGCGGGGCAACAGGATGGTATCCCCTCCACGAGTAGGGGAGGTGTAGTCCCGGGGCCCAGGTGTAGGTGGAGCGGAATGGAGCGGAATGCTAGGATGCAGTCTGCAGGCTGGAACGGATGATACCGGTGTACTCACTGTTTTTTAATAAATCCCACACAGAGTCCAAGTAGTAAACCAAGTAGCCTCCGGAGGGGTGTGCTTGAGTCCTGCACACCGGTAGACAGGACAAAAGCCCTTCCTCCTGCACTTCTGTGTTGTGTCTCGTGTGTTGACTAGTCCGCATGGAACGGGAAAAGTCCACTCCCAGTGACTTTGCTGTGGGAGCTGTGGCCCGCGAGATCTGACTCTTAGGATTTTTGCAGGCACTTGCAGACGCCCTATCCCTCGCGTTGGGCTTTCGTCTCGCTCTATCTGGGCTACTAGTGGGACAAAACTTGGAATCTTTTCCCCTGCTGGTTGATTGGAAAGGTGCTTGAAGCTGTCCTCGCCCTAGGGTCCAGGTACCCAGACTGTGCACGGCCTCCGGACCAGATTACCGCTGTCGGTACTGGCGGTACTGGCGGGCTACAACCCTGCCCCGGTCCACTTAAGGTCTCCCATGACCGGATCTCTGTCGCCTGTGGCCCTGCTCTGCCGTCTGTCACCTAGTCAGCTCAGCTAGTCAGGTAGTCCGGGAGCTACAACCCCCGACCACCACTTCACTCGTCTCACGTCCATTGTCTAGACTTCACTGTCTCCACCACTCTACTGACGTGTTCCCTCCCCTGACACCTCAGGACCCCTAGGTGGGCATCACCATCTGCCTGGCCCAGACCACTTGTGTGTCCCTAATGTCCTGGTGGGGTGACTAGGCTTTTGTGGCTGATGTTTGTACCTGTGTGGGGTTGTGTTGGTAGGACAAGGAGGAGGGAGTCCTGCATCTGGAAGATGGATGCAGTCTTCTGTGACAACCTGATTTTGACAGGGCGTCTCACACACACTGTTTGGGAAAGCATACAACACAGTAGTTACTAACAGCATGAGAAAAGAAAAACACTTTTTAAAAAGTCATTATGAATCTGATGTCTTCACTAAGGTGGGCTTTGCACACTACGACATCACAGGTGCGATATCGTGGGGTCAAATCGAAAGTGACGCACATCCGGCGTCGCAGTCGATATCGTAGTGTGTAAATCCTTTTTGATACGATTAACGAGCGGAAAAGCGTCGTTATCGTATCATCGGTGTAGGGTCCGACATTTCCATTGTTTGGCAGCAGCGACAGGTACGATGTTGTTCCTCGTCTCTGCGGCAGCACACATCGCTGTGTGAGAAGCCGCAGGAGCGAGGAACATCTCCTACCTGCATCACCACGTCTCACGTCGGCTCTGCGGAAGGAAGAAGGGGGGCGGGATGTTTACGTCCCGCTCATCTCCGCCCCTCCGCTTCTATTGTCCGCCTGGCGTGTGACGACGTTGGGACGCCGCATGACCCGCCCCCTTAGGAAGGAGGCAGTTCGCTGGCCAGAGTGACGTCGCAGGGAAGGTGAGTGCATGTGAAGCTGCCGTAGCGATAATGTTCGCTACGGCAGCAATCATAAGATATTGCACCTGCGACGGGGGCGGGGACTATCACTGCAGCATCGGTAACACATTGTTACCAATGTCGCAGCATGCAAAGCCCGCCTAAAAGTTCTCAGCAGACATGAGGAAGGCTGAAGAAGAAAATGTTCTTTTTTTGTGTATTTTGTGTGTGTATAGTTGTCATGGATAAATTCTACTATATCTGATATTGAACAATGGTTGATAAATAGATGTACTACGCCTTCATTGCTTCTTATTTCCTTACTATTTTTGTTGCTGAAAAAAAAAACAGCATGTCAATTGTTTCTGCGTTTTGTTACTGCTTTTTTCCCCAATTGACTTCAATGGAATCTGAAAAACACAGTAAAAAATGCATGTTTAATGTGTAAGGGGTGGGCAGACCCCTTCAAAAGAAGCAGAGTTTTCCCCCCTGAAAGTTGTTAATGCTGATGTTATTTAATAAAATGTTTTACTGTTTTAGTGGGTTCCCCTAGTGGCCGGGTGGGACGGCTGTCCCCATAAGAACAGGGTAGAGGAAAGGAGGAGCCGGCAGCAGAAAGGGGAGGGAAAAAAAGGGTTGTGCAGAAAAAGTTAGGGTCAGAGGCAGTTGAGTCCGGGTCGGGAGAGAAGAAGCAGAAGGGGCAGAGTGTGGGAGCTGGGTGGACAGGAAAGCGAAGGAAAAGAAGAGAAGAAGTGTCCTCAAGGGTGAAGCAGTATTGGTGTGGGTCCAGTCTGTGTTAGCCGGAGTGGGAGCCAGGTGAAGTGGAGTAGCCAGGCACATCCCCACTAGAGGAGACATCCAGGAAAGGTTTTCACTCAGCCGAAGTTGTGACACCATTTGATTGTTTACCTCTGTGATGAAGAAGTGTACAATAAACATGCCTGCTGGTTCAACCGACCTACGTCTGCAAAGTGTTTGTACATCTGACGGCGTTATCTGCACCACCACACTCTGCCCCACCAAGTCATCTCCTGTCCCAAAAGTGACGGCGGAGCCAGGGGTAAGCCTGATAGAAAAAGGGGCCACGACTACAATCCCCGAGGCACCCCTGGCACCCCGTTACAAATGCCCACGGTGCTTTTTTTTGTGTGTTTTTCTGTGCTTTTTGACGTCACTGGGGTTCACTGGAGTATTTAGAGATCAGCAATCCTGATCGGTAAAGATTGGAAAATGTTTAAATAGTACAATCTTTGGCTGCATTGTGATCAGATTAGAAGTGATAAAACTACTAATAAAGTAAAAACAGTCCTGATGAATAAATGGTGGACGATATAAGGTTAGTAAATATTGAGCTAGACAGCAGAGCAGTCAAAATGACCTTCAAATATTACAGTATAAAGAGGCATAAAATGATGGCACATTAAGCAGAGTTCAGTCTTTGCAGCTACAAGTGCCTCCAATTTCTTAGCCATAGCTATAATCCGAGCTATGACATGCACATTCCTTGTACATAGAAGTATGTAGAGAAATGGTGGAAACAGAATATAAGGTTGTCAAGGTTACTGTTGTCTGCAGAGACAGAGACGTATGGCTTTTTCTGTAGAAGTAAACAATGTTATCCTTTGAGATAAAGGTTGCTTTAGTTAACATATCATTAACCTTTGTTTTTACAGCACCAACATTTGTCTAAAAAAGTAAATGTGCGGCAATGGGTGCCAGTAAAAATATTACTATGAAAAAAAGCAGCCAACTATATTGGTTTTTACCCATTTCTGTTATTTGAGGACTGTAAAAGTGTAAATGGTGGAAGTGATTGCTTCCACCCTCCATTACTGAGGCAGCTGTACTGTCTTCTCAATTAGATTTCTACTTATAGAACAAAATAGTATATACAGGACCTTTAGGTGTACTTATCTCCAAAGTGAGATGCCCCCCATACACATTGAACGATCGTTTAGCCAGTGCCGTAACTATAAACTTCGGGGCCTCGGGGCAAAACTTCATAGTGGGGCCCCTCAACAGTTCAATTACTAGAGGTTGTGCGGAACGTGGTGAAGCCTGCTACGAATTTGTGATGCCCTTGCCTATCAGGTATGCCAAGTATGCCATGCAATCTGCCCTTCTGCATGGTACCCGCTCCTCCTTGGTTACGGGTCCTATCCCTTTGGTGTTGCTAAGAACAGGTATACACAAATCCTGAGGAACACTCTGCACCACACCCACCAAACACCCATTGGGCGGCATGAGGAGAATAGGGCCACCCAGATTGGGGGATGGTAGAAGGAGGGCCAGAAGTGTCAGAGTAGTCAGAGAGTGTCAGTGAGCCGTGACAGGACAAGGTCACGCTGCGGAGCTGGGCTTCTGTATCCATCCTAGGTGCCAGACGTTGGCCTGGCCTGGAAGGAGCTGGAACCCCGGTCGCAGGGGGTAGTGACAGGGGGCACGGTACTGCCATGGAGGGTCCCCAGCAACCATCACCGAGCCCCGGGACATCATTCCCCTGCCCACGGAGGGGTTAACATCACAAGCTGCCATCCCATCACTCCCGGGCACTCTCCCCCAAACGCAGCAGTGGTGGTATCCCGCCTTATCACAGCCCGTGGGTGGCGTCACAAACACTATCCAATCCTTTCCCCCCCTTTTGTAAATATCTTTTTCCCCTTTTTCATTTCGAGCGGCCGCGCGGTCCCGCCTCGGGTCCGGAGACTTCTCGAGCCACTGCGGATCCAGATCCGAGCAGCCCGTCGGCTGTCGCGGGGCGGCGCACATTGTTGTATACAACACACAGGCTTCACCACGTTCTGCAAGATCTTTAATAGATTTTGTTTATGATGCAAGTTTTAGAAGTTAAATATTCAGTAAATATGTTTGGAAAATTAATAAGGTGAATAATTCCAAATATTGCACAATTTTCAAATAACTGTATATGTTTATTAAATATTAAAAATTTTTAAACAGTATATATTTAAACTTTGTTCACTTAAACATAACATTACTTAAACATTACCAATTTGTTCAGTTTTAAACAGCTACTTAAACATTTGTTTCCTTTCAGAGAAAAAACAAACATCATGCAAATGTAACCAATCAAATCATACATACCTTTCTTATCATCATTCCCTGTCAAGTGGTTTTCAACATCCAGCCATGCTAAGTTCTTCGAACTTTTTTCAGCCTCCAACTTTCTTCTTTTCGCAGTCTGTTTTTTCTTATTTCCACTTGACTGGTGCCGAATTCGTTTCATAATAAACCGTTTTATTAACACACACAATCACAGTACCGTATTTTCCGGCGTATAAATAAGACTACTTTTTAACCCCTGAAAATCTTCTCAGAAGTCAGGGGTCGTCTTATACGCTAGGTGCAGGGCGCCATGGCCACCTACTGGCAAAGAGACAGTGCGGCTGCCCAGTATATGTGCACTGTGTCCAGGAGGAGAGGGACTGGAGCTGACATTTCTGCCTCCCCCAGCAGGTGCCAGACATCAAATACAACCCTCGACCACAGGTACAGCAGCAGTTACTATTGCTCCCTCCCGGTTGTGAGGAGAGTGGGGGTTGTACACAGCTCTGATTATTGAAAACAAGAGGCAGATGACTGAGAAGATAGATACTGCATGACCCGGAGCCGGGAGGAATGTGTGATTATGGACAAATAAGGAATAACGTTTGGAACACCATTCTAAGTCTGAACTGGGTGCAAAAACCTAAAAAAACATCACTATGGGGAGATAAGGTATGCACACCAGTGACTATGTAAGGGGAATACATGGAATAGCAGAAACTGCTGTGTGAATACTGACTTGAAAAATCCAATAGCTATATGTAAGAGTGAAAATGTGAAAAATGGAATCTGCATTACTGCCATGAACATATGAATCAAGAGAAATTTAGCTACTGAATTGATCAATGCAATAGAGCCCCAACACTACGCCAAAGTATTTCTCTACGTTGGGGTCCCTAGCTAGTGTGTGTCCTCTCATGCAGTTAAAAAACTTACCGTGTATGGGAAGCTGAGACCCAGGCTATTTATGCGTATGATATGGATTGGCAATAGGTGTGGTTGGGGAGGGTTCACAAACGAAAAACTACTAACAAATAAGGAATAACGTTTGGAACACTATTCTAAGTCCGAACTGGGTGCAAAAACCTAAAAAACATCACTATGGGGAGATAAGGTATGCAACACCAGTGACTATGTAAGGGGAATACATGAAATAGCAGAAACTGCTGTGTGAATACTGACTTGAAAAAACCAACATATAGCTATTGGATAACCCTCCCCAACCACACCTATTGCCAATCCATATCATACGCATAAATAGCCTGGGTCTCAGCTTCCCATACACGGTAAGTTTTTTAACTGCATGAGAGGACACACACAAGCTAGGGACCCCAACGTAGAGAAATACTTTGGCGTAGTGTTGGGGCTCTATTGCATTGATCAATTCAGTAGCTAAATTTCTCTTGATTCATATGTTCATGGCAGTAATGCAGATTCCATTTTTCACATTTTCACTCTTACATATAGCTATTGGATTTTTCAAGTCAGTATTCACACAGCAGTTTCTGCTATTACATGTATTCCCCTTACATAGTCACTGGTGTGCATACCTTATCTCCCCATTGTGTGATTATGGAGACTTCCCCCTCCTCCCCTCCCTCCCCCTCGCAGCAGTATAGACCTGCAGACTGGAGAGGGGCAGGGCTTCTCACAGTTTGTCACAGAGATATTTGTGTCTGCTGAGACTGTCTGTCTCAATCTCAAAACAAGACCTCAGTGTCAGTGCACGTGGCGTCGCGGCCACTACCTGAACTATTGGCTGAGTCACTGCCTGGCGCGACACCACACGATCAGCTAACAGTCTACTGTCTGCCATAGAGCTCCTGTTACTAAGCGAAATAGCGTTTCCCCGTTTAAAGTAAACAAACAAAAAACATTTACATTTGCACTTTCATGGATCTTTTCGTTATTTTTATTAACTTTAAACTCAAATTATATAGGAGCTGGGTATTTAATGAGAAATGAAAGTATTAAAATACAATTTTTTACCATCAGTTTGGGGCCCCTTGGGGGGTTGGGACCCCGGGGTAGTGCCCCGGCTGACCCGATTGTAGTTACGGCCCTGCGTTTAGGCAACACTCATCTCTCCCAACTACTTCTTATGAAGAAATACTTGGATCGATCAATCGCTCTTATGCTCACTATGAGAACACTGCTGCCAGATTATTTGTAGCGGCTTATCTCCCAGAGATCAAAAGGACATCAGGCTAGCAATTTAATAGGGACTGTGAATTTTTCCCTGTTTGCCACCCCGGCCATGACACACGTCAACTTAGCATGTGTCTCATCTAAAACTCTAAGCACCGCTATTTTTCTTGTTAATACAGCACTTGCTGCTATGCCAGTAGCATAGCTGTTAACTGAACTTAACTATTGCCACCAACTGCCCCCAGATCAAACATAGCCCCCATATAAAATATGGGCCACCATACAGCCACCTACATAAATGCAATCATCTCGCTTCCGTTCTCCTGTTGCTCTGCCTCAAGCTCCGAATCACTGATGCTTCGCATAGCACACACAGTGATGTGAAGTGATTGCTAGAGATGAGTGAACCCACAGTGGTTTGGTTCGCCGAACCGAACAACGTGTATGTTCGCAGAACCTTTATCGAACCAAATTTCGAACTGTTATTGAACCTTTCTGGACTTCATTGGATTCACTGGGAGGCCAAAAGTAAGTCAGAGAAAACACCTTTGTGGGGGTCGAAAAGCTTCCAAAACAGCAAAAATATGTTTTTCAGTGCAGCACCACTGTTTTGGCATAGCTATTAGATTCCTAGGCTATTGACAGATTAAATATAGAGGTGGATGAGAGACAGGTGAAAGGCTTGTGCTCCCATACAAATGGCAGTACAGACAAGACACAATTTGGAGACCTATGTATTAGTCTGAACATTAAAAATCCTTTCAGGGACACAGCAGTAAAGTAGCATTAATTGCCCCCTTCCCGATAGGATTTTAAAAGAGCAGGGAGGTGAAGTCCATGCAACACACAGGGATGTGGGCCAGCATTAAAATTCTAAAAAGGAAGACTTGCTACGGTGACCAGTCTAGGCTTCTTTGTCACAGAAGCCTGGCACTACCCAAAAACATAAGTTTCACATCCATTTTGGTGTCTCAACATTATCCTTCCAGGCACACAACAGTACAGTAGATTAACTTTCCCCCCTCACCATAGGTCTTTAGAAGAGCAGGGCGGTATGGTCCACGCAAGACACATGCCTGTGAGCCGGCATTTTAATTTGAAAAAGTGAGCACACAGCGGCCGTGCCTTCTGTAGCTGTGCATCCAGGACATAATACTGCCATAGATATTGCAGTTCAAGCAGGTTGATCCATGCAGTGCATATATGATGTTACCCAGACATAGTGTTGCCCAGCCTTTGTACCACCACTAGGTTTTCACCCTAATCGCGCATGGCCTTCCCTAGCTCCAGGTTCTGTGGAGCCAACCATTTATTAAACTGGGTCACCAAAGTACTGAGAGGAGCACTTGGATTTTCCTGAAGACATATTCACATCTATAGTAGATGTGGAAAGGGAGGAGAAGGAGATGGAAGAAATAGGGCTTAATGCCACAGGACTATCTTTCATCCATGATACATCCGTGTCAAAAATGATGTCTGTTTGTTTGCCACAGAGTCTGTGTGAGGATGTTGGAACACCTTCTGTGGGATCTAGGTGAAAGCTCCTGTGCTGGTGAATCCTGCAGAGATATATGTGTGGACTTTATGTTTTTCTTCTGGAGAATATGATGGCAAATAAACTAGCTGGACTTTTTAAACAGAAACTGTTCCTCTCGTTACCTCAGTCAGCCCCAGGACCCGTTGGGGGAGTTGGGCGGTGCAGGGAGATGGGCGGCCGGAGGGCACTGATGTACTCACTATTAGTAAACATGCGAGTCTCTGGTAAACCAAGGTGATGGTGGTCGGTGCCCGCAGCCGGCTGCAGTCTCGTCCCCCACCCGGTTAGAGGTCTCTGTATTTTTCCCGCACCTGTTTTGTGATGGTGGACTACCTGCGCTTGCAACTTCAGGAGTCCGCTCCCCGGCTTGTGGTTGCCTGAGGAGCCCTTTGCCCGCAGACGCTGGCTTGTGGGATCTCTCTGCCGTGGCGGTGGCTTTCTATCCCCCTCGTTGGGCGGTTGTCTTCAGTCGGGACTTTAGGTGGGGCAGGACCTATAGTCCTGGCCGCAATCAGTTAATTAGCTAGCTCCCAGTAGCTTTTGGACCTAGCTTCAGGGTCTGAGTACCCCCCTTTGTGCTCCGGTTTCTGAGTCGGTTCCCCGGGTCGGTACAGGCGGACCACTACCCTGTCCCGGTCCACCTCGGTTCCACCGAGCCGTCTTCCCGGCTCCTGCAGACAAAGGCCTCCATCTGCCTCCTAGCCAAAGGTACCCGGGCTCCTACCCTGGCACCTGTCAGTCTGCTACAGGCCTGTCACACAGGCCTGACCTCCACTCAACTCTCAAACTGATTGTTAGGGCCAGGTGGACGGGCGGACCCAGGAGGTGGATCCACTGGGCCGAACACCTTACTGAAGGCAAGGGGTCCGGTAGCCGGAGCACTATGGGTAGCAGGACAGTCCGTGCAAAAGAGTGGAATGGAGAAGTCCCTGGGACCACGGAGTCACTGATGGTAGTCCGGGTGACGGAGCTCAGGTTCGGAGGCCGAGATGTTGTCAGGCAGAGTCCGGAACCGATGGAGCGAGAGGACGGGTCACCACAGGGATCAGAGATGGTACGGACTGACGGGATGGCAGATAGTCAGCGTTCGGGGTTCGGGAATCGACAGGACCGGATGGCGAGGCAGGAGCGGCTCTAGGAGAGAGAGAGGTAAGTATATCACAGAGACACAAGGAGACCTGACTCCTAGCTTAGGAAACACGAAGAACAGGCCCCGCCCACTTGGACATTAAACCCCTTTATACCCTGTACCTGTGTGTTCAATATCCTGTCTGTGGACGCTGGCCCTTTAAGAAAGGGTCAATGACCGCGCGCGCGCCCTAATGCGCATGCGCGAGGCCCGGGTGCCAGAAGCCAGGGCAGGAAGCGGCGAACAGGAGGCAGGGGAGCCGGGCTGGAGCGAAGCTGCCGGCGGACGCTGGGAGCGGGGACCGGGACGCCTGGGGATCATAGGTGAGGAGGCCTGGAGGCTGTGGAGCGGGGGACGCCGGACAGAGGAGCCGGGGAGCGAGCCAGGGAAGCCGGGGAGCGTGGCAGGGGAGCCGGGGAGCTGGACAGGGGACCCGGGAAGCGTGACAGTACCCCCTCCCCCACGCCCCCCTCCCCACAACCGGGACAGGAAGGCACGAATCAGAGGAGTACCCACATTCTCCCGGGGTTCCCAGGACCTATCCTCAGGACCATACCCCGCCCAGTCCACCAGGAAGAACTGTCGGCCCCGCACGGTCTTCATGGCCACGATATCCCTTACCGCATAGATGTCATCATCAGCAATAGGAGGAGGAGCCGAACTGGCAGCAGCGGAGAAGGGACCAAGGACAACCGGCTTGAGCAGGGAGACGTGGAAGGAGTTGGGTATCCTCATCGTGGCCGGGAGCTGCAGCTTGTAGGAGACCTCATTTATTCTGCAGAGGACTTTAAACGGCCCGATGTAGCGAGGACCCAGCTTGTATGATGGTAGCTTCAATCGGACATATTTGGAAGCAAGCCAGACGAGATCTCCTGGAGAGAATCACGGAGGATCCAAACGCCTCTTGTCTGCGTGTCTCTTCATCCGCAGGGAAGCACGTCCAAGGGACGCCTTGACAGAGTCCCAAATTGTTGCAAAGTCACGGGCTACAGCATCAGCAGCAGGGACATCCGAGGAAGAGGATACAGGCAATGGGACGGAAGGCTGAAGTCCGTAAATGACATGGAAGGGAGAGCTGGAGGAGGACTCACTGGCGTGGTGGTTATGGGAGAATTCAGCCCAAGGAAGAAGCGTGGACCAGTCGTCATGATGGGCGTTGACGTAGTGACGTAAGAAGGTGGTCAAGATCTGATTGACTCGTTCCACTTGGCCATTCGACTGAGGATGGTAGGCTGAAGAAAAGTGCAGAGTCACTCCCAGATGTTTGCAGAGGGCCCTCCAGAAGCGGGAGGTAAACTGAGTTCCTCTGTCGGACACAATGTGTGATGGAAAGCCATGCAACCGGAAGATGTGCTGTATGTAGGCGTCAGCGAGTTCCTGGGCCGAGGGCAGTCCAGCCATAGGGACGAAATGAGCCATTTTGGAGAACCGATCCACCACGACCCATATGACTGTGTGTCCGGAGGACAGGGGCAAGTCCGTAATGAAGTCCATTGCAATGTGTTGCCACGGAACTGAGGGTATAGGCAGAGGCAGAAGACGGCCATATGGCAGGTGTTTGGGCGTCTTGTTCCTGGCACAAGAGGAGCAGGCTGAGACAAAGGACGCGACGTCCTTGCGAAGGGATGGCCACCAGTAATGACGTACAATCGTACTCCATGTTCTTTTCTGACCAGCATGGCCGGCTGTTTTCGAGGCATGGCCCCAGTGCAACACTTTTTGCCTGTCAGTCTCAGAGACGTAGGTCTTCCCGGGCGGTATCTGGGCCAGGGTGACAGGGGCCAACGGAATGATTTTACTAGGGCAGATGATGGTCTGGGATGTCTCCTCCTCCTGCTCCATGGGCATGAATGACCTGGACAAGGCATCTGCGCGTATATTCTTGTCCGCAGGTCGGAAATGGAGCTGGAAATCGAACCTGGCAAAGAACAAGGACCACCTGGCTTGCCGTGGGTTCAGTCGCTGAGCGGACCGCAGGTATTCCAGGTTCTTGTGGTCCGTGTAAATGATCACGGGGTACACTGCTCCCTCCAGAAGGTAGCGCCATTCCTCCAGAGCCAGTTTGACTGCCAATAGCTCTCGGTCACCGATGGTGTAGTTGCGTTCAGGCGCTGAGAAGCTCTTGGAGAAGAAACCGCAAGTCACCATCTTCCCGGAGGATGACTTCTGCATGAGCACTGCTTCGGCTCCCGAGGAGGAGGCATCCACCTCCAAGGTGAACTGTCGGTTTAACTCCGGACGGTGGAGCACAGGGGAGGAAGCAAATGCCTGTTTCAGGGAGCCAAACGCGGCGTCGGCCGCAGGTGACCAGTCCTTTGGATTAGCCCCCTTCTTGGTCAAGGCGGAGAGAGGTGCAGTCAGAGCCGAGAAGTGAGGGATGAACTGACTATAATAGTTTGCGAATCCCAGAAAGCGTTGGATTGCCTTCAGTCCAGAAGGAGGGGGCCAGTTGAGAATGGAAGAGACCTTCTCCGGATCCATCTGCAGTCCGGTATCGGAGATTACGTAACCCAGGAAGGGAAGAGAAGACTGCTCGAAGACACACTTCTCGTACTTGGCGTACAGACGATTTTCCCTCAGTCTTTGTAGTACCAGCTGCACGTTCTCTCTGTGGGTCTGGAGGTCCGGAGAAAAGACCAGGATGTCATCAAGATACACTACCACACAGATGTAGAGAAGGTCCCGGAACACGTCGTTCACCAATTCCTGAAAGACTGCTGGTGCGTTACACAGGCCGAAGGGCATCACACAGTATTCATAGTGCCCATCGCGAGTATTGAACGCGGTCTTCCATTCGTCCCCAGAGCGGATGCGGACCAGGTTGTAGGCACCCCGAAGATCCAACTTGGTAAACACACGAGCTCCTCTAAGCCGATCAAACAATTCGGGGATGAGCGGCAGGGGGTATTTATTTTTCACGGTGATTTGGTTCAATCCCCGGTAGTCAATGCATGGGCGTAGGTCGCCCTCTTTCTTCTTAACGAAGAAGAAGCCTGCTCCAGCAGGAGAGGAGGATCTCCGAATGAATCCCCTTGCCAGGTTCTCTGTGATGTAGGTAGACATGGCCCTTGTTTCGGCAGGAGACAGCGGATATATCCGTCCTCGAGGTGGTGTAGTTCCCGGGAGCAGGTCGATGGCACAATCGTAAGGACGATGTGGCGGCAGTACCTCTGACTCCTTTTTATCAAAGACGTCTGCGAAGGACCAATAGGCCGAGGGCAGTCCCGGCAGGGACTCTGGAACCGGAGGTCGTCGGATGGGTTGAATAGTCTTCAGACAGTTCTCGTGGCAAGAGGAGCCCCATCGGGTGATTTCACCAGTACCCCAGCTGACTGAGGGTTCGTGTGTCCGTAACCAGGGGAGTCCCAGCAGGATTTGATGGGACATGTGTGGGAGGACATAGAGAGCGATGTTCTCGGTGTGCAGGGCACCGATACGCAGTTCCACCGGCTTGGTGATCCACGAGATGGTGTCAGAGAGGGGTCTCCCATCCACAGAGGCAATCACTAGGGGTTTGTCGAGTGGAGTAACAGGCACCTGGTACTTGTCCACCGTGGCCTGCTGGATGAAATTGCCTGCTGCCCCGGAATCGAGGTACGCCTCGGCCGTGAACCGCGTCTCTCCCGTTGTTACTTGAACAGTCCACGTAACCGGGTCTGAGAGAGTCCCAGCACCTAGGGTGGCCTCTCCTACCAACCCTAGGCTTTGGAGTTTCCCGGCCTCTCTGGACAGGAGCGTAGAAGATGTGTGCCCTCTCCGCAGTAGAAGCAGAGACCCTTGGCGAGCCGTTCTGCTCGGCGTTGTTCAGACTGCCGCAAACGGTCGATCTGCATGGGATCGTGGACGGAGACACCAGGTGACGTTGACTGAAGTACGGCGGGCTTCTGCGGAGGAGAGGAATGCCGTATCGGACGTCTCTCACGGGACACCTCTTTGGATCGTTCCTGAAAACGAAGATCCACTCGAGTCGCTAGGGCAATCAGGGCATCCAGGGTGGACGGCATGTCACGACCAGCCAGCTCATCTTTGATACGACCCGAGAGGCCTTCCCAGAAGGCGGCGGTTAGAGCCTCATTGTTCCACCCGAGTTCCGAAGCCAAGGTACGAAAACGGATGGCATATTGACCCACCGTCAGAGTCCCCTGACGTAGCCGGAGGAGAGATGAGGCAGACGCGGAGGCGCATCCGGGCTCGTCAAAGGTGCCACGAAATGCCTGCAGGAACTCCTGGATGTTGGTGGTCACCGGATCCTCCTTCTCCCACAAGGGGTTCATCCAGGCCAGTGCCTCACCCTCTAGATGTGACATCATGAACGCGACCTTGGCTTGGTCAGAGGCAAAAAGGTGCGGCAGCAGCTTGAAATGGAGGGAGCATTGATTTATGAATCCCCTGCAGGTCTTGGGATCTCCGGCGTACCGGGGTGGTGAGGCCAAACGAAGTCTGGAAGCATCCGAGGAGGCTGCCACGGGAGCTGTGGCCGTGGATGGTACAGTGGAAGCTCGAGATGCCGAAGATGTGACCGACGCTTGTAGCGTGTTCAGGCGGGCGTCCACAGAAGACATGAAGTTTAGCATGCGGGTCTGGGTGTCACGCTGGCGTGTGAGTTCCTCCTGCAAGGCTGCTAGTGCTTCGGCGGGATCCATGGCCTGTTCTTACTGTTAGGGCCAGGTGGACGGGCGGACCCAGGAGGTGGATCCACTGGGCCGAACACCTTACTGAAGGCAAGGGGTCCGGTAGCTGGAGCACTACGGGTAGCAGGACAGTCCGTGCAAAAGAGTGGAATGGAGAAGTCCCTGGGACCACGGAGTCACTGATGGTAGTCCGGGTGACGGAGCTCAGGTTCGGAGGCCGAGATGTTGTCAGGCAGAGTCCGGAACCAATGGAGCGAGAGGACGGGTCACCACAGGGATCAGAGATGGTACGGACTGACGGGATGGCAGATAGTCAGCGTTCGGGGTTCGGGAATCGACAGGACCCGATGACGAGGCAGGAGCGGCTCTAGGAGAGAGAGAGGTAAGTATATCACAGAGACACAAGGAGACCTGACTCCTAGCTTAGGAAACACGAAGAACAGGCCCCGCCCACTTGGACATTAAACCCCTTTATACCCTGTACCTGTGTGTTCAATATCCTGTCTGTGGACGCTGGCCCTTTAAGAAAGGGTCAATGACCGCGCGCGCGCCCTAATGCGCATGCGCGAGGCCCGGGTGCCAGAAGCCAGGGCAGGAAGCAGCGAACAGGAGGCAGGGGAGCCGGGCTGGAGCGAAGCTGCCGGCGGACGCTGGGAGCGGGGACCGGGACGCCTGGGGATCATAGGTGAGGAGGCCTGGAGGCTGTGGAGCGGGGGACGCCGGACAGAGGAGCCGGGGAGCGAGCCAGGGAAGCCGGGGAGCGTGGCAGGGGAGCCGGGGAGCTGGACAGGGGACCCGGGGAGCGTGACACTGATCTGCTGTCTTTTCCCGCCTCAGGCCATCCGAACTCCTTGGTGGGCGTGTCCAACTGCCTGGCTCCACCCCCTAGTGTGTCCATCAAGCACTGAAGGGGGTGACTAGGATTAAAATGTTTGGCTGCTGTCACCTTGTTAGCGGACTGGTGTAATGCGGGGCCCTATCTGCGACTATCTGGCCCGGCAAGGCGTCACACATGGATATTAAAAAAATCAAATTTGAAGAAGATTAGGGAATATTTCAAATGTATGGAAGGATTGTGGATGCCGTATAGATAGCATGGAATTTATTGGAACTTGTGGAAGATTTCATCAAGAAATCTTGTTGGGAAAACGGTTTGAAAGAATGAAAAAATCATCCGGGACTTCATGGATAAAATTTGAATTGTGAGAGTGAGAACCATAATGCATAATGAAGTCAAGATATCCCGTGAAAATGGTATGGTTCCATTTCTCATTGAAGTAATGAAGGAAACTGGATATATACGGGTGCTTCTAGAAAAACATAGAATAGAATATCTAGAAGAAGTGAAGCAGTTAAATCTAGAAGGAAGAAAGATTAAACAACAACAGCTTTGTGAACTTTGTATGAGGTGGCAACCATGTTTGGGCAGGGGGCCCAGAGAAAAAGTGTGACACATCTGATCAAGTGATCTCCTCATCCACCATAGGAAGAAGGTCCTACAGTGAAAGGAGCCAAGGTCATAGAGGACCATATTATACATCAGGCTATAGTACAGACTCTGAATAGTCCAAGCCCTCTGAGATGAAATCAGAAAGAAAAGATTGCTGGAATGACTGGTCTCTAGCTGAGGAAGGTGATAGAAAAATGTGCAGAGAGACAACTGAAGATGCCCTGGGATAAGAGGCGATGATACACAGCAAAAATGCAAAGGATCTAAGATTGACAAGCCTTTTGTGAGCGAGTTGTTGAAGGGCCCAGACAGTAGCTCCTTTAGTGTGTGTGATGACCCACAGTCAGACCTGACAGTAGATTTAACTGTAAGGGAATCTCAATGCCATACTAACTGTAGGAGATTTTCTGGTAGGGGAGGTCTGACAGAGGAGCTGATCTAAGAGTGGAAGCTCAAAGTCACCAGACTGGTAAGAAAAGGTGCCAAGCCTCACAGCTTTAGGCATATGGAGAGGTATGTCAGAGGGTGGAGAGTATGTAACATGAAACTGTTGTAATACTGGATATCCACTCTGGTATTTGTAGTGCCGCAAGGCTTATTAGGTCATTCCAGGAACAGGTTTACGGATAGCTGGAGAGACAGGTGGATCTGGCTATTGTAACATGGTGTGGTGGAGGGTATGAATCACAACAGTAATGTAAACCCTGATATAGGCTTTAGTTCTTGTAGTGCCACTAGGCTTTCCAGGGACAGGTTTTATAAATAGCTGGAGAAACAGGTGGGTCTGGCTATCTATACACGTCTGCCCAGGGGTTTGTCTTTTAAAATAGTTTGACACATTGTCTGTGTGAGAAGGTTGCACCACCTTATGTGGGATCTGGGTGAGTGATGCTGTGTGAGCAAACCCCACAGAGATATATGTGTGAACTTTATGTTTTTCTTCTGGTGCAGATGATGGTATCTGAAAAGAGACCAGCCGGACTTTTTAAACAGAAACCGTTCTGATCGATACCTCGACAGCAGCTGAGTGAGTAACCCTATCACAGCACCCATTGCCCTGCGCAATTCCATCACAAGGAGCAGACGGTTTACTGTGATGGAAAGGGGTCTGCTTCATTAAAGCAATCAATCAATCAATTAACCACTTCACGACACGTGATGTACTGGGTACGTCATGGATCATGTCAGGGTAATCACCGCCGGCTGCTGCGGTGAGCCTGAGGTAATCGCCACACATGTCATCTGAGTTGAACAGCTGACATGTGTGCCTCCCAGGCGCGAGTGGATCCATGATCCACCCGCTCCTATTAACCCCTTAGATCGCACTGTCAAAATGTGACAGCACAATGTAAATGCCCATCAAGGTCAACGTGTACTCATCCGCCGCCATTGGGAGTCCCGTGATGTGATCACATAAAAATTTCAAATAGAAGTGGACTCCCACGCTGTTGTAAAAAGATGGTCAGCAGTAATGGTTAAATGTGATTTTATTACACGTTTCAGAGATCACATCTCCTTCCTCAGATAAATCACACATGTACAATGTGACGTGATCACGTAGAGCTAATGGTTTCCATAGTAGCACAGGGTCATGTTATGACTCCTGTAGCTATCATGAGTCACTTCCTCTTACTGCCGGCAGAGCGCCGTGTGTGAGAGGAGAGCAGCAATTCAGTAGATCAGAACTGTGCAGCTGTGATCTACAGAAATGCACAAGTGATCAGACTGCTGATACTTATAGCCCCCTAGAGGACTAGTGAAATAAAAAAGAAGTAAAAAAAAGGTTTTAAAAACTTATAAAAAATTAAAAAACTTATAAGTTGAAAATTGAAGGGTTAAGAAAATAAAAAAATACACATATTTGGTATTGTCGCATTTAGAAATGCCTGATCTATCAAAATATAAAATCAATTAATCTGATTGGTAAACGGCGTAGCAGCAAAAAAATTCCAAACGCCGAAATTATGGATTTTTGGTTGCTGCAAATCTTGCGCAAAATGCAATAACATTCGATCAAAATGTATCAACTGCGCAAAAATTATACCATTAAAATGTCAGCTCGAGATGCAAAAAATAAGCTATCACTAAGCCCCAAATCCCAAAAACTGAGAACACTACGGGTTTTGAAAAATGGCGCAAAAAGTGTGCCCCTTTTTTTTGGACAAACTTGTGAATTTTTTTAACCCCTTAGATAAAAGTAAACCTATACATGTTTGATGTCTACAAACTCGTATCAACCTGAGGCATCACACGACACATCAGTTTTACCATATAGTGAACACGGTGAATAAAATATCCCAAAAATAATTGTGCAATCACACTTTTTTTGCAATTTTTTTGTAATTGTTTTTGCTTTTTTTGAAAGTACAGTGAAACCTTGGTTAACGAGAACAATCCGTTCTGGGAGTTTGCTTGTTAACCAAGTAACTCGTTCAGCAAAGCAAGATTTCCCATAGGAAATCATTGCAATGCAGACAATTAGTTCCACAACTTGTTAAATGTCCCATCCTGGTCCCCTATTGTGTCATTCCACACATGCACAGACACACACAAACACGTACAAACACGTACGTACGTACAAACTCACGCAAACACACAAGCACACATGCACACGCACATACTGTATTATGCTCACCTTACCTTCCGTTCCATTGCCGGTGTCCTGGGACTTGCTGTTCACCAGTAAGGGCTGTGTATCGGGTAACCATGACGACGAGGGAAGAACATCCGCACCCAGAGCGCTGACGTCAAAGGCAGGAGGCGCTTGACTCTGATTGGTCAGCGCGCTGCCTTTGAGTAGCAGTGACAGGGGAACTTCCTGGCTCATCCCGCAGCCTGCCGATACACAGCATGGAGCGGCGAACTACAGGACCCAGGAGGCCGGCGATGGAACGGAAGGTATACATATTATGCTCACCTTACCTTCCGTTCCATCGTCGGCCTCCTGGGTCCTGTAGTTTGCCGAGAGGATTCCTCCCTCGTCGCAATGCACCAGCGAACTACAAGAACCATGGGGCCGGCAATGGAACGGAAGGTAAGGTGAGCATAATACTGTATGTGCATGCGTGCGTGCATGCGTGTGTGTTTGTGTGTGTTTGTGCGTGCTTGCATGTGTTTGTGTGGACTGCAAGAGCGGGTCAGAGCGCGGTGGATATACGGAACCGGTAGTGTGTGCGGTGAGTATTTTGCTCGTACAGCAAAGCTTTCTCGTAAACCGAGTTACAAATTTACAGAAATCTTTGCTTGTTAAGCGAAATTCTCATTAAGTGGGTTACTCGTTAAGCGAGGTTCCACTGTACACTACATGGTAAAACTCATGGTTTCTTTTAAAAATAAGACTTATCTTGCAAAAAAATAAGCCTTTATATGGAAGGGTCGGTGCATCCTGTCATTATACTGACCACAAGAATCTGTCTTACCTCCAGTCAGCCCAGAGGTTGAACCCACGTCAGGCCCGATGGTCATTGCTGTTTGAGTGTTTCGACTTCATCCTGCACTTTCATCCAGCAGAAAAGCACGTCAAGGCGCATGCTCTGTAGACCAAGAGGAAGAGCGTCAGCACATCATTGAACCTTACAAGCGGATGGTGGCCCCAGTTGACATACACCAAGTTCCCCCAGGTAAAATGTTCGGCACGGAAGCCGACAGAGAATGAGTCCTTCGTTAGGGTCACTCTTCTAGACTGGTGGGCAATGTCGGACAGAAGACGTCTCTGCAGCTAATCTCTAAGTACTAATGGTGCCCTAAATTACGACAGGACAGGTCTCCTAATTTTTGCCTGAGCTGTATATCTATCCATCTATCTATATATATATATATATATATATATATATATATACATATATACACACACACGCACACACAATATATATAGTTGTATTAAAATAAATAAATAATTTAAAAAACATTATGTAGCACTCTGCGGTATTTTTGATTCTCAGCGCAGATAAAGCGGACGGCTATGGACTGCCACCTCCATCTGCCTGGCTTTACCTAGGTCTTTTTAATTGGTGGAGGAATGTTGAACTAGATGCAGCTAGGTCTTTTTTCAACCTATGTAACTATGTACATTGGCTGGCAATTAAAATACAGGGAAGACCAATTTTTTTTTAAATTATTTAAAAAAATAATAAAAAAAAAATGTGTGGGTTCCCGCCGTAACAGTCAGGTAGCTGGGGGCTGGGATTCTCGGAAGCCCACAGCCGCCCCTGGAAATGGCGGATTGTTTCTTAGAGCCATTTCCAGGCGCTTTATGCGGCTCGTCCAGCGGCCCTGAATGCGGTGGCATGCGGGGTAATAAAGGGGTTAATACCAACTTTTATTCTCAGATGGTACTAAACCCAAATTTCAGGGTGTCATGCCAAATTAGACATGGCCACCACGAATTTCTAAAAAGTAAAAAAAAAACACAGAATTTTTTTTTTATTAGAAATAAAACAAAAAAAATCATTTAGAGAATCCATCTTTGTTATAAAAAATACTCCTTAGTCTGACGTAGTTCACAGGGACAGCAATGTCAGCTTCATCACTCTGTACATACACAGTCTATACAAAGTGAGAAGCAGAGAGAGAATTGTCAGCTCTGCTACATCACTCTGTACAGAGCGAGAAGCAGGCTGACAGTGAGGACCTACGATGACGTCATAGTCATGTGACCAGTCTGTAAGCCAATGTCTGTACCACAATTACACCAGATTGGTCACATGGTTATGACATCACGGAAGTTCTTTTAACCCGGGGGCACAGCAATAATCGGACTCGTACGCAGAAGCTGCCAGGAGACAGAGTTTGCAGGACGCGTCGTAAGACCTGTAAGTATAATGACAATGTTTATTATTAACAATATTCTTTATTTAACAGCCCCCCCGCCCCATCCCATAACTGGAAAGCCAGAGTTCGGTGATTAGGTGAAAGAGCGTGTTATCTCGATCCCGATCCCGATCTTTACTAAACGATCGGGCAAGGCTCCAAATCCCGACCATTGGAGGGATCGCCCATCACTACTCCCAGGACCTAGGGGACAGGGTCCTGGTTCATATCCATGGCTGGTACGGGTATTCATTCCAGCCCCGGTCCTCTCAGAGAATTTTGGTGTATAACAAAATTGTTCCTTCTGGTTTCTGGTAACATTTATGGTAGTATCGGGCACAGTGCTGGTAGAGCGTCAGGTTACTAGTACTCCTTTTCAGCCACATGGAGATCCAGGCCACAGACACCCCTGGTGGATGGAGTTATATGCTCCTCTTGGTAACAGGTCTCCCTACGGCTTACAGATGGGGTCCTTCCGTGTTGCCAGCTTTGTTGTTTTTCCTCGGACTACTCCTCCCACCTCTCGCTCTCCTCTTCAATGGTAGGCCAGGTTGCCACTACTGCATACCACCCCTATGGCACCACAGGTGCATTAAAGACACCATTTACTCCACATACAGGGTCTGTAGGTGAGGATGTGTACCACCCCGCGGCCTCGGCTACGACCGCTGAGCCGCTCGGGTCCGGGCTCGCGTGTGTCGGTGGCTCGATCGCCTCCGGACCCAGGGGTCACGTCGCTCTGGAAGGGTGTTTGACGATAGGCGCAGGGAGAATGCGGGTGTTTGGGTTTTGGGGTGATTGTTCGTGACTCCACCCACGGGTTGTGGTGATGGTGGACACCACCGCTGCGGTGAAGGTACGGGACTCCCAGGAGTGGTGTAGTGGCGCAGCTAGGTGTTAACCCCTTCGTGGGTAGGGGATGTTGGTCCCGGGGCCCAGTTGTGCGAGGGACTGGGTGCAGGGCGCAGGGCTGCGATGCGGCACGGTGCCGGATGGCACTGGTGTACTTACGATTAAACCACACAGTGAGCTGCCGGCTGCAGCTTCCTAGTCAGGTTGGCAATGTCCGCCTTTCTCCTGCACCTGTGTTTGTAGTGTGACCACTGTGCCTGGGCACTGGTAGTCCGCTCCCCGGCGTGTATGTGTCATAGGAGCCCCTTTTGCCTGCAGGCGCTGGCCCTTGGATCTCTGGCCTCTGGCGGTGGCTACTATCCAGACGGGTTGGGCTGTTGCCTTCAATCGGGACTTTGGTGGGAATGAACCCCTGAGGTCCAGACCGCAATCAGTTAATTTGACTATGGTGGTGGCGTATAGCCTAGTTCGGGGTCTGAGTACCCTGCCTGGTGCTCCGGTATCCTGTTAGCTCCCTGGTTCGGTTCCAGCGGGCCACTACCCTGTCCCGGTCCCTTACGGTTCCGCTGGTCGTATTCCCGGTCTCCTGCAGGCGGTCACTGCCGTCTGCCTGCCTGACTGATCTGGGGTCCTAGGCTCCAGCCCAGGCCCCAAGCAGAACTGTACTCCACTACTCTCCACTCCGCTGTACTGTACTGAAATGTTTACCATTTTCCAAATGTTTTATCTTTTTCATTTAAAAAGAAAATAAAACCGGTGATGGATGGGCAGCCCGCAGGCGGTCTGCGTTTTACCAAGGGGGAATGTGGCGCCCTGGACTAGCCAGGTCGTCACAGGTACTGCAACACACACACCCCACCCCGAGATAGGCACATCAGCCGAACACAAAACCCTTGTTGCCTCCCTCCAGGGGCTGATGTCTACACCAGGTGGGGTGGGGCCAGGCGGTTGGCCTCACCCACTTAGGAGTTCACAGTCCTGGAGGCAGGAACAGCAGAGAGATCAGTTAAGGAGGTGAAAGTGGAAGGAGTGTCTGCTGGTGTCTGGGTGCATGGCCCAGGCACTGACAGCAAGGTTGACAGACGGTGGTGGCCGTCTGCAGGAGAGGCGAATCAACGCGGAACCGTAGGACCGGGGTCGGGTGGTGGCCCGCTGGTACCGAACTGGGGAGCAAAGTGAAGCCAGCACACACAGGCAGGGCCTGCGGACCCCGACCAGGCTTGGAGCCGCCGAAAAGGTCAAATCCGTTAGTGACCGGAACTCCAGGGGTTTCCTAACAGCCAAGACCCGATAGAAGGCAACCGTCCAACCAGCAGAAGGGAATACAGCTACCGCCAAAGCTAGGATCCCAAGGGCCAGAGCCTGCGGGCAAAAGGGCTCCTTCGGGATATACGCTGGGGAGCAGGTTACCGTTGGGAAGCCACCGGAGCCGAACAAACACACAGGTGCAGAAAAAGGCAGCCATCACCAACCGTCCGGGAGAAGTCACAGCAGCCGGCTGTGGGACCCGTCCATCCAGCCGTTTGGTTTACCAGAGACATTGTGCATATTTGTGGCTGAGGGAGTACAACCGTGCCATCCAGCACCGCGCTGCGCAGTCCCTGCGACCCTGCACCTTGCCAACCCTGCCTCCCCGTCACCTCACCGGGCCCCGGGACCACTAACCCCTACCCACGGAGGGGGAAAACAACATCCCAGCTGCTCCCTACCATTGCTCCCGGGATCCCCGTCACCAGCAGCGGTGGTGCCCATCTTCACCACAACCCATGGGTGGCGTCACGGACTCAAATCCCCAAACAAACTACCCCTTTCACTCACGAGCGAGGAGCGCCGCTTGAGTCCCCGGATCCGGCTCACCGCTCGAGCCACCGAACAGCAGCAGCAGCGCCGGACCCGAGCGTTAGCGAGCGCAGCGCCCCGCCGCCCGCGACAACTTGGCGTCACGAACAGGATCTTACCTTTCTGCCGGCTGGTAGAAGTGCGCCCTGTGTTCCCCGCCGGCGGTGTAAGGCCGAAAAATTCCAGATTCCGCCATCTTGGGCGCTAAGATTTTCCCGCTCGAGCGTCTTCCCGAGCAGTGGAGGCGCGAAATCCGAAGCCCCGCCCCTGAAGAGGAGGTGCCGAGAAAAGACCAAGGGGGGATGGATGGCGGTCGGCCGCATGTAAGCTGCGGCTATAGAAGCAGGGACGCCAGGACTCTGTAAACAACCCGGTTCCTGGAACCCTGAAGCCGCAACACCATATCAACCCCGCCTGCACCGCCCGAGGCCCAGCAGCCCGCGCCAGGGACCATGGCGTGGATGAGGGCCCGAGTAACTGAGTCTAACCAACATCATCGGAATCAGATACGTCTCCTGGCAGAGCAGTTGACCACCGAGGTGGAAGCGCTGGCTGCGATTGCCCAGATGTACGAAATGGGAGCTGACGTGACTGAGCTGGTGAGTGACCCCCGCCTCCATGTCCCAAAGGGACCGGCCGCTGCGGTTGGGAGACCCGGTCTGATCTTGGCCCTTGTACCATCCCTGCCATTACCCATGGGGCCCGCCAGTGCTAACCTGCCTGAACTGCTGCCCCGTGCTCCGGCGGCGGGACCCGAAATGCTAAGCGCCGAGGACCCAAAGGTCGTAGAGATTGAGGAGGCTGCAGGCCCGGATGCTGCTGCAGCTAGTAGTGACCCACCTGATGTGGAGGGACGGAGGGCCCCGGCAGTCCGCCCGGCCCAGGAGGAAATGTCTGACCGGGAGGGGACTGGTGGTGATAGTTCCGGCCCCGATACAGAACCAGTCTCGGAGTCCGAGGAGGCGGGTGAGAGTCGTCTCAACGGCAGTGCACCAGTAGCTTTCTATGTCCCGCGTGGCGGTGGAAATGGATACCGGGCAGCCCCTCTCCCACCAGGCCTGTCACCATATGTTTGCAATGTTGGTGGCGGAGGGAGAAGCCACCTCAGAGGAAGAGACGGAGTAGGCAGCGGTCCACCGTTGCAGCAGTTGTCCCCGTTGGGACCCTCAGCAGCGTTGTTTAAAACTAATCAAACCGAATGATTCACCTGATTTGCCGTCCGTGAAGAACCGTCCCTGTTGGGACTGGAGTAGTTGTCCCTGTTATACCGTTAACCCCCACCGTGCATGAGAGACTCCTCATGGACAAGCCCGAGAACTGGCAGGGCACCCACGAACTTGTGGGAATGTAAATAAGTTGATGGGGTGTTGCCGTTGCTGCCTCCGGAGAGGCAGATTTGGAGGATGGGCCTGGAGGAAAGGGATGGCCCAGGCCCGCGACTACGGTAACCGGTGACGATCCTCCGGGGGTCAGGGGTCCCCCTGGACGTGGGGTCCCCTGAAGTGACAGCCGGGTGCGAGATACCATACCCGTTCCCGCTCGGGCAGCCTGGATCTAGACTGGGGTCAAGGGGTGCTGCCCACTTCTTAGGGGCAGCATCAGGGCTAGGTTGCTTGGGTGGGAGAGCGGAAGCCGTCCGTCCGTTATTATTAAAAATGTATTTTTTTGTGTTGTGCAACGTTTAAGTGACATGCATCCCGTAAGGGAAGATTTGAAATGTTTACTGTTTTCAAAATGTTTTATCTCTTTCAGTTAAAAAGAAAATAAAACCGGTGATGGACGGGCAGCCCGCAGACGGTCTGCGTTTTACCAAGGGGGAATGTGGCGCCCTGGACTAGCCAGGTCGTCACAGGTACTGCAACACACACACCCCACCCCGAGATAGGCACATCAGCCGAACACAAAACCCTTGTTGCCTCCCTCCAGCGGTTGGCCTCACCCACTTAGGAGTTCACAGTCCTGGAGGCAGGAACAGCAGAGAGATCAGTTAAGGAGGTGAAAGTGGAAGGAGTGTCTGCTGGTGTCTGGGTGCATGGCCCAGGCACTGACAGCAAGGTTGGCAGACGGTGGTGGCCGTCTGCAGGAGAGGCGAATCAACGCGGAACCGTAGGACTGGGGTCGGGCGGTGGCCCGCCGGTACCGAACCAGGGAGCGAAGTGAAGCCAGCACATACAGGCAGGGCCTGCGGACCCCGACCAGGCTTGGAGCCGCCGAAAAGGTCAAATCCGTTAGTGACCGGAACCCCAGGGGTTTCTTAACAGCCAAGACCCGATAGAAGGCAACCGTGCAACCAGCAGAAGGGAATACAGCTACCGCCAAAGCTAGGATCCCAAGGGCCAGAGCCTGTGGGCAAAAGGGCTCCTCCGGCACATATACGCTGTGGAGCGGGTTACCGGTGGGAAGCCACCGGAGCCGAACAAACACACAGGTGTATATTTGTGGCTGAGTGAGTACAACCGTGCCATCCGGCACCGCGCTGCGCAGTCCCTGTGACCCTGCACCTTGCCAACCATGCCTCCCCGTCACCTCACCGGGCCCCGGGACCACCAACCCCTACCTGCTCCCTACCATCGCTCCCGGGATCCCCGTCACCAGCAGCGGTGGTGCCCATCTTCACCACAAACCGTGGGTGGCGTCACGGACTCAAATCCCCAAACAAACTACCCCTTTCACTCACGGGCGAGGAGCGCCGCTCGAGTCCCCGGATCCGGCCCACCGCTCGAGCCACCGAGCAGCAGCAGCAGCAGCACCGGACCCGAGCGTTATCGAGCGCAGCGCCCCGAAGCCCACGACATCTGTACCGTCTGTCTCTGTCTTCCTGCCTCAGGCTAGCAGACTCCTCGGGGGGCGTGTCTTTCTACCTGACTCCACCCATCTGGTGTGCCTGTCTAACACTGAGGGAGGCAATCAGGTCTTTGTGGTTGACTGGTGGTACCTTTCTAGTGTGGGGGTGTAGGTGGTGAGTGTTGTGACCTGTGACCCCTGAGGTCCAGGGCGTCACACAAGCAAGGTATCCCATTTTACCATGGCCCAGTTAACTTATACATTGTTCCCGGTCTTATTTTCGGCTATAAATTCAAAGTTTCATGTCTGATTAAAGTCAATGACCTTGCCTTGGGTACGGCCATTTTCAAGTTGACTCTCTTCAGCCTGGCCATCCACTCCCAGACTAAGGTATTTGCCCTCATCCTCTCATCCACCACATCTAATGTATCGGCATTTTCAGGGAGAAACCGGAGACAGAGGGCAGGGGACCACAACTTTTCTTAGTCCAGTGGACTGCAGGCCGGGTCGAGGGTCTAGATGACTACCTCACACAGGTGGGTGGGAGTGGGTGGGAGGACTTCTTGCTCTGATTTCATCTTCCTCCTGTGGCCGGCTCCAGAATACTGGCTCCAATGGGGGCATATTAGGGTGGTCTTTGGAGGATTTACCCCTGCCAGCCTCCTCATTGGGGGAATCGGTCCCCTCAGATGCCGCTTCAAGAAGATCTCTCCCATCCAGTCCCACTCACTGCAGATGAGGGCCAGCACTGGGTGCTGTACTCTCCCCCACGTTACATATATGGAGAACGCCTTGTCCGTGCCTGCTGCTCCAAACGCACGATGGTCACCTGCTGCCCCAGGGGCGATGATGTCCTTCTGCTCTTCCTCACTTCCAGCATAACTTATCTTCTCCGGTAATAAGTCTGCACTCTGGTTACTAGGGCAGCAAGCTGCTACTTCTCCTGTGTCCTACACCAAAATAGTGTTGGCCCATGATGGGACACTTCTGGCTGGAGTAACCAAGCATAGACG
The DNA here is from genome assembly GCF_048569485.1 of Anomaloglossus baeobatrachus. NCBI lineage: Eukaryota > Metazoa > Chordata > Amphibia > Anura > Aromobatidae > Anomaloglossus > Anomaloglossus baeobatrachus. The sequence goes on along the minus strand of NC_134356.1, from coordinate 193,190,495 downwards.
GGTATACACAGATGGTGAGCGGGAAAGTATTAAATATTCATGAAGTTTAAGAAGTGGGCCTGGAATAGAGTCTGACTGCAGTGATTTCCCTGGCAATCAGAGCCATGCGAATACTTGATATGGATGAGATTGAGCTGAGAGTGGAAGCTTTCACGAAACCAGTTACCGAACAAAAACGAACATTGCTGACTTTTGAGAGAAGTGCTCAGCTCGCCAAGGTTCATACCAAATGTGAAATTGGCAAACCTTTTCTGAACAGGTTCTCTCATTTCTATTTCCAAAATGGATGGAAAAGTGCTGAAATTTAATGGGAACAGCATGGGGAAGATGCCTGGATGCAACTCTGAAACACATTCTGAGAACAATGTTGAGAGAGTATTACGACACTTTGAAGTGCGATCGCCGTCTAATTGTTATAACTTCAATGTTTGAGAAAAAATCCTAGAGACACCCTGCACCACACCAACCTGACACACCAGTGGACAGCTTGAGATATAGTTGCCCACCTGGGGGGTCAGGGAGGGGAGGTTAGGAAGTGTAGGAGTTGAGTAGAGACAGTGAGTGGAGAAGGAGGTGGAAAGTAGTCCTCGAGCTGAGAGTAGCTCAGAGGAAGTCGGGAGTGGGGACTCCCGAAGTAACTGCCTGGGTTGCAGATAGTGGTCTGGGCCTAGAGGAGTCGGACCCCCGGTCGCAGGGGATTGTGGCGAGGTACCAAAGGCACGACGGGGTACATGGACCCTAGGTCAGGGAGTAGCTTCAGGCAACCCGACAATTCACCTGAGGAGAATGGAGCCTTCATGATCCGTTCACACCCGCTCCAGAATCGGGGCATTAGCGCAACGAGGGGGATAGGACTTTCCAACCAAAATGGTCCGGAAAATCCCAAGCGTGAGCCCTGAGAGAAAGCTCCCTTACTTAGCCATAGTAGGGAGCGGGGCCCAGCTAGTTCCAAGCTACCGGGCCATCAAGCTGAATTCTAAACTAAGTGCCAGGAGGCAGGTCACGGACCACCAGGCAGCACCACTTGGGGATGGGATCCAGACGAGCTCCCCCCAGGGGCACCGGTACCCAGAAACTTGGTTTACTCGGTTGTCGGTGTCTGCTTATGAACTGAGTGAGTACGAGAGTGACCCCTTCATCCCCACGGCACTTCCCCCTTCACTGAGTCCCGGAGCATCCCGTACCCGTGGAGGGTTCCAACACCTTGCTGCCCCGTTCCATCATCACCAGGAACTCCCAACAGCAGCGGTGGTACTCTTAATTACCACACACCAAAGGTGGCATCACGAACTATAACTCCCCTGTAACTACCCCCCTTTTCATTCGAGTGTCCGCACGACCCCCGGTTCCGGAGACCCTCGAGCCACAGCGAACCCGGATGCGAGCAGCTCGGCTGCTTCCACGGGGGCGGTACATCTATTTCTCAGAAAATAAATTGTGAACAAAAAAACAACGTCTCTGATGTTTCGGCCCAAGGGGCATTGAGCAAAAGGTTGCTGTCACAAGTAGTCCTGGGGTAAAGATATTGTATATGGAGTGTAAAGTAATGCTGTTAGTCCTACACACATGAGCCAGGATAAGCACGGGAGTGCCTCTTTTTACCAGATACAGGACATACTGTTTTACCTGTCTACTTTATTGACAGAGTCCCTACCTTAGGAATAACAGAATAAGGCTTTTTGGAATTCTCTCGGTCCGAACTCTGCAAAATGGCAGCCATTTTTCTGAACAGTAGAGGTAGAGGTCTGGAAAAAGTTAAAAAGAAAAAAAAAAAAAGCATACCTCACTGCTCACCTCATCGGCCGACTCCACTGCACCCTACACACTCTCCAGTCCTCCACACCCTGTCACACTACATACATCTCCAACCCAGCTCACTGCAGCTCACTGCCCATGTTCCTGGGCCAACTCATATTTGGATATTGGATTATATTCACTTTTTTTGTGGATAAATTCCTTTAAATAGGTAATTTTGATCCACTAATTGAATGAAATCTAACATGTCTTCAATATTTTTTTAGATTGATGTTAAAAATTCATACTTTATAAAGTCATGTGCACACTTTGAGTATTTGGTGAGGTTTTCACCTCAGTATCAGAACCAGGAGAGGAACAATCAGAGGAAAAGTACAATAGAAACATGAGCACCATTTCTGTATTTATTACCCCCTCCTGGTTGTGGTTGCAAATACTGCGGTTAAAACTCACCAAATACTTCACATGTGCAGATGCTCTAAGGGCTGGTTCACACTAAGCGACAGCGACAACGAGGTCGCTGTTACGTCACCATTTTCTGTGACGTAACAGCGACCTTGTAAGTTGCTGTTATGATCGCTGCTTAGCTGTCAAACACAGCAGCCGAAGCAGCGATCATAACCGAGAGAGCAGGGAGCAGCGCACACTGCTTAGCGCTGGCTCCTTGCTCTCCTACCTACAGTACACATCGGGTTAATTAACCCGATGTGTACTGCAGCTACATGTCACAGTGCAGAGAGCAGGGAGCCGCGCACACTGCTTAGCGCTGGCTCATTGCTCTCCTAGCTACAGTACACATCGGGTTAATTAACCCGATGTGTACTGCAGCTACATGTGCAGAGAGCCGGAGCCGGCAGCACAGGCAGCATGAGAGCTGCGGAGGCTGGTAACTAAGGTAAATATCGGGTAACCACCTTGGTTACCCGATGTTTACCCTGGTTACAGCTTACCGCAGCTGCCAGATGCCGGCTCCTGCTCTCTGCTCGCTTCATTTCGTCGCTCTCTCGCTGTCACACACAGCGATCTGTGTGTCACAGCGGGAGAGCGCCTTTGAAGAAAACGAACCAGGGCTGTGTGTAACGAGCAGCGATCTCGCAGCAAGGGCCAGATCGCTGCTCAGTGTCACACACAGCGAGATCGCTAATGAGGTCACTGTTGCGTGACCAAAACCGTGCCGTAGCAGCGATTTCGGTAGCGATCTCGCTATGTGTGAAGCACCCCTAAGGATCACAAGTTTTATCTGAAAAAAAAAAAAACAGAAACAAGATAAAAACAAGATTGAAAGAGTTCTTACAATAAAATAGGATGTATGAATAGAATTGTTTGTTTTACTGATAGATCTTAAAGGGAACCTGTCAGCAAGATCAATCACACACCAAAGGTTTACACTGTAACCTTTTCTCAGTTATCCATAGCCTGCCGAATGCTGATGAAAGCTGTGATTTTCACAGTATGCAAAGGAGATATTAAGTGCTCTGTCATGCCTAGAGCACTCAACAAAATTCTGGCTCTTGAGCTTATTTCTAGTCATGGACGAGCAGTAAAATGCTCAGTGCTCGGTACGCGAAACGATGTTTGAACACTATGATGCTCGAGTGCCCTTTACTTGAGTCAAGCAGGTCACACGGCCTTGACTCAAGTAACAAGTATAATGGAAGTCAATGATTGTCCAGTTTGGCTCTCCATCCACATACAGCCAACCATAAAGGGAGCATTTCCAGGGGAGGGAGGGCAGAGGGTTGTTTTTATTTTTGTCTGCACACACTACATCTGAAAACATTGTTTTTACCCCAAATGTGAGCCATTAAGAGACTGCAAGTTACTTTCACTGGGGTGCCAGCTTGTGTAAGACCTGTTAACATTTACATATATAGGTTAGAAGACTGTGGACTTTTCCTTGTTATGCTGCCACCTGCTGTCAAAACAAAGAACAGCGGGCACAAACCCCCTGCTGCTTGATTTACTTGGTACAGTCCTGAACAGGATGTGTAGAGGAGCTGGTTTTGTTTTGGGAGCTGTTTTATGCAGAGGTGTGTGTGTTCGGACGTGCTGAAGAAGGCAAGGCTGCATTCTGCCCTGCTGAACAAGGTCCAAGTACCTGAGTGTTGCGTGACATCTCCCCAAGACACAGATCCAAGAAAGGCTGGATGTGGAGCGAGGAGCCAGACAGCACGGGCAAATTACAGATCCGGGACAAAGACTGAACTTTAGAGGTGTCTGCGGCGGAATACGGGCCCCAACGGTGATGAGGTACCCCACGCTGAAATCTGCAGTTAAGTGTGCACACTACTTTAGTTAGGGACAGATAGGAAAAGACTCTGCACTGTGTTATACGAGTAAGATAACAAGGACTCTGCGTTTTTTTTGTTTAATAAGGATTTCCTGTGTTTTGCTTTTGGGAGTACAATCTGAGGCTTCCTATCCTTGACAAGTTATTCAAAGTAGTTGTATGTATATTGCATTATCTCTACTGCTGTGCACCTTCCCTCACTTTTCCTCCACCTGTGTTGTGCAATACATTATTAAATTTGCATTGATTAACCCCCGTGGTTCCGTGCAGTCCTTGCGTATCCCGTTCCTGCAGGTTATTACACTTGCATCATTCAGTGAAGCAAGCCTGTGCTTTGTGTTCATTTTTTCATGAACAACATATTGGAGCAGCCACGACACTCAGCCAAGTACCGTGAGTACCCAAGTACCACGATACTTTTAGGGTGAACACTAGCTATGTCCCTGAGTTGCCTGCTCCTGGCCTAATGGATATGGATCAAGTGCTTGCTTGAAAGAATTGACACCAGACAAAGAGTCAGATATGAATCTCTCCTTGATCAGAGAATGGCAAGGCTTTAACTGCCTTTATTTTAACAGATCACCAGCTTATTTAAACAAGGAAAAGGGTATAGTCAGCTCTACAGTGGGCATGTCCGGAAGTGTCCATTGATGGTGGGTTGGTCAGTGGGCTGGTCCATGGGTTAGTCCATAGGTCGATCAGTGGATTGGTCCTCTTCTCCCATCTGGACATTCCTTGCATACCAGGGCAGGGTGTGAAGAACAGGAAACGGCAGAGATCTTAGATCTATGTCATGTGGTGAATATTTCTGAACAGGCTTATGTAAGAAGAATCGATTTCATAGGACATACTTCCTACAATCACAATCCCCTATGTCTCAAGGTTAATTAAGTATTTGATCCAATGGCCCTCCTCGACAATATTCTATTGAGTATGGAGCAGTGGCGAGCACACTCGCCCATCATTACTTATTTCTATCTTTGGTTCCTCCCTTTCTATGAGTGATTTCTCAACCAGGAAATCTAGTCACTGCATAGATCACTACTGTCCTCGCTTATGTACACTAAGGTAAACTAAGGACATTGGCACAGACACACTGTACACTCAGAAAAAGAGTAAGGCGGGCTTTGCACACTACGATATCGCAGGTGCGATGTCGGTGGGGTCAAATTGAAAGTGACGCACACCCGGCATCGCAGGCGATATCGTAGTGTATAAAGCCTTTTTGATACAATTAACGAGCGCAAAAGCATCGTAATCGTATCATCGGTATAGCGTCGGTCATTTCCATAATTTGGAAATGACCGATGCTACGATGTTGTTCCTCGCTCCTGCGGCAGCACACATTGCTGTGTGTGTGAAGCCGCAGGAGCGAAGAACATCTCCTACCTGCGTCCTGCGGCTCACGCCAGCTATGCGGAAGGAAGGAGGTGGGCGGGATGTTTACATCCTGCTCATCTCCGCCCCTCCGCTCGTATTTGCCGCCTACCGTGTGACATCGCTATGTCGCCACACGACCTGCCTCCTTAATAAGGAGGCGGGTCGGTGGCCAGAGCGATGTCGCAAGACAGGTGAGTGCATGTGAAGCTGGCGTAGCGATACTATTCGCTACGCCAGCTATCACAATGATATCGCACCTGCGACGGGGGCGGGGACTATCGCGCTCGGCATCACAGCATCGGCTTGCGATGTCGCAGCATGCAAAGTACCCCTTAGAAGAATGCTTGATTCATCCGGCTGTACTGCGGGGCTGAGCATACGCCAAACAATGTAGCTGATACCCATGTTCTGGGCTACATAGGGTGCAGAACTAAGGAAAATGATGATTTCTGCAGGTACCAGATTTCAACTGCCAGCACCTCATCTCACTTACACATTGATGAGACCGATAGACACAAAGGATGGGTATAACCTCAGTGTGCTTCCATCCATAGTGCTTTAGTGTGGATTTTTCTGGATTGAGGCAATGGATAGTGGATGTAAGAGTACCAAAGAATTTAACATTCACTAACCTTTTGTATATGTAGGTTAATCTTGCTGACAAATTTGCTTTAAAAAAATAGATTTGGTAACTGACTGTTGCTCAGAGTGGGCAAATATATAGCGGCTAGAGTTTTGGAGATATGCAGCAAAACACAAAGCGTATGATGGTCCTAACTACTAGTAATTAGTCACTCGTAGCTGTATGGAAAAGGTAATCAATAAAGACGACTGGTTCATTTGCTCTGTTCACAAGGGTAGACATTGGCACAGACTTAGGCCTCTTTCGTACATCAGTGATTCTGGTACGTATGTAACAATTTTAATGCTTACCAGAATCACGGACAAACGCAGACCCATTAAAATCAATGGGTCTGCGTACACATCAGTGATTTCTCACTGACGTGTTTCCCTGCGGCATTCACATGAGTTTGTGATTTCCGCACGGAGAAAAGTTCCTTTTCTTTTGAGGCATCACTGATGTCCCACAGACCACACTATGGTGTAATCCGTGAAACACATACAAGAAAAACACGTACATTGAAAATAAAAAGTTTTTTATACTCACCTTCTCCAGCGACGCTGTCTCCATTGGTTGCTTTCTGCTGCTTCCTAGCCAGCTAATTATTCTCATGCTTATGCTGGAGACAGCATCCAGGAGACTTCAGCACCACGGACAGCAGGAGTGGGGACAGATGAGTTTACCTCCATGTGCTATCACGGATCACTGATCACGGATAGCACATGTAGAGCCCATGTGTGCCGTGAATCATGGCACATGGAGGGACATATGCGTTTTTAACACATCAGTGAAAAACGTCTGTGTTTTTCACTGACGTGGGAAACAGGCCTTGAGTACAAATCCTGTGTCATGATATCGACTCTCAGAATAAAATTACAAAATAATTTCTACCACAGCACAATTTTGTCTTTTTTCTTCATTCTACCCAACAAAAAAAATAGGAATTACTACTTACCGGTAATGATGTTTCCAGGAGCCATCATGACAGCATGGTAGGAGTTGCTCCTTTGACCTTTACAGGGACAGGAAACGCAAGAGGTTTAAAGCCCCTCGCCATCCCCCTCTCCTCAGTGATTTTTCAAGTACCACACCAGGATGGGAGATAACACCACTTTATTTATGCATAATCGTACAACAGACACGTAACACAACAAGAAGGGAGGGAAACAATAGTGCTGTCATGATGGCTCCTGGAAACATCATTACCGGTAAGTAGTAATTCCTATTTTCCAGGACGCCTCATGACAGCACGGTAGGAGAATGCCAAAGTAATCCCTATGAGGGGGGGACCACAGCCTGCAAAACCCTCCTACTGAACAAAGTGTGCTGATCGGTGAGAAGATCTAGTTTATAGTGCTTACAGAACGTGTGGGGACCTGACCACGTTGCCGTACGGCAAATTTGTTCTAAGGAAACCCCCGCCCTTTCCGCCCAAGAAGTGGACAGAGCTCTGGTGGAGTGAGCCCTAATGTGAGTTGGGGGGTCCCGACCCGCGGACTGGTAAGTAGCAGTAATAGTGGACCTAACCCACCGAGACAGAGTTGTCTTAGACACCATGTTCCCTCATTTTTTTCCCGCAAATTGCACAAAGAGGGTAGAATCTATGCGCCAGCTACGGGAAACCTCCAAATAGGCCAGAACCGCTCGTCTGACGTAAAAAGAGTGAAGGTGCTCTTCATGTTGGTTGGAATAGTCGGAACAGAACGATGGCAGGACCACTTCTTGTTCCAGATTGATCGTGGAAACCACCTTCGGTCGAAACGTTGGATCAAGCTTCAAAATGATTCTGTCGCCCAGGACCTGGAGGTAAGGGTCCCGAATGGATAAAGCTTGCAGTTCCCCAATTTGCTTCGCAGTGGTAATGGCTACCAAAAAAGCTGTTTTGAAGGACAAATACTGAATAGACAAACCATCTAGAGGTTCGAACGGGGTTTCACAGAGTCCATTGAGAACTAGGCCCAAATCCCATGGAGGAACTGTAGATCGAATAGTAGGCCGTAATCTTTGGAGCCCATTGACCAAACGGATTATCCAAGGATGGGAGGCAAGGGAAGCATCAAAGAACATGCTGAGCGCAGAGATCTGGACTTTTATCATACTTGGCTTTAGGCCCTGGCGGAAACCTTCTTGAAGAAAGTCAAGGATCCGAGGAATATCTGGGCGGGTACTGTCCAGCGGCTCCTCTCCCAGGAAGGAACAAAACCGAGTCCAGATCCGCCGATAAATTGTTTGGGTTACCGGCTTCCTGCTGGCCTGCAGGGTAGTAATAACTGCCGCGGATAAGCCCTTATTCTTCAAGAACCGCCCCTCAGGATCCAAGCGGACAGATGGAGATGAGGGAGATCCTGGTGGAACACCGGGCCCTGGCTGAGTAGAACCTCCCGCTGGCTAAGAAGAACGGGTTCGTCCACCGCCATGCTGTTCAGGAGCGAGAACCAGCTCCTCCTCGGCCAAAACGGGACAATGAGGATGACCTTGACCCTGTCCTGTCGGATCTTCTGAAGGACTCTGGGAGCCAATGGAAGGGGAGGAAAGGCATATGCCAGATCCATGACCCAGGGTTTAGACATCGCATCCACGGCGGCTGGTCGGTCGCTGGGATTGAGAGAGAAGAAGTTCTTGCACTTCGAGTTGCTCCTGGATGCAAACAGGTCCCACTGAGGCGTTCCCCACCGGGCAGTTAGTGACTGGAACACTGAGTCCTTGAGCGACCAACCTGCGGGGTCTATTCTGTGTCTGCTGAGGTAATCTGCCAGTCTGTTTTCTGAGCCCTTCAGATGGACAGCCGAAATGGACAGGACAGAGGTCTCGGCCCAGCAGAAGATTCGGTGCGCCAAGGCTTGTAACCGAGGATGTCTTGGCCCGCCCTGGTGTCTGAGGAAGGACACAGTTGTGACATTGTCCGAGAGCACGCGGACGTGTTGACTCAGGAACAGGTGTATTCTGCGGCTGAGGGCCTGCCAGACCGCATTCAACTCCCTGTAGTTGGAAGAAGAGTTCATTGTTTGGTTTTGCCATGTTCCCTGGAAGGAAACGGTGCCCACATGGGCCCCCCAACCTGTTTGGCTGGCGTCTGTAATGAGCGTAACAGACGGCGAGCAGTCCCAATGAACTCCCACCGAAAGGTGCTCTGTGTTCGTCCACCATCGCAGACTGCTTCGGAGCCGTGCTGTTTAGGGTGGATCGGTTGGTCAGTGAACCGTGGCGTCCCACTGGACTGGAAAGAATCAGCTGTTGAAGTGGTCTTGAATGAAACTGGCTCCACCGTACACATGGGATACAGGACGTCATCAGACCCAACACCCTCATAGCTTCCCGGACCGTGCACTTCTCTTGACTTCGGAAGGCCTGTATCCTGACCTGGAGTGACGTCACCTTCTGGGTCGGCAAGAATGACATTCTGGCATCCGAATCCAGAAGTTTTCCTAAGAAGATCTTTCTGGACTCCGCCCATAAATTTGATTTGTGAGTGTTCACTATCCACCCCAGAGCATGGAGTTGGAGCAGAGCGATCTTCACCTTTTGGGACAACTCTCACGGGGTGTCTGCGATGAGGAGTAAATCGTCTAGGTACGGAACAATACTGACGTCTAGTGTTCTCAGGTGGGCAACCACCTCTGCAATCACCTTTGTGAAGGTCCTGGGAGCTGATGACAGGCCAAAGGGAAGGCACCGGAACTGGTAATGATAGATTATACCCTGCTTTTCTACGGCAAATCTCAGGAACTTTTGACAGTTGGGGTGTATAGCTATGTGATAATATGCGCTCGACAGGTCTATTGTGGCCATAACGGAGTGATGACTGATGAGAGGAATGGCAGATCGTAGGGATTCCATACGGAATTTTTTGTAGTGGACAAACCGATTTAGAGGCTTTAGATTGATAATGGTGCGCACCTCTCCCGACGGTTTTAGTACGGTAAAGAGACTGGAATATTGGCCCTGGAAGTGTTCCCGAGGTGGAACAGGACCTATTGCTCGGGTACGTAACAGATTTTGGACCTCGGACCAGAGACGGACGGACGAGTCCGGAGATCGAAATCGTGTGAGAAGAAATCTGTCGGGGGGAACCCGAGAGAATTCTATCTGGAGCCCCCGTGACACCACGTGGAGAACCCAAGGATTGGACGTAATGCGTTCCCACACCGTTCGAAAGTCCGCCAGACGTCCGCCCACCCTGGCGTCAGGATCGATCTTGTTGTTTTCTGGTGTCAAATGAGGGATTCCTATCTTTTTCCCCTTTGTAATAGCTCCATCTACCCGATTTACCCCTACTTTTGTAGTCCGCACCTCGAAATGATCGAAACCGACATGGAGGAGGGCCTCTTCGAGGTCTTTCCTCGGGGAAACCGCCCTTCTTATCTGAGGCTTTCTCTAGGATATCATCTAGAGCGGGACCAAAAACTCTAATACCCGAAAATGGGATAGCACACAGTTTGTTTTTAGAGGCGCAATCCCCCGACCACGTCTTTAACCATATGGCCTGGCGGGCAGAATTAGTTAATGCCTCATTTTGTGCAGAAAATCGAATAGATTCCGCCGAAGCATCTGCCATAAACCCTGTGGCAAGTCTCAGGAGGGATATGGAGTCCTGGACATCATCCCTGGGAGCCCTATCCACAACCAGAGACTCCAGGACATCTAACCATCTGGACATGGACCTGGCCACCGAAGTAGCTAGAATGTTAGTTTTGATAGTGGTGGCCGCAGTTTCCCATGCTCTCTTTAGGAGGCCATCTGCTTTTCTGTCCATTGGGTCTTTCAGACTGGAGGAGTCCTCAAATGGGATAGCAGTCTTTCTAGCTACCTTAGCCACTGGAACATCAATTTTTGGAATATCATCCCATTCCTTGATATCATCAGGTTCAAATGGAAGGCGAGCCCGAAAATCTCTGGGAATTATCAACTTTCTCTCAGACTCCTGCCATTCCTCCATGATCATTACTCTGACATGGGAATTGACAGGAAATACCCGATGGCGTTGTGACCTGAGCCCTCCGAACATTTCGTCCTGGACAGACCTCAGTTTCTCTTGCTCTTCCACCATCATAGTCTTTCTGACGGCTCGAAGAAGGTCATCCGTGTCACTGGAGGAAAAAAGATACCGACGTCCCTCCTCCGGTGCCGGACCTGCAGTCTCCTCTTCTAACTGAGAATCAGAGTCATAAGAAATCTCTTCGTCCTCTGAAGAGATCCCCATGTCCTGCCGCTGTCTTTTGCGAGGTGCGTCCCGACCTTCCAGGTGGGATGATGTACTGGCAATGACCGACTGTACTTCCTCGCGGATCATAGCTCTCATATCTGTCAGAAGGGATTTTTGTTCACTGGAAACCAATTCTGTGATACAAGAGTCGCAAAGCTGCTTAGTGCAGGACTCTGACAGATGTGCAAGACAGACTGCGCACTTTTTTATTCTGGCTGATTTCCTCTGAACTCTTTTAGGGATAGTGCCGGTGCGTGCCGTGGAGGAATCCTAAAATGAAGGGGTAGACTGAATCAGGCTCTACCCACACCACTACAGGCCAGATCCCTATGCACCTTCACTTATGTGACCCTGGGACTCGTCAGGGGGGCTAGCATCCGACCTGTCACCCTCGTCCATTCCAAGAAGCAGTAAGTAGGTCGTTATACACAGAATAGCGTGCCCATTTCCCCGTTCCCAAGGTTTTATTACCTGTTTGGGCGACGTCAAGTCCCGTTCCCGCCTCCAGCGCTCCGTCCTGGACCACACGCCGCCTTCCTGGGCGCCGCCATATTCCGAACCAGGAAATGCGGAAGTCTTTGCACTGCGCATGCATCAGCCTGCGTGTCAGGCTGGAACTCATGGCGTGCGCATACCCTGAAGTGCCATATGTTCGCGGCAGACAGCGGGATGCCGAGAGCCCTCGCCTGAGGGAAGCGGCTGGTGCCGGGAACTCCTGCTCCACCGGCTGGCTGAGGGACCTCTCCTTTAGAGGTGTCGGCCAGGGGATGCTTGACAGGCCGAAAGGAGAGAGCAAGCCCCCCCAATCCGCCTGGACCCCGTACATATTGACGGTAAGACTTGCGTCCGTCCTGTACAGGGACACGAAAAACATTGGGGAGAGGGGATGGGGAGGGGCTTTAAACCTCTTGCATTTCCTGTCCCTGTAAAGGTCAAAGGAGCAACTCCTACCGTGCTGTCATGAGGTGTCCTGGAAAAATGTTTTCCAATTTCCCAGTACAACATGTGGTAAATGTAATGGTGGCATTCAAAACAACAATGCATCCTTCAAAAAGCAAGTGTTCATACAGCTGTTTTGACATGAAGCTGATAAAAAAAATCAGGGCTTTTAGAAGAGAGAAAAAAACTAAATTGAAAATTGACCCCCAGCTGTGTCACACAGTGTAGTTTGAGAAGCACTGCTTTATACAACAGAGAGCTTTATTTTTTCTAAAACGAGAAAGGGAACCTAAGGGAAAATGATAGATTTGTATATTCTATGCTGGTTTCTTTTAAAAAAATAAAATACTTAAAAACCTTAATTAATCCTGCACAATTCTACAAAAGAGATGCCATAAAGATTTTGCTTACTCCTAAAGATGGTTAAATGTTTTGAAATTAGAATTTGTTAGGTTCAATTGTTTTTTAGTAAATTCTATTTTACTGTGAATCGCAATACTGCAAAGCTTCCCATTGCCATAGACATATAATACTCTAAAGGGTACTTTACACACTGCAATATTAGTACCGATATCGCTAGCGAGAGTACCCGCCCCCGTCGGTTGTGCGACATGGGCAAATCGCTGCCCGTGGCGCACAACATCGATAACACCTGTCACACGGACTTACCTTCCCTGCGATGTCGCTCTGGCCGGCAAACCGCCTCCTTTCTAAGGGGGCGGTTTGTGCGGCGTCACAGCGACATCACACGGCAGCCATCCAATAGCAGAGGAGGGGCGGAGATGAGCGGCCGTAACATGCCGCCCACCTCCTTCCTTCCTCATTGCCGGTGGACGCAGGTAAGGAGATGTTCGTCGTTCCTGCGGTGTCACACACAGCGATGTATGCTGCCTCAGGAACGACGAACAACATCGTACCTGCAGCAGCAACGATATTCAGGAAGTGAATGACATGTCAACGAGCAACGATTTTTCATGTTTTTGCGCTCGTTGATCGTCGCTCATTGGTGTCACACGCTGCGATGTCGCTAACGGCGCTGGATGTGCGTCACTAACGACGTGACCCTGACGATATATTGTTAGCGATGTCGCAGCGTGTAAAGCACTCTTAAGGTTTTCTCAGACTCTATGCAACCAATTTAAACCTCTTCAAAGGGGTTGGCCTGTCTAACTCCCCAAATCTGCAGTCACGCTATGTGTCATTCTATGTAACTACAGACTTGTGAATCTTCACATAGTGTGCAGTGAGTGATGGATGAATCGCCGGGTTCTGATCCGACAATAGTGGTCAGGATGGTCGCACATATGGGATACAAAAAAGTAAACTAAATCTTTATTTTTATATAGTGCTAACATATTCTGCAGCACTTTACAGACATCATCATCACTGTCCCCATTGGGGATCACAATCTAAATTCCCTATCTATATGTCTTTGGACTGTGGGAGGAAACCAGAGAACCTGGTGGAAACCCACGTAAACACAGGTAGAACATACAAACTCCTTGAAGATGTTGTTTTTGGTGGGATTTGGACCCAGGACCCCAACGTTGCAGTGCTAACCACTGAGCCACCATGTGTTCCTGCTAGGTGGCCGCGGCCTTGTCCAATACACTTACACTGAGCAAGGCCAAAAACAGCCTAGTCATTATATGGCTGGGGGTATACATATCACATACTTGCGTCCACCATCACCGCCATTTCCAGCTGTGACATCAGTGCGATGTGAGGATTCACATATCTGCAGTTACATAAAGGGACTGCAGACTTTTGGATTTAGACCAGACAACCACTTTAATACAAACATAAGGGTGCTTTGAACGCTGCGATATCGCTAGCGATAGCTAGCGATGTCATGCGCGATAGCACCTGCCTCCGTTGTTCATGCGACATTTGGTGATTGCTGCTGTGGCAAACATTATCGCCACGGCAGCGTCACACGCACATACCTGTTCTGTGACGTTGCTGTGACCGCTGAACAATCCCTCCTTCAAGGGCGTTCAGCGTCATAGCGACGTCACTGCGGCGTCACTAAGCGGCCACCCAATAGCAGAGGAGGGGCGGAGATGAGCGGCCGTAACATCCCGTCCTACTCCTTCCTTCCTCATTGCTGGTGGATGCAGGAAAAGAGATGTTTGTCATTCCTGCGCCGTCACACATAGCGATGTGTGACGCCGCAGGAACGATGAACAACCAGCGGCATGCACCACCAATGATATTATGAAAAGGAACGACGTGTCAACGATCAACGATTTTTGACGTTTTTGCTATCGTTGATCGTCGCTCCTTGGTGTCACACGCTGCGATGTCACTAACGGCGCCGGATGTGCGTCACTAATGATGACCCCGACGATATATCGTTAGCAATGTTGCAGCATGTAAAGCACCCTATAGGCTTAGCAATGTCAAAGTGACTTCAACATAGAAACAGATAATAACAGAGTAGTAGCAATAGCCCCTTTAAGATTAGTGCATTGACATATATTTCATATTTTTTTAAATTAAAAAATAGTGCAAAAAATTATTCTCCATATTATGTTGTGATTAGGGAGACTGATCTTTACAGAATACTAGCTCAAACTAGCTCTAACATTATCCTTGGTACGGAGACGAATGATGTTCCATATATTCCATAATGCCCTCTGCAGTACTATGCTTTCTTAAGACAAATGTTGTGTACTACATGAAACAGTACTACTACTAAGGTATCTGGTGCCACTAGTATGGCTTCACAAAAAAGATTGCAGAAGAAATGCAAAAACTCTAGCATACCATTTCTGACTATAAAAAAAATCTGCTGCCCTTCTTCTGTTATGTAGTTCCTTAATAGGGATGATCGAATACCTCAAATATTCGGCTTCGTAAATATTTGTCTAATGGGTCACCGCTATTCGACTATTCATGAATATTCGATGCGCAATGTAAGTCTATGGGAAAACCGAATAACAACTATTCAGAACTATTCGGGCTTCCCATAGACTTACATTGCGCATCGAATATTCGCGTAGCGGTGACCTATTCATCGAATATTCGCGAAGCCGAATATTTGAGGTATTCTATCATCCCTAGTCCTTAATAATCAAGAAAAAAAATGTATTTGTGAATTAAGTGCAACAACACAAATGCTAGCTACAATATATCACTGATCAATAGCACTAAGCCTGTCATTGTTGCTTCAATCACATCTACTGTATCCCTAATTTTCCACTATCAAGTGATTCTTTGTATTATACATGTAGCTTCCAGTGGAATATACCTGAATGTATTGTATGTTAAAGGGGTTTTCCAATTTCAGAAAACCTCTGTTTACAGGTGGTTTGTTCGTTTTTTAAAATATAAAATAAACTGAGCTGTACTCTCGCTGGATCCAGTGCAGAGTTTCTCTC
This sequence comes from Anomaloglossus baeobatrachus, assembly GCF_048569485.1. Lineage (NCBI taxonomy): Eukaryota > Metazoa > Chordata > Amphibia > Anura > Aromobatidae > Anomaloglossus > Anomaloglossus baeobatrachus. Next base: position 193,174,923 of record NC_134356.1, on the reverse strand, counting down.
TCTGCTATTAGTGTCTGTTATCAAATGGGCTCAAAATACAACAGTCCAAAATTGTTTCCCGATATCCTACATCACCCTAAAATAACTGCTGCATTCCCTGCTTAAGCTTTTATATACGCTTTGATATATCCTCCGGATTGACTTCACTATCCTATGTAATTTCACAACTGCAAAAAGCATTACAGGGAAGCCTGCGTGCTTGCATTTGATGTCATGTCAGCCAGGATATGCAATCTTCTGCAATATTGAGATTCTATGTAGATTGAAGAGGGAGGAGTGGGTGGAGCTCTGCATGTAGATCCTCCCGCCACATTTAGCTCCTCCCTCATCTTGTCGTCATAGAATCTCATCAGTAACAACTGCCATTTCCTATTTTAGTAATGGGAAAGTCTTCACTGAACACAGATTTTATCCCAGAATTCAGAATTTTGATAATGACTGGCAGATTCTAAATTCTGGCAGAGAAAGAAGCAAATTTCTCTGATAAGATATATTACAAAGTTGCTTTTTTTAATGCGTACTATTGATTTATGAAATAAGAATTAAAATGATGGTTATTTGTTAAGAAAACCTCTTTATAATTTCAAAAAAATATAAGGTTGGAATGAAGTAATGACATGTATCATAGTATATAAAATATCACTTTATTTAATCATACTTGTATCATTATGCGACCATGTGACCCCCACTGAAGCGGCCCACGCGAAACACGCATCGGGGTCCTTTGGAGCTACACTCTCTCTCGCTGGCAAGGTGGTACAATGGGTATGTGTCCTTAATCTTTTTGTCTTTTGGCCATATAGGAAGTTCTTGTTAAAGGGGCAGTGTTCCCTTTTTATTTGTGCTGCTATTACTTATTGCTGCTATTGCATCTCAGCACTTTATACATCATAGATCCTAACCTTGCACTTCAGCATTTTATTAACTTTATTTATATATGTTTGTCTCCTTAACATCATATCTAGTGCTGCTATACCTACATAGACACTATGTTGCCCAGCACCATACATGCAGATGAGCAAATTGCCAGCAATTGGGTGCTAACTCCTATATTTTGTATCCTTACCAGCACCTTTTGTTCTCTTTATTTTTGTGTAATTCATATATTCTTATTGATGTGTTAATAAAAATGTATACTTTTTTCATCAAGGTAGTATATTGACTCGTTTCTACATTTCTAGTTTTTTTGTATCATAGTATATAAAATATCACTTTATTTAACCCCTTCAGCCCCGGGGCACTTTCCGTTTTTGCGTTTTTGTTTTTTGCTCCCCTTCTTCCGAGAGCCGTAACTTTTTTATTTTTCCGTCAATCTTTCCATATGAGGGCTTGTTTTTTGCGGGACAAGTTGTACTTTTAAATGAAACCATAAGTTTTACCATATGGTGTACTGGAAAGCAGGAAAAAAATTCCAAGTGTGGAAAAATTGCAAAAAATGTGTGATGGCACAATAGTTTTTGGGATCTTTTATTCACGGTGCTCACTATATGGTAAGACTGATGTGTGGGTATGATGCCTGAGGTCGGTGTGAGTTTGTAGACACCAAACATGTATAGGTTTACTTGTATCTAAGGGGTTAAAAAAATTCACAAGTTTGTCCAATAAAAGTGGGGCACGTTTATTATATTATAACACGTAGCGTTCTTATTTTTTGGGATCTATGGCTCAGTGATGGCTTATTTTTTGCGTCTCGAGCTGATGTTTCTAATGGTATCATTTTTGCGCAGATGCTACTTTTTGATAGCCTGTTATTGCATTTTGCGTAAAACTTGCGGCGACCAAAAAACGTAATTTTGGCGTTTGGAATTTTTTTGCCGCTACGCCGTTTACCAATCAGATTAATTGATTTTATATTTTGATAGATCGGGCATTTCTGAACGCGGCGATACTAAATATGTGTATATTTATTTATTTTTTAACCCTTTAATTTTCAATGGGGGGAAAGGGGGGTGATTGAACTTTTAGGTTTTTTTGTTTTTTTTTAATTTTTTAAAACTTTTTTTTTACTTTTTTTATTTTATTTTACTAGTCCCCCTAGGGGGCTATAGCGATCAGCAATCCGATTGCTGATCGCTATCTGCTGATCACAGCTATACCACTGTAAACAGCAGAAATAGTCACTTTCTTTTTACCTCTGTTCCTGGCCGAGGAAGAATGAAAGTGAAACTTCGTACCAGCAGGCATCATCACATGACCCTGTGCTACGATGGCAACCACCGAACGTCACGTGATCACTCACGTGACGTCCGGAGGGGGCGGCGGTAAGTAAAAAACATGGCCGCGCGCATATAGATCTCGTTGCCAGACTTTGGCAGCAAGATCTAAGGGGTTAATGTTCCGGGTGGAATGCGATTCCACTCGGAACATGTAGGCACACATGTCAGCTGTTGAAAACAGCTGATATGTGTGCCGATCCACGCCGCCTGCCCTCGGCAGGGGGCGGGGCTTACCGGGACACGATCCATGACGGAAAGATCCGTCCATGGTCGTGAAGGGGTTAATCATTCTTCTATCATAACATATAAAATATCACTTTATTTAAATAATACATTGTATTTTCTAATTTCTAAAAGTTTCTTGTTACTATTGAATGGAATAGTTTAACAAAATTTTAATTACACCATTATTTCAAAAAGCTAAGCCTATTTTTACTTTAATGTTACAATATGCCCAGTATGACACATTTTGCTACTTTCAAAACCTCTAAAGGTTTTTCAGGTCACCTATTCATTACCACGGTGAACACAATGTGCCCACAGTCAGAGCGAAGAGCAGAGTTCACAGATTAATCTTTTTTACCATTTTACCCTTACATTAGGTTTTCGACCCTTCTTTACAAATCCCATTTTATCCCAGCACTTGCACATTTCTGCTCATTCTGCTTACTGCTCCCGCCGTTCATTTCATCTGCCATGTGTGATCTCCTGCAGCCCACTTACCGTGCTTATAGTGATATTACTCCTCGCTGCTCAACGCTCTATTTAGTAATTTAGATAAATGACAAGATGGAGGGGTAAACGTAAATGCAGCAACAACTGTACAAAGGTGGAAATTACTTTAAAAATTGAGCACTTGAAACTCTAGAGGTTCATGAAAATATTTTCAGCACGCATGGACTCTCTTGGCAGGAGATGATTGAGAAAAGAACAATCATGCATTGTCTAAGTAAATGTCTTTACATCAACAGCATTGACAGCTGAAGCATTCTTTAAAGTGAACTTATCAAATTGAAAATGCAATTGAGTATGGATTTTCATCACGCCAAACAAAAATTGTATACTTCTGTATGAAACTGAAGGCATACAGAGGTACAGAAGCCTTATTTCAGCCTCACATAAAATAGAGCAGTAATCCTGTGGTTCAGGGCCGGATTGGGACAAAAAGCAGCCTTGGCACACAAATCCCACCAGCCTAAATGCTATAACACTCACCAATCCGATCAGTGAATATTGCTTTTACGAAGTAATGCACCTCACCACTCTCTTAAAGGAATTATTTGAAGAGCCACAATTATCAACCACAGCTCAGTATACATGGTGCTCTTCATAGCCTTTTTTCTTGAGGATTGGGAGGTCCCAGAGGTCAGATCACCAACAGCTGGAAAGTCATCCCCCACCCAGAAGATATAATATAGCTTCAAAACTTGGGATAACCCATCTAACACTTTCCCGAATTTGGATGTACCTCGTATGTCCTGATGGGCTGTGCGTTCCCGACCAAAGACATACTGGGTACTCCCTCTTCCCTCCGATCGGTGCCTCCGCACCATTATTACAAGGGCCCGAACATTGCCATGATGACCCAAGGTTGTTATGATGACCTGCGGGTCATCCAGCTACGGAAAGCCAGTAGCATGATCTCGGAGGCTTGTGTCAGGGCTGCAATAAAAGTTATAATGTATTGAAATGCTGGAGTGTTGCAATATGTTATATCTGCAATCAGGGCAATAAAAGTTAGTGTCCCATGCAGGGATTAAGTAAAAAAGTTTACAAAAAGGTAAAAAAATTGTAAAAAAATTAAAAAAAAAAAATGAAGAAGAAACAAAAATTATACCAAAAAATATGTATATTTATGTAAAAAAAGGACTCCAATTTGATATCACTGCGTCTGTAGCAACTCGATCTATAAATCTGTCAGACTACTTAACCCCTTCTGTAAACACCGTAAAAAAACATAGTAAAACTTTTGTCGTTACATCATACAGCTGACAAAAAGTGAAATAGAGCACGATCAAAAAGTTATATGTAAATAAAAATGGTATTGTTTAAATTATAGTTTGCCCACAAAAAAACAAGCTGCCATATAACTTTATCAGCGAAAAGATAAAAGAGCTATATCTCTCGCAATACACCAATGCAAAAACTATTTTATTCTATAAAATTGTTTTTATGGTGTAAAAGCAGCAAAAAATAAAAATATTAATGTGGTATAACTGTTATCATACTGACCTCAAAAATAAAGCTGTGTTATCACTAATACGACAAGATTACGGCGTAAAAAAAGACACACAAAAACTTCCAAAATTCCTGAATTGCTGTTTGTTCTTGATTGTGCCTATAAAAATCTATCAAAAAATATTATATAGCCCAAAATAGTACCAATGAGAACTCCAATTCATCCAGTAAAAAGTTTTCACATGACTGTTGGTAGAAAAATAAAAAACTATAGTTTTCAAAATTCGGTATTGCAAAAGACCTTTATTCTTTAAAAAAGCATTTTTAATGTGATAGTAGCCAAACCTAAAAAACAATATATAAATCTGGCATCGCTGGTAATTCCTCCTCTACAACATGTGATCAAAAAAGACTCACAAGGAGACCGGTAGAGATTAATTCATGCTAGTCTGCTTATGAACTACTATCTGTTGGCTGATACCTGAGTCAGCCTGCGCTGATTATTACAGACCTCAGAGAATTTATCAAGAAGAGTGTCAGAATCAGTAGACTAAAGAGAATCCAACGCCACCATGATAGTTAGCAAAAGTTGTGAAAATCTCCATGTGACAGTACCTCTCCCTCTAAGAGGGGCCTCTAAACCCTCAGGACCCGGTCTCTCCAAATGGAGACGATGAAAGGTTCTAACCAGACGCTCAGCATGGATATCCAAGGCTGGTATCTAAGTCCCCTCCTCAGGACCATAACCTCGCCAATGAAACAAATATTGCATCGAATGATGAAGAAACAAGAATCAACAATCTTTGACACCTGGAATTTTAAAGAATCATCGACTAAGACTGGAGGTAAGGGAAGAGATGTTCTTGATCCCACATATTTTTTTAACAGAGATCTGTGGAATACATTATGGATTATGAAAGATGCAGGTGATGCCAGATGGCAAGCAACGGGATTAATGACCTCTGTCATTTTGTACACATCAATAAACCTGGGTCCACTCCTAACGTCAATAAAGGCATCTTATACTTAATGTTTTTTGTAGATAACCACACCAGATCACCCACACACAGGTCCAGACAAGGCACACGTTTACAGTCCGCCGTACATTTATAATTAGAACCCATATCACGCAAATGCTGCTGATCTTTCTCCCATGTAGACGATATTGCTGAGACAAGTAGGTACTCCCCAGGTATCCCTGATGAGTGCCCATCCTGAAATTTCAGAACTGGGGATGCAGATTATAAACACAAAAAAAGGAGATACCCCAGAAGATTCATGACGGCAATTATTGATGGCAAATTCGGCGAGAGGGAAGAAAGACGACTATTCTTCCTTATTATAATATGCAAAACAACGTAAATACTGCTCCAAATTCTGATTCACATGTTCTGTTTGTCCATTAGACTGAGGATTAAACACTGAAGAATGAGATAGCTTAATCTCTAACCAAGAGCAAAAAAACTTTCCTAAATATGGCAATAAATTGAGTAGAGATGAGCAGCAAACCTGTTTCATAAAGGATCGCCAAACTCAGGTTTGGTATGAACCTGAGCTTCTTTGTTCGGGCTTGGCAAACATGAGCATTACACTTAAAACTCAACATTCAGTTTGGTTTTCCCACGAACACCACGTTTCGAAAAATACATTTGGAATCCTGCACAAAGGGCTAGGAACAAGCGCTTCATACTCAACGATTCACCGGGGTGGCTGTCACACTGCTTCCACGTGGCTTTACGCTGCTCTCGCAGCCTCTCCTTCATTTTCTGCACCACTCAAGCACTGGTTTCCCTGCTTTCCACACCCACCGGCTGGCCTGGTGTCTGTGATTGGTTGCAGTCAAACGCGCCCCCATCATGTTTCATAGCATTTGCCTGCAGCCAATCACAGGCCTGGTCTGTTTGGCAATAGAATCATGCTATAAAAATAAATAAAACAATGGGCGCAAGGTCCCCCATATTCTGATACCCAGCACAGATAAAGCATATGGCTACAGGGTGCAGCCCCCAGCCCTGCGCTCATCTTGGCTGTGTATCAAAATAAGAGGAACTGCATGCAATTTATTTTTAACTTTTTAAATTTATTATTAAGAAAACGACATGCGATCCCCCTCAATTTTGATGCCCAGTCATGATAAAGCCTGACAACTGGGGCTTGTATTCTCAGAATTGGGAGGCCTATGGTTTTAGGCACCTCCAGCCTACAAATAGAAAATAGTAGCTGCCCGGGATTGTTGCATCCATTAGATTCGGAATTTTACCGGGCTCATCCTGATTGCCCTGATGCGGTGGCAATTGGGGTAATGATGAGTTAATAACAGCACAAAGCTGTCATCAAGCCCAGATTTTTCCCAGAGAGATATCTGACTATTTTCCATGTCAAAACTCCTAACAGAGGCTCACCGGACCTTTTTTGATTTGCAAGCCCAGAATTAGTGATGGGAAGGGGTTTTCTATGAGACACCCCTATTACTAATCCTATAAGTAAAAAGAAATACACAAACACAGAGAAAAATCTTTTATTTGGAATAAAATACAAAACCACCCTCTTTCACCACTTTATTAACCCCAAAACACCCTGGTCCGATGTAATCCACACAAGGTTTCTTGATGGTCCTGGCTCTGCTACATCTGAGCCTGGAGAGACCGAAAACATGTCCGATCTCTCCAGGCTCTTGGAAAAACTGACAAGAAGGACCTGGTGGCAGCGGTGACATCACTCAGTAAATTGGAGGTCATACCTAGGTTCCCACGGAACAGTATTTCACACTTAGTTTTATTCAGTCCAAACCCTGCCAGTCTCCCCAAGGTCTCAATTTGCTGGAAGACTCCCTTTAATTGAGCTCAAGGTTTGTTCATGAACAAGATAACATCATCAGCAAACAACACTGAGTATACCATTTTCTTCCCGACATCAATCCTCTCAAACCAATCTCCCTCGTTTAAGCACCTCGCCAAGGGCTCTATGACCAAAATAAACAATAAAGGTGACATTGGGCATCCCTGCCTGGTACTCTTCATAAGTGGAAATGTCTTGGACAGAAATCCCGGGGTGCTCACTCTTGCTTGTGGGTTGGCATACAGGTCCCTCACAAAATCCCAAAAAGCCCCATGCAGACATATAGGATCCAGCACCTGTTACAGCCATGACCACCTCACATTTTCAAATGCTTTTTCTGCGTCCAAGGTGATCAGAGCTATAACTCCCCCTCTCGCCTCTCGTCTTTACCGCATCGATTGCCAGCATCAGCTTCCTGATGTTTGTCTTTGCCGACCGATCCTTAACAAAATGAGTCTGAGAAAGATCTATTATCTCCAGGAAAACTGTCGCTAATCTGTTTGACATCAGTTTTGCTAATATTTTTAAGCCTTGATTTATTAACGAGACCTATAACTTGATGGGTCTTCCAAATTCTTTCCTCCCTTGAGTATTAGCTTTATGTATGCCATAATGAGTGCTGTTGATATTGGTTCTCCTTTCAGTATTTTATTCAATACATCCATCAGAATAGGTGCTACTTGTTCCATCAGAATTTTATAAATGTAACCACTAAATCCATCCAGGCCCAGTGCCTTCATCATGTTCAGCTCCTCTATGACTTGCTGAACTTCGCCAGTGATCACTTCTCTGTTCAATACTTGTAATTTCTCCTCCGTGAGCTTGAGCATCTTAGTATCTTTTAACCACTCCTTCCCCTCCTTCCTTTAATCCTCTCCCCTTCTCTGTACAGACCTGCATAAAAGTCTCCCAAAATGTCATTTATCTCTTTAGGATCTGTCGTCTTGCTCCCTGTTGGTCTCATCAAGGCAGTTATGTGTGTTGTCGGTCATCTGCCATTTGCAAAATTTGCTAACAATTTCCCTGCTTTATTCCCAAATCTATATAGATCTGCCTCCTGTTGTGACATATAGATTTTCTCTCCTTTGTACCCAGAGCTAAAAATTTCCTTTCACCTCCAACCATTTGGTCTTGGTCCTTAGCGACAGATTTTCTATAAATTAAGTATAAGCTTCCCTAACTGCCTGGCTTGCTGTTGAAACTTTTCGTGTGCTTGTCATTTCAACCTAGTCGCGTACCCTATCAACTTCCCCTTCAGGACTACTTTGGCTGTTTCCCAATACAACATTGTCTCTCCCACATGTCCCTTCTTCATTAGTGCAAAATTCACCCACCACTCCTTTAAAATTTTGTGAAAATTACCATCCTTGGCAAGAAATTTGGGAAAGCGCCAAATGTAATCTTGGCCCCTTTGAACCTTGTCCACTATCCTTGCCACTACCAGACTATGGTCTAAAATTACCATGTTTTCTACATTTATATTTATCTCTTCCACCCTCTGTGTTAAAGCAGCACTCTTCAATAAAATGTCTATCCGTGACCACGAGTCATGTGGATGAGAGTAGTGAGTGAATGCTCTTTCCTATGAATGGTGTATCCTCCAGCAATCTTGTAGTGTCATTGTCATTAGTAGTGTTTGTATCAGCCCATCTGAGTTCCTTCCGACCCCTCCTGCCTCTTTCTGTCTTCCTCCTAAGAAACCACTATATTGAAATATCCCCCCACCACTTTTTGTCTTTCCACATCCAGCAGAAGCTTACTTTTAATATAGTAATAAAAAGGTCGCTGTTCCATATTAGGGGCATATATGTTATGAATACTTAAATTATCCTGAGGATTTGCAAACTCTAAATGTATGTACCTCCCCTCCTCATCTGTGTCTTGAGATATCACCTCAAGAGAAAAATTTTTTGCTGATCAAGATCAAAACCCCCGCTTCCCTACCTTTTCAGGAGGACCCATAGCCCCTCCACCCACATCTTGTTCATGCGAAAGAAGTCTTCCGTCTGTAGATGAGTCTCCTGTAATGATGTCGTAAAACTATATTCCGCTTATGTGGTGATCTCAGCCCCTTTACGTTCCAAGTAATTAATCTAACCATGTTCCCAAACAAACTGATATCTTAATTCTGGCTGTGTCGTGCTATAACTTCTAACATGTCCCCAAGTCCCCCCACCCAACCCCTCCAAAACAAAATGTAAGTGGCACCCAACCATTCCAACTTTACAATTTCATTGCAGTGCTTCCATTTTTTCTGGGATGACTTACAATCCCCTTCAGCCCCTGTTTTAAGTCGAGAATTCTATAATGGCACATGTTACACTACCCTGCAATATCCCCCATCTGCACATGCACATTTCATAGAGTGCGGCCACCATTACAATGTGCCATCTGAGACTTGAGAGGTGTGGTGCCCCAGCGGTCTGGTTGCCACAGTAGTGTTGTCCCACAAAGGTCAATACTAAGCCTGGAAGCAAGAGGGGGGAGTCCCTTGGCCAGTAATTACCTCAGGTCAGCAGGGGGAGGTCTGACCTGGCGGAGGAGTTAGTGAGGTAGTGAGGGGAACCGGTTTGAACCAGCCAGATCTGGTCTTAGTGACTTTTTCTGTCAGAGAGAAAAGTGACAGTTGACAAGGGTCCAGTGCAGTCAGGAGTTGAGAGTAGACGGTTAAGGAGAGAGGAGCTTGAGTGAGGAGCTGGAGTAGTGCGGACAGGTGAGCTAGGGTCTGGGGCTAAGATAGCTCAGCCCAAGAAAGCGAGCTCTGAAGAGAGGCACAGGAGGAAGATTCTAGGGAGAGCGGAACTGAACCGTCTCGCTTCAGAAGAAAACGCTAAAAAACCAGACATTGGAGTCCGTGGTTGCCAGGGGTGCTTGAGTCCTGGTAACCCGAATCCAAAGGGAGGAGGACTGCAGGTCTCCTGGCCCCAAAACAACCCCTTAGGTACAGCGGCACTTCAGGGGCCTGGTGTGTCTCCAGCAGAGTGGCATCAGTGAAGGCCCGCGCAGCCTACCATACATGAACGGGAAATATCACAAGTCCCAGCAGAGAGGGCCTCCGTCGAACTAACGCAGCGGAATCCTGTAGAAGAGAAGAAAGCGTAGGGAGAAGGCCTCAATACTCACCTGGCCATGGAGATCCCCCCCATCTTCTTCCAGGCCAACCGGATCACTACCAACATCTGTACTGGTCTCCCAGGACTTCACCGGTTGTTGCAAAGTAAAAGGAAGGAGGTAAAGAAACTGCTGTGTTGGTCTGTTATTATCCGTATCCTGGCCTCGCACCCTGAAGTCCACCAGGCTCGCAAAATAGACTTTGATACTGTGCCCCGGGGTCTCGCTCCACCTGTGGGGAGCAAGAGATCACCTCAGCTACGCCATCACCAACTGCCCCGGGGAACCTGCAGCGCAGCCGCAGACTCATAGCCCCAAAATATCACAGGTGGTGTAACGAATTTTACTAAATATTAACTACAACTCCCATCATCATTTCTCCCCTTATTATTAAAAGACACAGCCCGGGTCACGGAGCCGGACCCCCACCACCGCCTATATCCCCAGACTAGTCTGGCCCAGTTCCGAGTGCCCCCAGCCCTGGGGCGGGAGTGTGAGAAGCACCTAGAAAAAGTAGTGCAGAGAAGGGTGAAGAGAGAGAAAAAAAAAAAAGAGGGGGGGAAGCGCAAAAAGGGAGAAAACAATTTCACCACCGTATAGCTCCTCTCAGCAGCCCTTAACTACGTCTTCCTATCCATCTTGCTCAAAACCGGCTGCTTCTTCCATCTTTTCTTCCAGCTGCTTTTGACACATGTCGCTAATCCTTTAGGCTGCCTGATCGGGTTCTCGGGTGACTCCGTTCTGATTCTGGACCATGTCCTCCAAATGTTGCTGCCCTCGAAGATTCCTTGTTGTTGCTCGCCATTGACTCTCCACCGTCTCCACTCTTGTCCTGTAGCATCACACTCTCCTCCTGCAGTAGGTTCTTCTAGGCCTCCAAGGGCTCTTGGAAAATCTTTGTGGCTGCTTTGGAACTTCTCACTTTCAGTATAGGTAGGGGTTAAAATTTCATGTTTTTGTGATAGAGGGCAGTGCACACCTGCCTGAAAGCTTTTCTTTCTTGAGTTACCTCTTCTGAGTAATTATCAAAGAATAAAATCTTATGTCCTCTTTATCTTTATATTCTAGGTATTTTATTATGACCTGTAATGCTCTGGACACTTCACCCTGCTTGGGTGGACCTTCACCTCCTCTTCTCCCCTCCTCCTGTCCCCTCAAGAGTCAAACTCTGTGACCTGTCTCCACGCGGAAGCTGTGATTCAAACCCAGTGCCTAGGGTAGATCTGTTTCACAAATTGCGTCCAAATGGCGAGCATTCACAGTCTCCGGAAAGCCCACCAACCTTATATTCCTCCTCTAGATCATCAATTTTGCCTTTCATCAGTTGAGCATTGGTGTCCAGCTACTTGAACCGACCCTCCAGCCTTGTTAGTGCCTCCTCAGCATCAGATACCCTCTGCTCTGCTTCTGACAGTCTGACTTCATGATGCTCTACATCCTCCTGCAGAGCTGCCAGGGCCTCCTTCACTGATGTGACCAGGACCTCCGTGATGTCTGAGGCTAAGTGCTCCGCAACGTCTTTGTACTGTATATTAGGAGAAGTTTTTTCTTATTAAAATATATAAGATGTTGTGTGAGCCATCATACTCTATAGGGAGAATTGGGTCATAATACAGTATATGAAAAGGTTATATGGGTTTTCATACTATAGATAAGGAGAAGTCAGGACATAATATAGTATGTGAGGTTGTGGGGTCCATTATATAAGGAGAAATCTGTATAAGAAGTTGTGGGGGAAATAATATAGGATATAGAGTGCTGTAGGGGCCATTATACAGTATATAAGGGGCATGGGCCAAACTATAATATATAAGAGGTTATGGGGTGGGGGGAATAAAGTATATAAAGGGCTATGGGGTCCATCATACAGTCCAGAGAGAACTGTAACTTAAGGCCATCATACAGAGCTGTGAGGACTATCATAAAGTATGTAAGGAGCTGTAGGGACTATCCTGGAAGTAATCCTGGAGAATATTGCTGGAGGAGAAATCCACGAAGGTTACAGAGAGCAGACCAGAGATCCACCCAAGTGCTGGGGTGGTTGACAGTGAAAGCAGTACAAAACCTTAGGAAGGAAAAGAGGGGTGTGACACCCTGGCAGAAAAAGTAGAGAAATCCAAAGAGTATAATAGTGAAGATAAAGGAATCCATGCAGTCTTTATGTGCATGGTGAGTGTGCCCGTAGACTTGAGAGAAGCCTGTGCCAGTGAGATGGCACATAAAAAATTTCAGAAAGCCATTTAAATTGTTTTTTGCCCCAGGGGCTAATCGATTGATTGGATTGTCTGCCAGTGAACCCACAGAGAAGCGGTGGCAATCCTAAGTGACATGCACCTACAATGTGTTTGTACGAAGCTGAAGATCACGCTATGGAATGAAGATGTCACCAGACACCTAAAGCATATGAAACAGTTGACCGCAGTGTTTCAGGAAGTGATACCAGTGAGAAGAGACTTAATAATGCTCACAGTAAGTACAATCAGAAGTAACGTTCCGCAAGCTAGAAAAACTCCTGGGTATCACAGCAATCAAATTCGAAGATAAGGGAACGCTGGTCTTTGCATAGTGTGTTTTAGTGTTAGCAACATTGGTACACTGTAATTATATATGTATAGTTATATTTTTAAATGGCAGGGAGGTCATATGTGGAGATATATATTTTTTGGGACTCGGGCACCTGATCTTTTAGGACCCTAGCAAGCCACCTGTGGTCCACTTTCTCTTGTTACCGCTATGAAAATGAGAAAATTTGGGCTAAAAAAAAACATTTTTGCCAAAAAATAAATAATTTATTTTCACAGTCGAGATTTTTTAAAATCCAGTGAAGCACCTGCGGGTTCAAAATGCTCACCCCACTTCTAGATAAATTACTCAAAGGGAACAGTTTCCAAAATGGGGTCAATTGTCGGGGTCTCCAATGTTTAGGCACATCATGGGTTCTGCAAATTCGATATGGAGTCCACTATTTATTGCAGCCAGTTTTGCGTTCCAAAAGTCAAATGGCGCTCCTTCCCTTCTGAGCCCTGCAGTGCGCCCAAACAGACGTTTTCCTCCAAATATGAGGTATCAGCGTTCTCAAGAGAAATTACACAACAAATTGTATGTTCTATTTTTTCCTGTTACCCTTGGGATAATACGCAAAAAAACAATCTGAGAATCACTGGGATATGTTGAAGCTTTCTAAAGTTATTACCTCATAATGTGACACTGGTCAGAATTGAAAGATGAGAAATGGTCATTGACATACAAAGTTGCTTGGTCCTTGGGGTTTAATATAATATATTATGTATAGTCCATATTTTATTTAATAAAAAACATACAAAATACAATATACATCACCCTCAACTGCATTTATCATTTATCTTCACATCTTTCTTATACGATCAAACATAAATTTAGAATCTTAGATCTTCTTTTGCTGTCAGATATATGTCCATATAGGATCTGAATCATATTTTTAGCTTTTTCTAAATTCAATTTATTTTATCAGATTTTTTCCCTGTGAGGCTACATCTTGACACTTCTGCTCCAGACACACATTGCATATTGTCTTCTGTGCAAAACTACTCTCACTGACCTTGACCTACAAAATGAAGCTAGAAATAGGCTATGGATCTTCAACACCTAGTGACTCCAGGGGAAAGAGATAGTGTAAAAGATTCTCTTAACTCTCTAGACATATCTGAGCTTCTATAGTAAAATACCCAGTATTGTCGTGCAGCTAAATTAAAACTAAAGATGATGTTGCACTTATCCTAGTTAGTAAAAATTAGTCTGTCCCTAAAATCGCTAATAGTTTTGGTAATATTGAATTATAGAGGACAAATTTATATTTCTGTATAGAGTTGTAATTTGTCACATGGTTATTGAAGTAGTTTTAACTATTTACATTCCTCATTTTGTGTGTTCTTTAAAGTGGTCTGTGGCTTAGGACAACCACTTTAAAAAAAATCAGATTTTTGCTACCCCATGTGAAAGCAGCATGGTATTGGGGTAGAGATTCTTATTCTAATAATGTAACACTTAATGGGGTGCATGCTTTCATTTTGATAAAAATATTGTTTCATTGGCTGCACATTTACCAGTATCCTAACTCCTGAGTGCTGTATAACCCCTCCCACATCACTGTTTGGCCGCTTTTTGCGTAAACTGTGCATAGGTGGAAAGCTGACTATAAATGGTGGGGGTAAAGTTATAAAAAGCTGATGAATATGGAGAACTACCTAGCAGCAGGTTCACTTGTTATCTCCTGCTATTAATTAGTATATTTTATCAAAAATTCACCAGGCAGCAATGTAAGTGTCACATAACTGGAATCAAGGACTCTACCCCCAAATCATTTTGCTTTCAGATGGGATAGCAAAAATCCTGGTGACAGATGCAGCTTAAGATAAGAGGGAAGTACTGCGGCCAAAACCATTTTAAAATGGTCAGAGATTTACACATCTCACACAGAACACGATTTGGCTTTAACAGAAATAGTGCCCCCGAATGCTCAAAGTACAAAGATGATAGTGCATATGACTAAAGAAAGAGGCCTATTAGTGAAGGGATTTTTTTAAAATCTTAACTCACAAACCTCCACTGATACTATTCTTTGATATGTCTCAAAATCAAAATTAGTAGTATAGACCTTTATTGAATATTGGCTCATAGAATTGGGTACTGAGCGTGCTCACTACTGCTTAATACTCGATCGAGCATTGGGGTGCTCGAGCATGCTTGGTACTTGATCGAATATTACAGGTGCTCAAAACATGTTTTGCTGCTGTTTTTCAGCCGCTAACCATGCAGGAATTGCCTGTCAATTACGGTAATGCTGTAGCCATGTTGCCTATTGGCATTACTGGGATTTGCCCGCTGCATTGTGTCATTGGGTCTATATAAGACCCGGTGATGCCATGCTCGGCACACTCTACCCCAGAAACAGTGTAGGGAGACTTGTTAGAGAAGGTATATTGCATTAATTTAGCCTTAAAGGTATATAGGTAGGGGTTATTTGTTCACAGTCCTTGCTACTGCGCGAAAAAACTAAAAGTCCTTTCCAGGGCTATATATATATATATTCTATTCTAGTCTCTATTAATACTGGAGAGCTGCTGGAGAAGAAGTAGCATATTAGTTTAGCATTAAGGCATATAGGCAGGGATTATTCTGTACAGTCCTTGCTGCTGCAGCCTAAAACCAAAAGTAGTTTTCAGGGCTATATATGTATATTCTATTCTAGTTTCTATTAATACCCTCTTAGCTGCATTGAGTGTAGGGTGAGTTGCTTGAAAGGGTTAGTGTATTAGCAAGGCCGGCTCCAGGTTTTTGTGGGCCCCGGGCAGAAGAGTCCTAGTGGGCCCCATAAACACGCATACACACATACATACACAGATACATACACGTACATATACATATTTAAAGACAAACTCACAAAAATGCATTTAAACAGACAAATCTATACAGTCATATACACTGACATACATAGATACACATCATACATGCATACAGACAAACACACACAGCTCTGCTGCATACATTCAGAGACACACACTGCTCTTCTGCATACATAACACACACACTGCTCTGCTGCATACATACAGAAACACACACACACACACACACTGCTCTGCTGCATACATACAGACACACTGCTCTGCTGCATACATACATACGGACAGACAAACACACACTGCTGCTGCATACATACATACAGGCAGACACACACATACTGCTCTGCTGCATACATACAGACACATACTGCTCTGCTGCATACATACAGACACACACACACTGCTCTGCTGCATACATACAGACAGACACTGCTCTGCTGCATACATACACACTGCTACAGACAGACACACACACTGCTTGCTGCATACATACATACATACATACAGACACACACATACTGCTCTGCTGCATGCATACATACAGACAGACACACACATACTGCTCTGCTGCATGCATATGTCATGGGCGGAGGGGTTGGGAACGCCGCTCGCCTGAGGGGTTTGCCGGCGCTCGGGTCAGGTTGCAGCGCCTCCTCGCCCACAAGTGAAAAGGGGAGGGAAGGATGGTTGGTGATGGGATGTCGGTTGTGACGCCACCCACGGGTTGTGGTGATGGTGGGCACCACCGCTGCTGGTGACAGGGGGATCCCGGGAGCGATGGCAGAGAGCAGCGAAGGTGTTGACCCCTACGTGGGTAGGGGCTGTTGGTCCCGGGACCCCAGTTGAGGAGAAGTGAGGAGGGATAAGTGCAGGTGTCGGTGCGGGGAGGCAGCGTGGATGCGGGGCCAGCGCGGTGCTGGATGGCACTCGTGTACTCACTCAGGTAGACAAGAACAGAGTCTCTGGTAAACCAAATGACTGGATGGATGGGGCCCGCAGTCGGTTGCGGTGTCTTCACTCTCCCCGGACGGGTTGATGGTGGCTGTCGTTCCCTGCACCTATATGTAAGTGTTTGACCCCGGCCTGTACGTGTTGGGAGAGCCCGTTTTGCCCGCAGGCGCTGGCCCTTGGATCTCTGGCCGTTGGCGGTGGCTCTGATCCGGACGGGTGGGGCTGTTGCCTTCTGACGGGACTTGGTTGGGAATGAACCCCTGAGGTCCAGACTGCAATCAGAGAATGTGACCGTTACGGCGGCTTCCGAGCCTAGTCGGGGTCTGAGTACCTTGCCTTGGTGCTTGGCTGCAATCCGCTCCACGGTTCGGTACCGGCGGGCCACCACCCGACCCCGGTCCTACGGTTCTGCAGACCTCCACCTACTACTGCAGACGGCCACCACCGTCTGCCGACCTTGCTGATGGTGCCTGGGCTCCAACCCAGACACACACGGACTCTCCTTCTCTCTCTACCAACTGCCCACTTCACTCCTCCACTTCACTAACTGACTACTTTTCCTGCCTCTAGGCCTGTGAACTCCTCTGTGGGTGGGGCCAACCACCTGGCTCCGCCCCACCTGGTGTGGACATCAGACCCTGGAGGGAGGCAACAAGGGTTTTGTTTGACTGATGTTCCTGACCTGGGGAGGGGGTTGTGTGTATGTGATGTTATTCTGTGACCCCTGGGGTCCAGGGCGTCACACATACATACATACAGACACACACATACTGCACTGCTGCATGCATACATACAGACAGACACACACATACTGCTCTGCTATATGCATACGTACATACAGACACACACATACTGCTCTGCTGCATGCATACATACAGACACACACATACTGCTCTGCTGCATGCATACATACAGACAGACACACACATACTGCTCTGCTGCATGCATACATACAGACAGACACACACACATACTGCTCTGCTGCATGCATACATACAGACAGACACACACATACTGCTCTGCTGCATGCATACATACATACATACATACATACAGACACACACATACTGCTCTGCTGCATGCATACATTCAAACAGACACACACATACTGCTCTGCTGCATACATACATACATACAGACAGACACACACCTTGCTCTGCAGGGCCCACACACCTTGCTCTGCGGGGCCCACACACCTTGCCCTGCGGGGCCCACACACGCGGCTCTGCGGGGCCCACACACACGGCTCTGCGGGGCCCACACACACAGCTCCGGGGGCCAGCACATATGGCTTCAGGGAGGGGAGGGGGGCAGGGCATACATTGTGTGGGGGAGAAGCCCAGACAGTTCACCGGGGCCCATAAATCGGGGGATGGGGAGGGCACATACAGATCGAGTGGGGGGGAGGAGTGTCCCACATACCGCTCAGGTCACGGTGGAGATGAGACCCACACAGTGCCGGAGGCCAGCGCTGTGCTGGGGGTCACTCGCTGGCACTGCGCCTCTTTCATCTGTGGGACCGAGCAGGATGCCGGGCGGTAGCTCCGCCCACAGATGAAGCTCAATCCAGGTGGACGCAGAGAACGCTGTGGTCTGCGCGCCTTAAAGGGATGGCAGCCACAGTTTCCTGCCGAGGACTGCGGCTGCCGAACTGATGAGGCCTAGTGGGCCCCCCCAGCTCTCCAGGGCCCCGGCATTTGCCCGGGTATGCCGGTTGCTGACGCCGGCCCTGTGTATTAGTTTAGCATTAAAGGCCTATAGGTAGGGATTATTGCCTTACAGTTCTTGCTGCTACAATTTAAACCAAAAGTCATTTTCAATCCTACATCTATTCTATTATAGTCCCTACTAATACTGCTTTTAGAATTGCTGGGGAAATGGATAACAATGGATAGCATTAAAGGCAGAAAGGCAGGGATTAATGCCCTACAGTCCTTGGAATGGAAAATCAAAAGTCCTTTTCTGTCCTAAATCTATTCAATTTTAGTCCCTATTACCGCATTTTTCGGAATATAAGACGCACTCCCCCCCCAAATGTTGGGGGAAAGTTGGGGGTGCGTCTTATAGTCTGAATGTAGAGCTGTTGGGAATGAGGGTGCTGCGGTGGAGCGGGTCATCGGGGGCATGAGTAGGCTGTAGCAGCCTGCCGTGCCGTGACCACGTGGACCCACTCATTTCATATGCATCCTCCTGCCCATCATCTCTCAGCGCTGAAGCCAGCGCTGACAGGTGGGCGGGGGGTGCGCGCATAGTAAACAACCGGCCCGCATGATCACCCCTGGCAACTACCACTTGGAGTGATCATGTACGGCTGTATTCAATGCTCCCCGCGCATCATTATCCGAGCGGGGTGCAGTGAATCAGTACACTCACCCGTCACCGTTCCCGTGCAGCTTCGCGGTGTCTTCCTGTCTGTGCTGGTCAGCTGATCTGTGTAGAGAGCGGTGAGCACAGCGATGACGTCATCGCTGTGCACGCCATTAGTGTCCACACAGATCAGCTGACCGACACAGGCATGAAGACATCGCGATGCTGCAGGGGGACAGCTCCACACAGGTCAGCGGCGCTGCTGCTGAGACAGAGAGGAAGATGATCGATGCTGCAGGGAGTGAGGAAAGGTGAGTATAAACGTTTATTTTTTTTCCGTGCCATAGGATACAGGCCATATACCAGGATGGGGGTATATTTTGAGCAGGATGGGGGTATATAGCAGGATGGGAGTATATGAGCAGGATGGGGGTATTTGAGCAGGATGCTGGTATATGAGCAGGATGGGGGCATATAGCAGGATGGGGGCATATAGCAGGATGGGGGTATATGAGCAGGATGGGGGTATATAGCAGGATGGGTTTTTATAGCAGGATGGGGGTATATGAGCAGGATGGGGGAATATGAGCAGGATGCTGGTATATTAGCAGGATGCTGGTATATGAGCAGGATGGGAGTACATGAGCAGGAAGGGGGTATATGAGCAGGATCAGGGTATATGAGCAGGATGGGGGTATATAAGCAGGATCATATACAAGGCAGGAGGATCATTACCAGGATGGGGTACCTTAGTAGAGAATTTGGGGACATTACCCCCATAACAGTGTCAGCAGCAGGTGTCATGACCACATTTTTTGCTTAAAATTTTATTTTCCTATTTTCCTCCTCTAAAACCAGGGTGCTTCTTATAGTCCGGTGAGTCTTATAGTCCGAAAAATACGGTAAAAATGCTGTTAGCTACATACCTAATTTAATATGCGAAATGCGTGCGGTAAGGGATGGGGAGGTGGACAGGTTGCTGATTGTGCCCGAAGAGGCTGAGACTGTGGGCCAGGTGAAACTGTACCTGTTAAGGAAGCACCACAAACATCCACAAATCCTATCTTCCTGTCCCACTTTGTAGGAGAGCACAGGACACCACTGTTGAAGCCAGAACAGTGCAAACATGTAGTCAGTTGGATGGTAGATAATGCTTCCAGTCTGCTTTGAAGCATCACACTGTCTTCCACATGGTCCAGTCTCACTAGCCAGGAGTCTAGACCACATAATTCTCAACCTGATCCTCCTTCCTCCCACCATGGCAAGTCACAGGAGACAAGTGATCCCAGACTGGGACACTCCTAGAAGCTCTTTATATTTACATATATTGATTCTGGATTCTCGCCTGCCCATTTCAATAGGGAAATGAGGAAATTGTGTGCAGTGATGCCCAAATACTTGAGCAGTCACAGTCAGAAGAAAATGATAGTGGGGAAGGGCAATTACTGTCTTAAGAGGTGAATGATGATGACATATAGTTGCCAAAAAAGTCATGTTTTTAAGTCAACAAGTCAAAAGGAGGAACAGCGTGCGGAAATGGAAGACAAGGTGGGGGACTGACTCATCCTGGGAAATTGGCATGTAGAGCAAGGCCAGAAGTACAGAGGGGTTGCTCCACAGCAATGCAACAGGCAGGAAGGGGCAGTGAGGTGGCCAGAAGGAATAAGCATTACATTATTCCCCAATGCATATACCCACGGCAAATTTCCAGACCAAGGGTTAGGTGTTCCCTAGTGTTGCGCTTTTTTTTATGGAAAAGATACTGCATAGGTGTTACGGTTGCTGTGGCTCTGGAGACTATGTCTGGATTTCTTGCTACTGCACATGTGCAAGCGCTGGAGACTAAGTCCTATCTTGGAGCCATAGCACATGTGCGGGTGACATTATCGCTGACACGAAGTCACATGTCTCTGACACCTTCTATGCCGATTGGTCGCTGGTCATGTGCTTGTGACGCTTTGCTCGGTGATAGGCCAGCATGACGTCATTGCTGTCATTCTGGCAGCGGATTGGCTCTGGTGTCCTCCATCATGGATGAGGCACAGAGTCTATATAAGACCCTGACGCACGCCGCCCGGCGCTCAGTCCTCTTGGTTCATGCATGAGGGTAGACGCCCTGTGCACATCCCTCTAGGCATCTCTCTGTCTATGTTAGGTGAGCGCTACCGGCAGGGTAGCGTTCTTATACCTTACAGCTTCGGCTGCAGTCCGTATCCTTACCTCTTAGTGGAGCGGACATAGGCAGGTGCCTGAGGCACATAGTCTGGCTGGACCTTGTGATTCTACTCGTAGGTGGACGTTGCTGCTAGGGTAACGTTCCTTTTACTGCGTCTGGCAGTTGTTCGTATCCTCGCACACTAGGGGAGCGAACAGAGGTAGGAGCTTTGTGCGGCTTATGCTGCTGTCCGTCTCTTTTGCACCACTAGAAGAGCGGACCTAGGCAGGTGCCATATCTAGTGGTTTGTGTCCTCGCACACTAGTGGAGCGAACGCAGGTAGGAGCTTTGTGCGGCTTACGCTGCTGTCCGTCTCTTTTGCACCACTAGAAGAGCGGACTTAGGCAGGTGCCATATCTAGTGGTCCGTGTCCTCGCACACTAGTGGAGCGAACGCAGGTAGGAGCTTTGTGCGTTTTACGCTGCTGTCCGTCTCCTGGCACCACTAGAGGAACGGACCTAGGTAGGTGCCATTTCACACTCACTGCTTTTGTCTCTGTGATCTTTAACAGAGACCATTCCACACACCCTCCAAGTAAGGGAGGAATTGCTTTATTTTCTAATTATATTCCTCTGTGAGTTTAACAGAGGTATTGCACTCTGCACTTGTGCTATTATTTTTTACAGTGGCACACTTATATACCCCTTATCCTCTGCCATAGTCTGCAGCAGAGTCTTTGCACAGTGGACCCTGACTGTCTGACATTCCTTTAGGTTTTATTATCAGACAGCCCCCCGTAACGTTAGGACTGAGCCAAGGGTCTGGCAGTTATGGCAGAATATCAGCAGTTACACTGTTACATACAAGTACTTGAGTCGCGGCTCAAGAGTATAGAGCATAAACCTCAGACCATGG
This sequence comes from Anomaloglossus baeobatrachus, assembly GCF_048569485.1. Taxonomy (NCBI): domain Eukaryota; kingdom Metazoa; phylum Chordata; class Amphibia; order Anura; family Aromobatidae; genus Anomaloglossus; species Anomaloglossus baeobatrachus. The sequence continues at coordinate 193,152,874 of NC_134356.1, read as the reverse complement.
TGACATCTGCACATGATCCTCGACTTGCTCTGCCAAACAGATATTCTGGCGATGCCAGATCATGTCGTGGTTTCATTAGTCAGTGTCAGATACACCTAGAGGTCAACTCTTCTCGCTTCTCTACGGAGAGGTCCAGAGTAGGCTTTATCATCTCCTTACTTCAGGACAAGCCTTAGAATGGGCGACTCCCTTATGGGAGCGCTCTGATGTGGTTACTCTGAGACATCAAGACTTTCTTGATGCTCTTAAAGCGGTATTTATGGGTCCGCAGGTTACCCATGATGCGGCCCTGAGACTCTTAGATCTATCTCAGGGCTCGTTATCCAATAGTTCTTATGCCATTGCTTTTAGAACTCTGGTGGTAGAACTAGATTGGCCAGAGAAGGTGTTGATTCCTATCTTCTGGAGAGGGTTGGCAGGCTATGTCAAGGATGCCCTTGCTACTCGTGAGGTTCCTGCTTCTCAGGAGGACTTGATCACAGTAGCAACGAGGATCGACGTACGCCATAGGGAACGTAGACTCGAGGTCTCTTCCTAACGCCCTAAGCATCGGGCTATTCCAGTTGTTGAGGGTCCACTACCATCTTCCTCAGCATCTGAAACATCTCCCACTCCTATGGAGTTAGGTCATACGTCCTCCAGACTACGCAAGTCTGGTCCTCCTATATGTTACGTATGTCGTCAGGCTGGGCACTATGCCAACAAGTGTTCTAGTCGTCAGGTAAACTCCCAGGCCTAGTAACCATTAGAAGGGGGTTACTAGAGACGTCTTCTGCACCCTCTAAGTGTAGTATCCCAGGTCAGCTCTCATTCTCTGAGAATACATGGCCTATTATGGCTTTTGTGGATTCCGGAGCTGACGGGACTTTTGTGTCCTCAGGATTTGTAAAGGGACACAATATTCCCTCTATCATGTTAGAGGCGCCTATTCCTGTCCGTGTTGTTAATGAGACTATGTTGTCTGACTCCATTACATTGAGGACAGTTCCCTTGCGCCTTTCCCTGCCTCAGGGTCACATAGAGGAGATTTCTTTTCTTGTTTTGCCTGAGGGTATAGACGACGTCCTTCTGGGTCTCCCATGGCTTCGGACTCATGCTCCTCACATTGACTGGGAGTTCAACAGCATTATTAGTTGGGGTTCGAAATGTCAGTCCCGATGTCTTCCCTTACCACCTAAGGTCATTGCGGTTGCATCAACTGATCTCTCTCCCATACCTACACCCTATTTGGATTTCGCTGACGTGTTCTCCAAACAGGGTGCTGAGGTTCTTCCACCCCATAGGCTGTATGACTGTGCCATAGACCTTATCCCAGGTTCGGTTCCACCTAAGGGCAGGGTTTACCCCCTGTCAATACCTGAGTCAGAGGCCATGTCGACCTATATAAGAGAGAGTTTAGAGAAGGGGTTCATTCGTAAGTCTGTCTCTCCCACGGGAGCTGGGTTTTTCTTTGTTCGGAAGAAAGAGGGTGATTTGCGTCCCTGCATAGATTACAGGGGTCTCAACGCAATCACAATAAAAAACAAATACCCGTTACCTTTAATTTCGGAGCTCTTTGACAGACTGAGGGGAGCTCAGGTTTTTACGAAGTTGGATCTGCGGGGTGCGTATAACTTGGTACGAATTCGAGAGGGTGACGAATGGAAGACCGCTTTTAACACCCGAGACGGTCACTATGAATACCTCGTCATGCCTTTTGGTTTATGTAATGCACCCGCAGTATTTCAGGACTTCGTAAACGATGTGTTCAGGGATTTAATGTTATCCTCCGTCGTGGTGTATCTGGACGACATCCTGATATTTTCTCCTGATCTGGAGACTCATCGTCAGGATGTCGTTCGTGTCCTTTCCCGTTTAAGGGAGCACTCTTTGTTTGCTAAACTCGAAAAATGTGTATTCGAGCAGTCCTCCTTGCCTTTTTTGGGCTACATTATCTCACAAGAGGGTCTGGCTATGGATCCTGCGAAGCTCTCTGCTGTCCTGGAATGGTCCAAACCTCATTCCTTGAATGCGGTGCAACGTTTCTTAGGATTCATAAATTATTACAGGCAGTTCATACCCCATTTCTCTACTTTGGTGGCCCCTTTGGTGGCCTTGACTAAGAAAGATGCTAATCCAAAAGTCTGGTCTACTGAGACATCCCAGGCTTTTGAGGCAGTAAAAAGACACTTTTCAACTGCTCCCGTTCTTCAAAGACCCGATGAGAATAAGCCCTTACTCTTGGAGGTTGATGCCTCTTCAGTGGGTGCTGGTGCAGTCTTGTATCAAAAGAACGGTGCAGGTAGAAAAAGGCCGTGTTTCTTCTTTGCTAAAACCTTTTCACCGGCAGAGAGAAACTATACCATTGGGGATAGGGAACTGCTCGCCCTGAGATTAGCCTTGGAGGAGTGGCGTCACTTGCTGGAAGGAGCGAAACATCCTTTCCAGGTCTATACAGACCATAAGAATCTGACGTACTTATAAACCGCTCAGTGTCTGAATCCTCGCCAAGCCCGCTGGTCCTTGTTTTTCTCCCGCTTTCACTTCTCCATCAACTATCTGTCTGGGAGTAAGAATAACAAGGCAGACGCTCTGTCTCACTCTATGGTTTCTACCCAGGAAGAGATTGACGAACCTCGTCTTATCCTTCCCTCCAGGGTTTTTCATACGCTCTCCCCTGTGACGTTAGACCAAATCCCACCGGGCAAGACCTTTGTGCCGCCTGATCGACAGAATGATATACTGTCGTGGGCCCACACCTCAAAGGTGGGTGGGCATTTTGGTATTAGGCGGACACGAGAGTTACTGGAGAGGTGGTATTGGTGGCCACACTTAGCCAGCCACGTCAAGAAATATGTCGGTTCCTGCTACTCGTGTGCTCGCAACTGTCCATTACGGCAGAGACCGGCTGGGCTCTTGCATCCTTTACCAGTGCCAGATAGACCATGGGAGGTGGTAGGCATGGACTTTGTGGGTGATCTTCCGTGTTCACAGGGACATAGATTTGTGTGGGTCATTACGGACCATTTCTACCGGATGGTTCATCTCGTACCGTTATCGAGAATCCTGTCTTCCAGGGTACTAGCCAAACTATTCCTCAAGCATGTCTTTAGGCTTCACGGGATGCCAGATCGTATCATTTGTGATAGAGGCCCGCAATTTGCTTCTCGTTTCTGGCGAGATCTTTGTAGCCTTCTGCAAATTGAGTTGAATCTCTCTTCAGCATACCATCCGGAGACCAATGGTTTGGTTGAGCGTACCAATCAATCCATGATTATATACCTTCAACACTTTGTTGCTGAGAACCACGATAACTGGTCCTCCCTCCTACCCTGGGCAGAATTTGACCTTAACAATTCCCTGGCTGAGGACAGTGGGCAGACACCATTCGTACTCAATAATGGGCAACACCCTAGGGTACCGGTACCGTTTCCTGCTGCTGCACCTTCTCCTCTTGTGGCCAACTGGGCAACCAATGCCAGAGAGGTTTGGGATCGGACTTAAGAGTCGATCCAAGCAGCTAAGGACCGTATGAAGACGGTGTCCGATCGGTTTCGTCGCCCGGCTCCTGTCTTTTCTCCAGGGGATTTTGTGTGGCTCTCTGCAAAACACGTGAAACTTAGAGGGAGCTCTGTCAAATTTGCTCCTCGCTTCCTGGGTCCTTATGAGGTTCTTCGACAGGTAAATCCTTATAAACATAAATTTGGCCATGGTTAATGCTCCGAGTGGATAGCAAAATGGTATCCCTCGGGAGTGGTGCCGACTCCGGTAGACATATCAAAAAAGGAGAAAAAGGAGATAAGGCACGGGTAATATGCAAAATATAAGTTTTTTATTAAGACAATACAACATGGTATAAAAACACATACAAAAAGGATTGGGTCAGGGGGGCGTGGGTAAGGACTGTCAATCCTTATGTGAAATGTGGGGTAAGAGAAATGCCATACAGAACCAGGCCAGGTTGTATTAACAGGTACAGCGGCTCAATCTATGGGGGCGCACATGAGAAGACCTTGTGCATGGCAAAATGCATATGTGCCTATACAGGCATGTAATTAAACATGTGTCCCCCAAAGAACATAGTAAAAACAGGTAGCAAGGTGAATACAAAAACACCAGTCTCTCCAGTGGCTATGAGGCAGTGCTAGGGTTAATGAAAATAAAGCCACAGGGCAGAGAATGTGCATTAAAGTAGTGAGCACCCTGTACCTGTATATAAAGGAGCCGCTGTATTACCTGGTGGTGAGGAGGGCTGGCTCTGGAGGCAAGAAGTGAACCTCCAACAGCCGTTTCGCAGACGCTTTTTCTATAGGAAATACAGCGGCTCCTTTATATACAGGTACAGGGTGCTCACTACTTTAATGCACATTCTCTGCCCTGTGGCTTTATTTTCATTAACCCTAGCACTGCCTCATAGCCACTGGAGAGACTGGTGTTTTTGTATTCACCTTGCTACCTGTTTTTACTATGTTCTTTGGGGGACACATGTTTAATTACATGCCTGTATAGGCACATATGCATTTTCCCATGCACAAGGTCTTCTCATGTGCGCCCCCATAGATTGAGCCGCTGTACCTGTTAATACAACCTGGCCTGGTTCTGTATGGCATTTCTCTTACCCCACATTTCACATAAGGATTGACAGTCCTTACCCACGCCCCCCTGACCCAATCCTTTTTGTATGTGTTTTTATACCATGTTGTATTGTCTTAATAAAAAACTTATATTTTGCATATTACCCGTGCCTTATCTCCTTTTTCTCCTTTTTTGACAGGTAAATCCTGTAGTCTACCAATTGAAGTTACCCGTCCATCTTAGGATCCATGACAAATTCCATGTTTCACTGCTAAAGCCGGCTATTTTACCTCACGCTCGTGAAGTGCGCTCTCCTGCCTCTGATTCCTCTCGCTCTAGCTATGAGGTACGAGCCATAGTTGGTTCTAAGATGGTTAGAGGGCGCAGGTTCTTCTTGATAGATTGGGAGGGCTATAGCCCGGAACATCGCTCTTGGGAGCCTGAGGAGGCTGTCCATGCTCCCGACTTATTTGCCGATTACCTGCGTCGCCGGGAGGGGGGTCCTTGAGGGGGAGGTACTGTTACGGTTGCTGTGGCTCTGGAGACTATGTCCGGATTTCTTGCTACTGCACATGTGCAAGCGCTGGAGACTAAGTCCTATCTTGGAGCCATTGCACATGTGCGGGTGACATCATCGCTGACACGAGGTCACATGTCTCTGACACCTTCTATGCCGATTGGTCGCTGGTCATGTGCTTGTGACGCTTTGCTCGGTGATAGACCAGCGTGACGTCATTGCTGTCATTCTGGCAGCGGATTGGCTCGGGTGTCCTCCATCTTGGATGAGGCACAGAGTCTATATAAGACCCTGACGCACGCCGCCCGGCGCTCAGTCCTCTTGGTTCATGCATGAGGGTAGACGCCCTGTGCACGTCCCTCTAGGCATCTCTCTGTCTATGTTAGGTGAGCGCTACCGGCAGGGTAGCGTTCTTATACCTTACAGCTTCAGCTGCAGTCCGTATCCTTACCTCTTGGTGGAGCGGACATAGGCAGGTGCCTGAGACACATGGTCCGGCTGGGCCTTGTGATTCTACTCGTAGGTGGACGTTGCCGCTAGGGTAACATTCCTTTTACTGCATCTGGCAGTTGTTCGTATCCTCGCACACTAGGGGAGCGAACAGAGGTAGGAGCTTTGTGCGGCTTATGCTGCTGTCCGTCTCTTTTGCACCACTAGAAGAGCGGACCTAGGCAGGTGCCATATCTAGTGGTTCGTATCCTCGCACACTAGTGGAGCGAACGCAGGTAGGAGCTTTGTGCGGCTTACGCTGCTGTCCGTCTCTTTTGCACCACTAGAAGAGCGGACCTAGGCAGGTGCTATATCTAGTGGTTCGTGTCCTCGCACACTAGTGGAGCGAACGCAGGTAGGAGCTTTGTGCGGCTTACGCTGCTGTCCGTCTCCTGGCACCACTAGAGGAACGGACCTAGGTAGGTGCCATTTCACACTCACTGCTTTTGTCTCTGTGATCTTTAACATAGACCATTCCACACACCCTCCAAGTAAGGGAGGAATTGCTTTATTTTCTAATTATATTCCTCTGTGAGTTTAACAGAGGTATTGCACTCTGCACTTGTGCTATTATTTTTTACAGTGGCACACTTATATACCCCTTATCCTCTGCCATAGTCTGCAGCAGAGTCTTTGCACGGTGGACCCTGACTGTCTGACATTCCTTTAGGTTTTATTATCAGACAGCCCCCCGTAACAATAGACTTTATTAGTCTAGGAGCCCCAGTAGGAAAACAAATTCTGAGGCCTTCCTCTACATATCTTCCAGGGTGTATTTGAATCCCTCCTTCTATTTTTTGTAAGCTTTACTAGTCTAAGAGTCCCACTCATAATAATGGGAAAAAATTCTGAGGCCTTTCTTTACGTATCTTACAGGGTGTATTTGAGTCCCTCCTTCTAATTTTTGGCAGCCGATGAATATAGTGCATAGACTTTACTAGTCTAGGAGTCTCCTTCTTAATAATGGATAACAATTATTTTCTAAAGCCTTTCTCTACATATCTGCAAGGGTGTATTACAGTCCCACTTTCTAATTTTTGGCAGGTTTTGCCCACAGTGCAAAGGCTTTACTAATTTAGAAGTCCCACTCCTTCATATTTGAAAAACTTTATTCTGATGCCCTCCTCTATGTGTTTTCCAGGTTGTATTTGAGTCAATCCTTTTATTTTTTGGCAGCCCTCACACACAGTTCATAGACTTTACTAGTCTAGGAGTCCCACTCTTAATAATAGGAACAAACAAAAATTGTGAGGCCTTACACTATATGTCTTCCAGAGTGTACTGGAGTACAATTCTTGTAATTTTTGGCAGCCCTTGCATATGGTGCATAGGCTTTACTAGTCTATTAGTCCTACTCTTAATAATGGGGAAAAAAATCTGAAGCCTTCCTCTATGTGTCCTACAGGGTGTAGTTGATAATCTCCTTCTAATTTTTGGCTGGCCTTGCACACATTACATAAGGTTTACTAGTCTAGGAGTCTCACAATGTGACAAAATTGTATTTTGAGAGCCTTCTGTTTGTGTTCCAGAGTGTGTTAGAGTTCTCAATCTAATTTCTGGCGGCCTTGCACAAAGTGCATAGGCTTTAGGAGTCCCACTACCTGACTATTTTAACATAATGCGTATAAGGCCCTCCTTTATGTCTAATACAAGGTATATCAGAGTCCCTCTTCCGTCTAATTTTTGGCAATTTTTGCATTGTCTGTATAGGCTTCATGAGGTTCATAATCCTTCCCTCATAAATTAAATAGGATGTGTCTGATCATGTCACACACTTGATGCCCTGATAAAGTAGTAAAATGTTAACACTACATTTACTGGTGACTACCGCTACTACCGCCAAAGCAGGGGGGCAGCCAAGTTTGACATCTTCCACCCTATTTTCTTTGTGAGGTTTGTAGTGTGCATGTGCTTAATAGGCTGTCATGCGCAGTGTAAACAGGAACTTATAATAAGAAGAGGATTCTCCAATCACCTTAGAGTGTGTTGGGATGGTAAAAATGATCTGTGTGTGTCTGTCTTCCTGTTCCTGGCTCATATACAGCACCATACTGTATATACAGGTTCACATTATATCCTGTAATACAGTGTGTCTGTATATAGTGTGGATTTATGTGTACTGCATGGTGCTGTGTATACACTATATACACCCCACAGCCTCTATTGTGTATACAGCCTCTATTGTGTATATACCCTACAGACTCTTGAATATGAAGCTTCTATTGTACTTTATATGCAGCCTCTGTTGTGTATACAGCCCAGAGATTCTATTGTGTATACAGCCAGCAGAGTCTTGCGTATGCAGCCTCTATTGTGTATACAGCCTGCAGACTGTATGTGTATACAGCCAGCAGACTCTTGCAAGTACCCTAATTAATAGGTGCCAACAGCTATAGACATTCTGCAACATCAAAAAATCACCAAAAGCTTATCATTGGAACACAGCCTTAAGCTGGGGTCACAGGAGCATGGATTCTCCCATGAGAGAGACTTGGATCAATTATGTAAAAGACTCGGATAAAACTCTGATTAGAGTGTCAGCTTACTGTGATCCAATTCTCTGGGAAGAGAGAATTGTAGCACACTGTTTAGAGAGGATGGATAACAAAATGCCCCCATCTTCTCCATTGTGTGTGTCCTCTGCGAATGTCATCCGAATGCAGTCCAATGTTAGACTTGAATGGGTGCATGCCATCTGATTTGAGCAACAAATCGCAGCATATTGTGGGTTTTTTCTCATGCCGAATCGGCATAAAACATCAGATTGCACTGATCTGATGTATATGCTCATATGAGCTAGCCCTAAGTATTACAATTCAATGTTGAAGAGTATATTAATGGCTTCCTATGAGAAAGTACAGAATGACATTTACACTTGCAAAAGTCCATTTTTGCTGTACTACATACAGTATGCACCATTTCACATTTTCAAATTCTAATACATTTTCTTATTATCTTTCTTGATTAAACTACTCCTTTCAGGTAAATTCAGACTTCAAGTTGCATGAATAGAAAATACTGAGTTAACCCATTCCAGTATCAGAAAAGCCCAGCTGTTGTTGAGTTTTTCCATTATATCTACTCCTGAAACATTTTTGTAAAGACTTTCAATTACATAATTCAACTACTCTAATAATGGTGTTCACGAACACATTCTACAAATATCTAGGTGATAATAAGCATAGCTGAATAAGTCTATTAAAGGAGAAAGAGACAAAATGTTTATGGCTGTGTATATAAAGTGGCTCAGCTGTGCTGAAAGGATTATACGTAGAGTATGTAGCACACATTATTAGAAAAAACAAAATGTAGATTTCTTGCTACCCTAATTCAACTTAGTACTAAGTTATTATTTTATTTTTCAAAATGGCTATTGTTCTACAGCAACAAGAGGCTAATATCTGAAAGGGGTTGTCCACTACTTTTACATTGATGGGCTATCCTTAGGATAGGTAAAAAAAGTCTGATCGGCCATGGTCCGACACCCTCCACCCCCACTGATCAGCTGTTCTTCGGATCTGGCGGCAGCAGCAAAAGGCTGGAAATAATTAGTTCCAGAGCTCCTTCATCTTCTGATAGTGGCCGCAGCCGGCTACTGCACATCTACCTCCTATTAATTGGAATGGGAGTGGGAAGTGCAGTACCCACCCATCGCTGCTATCAGAGGATGGAGCAGGTCCGGAAAGGAGCATTTCTGGCCACCTGCTACCGCCGCCGGGATCAAGAACAGTTGATCGGCGGGGGTGCAGGGTGTTGGACCCCGGCCGATCAGACATTGATGGTCTATCCTGCTTAACCCAGCAGGAAGTATGCCGCCGCCTCGAAATCACTAAGGTTGACAAATCTCCGGGCCCGGATGGCATACACCCCAGAGTACTACAGGAATTGAGTTCTGTGATAGATTGACCATTATTTTTAATCTTCTCAGATTCCTTAAAACAGGGTCGGTACCGCAGGACTGGCGCATAGCAAATGTGGTGCCAATATTCAAAAAGGGGACAAAAACTGAGCCGGGAAATTATAGACCGGTAAGTTTAACCTCTACGGTTGGTAAAATCCTTGAGGGTTTCTTGAGAGATGCTATACTGGAGTATCTCAAGAAAAATAACCTTATGACAGAGTATCAACATGGGTTTATGAGGGATCGATCCTGTCAAACTAATTTTATCAGCTTCTATGAAGAGGTAAGTTCAAGCCTGGACCAGGGAAATGCAGTGGATGTTGTGTATATGGACTTTTCAAAAGCTTTTGATACAGTGCCACACAAAAGGTTGGTACATAAAATGAGAATAATGGGGAAATGGGAAAATATGTGTAACTGGGTTAAAAACTGGCTCAGTGATAGGAAACAAAGGGTGGTTATTAATGGTACGTACTCGGACTGGGTCTCTGTTCATAGTGGGGTACCACAGGGGTCAGTATTGGGCCCGCTTCTTTTCAACATATTTATAAATGACCTTGTTGGGGGCATGCGGAGTAGAATTTCAATATTTGCAGATGATACTAAACTCTGCAGGGTAATCAATACAGAGGAGGATAATTTTATATTACCGGGAGATTTATGTAAATTGGAGGATTGGGCTGAGAAGTGGCAATTGAAGTTTAATGTAGATAAATGTAAGGTCATGCACTTGGGTAGAGGAAATAACATTTATGATTATGTACTTAATTGTAGAACACTGGGTAAAACAGACACAGAAAAAGACTTGGGTGTATGGGTGGATGGTAAACTTCACTTTAGTGGACAGTGTCAGGCAACTGCTGCCAGGGCTAATAAAATAATGGGATGTATTAAAAGAGGTATAAGTGTTCATGAAAAAAATATAGTTCTACCTCTGTACAAGTCACTAGTGCGACCGCACTTAGAATACTGTGTACAATTCTGGTCACCGATATATAAGAAGGACATAGTTGAACTGGAGAGGGTGCAGAGAAGAGCCACCAGGATTATTAGAGGAATGGGTGGGCTGCAATACCAAGACAGGTTATTAAACTTGGGGTTATTTAGTTTGGAAAAACGAAGCCTTAGGGGGGATCTAATCATAATGTATAAATATATGAGGGGACAGTACAGAGACCTTTCCAAAGATCTTTTTACACCTAGGCCTGCGACTGGAACACGGGGGCATCCGCTACGTCTTGAGGAAAGAAGGTTTAATCATAATCACAGACGAGGATTCTTTACTGTACGAGCAGTGAGACTGTGGAACTCTCTGCCGCATGATGTTGTAATGAGTGATTCACTACTAACATTTAAGCAGAGCCTGGACGCCTTTCTTGAAAAATTTAATATTACCAGTTATGTATATTAGATTTTATGACAGGGTGTTGATCCAGGGAACTAGTCTGATTGCCGGATGTGGAGTCAGATAGGAATTTTTTTCCCCATTCGAGCTTATTTGACACATTGGGGTTTTTTTGCCTTCCTCTGGATCAACATGTTAGGCTACAGGTTGAACTAGATGGACTTAGAGTCTCCCTTCAACCTTAAAAACTATGATACTATGATACTATGATTGTTAAAGTAGTGGACGACGTCTTTAAAACTGAGTACGGTATATAAGTATTACCATACAGATGGATTTGGAGTACCAAGATATCAATTCCATTTTTGTCTCTACTGCCTGGTTTGGTGGGCGGTCATCGATTACTTGATTGGTATATGATAGGGCAACACTGACATTCCAAATGACTTTTGTGTGGAAAAGAAACAATGATTAAATGGTCATAAGTTTGAAAACAAATTTTTAAAGTGTTAATAAATCTTGGAAATAGAAACACAATATGTGCAATTTACTGAAAATTAACAAATCATAATCAACTTTCATCATATTTCATCATATTTCCATGATCATTTAGTTTCAAGGAAAACAAAAATAAAATAAATCAATTCCTTTATCAGCTGGTATAGCCAAGACATTTGATTAATGATAATTACAAATGTAAGACATACATAAAGAGGATGTCAGAGTGCTTTCTAGAAAAAGATTCCTCTATGAGCCTGTTTCTTCTCCCTTATCCTCACTCCTCATCCCCTTTCTCCATAGAATATAACATCACATGATAACACAGTGAGATTGCAGTCCATCTTGAATGAGTAAAATAGATTTGAGCTTTTCTTCCAGAGTGGATGATAGAGGGAAAGAGTTGAAGTTATTGATAAGTGGAGAATGAAGCTGATTTCTCTGATAGGCCAAAGTTTCTTCTTGTAGTATTAGTTTAAGCAAAGTTTTTTGAAAGTACAGTTACATTTTAAATGTGAAAAGGAAATTTAGCCATACATTTTAAGTTCTTTTCTGGATTTTTAAATGAAATCAATAAAGTTGATTAATAAATGTTCTATTTTCATTGTAACACAATTGGTAAAGCACTCTGTATCAGTCATTTTGAAAATTCTTTTTGATGAGAGTTGCCTATTGGTACAACTACTGCCTGCTAAAAATTAGTCAGTGAAACACATTTGTAGGTATTGCTATGTATTACTGCCTGCTCCAAAGTAGTCAGTGAAAAACATTTCTAGGTATTGCTACATATTACTGCCTGCTCCAAATTAGGCAGTGAAACACATTTCTTGGTATTGTTAGTTAGTAGTGCCCACTGTAAATTTCCTAGTGAACTAGCTAAATACATCTTGGCACTTTTTATTGCCTGGTCCAAATTATTCAGTCAACCACATTTCTAGGTATTGTCAGTTAGTAGTGGCTGCAGTAAATTTGCTTGGGAAATAGCTGTAACGCCTGCCTGGATCAACAGACTCAGGTGGGATGTAATGGACAGACTAGGGGGAAGCCCCTCACCAAGAAGGACCCCCAGAACACTGAAACCCTTTAACCCCTATACAGGGATTTGGAATTACACAGGGCACTGGAGATTTCTACCTGAGGAAGGCTGCAGTCCGATGAGAGTAATCGTCAGGCAGGGTCAAACCAGGAATAGCAGAACAGGGACAGAATCGGCAGGCAAAGACGTAAACAGAAAACATAGCAGTGGTCAGATCTGGGTTGGGCAGCGAGGTACAAAAGCAGCAGGCAGAAGGGTAGTCAAAAAACATGCAGAAATCAGCACACAGGAATCAAAATACAAACAGCACATGAGCCAGGAGTACAGAACTATCTCTGGCAGTGGTCATGTAACAGGAGGGGGAATAAGAAGGGTGTGGTGTCTTCCCATTGGCTGTAGCTGAACGCTGGCAACTTCAGCTGGAAGACACATGCCACCCACAGTCAGCCAGCGGTACTGCAGATCCCAAGATAACCCAGCCCAGTGGATGATCGGAGCCTGCGCCCACCGGTGCCGCTGGCATCGACTCCTCTCCCCTCACCAGCACCATCCACGGTAGGAACATGGTGTCGCCTGGCGATCGGAGCAGAAGTCGCTGGAGCAGACTCCGGAGGTGACGTAACAATAGCTAAATACATCTTGGCACTTTGGAGTGCCTGATACAAATCACACATTGACCCACATTTCTAGGTATTGTTAGCTAATAGTGCTTGCTGTAAATTTGCTAGTGAACTAGCTAAATACATCTTAGCACTTTTGAGTGGCTGATACACATTACACATTCACCCACATTTCTAGGTATTGTTGGTTAGTAGTGCCTGCTGTAAATTTGCTAGTGAACTAGCTGAATAGGTCTTGGTACGTATCAGTATCTGCTCCAAATTACGCAGTGAACCAAATTTCTAGTTATTGGTACTTTTTAGTGCCTTAACAATATTGCCATCTCAGGAAGGAAATAAATAATTTATCTTTTGTGACAGGTGTCTGACAGATGTGGGTATAGAGTTGGAAAACATCAGTTTGAAAGGGAAGGATACATCAACCATGAGTGGTAACTCCCAACGAGGTTGTGTTGAAAGGGTGAATATGTAGGGTGTTCGAGGTATACGTTGTGTGAAGTACTGTTAGTCAAAGCTCTAGTAAGCAAAACCGGCTCTTTCTATCCCAAGAGAACTGAGAACAACTTCCGTCACTGGACAGCGTACTCTACTAGATATCTCTGGCAGCCACACATCACTTCAACCTTGAAATGAGTGTGATAAACAGAATGGGCTAGAGAGGATGTCAAGTACTGCATCAAGTGGCCTCTCCTCCTCCTCCTGCACTTCAACATCACACACAGTTCATTTCTCAGAGGTGCCACTCCAATTATACTTGTTTCAGTCTTAGTGACAAATCTCCAACTGGCAAACTGACTGGGGAATCACACATGGGTGAGTCTGCAGAGCTGTTCACACATTCTATCCCATGGGCATCAGAGGTCTGCTCCAAAGATTCCCCAACTTAAGAGGAGAAAAGCATCTGCACCAATAACCAAAATCTTTGTCAATTGGATCTTGGCCAGCATCACATAGGGTCCGAGCAGGATCCTGACCCTCATCAACTGATGTTATCCCCCTGGAGTGGAGGTGGTGATGATGAGGCTCAGATACCTGAAGCATACGCATATTGTCCTGTGATGTCAGGTCAGGAGGAGGAGTGGAACAGCATAGAGCATGATGATGATGAAGTTCTAGATCCCACTTGGTGTGCACCCAGAGGCACGCAGCTGAGTAACTCTGCAGTTGAGGAGGAGACAAGGATGTTATGTTGGCAATTTCTGCACAAACACGTAGTGATGTATGTGAGTCGACCATCAGGGTTTTCGATAGGGGGGTACTCTGGCGCCGGGACTACAGATACTTTACTCTCGATGGGGTTATCACAGGTGGTCGGTCCCGGCTTCGTGTCCTGGGCACTCACTCTGTGGCTGTGGAATGGGGTACAGAGATGATTTTGGGGATATACGTGATGCCACCTGTGGTGTCTGGTAAGCGGGATACACCAGCGCTGCCAGCGGCTGACCTCTGAGGCAGTGGTGACAGCAGCTTAAGATTTCTCAGCTCCCCACAGGTGGAGCTATTTTACCTCAGGGCGGCGGGTCGCTGACCAGGAGGGAAGCGACCGAGCGGTGATGGCTGCCTTCTTCTCTGATGTTGCAGGGTCCTGTCGAATGGCGGAGAGACGACACACCGAGTCCACATCAGCTTAAACAAGTCCTTTTAACTGGCATCTGGTTTGTTTTGCACAGTACACAGCAGAAACAGTTCAGTTACAAGAAGGCCAATGGTCACAAATTTCAGAGGAGATTTAATGACAGAGTCTCTCTCTGAGGTAACCTTTCTATGTCTCTATCTCGGTCCCTGCTGTGAGGGGTCTGTGACTGCCTCTTTAACCCCCTCGTTAGTCTCGTCACTGGTTTTCCCAGGGGTCTGATGCTGCATGATTTCTTTATCTATCCCGCAACAGCGTTGTGAACTCGGCTTGGGGTTAGTAGTCAGACTCTTGATGGGTACCGGGACTCGTCTAATTTAGGATCCCAGGTTAACAGTCAATGGTTTGGGGATAAACCTGACAAACATCCTCGGTTCCGTTATACCGGTGTCGACCTGAACTCTTCAGCCGGCTCTCGCCAGACCTAAAACGTCCCCTTTCCGTCTGGGTTACCCCTTTTCCTGTATCTTTCTTTTCTTTTGGGGTACCCTCGCTCAGGACGTCAGGCCTATGTTATTTCTAGCCCTTCTTTCAGTCATCAATTTACTCTCGTCTCTTCTTGTCACTCCTTACTGACTGACTTTTAACTGACTAACTGTCACTCAGTCGTCCTGTCAATGACATCGCGTCTCACGCTCAGCTAGGCTCCACCCTCCTATGGACCTACTATATAAACAGTCCCAGGAATATGAAGGTAGGGGCTGCTGAGTCAATGTTACTCAATCTAATATAAGACTCTGCATTTCCTCTCTCTTTCACCTGTGACCAAAGGGCACTGCACCTTGATGTTAAGGTGCTGTATTCCCCTGTAGCGCCTAACCACAGGGGCGCCACATATGCTCCATGAGCAATGCTGTATCCTCATTTACAACTCTGACTGTGGCTAGCATTGGTTGCATGTCTGCAGTTCGCAGGAAGGGTTGTCTAACCTGGGCCTTTTTTAAGACTGTAAAGAGTGACCAAAATTACGTTATCTGCCAACATCATAAACAATGACTCAGTAGAGGCAAAAATTCAAATAATTTGACTTCTACATGCATGAACCAGCACATGCGCAACCAATACGCATTACTGTGGCAATCTTACTACACTAAAATCCGGACTACCGGGCCTACCCAACAACCGGTTGCCAAATTAATCTCACTTGCTGCTTTCTCCTTCTCCTGCATCCCCAAAAAAACTATTCTCATACAGGTCTCCAACCACAGAACCAGCACTTGTTTACCCACTATAGTTGGGGTGAGTGAGAGCCCATCAGTTGTTACGGAAGTGACCATGCCTGGTATTTTTGACCCATGTGAGACACCGAGCACACCACATGTTTCCCAATCCAGCATTACATCTGCACCTACACCTCTCTTACAGCCACCGGATGGTCATGTACACCTTACTCCACACTCTCTCAACACAGCAGGGAGCCCTTGGTCCCACAGTTTTAATCATGTAAAAGATCACCTCATACATGCCAAAGCAAAGAGCTTGAACTTCCCCATATCTAAACTTTTGGCCACAGAAATGCTGCCTTTCCACCTGGTGGATATAGAAGGTTTCTGAAACCTGATGGTCTTTGCAGTCCCTAAGTACCAGTTGCCAAGGCACCATTACTTAACTAATAAAGCTGCACCTGCTCTACACCATAATGTCACAGATAACAAGACTTTTTCTTTGAAAAACTCTGTGTCTCCCAGGGTGCATTTTACCTCTGACACCTCGATGAGCAATCATGGCCAGGGGTGTTACATCTTCCTAACTGGGCATTTTGTTACTCTGGTGGCTGTAGGGGCAGACAGGGAAGGGGCTGCTTCTCAAGTCTTGAAATCCCCAAGGCTTGTAAGACAAACCTCTGGATCTACCGCTTCTTCCACTGCTTCTTCCACCTACACCCTCAAACTCTCCCTGTAATGGGAAATGGCTGGAAATGGGACTACAAGGCTGACCCTAAGTCTGGGGATCCTGCTCTGTCCCTTATCTCGATGGTAGACTTAGGGGTACTTTGCACGCTGCAACATCGCTAGCAGATGGTAGCGATGCCGAGCACGATAGTACCCGCCCCCGTCGCACATGCGATATCTTGTGATAGCTGCCGTAGGGAACATTATCGCTACGGCAGCTTCACACACACTTACCTGCCCTGCGACGTCGCTCTGGCCGGCGACCTGCCTCCTTCCTTTGGGGGCGGGTCGTGCGGCGTCACAGCGATGTCACACGGCAGGCGGCCAATAGAAGCGGAGGGGCGAAGATGAGCAGGACGTAAACATCCGGCCCACCTCCTTCCTTCTGCATAGCCGGTGGAGGCAGGTAAGGAGAAGTTCCTCGCTCCTGCAGCTTCATACACAGCGATGTGTGCTGCCGCAGGAACGAGGAACAACATCGTACCTGTCGCTGCAGCGAAATTATGAAAATCACTGACACTACACAGATCACCTATTTACGACGCTTTTGCGATCATTTATTGGTGCATCTAGGCTTTACACATTGCGACGTCATTACTGGCGCCGGATGTGCGTCACTTTCGATTTGACCACGACGACATCGCAGTAGCGATGTCGCAACGTGCAAAGTACCCCTTAGAGTAAGTTAGGGTCGAGCCACCAACGTAGCCCTGTTTCCTGTCCAGGCCCTAACAACTAAGTCCCCACAGCTCAGGGATTGACTCGGATGGAGTAACATTCATTCCATGAGTACAGAGAGAATCCCATCAACCTCAGTATAGCTCAGCCAGGGCTCAACGCAATGAGGCAGTGGTTAAATTAATATGCATTGTAGAAGCAAGTCACACAGGAGAAGAGCTATGGATTGCTATCGTGGCTGAATTTGATAAATGGCTGTCTCCATTGAACCTGGAGCCAGGGAAGACTGTGTGCAATAACAGTGCAAACTTGTTGGCGGCCCTATGCCTGGGCCACATTACACATGTGCCTTGCATGGCTCATGTCCTCAACCTGGTTGCAAAAAAAATTCTAACCCACTATCCCGGCCTCGATGCGCTGCTGCAGAAAGCGTGGTTGCTGTGTGCTCACTTCCGCCATTCGCACCCCACAGCTAATCAACTTGCAACACTGAAAAGGTTTTTCTGCCTACTGGTTAACCAGTTGATATGCAATATGCTGACATTGTAGAATTCCTCTCTGCACACGTTGCAGCAACTGTAGCAGCAGCAGCAAGTCCTGGTGCACTATACCATGAGGCATAGGCTGTAACTATGCAGTGTGGATGTGGTGCAAATCACGATAGCAGAGTGGGCACAGATGAAGGACCTCTGCACCCTCCTGCACAGTTTTGAAATGTCTACAAAGATGGTTAGCACTCATATACATGTTGGAGCACACTTTGAATAGTCTGTGGGAAGAGGTGCGAGTCCAAGAGGAAGAGAAGGAAGCAGAGGAGAATGAAGAAGAGATACCATTTTCTGTAAGGTCCAGACAGTCATCGCACAGGTGGGTGTCATGGGAGGGTGGAAGCCCATCGATTGAGGCAGGCTCACAGTAACAGACAAACTGGTAGTGAAGGTGCAGGAGCCGAGGAACAAATGAAGGAGGAAGAGGTGATGGGTGCAAAAACTCAAGAGATGAAGAAGATGATTTTAATCCCGTCCCTTTTGTCTGTTGTTGGTAAGATGGGATGGGGGAGGCAAACGTAAGCATTACACTGCCACCAACACAACATGGACTTGGACCTCATGGAAGCGTCCGACACATGAGCGCCTTCTTGCTGCACTATATGCAACATCATGTATGTGTTGTTAGGATTAGAAATAGTGCTGACTACTCGGTTGAAACTCTGTTAGATGCAAGGTGCAAGAATCAATTTAGCAAGATGCAAGGTTCTGGAGTATCGAAACAAGCTTGTAGACCATCTTAATAGTAGTTTTCCACAAGACAGCAGTAAGGCCCACATTATGCAACACAGTTCTAGAATTCCAAAAAAGGAAACGTCTTGTTGTCAATGCAGAAACATTAGCAGCAGCAGTTCAAGTGGCAGAAGCAATTTCTGTGATGTTTGGCACACAATTTTTACATCATCGCATGTATCAGCAGAACAGAGTAGAATTTTGGCACAGTGAATGACTGGAGAGGATGGTGCATGATTATGTAGAGCTTAATATTGATGCCGTAAGGAGATATTTGACCCTTTTGCATTTTAGTCTTCAAAAATGGAAGAGTTTCCTGAGGTTGCCAGTCATGCCTTGGAAGTTTTGGTCTGCTCCTCAGCCAGCGTTCTGTCAGAAAGTGTCTTCTGCGCTGCTGGGGGTGTATTGACAGAAAAGCGCATCCGGTTCTCTCCTGAAAGTGAAAACCTCCTAAATTTCATAAAGGTGAACACGTCATGGGTGTCCAATGTCTTTGCTACCCCAGTCCCAGACTGTGCAGATTAGGCAATAGTGTAGTCCCAGGGTTCTGGGAGCAAGAGACCAATGCCTGCCTGTCATCTTGTCACTGGTGAAGGTATAATGCTTGTTCAGGCCTTGTTAGAGGGCTAGTCCCTTGTATCCATGTTGCTTTGTTGGACTTTTTGTAGTCTGTGCCAATTGTTGTCACGTTTCCTGTCGTCTGACCTTAATTTTTGAAAATGTGGAGACTCCAAGTAGGGTATCCAAATTGTCTTTTGTCTGTAGTGGCATGGTTCATGGATCAAGAGGCATATGACTTTCTGTCATCTTGCTGTCTCTCATGAAGGTAGAAATGCTGGTTCAGATCTTGTTACAGGGCTTATCCCACACATTCATGTTGTGACGTTGGACTATTTGTAATCTGTGCCAATTTTTGCCAATTTTCCTGTTGACTGATCTTAATTTTTGGAAATCTGGAGACTCCAAGTAGGGTCTCCAAATTGTCTTTTGTCTGTAGTGTCAGAGTTCTGGGATCAAGAGGCCTACACCTGTCTGTCTTCTTAATGTCTCTGGTGAAGGTAGAAATGTTAGTTCCGACCTTTTTACATGGCCAGTCCCATGAATCCATGTTGCGGAGTTGGACTATTTGTAGTCTGTGCCAATTGTTACCACTTTTCCTGTTGTCTGACCTTATTTTTTGGAATGTAAAGCTTCCAAGCAAGATCTCAAAATTGTGTCTTGTCTGTACTGTTAGGGGTATGGGAGCAAGAGGCCTAATGTTGTCACTCATCCTCTTTTTTATTTTTAAAATTGAAATGCCAGGCTCATTGCATGGAGCATAACTCCTTGATGTGCAAAGACACTATGGAGAAATGGGGGGGGAGGCAATTGATGCCACTGTACTGCTGTCTGCCTGAAATGTTTTTAAATATCAAGACTCCAAGATGGGTCTCCAAGTTGTGTCTTGTCTCTACTGGCAGAGGTGTCTGTCTCTCATCCACCTTAATATCTCTTATGTCAGTGTGCCGCCCTCATGCCAGCAGCCGAGCTGCTCGGATCCGGATCCACGGTGGCTTGAGGGATCTCCGGACCCGGGGGTCGTTCAGCCACTCAAATGAACGGGTTATTTACAGGGGATTGTGTTAGAGTTCGTGATGCCACCCGTGGTATGTTGTAATTTGGAGTACCACCGCTGTAGTTAGAAGTACCCGGGGGTGATGGAATAGGGCAGCCAGGTGTTAAAACCCTCCATGGGTAGGGGGGATGCTCCGGGACTCGGTGATGGTGGTGAGGGAGTACCGTCGGGTGTGAAGGGGGTCACTTGCGTACTCACTCAGTCCATTAAGCTGACACCGACAAATGGATAACCAAAGTTCTGGATACCGCTGCCACTGAGGGGAGCTAGTTCGGGTCCTGTCCCCAATGGTGCTGCCTGGGGATCCGTGATCTGCCTCCTGGCACGAAGTTTACTTCTCTGTTGGTCCCGGTAGTATGGAACTTGCCGGGTCCCGCTCCCCACTATGGCTAAGTGTGGGTGCTTGCTCTCAGGGTTCACGCTTGGGATTTTCTGGACCGTTTGAGTGGAAAGTCCTATCCCCCTCGGTGCGCTAGTACCCCGATTTTGGAGTGGGTAGAGAGCGGATTTTAAAGGCTCCGTTCTTGTCTGGTAAATTGTCAGGTTGCCTGGAGCTACTCCCTGTTCTAGGGTCCACGTACCCCGTCGTCCTCTGGTCCCAGCCCAGTGATGGTACAAGGCCGCCAGCTGTGCTCCTCGACACTTCCGTGCCCCTTGCCATGATCCCCTGTGACTGGTGGTCCAGATCCTCTAGGCCCAGACCACCATCTGCTATCTAGGTAGCTTCCTAGGAGCCCTGGTCCTGACCTCCTCTATCCTTCACTTCCAACACACTTCTCTCCACCCCTGACACTTCTGACCTCCCCTTGCCAACCTCCCAAGTGGGCGACCCTATTCCACTCAGGCCGTCCACTGGTGTGTCTGGTGGGTGTGGTGCAGAGTGTACCTAGGATTTAAGTAGCTGATGTAGGCAACACCATGTAGTTGGGGACCCACAACCAAGAAGGAGGTGGATATTGCACAGTAGGGCAGATTGTGTAATACCCTGTGACGACCTGATAGTCCAGGGGCATCACATCAGTAGTCTAGGAAACTAATGGTTATGCCAAAACAGTGGGGCTGCTCTGTAAAACGTATTTTTGCTTTCTTGGAAGCTTTTGCCCCCAAAAGTGTTTTCTCTGTCTTAGGTTTGGCCTCCGTTTGAATCGAATGGGGCTCAAAAAGGTTCGGTGTTCAGTTTGGTGAACATAGCCTTTGTTTGGCAAGGCTCGGTGTAACGAAATTTGAAAGGTTCGCTCATCTCTAGTCCCCAGCTTAGCAGTTTGTTATCCACCTTTAGATGATATTTATCAGATCCCAGACTTATTGGTGGATTGCAAAGGGGTAATTGATGTTTTTTTGGGGAACAGCTTGGTCTATTACAAAAGCAGCAGTTAACAAACCTTCTAGGAACACATGGACTCTGTTCACGAGTCGGCTTAGTCAAACACCCATGGTCAGGCATCATGTCAACTCAGGGGCAGTAACTCCACTTAGCGAAACCGCCTACTGGCTGACTCCTCCAGTTTTAGCATTGATGAAAGCCATGGTGGTTGACATGTCAAGTATGGGATCATAGTTCCTTCCCACAGGTCATGAGCTGCTAGTGTAGTGTTGGTGCCCAAAAAGACAAGAGTATTTGGTACTGTGTAGAATATTGGTGACTCAATGAGGTCACCATTACGAACACCTACCCTATGCCTCTAGTGGGTGAACTACTAAACAGGTTAGGGAGTCTCAGGTCATATCTACCCAAAATCTGAGCAAAGGATCCCAGCAGATCCCACTCTGTAGTGGCTCAAGTAAAGTCTCAAAGGTTCTAATCCCTGGTGAGCCAGCGGAAGAGTGAGACTATCACTTGCACTAACTTGTGTTCTTGCTGGTAATGTACTATATGCTGTTGATTGTTGGTGACCCAATAAAGTCTTACCGAAGTGAAGCAGCCTGACCCTGTGTTGTCTGAGCAGTGTTCTGCCAATGGGCAGGAAAAACAGGCTTTCAGTGGGATGAGCCCTAGTCCGTGTGGTTTTTCTAAAGACAGCCAGGCCAGCAGCCAAGAGCATTCTCTAACCCTCATGTCTTCACAACACATAGCTCTGATTAGTTATTTTCTATATACATTTTCCTATGTGGCTGCCATAGAGCAAATCTCTTTAACTTCTTTTCATTTCTGTTCCAGTAGCAGCTCTGGTCTATATACTGTATTAGTCAGTCATTCTGATATATTTGTAGTGCATTTCTTTCTGACTGAGCACCCCGCCCCTTAGCCAGGGTGTGTCCATCTTCTTTTTTTAACTGGATTCTATCTGCCCTAACATGGAGATTCTTAATCCAAATAGAGGCTTTTTAAGTTAGGGTCCCGATATGAGAGATCACCTTGACTTGGTGATTGGGCTCATATGTATTGGCCAAAACATAAGCTAAATATCTCTTTTATTCAAATATTTCTATAGCAGTAATGCAATGCCAGAGTTCCCTTATTCATTTTTAGCATTTTAGAGTGCAGCTGTATGTATTTTTGTAGCTATATATGTATATACGGTCTATCTAAATAATCTATACAATATATAATTATAAAGATATATTTACAATATCTATGTCTAATTTAAAAGACAACAAGACCTCAGAAATTTAAATAAAATTCCGGTTTGTTAATTTTTTGCTCAAATACTGCATCTGCACGACAAACATGAAAAATGTTCTTGATACTGTCAGATGACAAGCAAGTGGGAACAGACTAATGTAGAAGCTGCAAACAGAAATGGATATTGGTTAGAATTTTATTAAAATTATATTTTGTGAATGCTTACAGCTTTGCATCACAAATCATGCCGCAGACAGTTTTATTTGACATTAGCCAGTATTATGTGAGATTCATAGACCTCTAATTTATAGAAGTGTTGCATATGTCTTAGGGAGAATTTAAGAGCAATGTGCTGATTTGTGATTTAATGATAAACTCATGGAGGATGTTTTTATGTGAAAAGTATTTACTGTATGACATGCAAAGTTATGAATTTTTTGTCTCGTCAAATACTTTGTTCTGATGGAAGCTGTAATGCGAATATAATTTGAAAATACTCTCAATATATTTTACATATAAATATTATTTTTCCTTTAGTTATACACTGTTGAGCAAAAGTAACAATGTTTTGAACTTTTGACTTTCAGGCTACATATGTCACCATCCACTACAGCTTCGAATGTGAGACTTACTTAATTTTAGAGACAATCATCTTGACTATCTCATACATAAATTTGATGTGCAACTATGTACCAAATGACACGTTGTGCAGATTCTTGTCATCTCACTACATTGTTACTGTTTTGCTCTTGGTGGTGGAAAAATCTTATTCTTCCTGTGTACTACAAAGTACAACATGTTTTTATATTATCTAATAGCTCAGCTTGATGTTATATTGATTCCAAAGTGAAAGCTTACTGTTTTGAAAATTTCCAGAGAAACAGCATCATCCAGCTCATTGATTGCAATCTCTTGGCCAAGAAAATTGGCAAACTGTATCATGTGATTAAAACTAAAGCAGATCTGGTAGTTTATTGTGGACAGTCCAAATACATATGCACTATCCAACATTTTGGTCTACTCAGAACTTTTTCAAACTTGCACAGTTTGGCAGTAGAGATGAGCGATCTTGCTAAGGATCGGATGGGGTCGGGATCGCCAAACCTACCTGTGTTCACCGGTCAGATTGCCGATCTAATTAACCATCCTAGCCAAACTCATTGAATTCAATGGGAGGTACAACTTATGTGTTATAAAATGGTGTAGGGAGGCTGAAAAACAAAGAAAATAAGGAAAGAATGAAGCAGGACATACTTACCAAGTCTCCCCTAGGGCAGCTGGGAATAGAGATGAGAGGATCGATTCACAGGACTCTGATCCAGGTCAGTGGTACCTGGCGGCTGAAGAGGAGGCCCACAAATCTCTTACTTTCAGGCATCCCAAGCATGGTTTTTGACTAACCTGGACTGGTGCAACATCATTTGTCCCTTATTCTCATTGGGACCTATGAATTTATTTTTTCTTCAATCATTTAAAGTTATAGGAGCCCGAATTTTCGCATTTTTACATAAGCATCACTACATATCTGGCTTTTCTGTGTCTATAAGATTATATTCACATGTTGCATAAATCCTGTGTTTTTGTTTTCTGGAGGTGTCCGCACCAACCTGTGCAATAACAATCTTCTCTGATTATTATATTTTATTAGATTTTTTTCTACATTTTTTTTCTTATTTGATGTGTTTTTGGTGCAAATGTATAACAGCATTTTTAATGTGTTTTTTATAGTACAGAAAAGCTTTGATTCTGCACTTAAAAGAGTAACTGCAGTTTTTTACATTTGTTTTATTTTAGGTTACTTAAAAGCCTCTAAAGAAAAGAAGGCACCAAAAGCACACAGTTCAGCAACATCTTTAGATGTACAGTAGGTGCAGTTTTCATGTTTTCTTCGACAGTTAAACGCAGAAGAGTTTCTGTACAAAAAAGCAGCAGAAAGAAATGCATCATTTACATGGGAACATTGGCTTAAATATCCAAGCAAAGTGGATGTGATTTCATGGAAACTCCACCCTTTCTAAAGACGCTTTTGTCCTCTGCCATTTTAGTGCATTTTTTCTCTACAAATTTCTATGTGTAGCTGGCGAGGTCATTGAGTTCAATGAGTTCAGCAGAGGTCAGTTCATCTGGGTTCACAGCTGGGACCTCAGTTAAATTCATTGAACTCAATGCTGGATTACTAGATTAAGCAATGTGGGCACATTGAGTATTTGGTTGCAGATGTTTCTGCCCCAAATCTGCATCTCCTAGCAAAAAAATCACAATAAAAACCGAATGCATTTTTGATCCAGCTTTGTTGCATTTTTCTACCTGGAGATGCAGATTTTATGCAGAAATGTCGGCAACCCAATACTCAAAGTGCACACATCCCCTAATTCAGTAATCTGGCATTAAGTTCAATGACTTCACCTGAAGTGAGGTCAGTGAATTTAATGAGGTCACCTGAGGGTACCGTGGGAACTTCCAGCTGTGATCTCAGATGAACTCAGTGACATCACTGCTCACAGCTTCGGCTCCATCAGTGTGTCACTGATGCCGCAGCGATTGGTTACATTTTCTAATCTCCTACAATCTCAGGATGTAAATACCAAAACAGATAAAAAAAAGCACGACCATACAAACCCAATGAAAATTACAGCGTAAATGACAAATGCATATATCATAATCGTGTGTAGATCGTATGGATGTAGTAGACCTACTGAAATTTAAGGGAGACACCGAAATTGTAGAACAAAAAATTCCAAGGGAAACCGATTGGGTCAAATATAACAATTATTATTTATTATTAGTTAAAAATAATGACCGCCAACTGGCAGTATGACTAGAGAACAGGGGCATCATATGTTAAAATACATTAAAAATCTGGCACAGGTATTCTGCAAGAGTGTAAGGTACAAAAAATTTATATATAGGAGAAATGACAAATGGCTAAAAAGACTAGTGTGAGTACAACTGCAAAACAGCAAAAGGATAAATTAAAATACTACAAAGTTCAGAAAGGGACAAGTGGATCAGGGATATGATGTGCGTGTAAATGTAATTGGCTGTATTATATTCATTAGCTATACAAAAAATGTATAAGATTTATAGTGACAAAAGAGTTTTTGATAGAAAAATTGATATGACAACAGTGGTCTTAGTATATGTCACTGCAATATAAATAGGGAACACTATTAATGCTCGTCTGGTATATGATTGTATATAGTGTAATATACAACAGACAAATAGAAAAGAGGATATATCTCAGAGAAGAAGTTTAATCTGCTGTAGTGGATCAAATGAAACCGACAAAAACATCATGTGGATATAATCTAATTGTGGGTGACTAAGGTATTGTCATATATTTTCCAAAGGAGAAAAGAGGAAGGGGGGGGGTCAGCCAAAGTGTAGCCAATAGTGTATATATTGATAGGGAATCAATCAAATATACCATTGTTATAGTAATGAAAACAAGCTATTAGTGTGTATTGGGAGCTAGACAAGGACACAGCCAATGGTGCATGTACTGATATAGAAAAATTTATATAGCAACTGTGGCTTTAGTGCATTCTACTATTGTACTGATGAACGGAATTAATAATGCAAGTATGATTTGGAATTATATATGGTAGAGTATATGAAGGTAGCTATGGAGAAAGGACATAGTGCAAAAGAGAACAACAAGGGTTATAATGGCAGCATGTGCTGTTTGCAATATATCCAGAGAAACAGGGTATCAGATCTAAGAGAAAGCCTACTAGATATAAACATATTTACCAGAGTAGAAAAAGACCTGTGTGTACATGTCACACCAACCCCATGACGCAGTTCCTTTTCCTTTTCTGCTAAGGTAAAAAAAAACTTTTATGTTTATATCTAGGAGGCGTTCTCTTACATCTGTTACCCTGTTTCCTTAACCCTAGAATGTATACCTGGGGCCTCGCAGGCCTGCTAGGTCATTTGTTTTCTATGGTAGATTGAATTGCTTGCGTGTTCTAGGGTTAATTATCTGACAAACCCTATGTAACTGGCAGGCTAACTTTCCAGTTTCCACTGACTTTGCAAAAATGGTGTGTCGTTCCAAGGTGACAGAAACCCTCCGGCAGCAGGTTGTCCATATGAAGGACAAAAGGGTGACCCTATCAGCTATAGCAAGAGAAGTCGATCATTCCTAGGCTGTGATTTTGAGAATATTGCATCTTTACATCACAAACTCTGTCAAGTACCCAAGAAGGCTGGTCGCCCACAGAAGATAAATGCAAGAGAGGACAAGATAATGGGGGAATCTCCATGGGCAATCATTTCAACGTTGCAGCTAGAATTGCTCGCCAGTTCAGCACTGAACAGGGTGAGGATCTGTCTTGTCATACAGTGTCACACCACTCCAATACTAACCCTTGGGCTTGATGGCAGTTGACAATACACAGCTGACATTAACCAACCAAAAAAATACCCAGATTTCCAACACACCAGGGTAATCGGGAAGAGATGGGCAAGTACCTTCCCAGCCTGATATAAAAACTAAAGAGTAGAGTTGAGCGATGTTCGAGGTTAGAGGTTCGCCAATTTCTAGTTTGAGTGATTTTGGGGGGTGCTCGAGATCGAACTCGAATGCGACCTTTTTGCTAAAAGCTCGATAGCTCGAGTTATGTTCGATAACGGTTCGATCAGCAAAAAGCCTAGCTAGTTACTAGCTGGCTTTTCACTGTAATAGTGTGAGTCACTGTGATTCACACTATTATCAAATGTCAGCGTATAGTGTGCGGGGGGGGATGCAGTTTAGATCTGGGATGCTGAAAGAATGCCGATCACCATTTTTTTTTTTTTTCCTAAGCGTGCATGCAGTGGGGCGGGCAAGGATGTCAGCCAATCACAGACACACACACAGCTAAGTGGATTTTTGCCAGACAAACAAGGGCATGTGTCATAGGCTGTGAATGTCACATGTCCTTGACTTATAAAATACGGCCATTTTCCCTGTCGCAGCCATTATCTGCCTTCGGCGTGTGGGTGACAGTCAACGCTCACGCTGCTGCCGCCGATCCTACTGTGTGCGCTATAGACATAGTGCAAGCTACACAGCGCTGTAGGGATTAGGGACTGCTGATTTCCAGGCATTCATAGCCATAGCTGCTAGGCAGGTCCGTGCAAACGCTGTGTACAGCTTCAGATAACAGCGTCTGCATTTCATCAATAGGAGGGATAGAAAGTGAGGCTTCCTTTCCTGTCCTGGTACCCACAGAACCTGGGCACTGTACCCACCTGCCCAGTTTTGCCACGCTATTTTATTTGCCCGAAGAGCTGACACTTCTTCTGCCATTCTAAAAGTGTCTGGAATACTAAGTTAGTGTTCCTTTCCTGTCCACTGACCCACAGAACCCGGGCACTGTACCCACCTGCATAGTTTTGCCACGCTATTTTATTTGCCCAAGGAGCTGACACTTTTTCTGTCATCCTAAAAGTGTCTAGAATACTAAGTTAAT
Organism: Anomaloglossus baeobatrachus; assembly: GCF_048569485.1. Lineage (NCBI taxonomy): Eukaryota > Metazoa > Chordata > Amphibia > Anura > Aromobatidae > Anomaloglossus > Anomaloglossus baeobatrachus. The sequence goes on along the minus strand of NC_134356.1, from coordinate 193,124,794 downwards.
GTTCCTTTCCTGTCCTGGTACCCACAGAACCCAGGCACTGTACCCACCTGCCCAGTTTTGCCACGCTATTTTATTTGCCCAAAGAGCTGACACTTTTTCTGCCATCCTAAAAGTGTCTGGAATACTAAGTTAGTGTTCCTTTCCTGTCCACTGACCCACAGAACCCGGGCACTGTACCCACCTGCACACTTTTGCCACGCTATTTTATTTGCCCAAAGAGCTGACACTTTTTCTGCCATCCTAAAAATGTCTGGAATACTAAGTTAGTGTTCCTTTGCTGTCCACTGACCCACAGAACACGGGCACTGTACCAACCTGCACACTTTTGCCACGCTATTTTATTTGCCCAAAGAGCTGACACTTTTTCTGCCATCCTAAAAGTGTCTGGAATACTAAGTTAGTGTTCCTTTCCTGTCCACTGACAAATAGAACCCAGGCACTGTACCCACCTGCACACTTTTGCCACGCTATTTTATTTGCCCAAAGAACTGACACTTTTTCTGCCATCCTAAAAGTGTGTGGAATACTAAGTTAGTGTTCCTTTCCTGTCCACTGACAAATAGAACCCAGGCACTGTACCCACCTGCACACTTTTGCCACGCTATTTTATTTGCCCAAAGAACTGACACTTTTTCTGCCATCCTAAAAGTGTGTGGAATACTACGTTAGTGTTCCTTTCCTGTCCACTGACCTACAGAACCCGGGCACTGTACCCACCTGGACACTTTTGCCACGCTATTTTATTTGCCCAAAGAGCTGACACTTTTTCTGCAATCCTAAAAGTGTCTGGAATACTAAATTAGTGTTCCCTTCCTGTCCACTGACCCACAGAACCCGTGCACTGTACCCACCTGCACACTTTTGCCACGCTATTTTATTTGCCCAAAGAGCTGACACTTTTTCTGCCATCCTAAAAATGTCTGGAATACTAAGTTAGTGTTCCTTTGCTGTCCACTGACCCACAGAACACGGGCACTGTACCAACCTGCACACTTTTGCCACGCTATTTTATTTGCCCAAAGAGCTGACACTTTTTCTGCCATCCTAAAAGTGTCTGGAATACTAAGTTAGTGTTCCTTTCCTGTCCACTGACAAATAGAACCCAGGCACTGTACCCACCTGCACACTTTTGCCACGCTATTTTATTTGCCCAAAGAACTGACACTTTTTCTGCCATCCTAAAAGTGTGTGGAATACTACGTTAGTGTTCCTTTCCTGTCCACTGACCTACAGAACCCGGGCACTGTACCCACCTGCACACTTTTGCCACGCTATTTTATTTGCCCAAAGAGCTGACACTTTTTCTGCCATCCTAAAAGTGTCTGGAATACTAAGTTAGTGTTCCTTTCCTGTCCACTGACAAATAGAACCCAGGCACTGTACCCACCTGCACACTTTTGCCACGCTATTTTATTTGCCCAAAGAGCTGACACTTTTTCTGCCATCCTAAAAGTGTCTGGAATACTAAGTTAGTGTTCCTTTCCTGTCCACTGACAAATAGAACCCTGGCAATGTACCCACCTGCACACTTTTGCCACGCTATTTTATTTGCCCAAAGAACTGACACTTTTTCTGCCATCCTAAAAGTGTGTGGAATACTACGTTAGTGTTCCTTTCCTGTCCACTGACCTACAGAACCCGGGCACTGTACCCACCTGGACACTTTTGCCATGCTATTTTATTTGCCCAAAGAGCTGACACTTTTTCTGCAATCCTAAAAGTGTCTGGAATACTAAATTAGTGTTCCCTTCCTGTCCACTGACCCACAGAACCCGGGCACTGTACCCACCTGCTCACTTTTGCCACGCTATTTTATTTGCCCAAAAAGCTGACACTTTTTCTGCCATCCTAAAAGTGTCTGGAATACTACGTTAGTGTTCCTTTCCTGTCCAATGACCCACAGAACCTGGGAACTGTACACACTTGCACACTTTTGCCACGCTATTTTATTTGCCCAAAGAGCTGACATTTTTTCTGACATCCTAAAAATGTCTGGAATACTACGTTAGTGTTCATTTCCTGTCCACTGACCCACAGAACCCGGGCACTGTACCCACCTGCACACTTTTGCCACGCTATTTTATTTGTAAACTGTGCTGTCACTGTTAGGGGCATACAAAAATTGTCTGTAATAGTCAGTGTTGGTTCTTCAGCTATCTATAAAGTTAGACCACCTCTGCAATCTACACCACCTCTCAATTTTTGCATCCACATCTTAAGTGGCCAATCTTGTCGCTAACAAAATGAGTGGCAAAAGGACAGATGCTGGTGGAAAGGGGAACAGGCGTGTTGGAAAAGGAAAAAAAGTTTGTTCCGTGGGGAAGGTGGGAAAGCTACATTAACATCTGCTGAAGATAGGCCATCTTTCAGCAAAAGTAAGATGTCTACTACTTTCCGTGGAGAATCTGATGTGCTCCCTTTTTTACGGACCCGAACAACTGTAACAAAGGTAGATGATGCACAAGAAAGAACATGCTTGAATGGATCTCAACTGCTCCAACAAGTGCCCTCCTCTCCACCTCAACTTCAACATCCAAAAAACAACAGTCCTCTGAGTTGTCATCCCAATCACACTTGCTTTCTCTCACCTCTCAAGTCTCCACCTGCCCTGCACAGTATGGTGTAACAGAGATGGCTGAGTCTGCAGAGCTGTTCAGTCACACTATAGCCTGGGAATCAGAGGTCTGCTCCCAAGCTACAGTGAGTACAGACCAGGAAATAGTCTGCAGTGATGCCCAGAAGCTTTGTGACTCAGATTCTGGCCCTGATGACCAAGTTTCTGAGCATAATGTACACCCTCATTCCCAAACTGTAACACCTGTTGGTGGAGACAATGAGGAACATACTGATGATGATGAGATGCAGATACCAGATTGGGATGACAACTTAACTATTTAGTCAGCTCAGGATGACGTTAGGTCTGAGGGCGAGGGGAGTGCAAACACAACGCTTGATGATGAAGTTCTAGATCCCACTTACTGTCAACCCACAGTCAGGCACTCGAGGAGGTCACCAGAGGCGGTGGAGGAGGATGCAACTGACGACGAAGTTACCTTGCGCCTTCCTGGACAGAGTCGGAGTACTGGAAGCACGTCTACAATTGCATCCTCAGCCACAACTCTGCCTCTGAGCACAAGCCAGGGTGGCTCTGCAGGTCGCATGGCCTCTAAGCCTTGCCTAGCCTGGTCCTTTTTTGACCTTGCAAAGGATGTCCCAAATAATGTGATCTGTAAAATTGAATTGCAATCTATAAGTAAAGGCCAAAAACTCACCAGTTTGTCAACTTCTTCCATGAATCGTCACATAAATAACAAGCAAAAGTCCCAGTGGGAAGCTCACCATGCTGCAATGCAGCCTAGCGGAGCGGGCCAAACACCGTCTGCCCCCTCAAGTTCCTCCGCGCGCTATTCATCTTCTATGATTGTGGGGACAGCTGTCACTACTGGTTTTCCACGCAGACCTTCCACCACTTTAACCGCAACAGGCAGTTTGCTTGGTAGGTCGTCAGTTAGTTTGGAAGGGGAAACAAGTGCTGGTGTACAGCTCTCTCAGACATCAAGAGCACCAACTTTGGATGAAGGCAACATCATGTCTCCGCCTGCACTTTCCTCACAGACCTGCAGTTTTCCAGGGACACCCTAATCACCACCGTCTCCACACAGCAACCAGATCTCTGTCCCTCAGATGTGGACAAAAAAAAGGCCCTTTCCTCCGAGCCATGACAAAGCTAAAAGGTTGACTTTATTCCTCTGTAAGCTCTTGGCTACCAAAATGCTGCCTTTCCGCCTGGTGGACACAGAGGATTTTCGAGACCTTATGTCCTTCACAGTGCCCCAGTACCAGATGCCCACTCGCCACTACTTCTCCAAGAAAGGTGTGCCTGTGCTACACCAGCATGTTGCACAGAACATCACCACTTCCTTGAGAAACTCTGTGTTTGACCTGATGCATTTCACCACCGATACTTGGACCAGTAAGCATGGACAGGGGCGTTACATGTCGCTGACTGGGCACTGGGTAACTATGGTGAGAGATGGAAAAGGGTCTGCTGAACAAGTCTTGCCGTCCCCACGACTTGTGCGTCAATCCTCTTTATGTAGAAGTTCCTCCACTGCTTCTGCCTCCTCAACCTCGTCTGGGTCCTCCACCTCCGCCCCAAGCCTGCCTGGTCAGGCCACCCGTGTTGTAACTGCGCACAAGGAATCCCGCACACCTCCTTACTATGCTGGCAGCAGAGCTCAATGGCATCAGGTGGTCTTTACCTTGAAATGTCTTGGAAATAAAAGTCACACAGCGGAGTTGTGGTCAGCTCTTGTGAGCGAGTTTCGTAAATGGTTGTCTCCACTAAACCTGCAGCCAGGGAAGGCCATGTGCGACAATGCTGCAAGCCTGGGTGCGGCCCTTTGCCGGGGCAAGGTGACACACGTGCCTTGTATGGCTCACATGTTGAACCTTGTTGTCCAGCAATTTTTAACCCACTATCCCGACCTAGATGGGCTTCTGCACAGGGCACGGTCACTCTCTGCTCACTTCCGCCATTCAACTGCCGCAGCTAACCGACTTGCATCACTCCAGAAGTCTTTTGGCCTGCCGGTTCATTGCCTGAAATGCCATGTATCGACACGCTGGAATTCGACTCTCCACATGTTACAGCGACTGTGGCAGCACCGCCGAGCCCTGGTGCAATACGTTATGACGTATAGGCTGGGCCAACAAGATGCAGAGGTGGGGCAGATCACGCTGATGGAGTGGTCTCAGATCAAGGACCTATGCACCCTTCTGCACAGTTTTGACATGGCAACGAATATGTTTAGCGCTGACAATGCCATTATCAGCATGACAATTCCAGTCATTTACATGCTGGAGCACACGCTAAACACTATTCGGAGTCAGGCGGTGGGACAAGAGGAAGGGGAGAAAGTACAGGAGAATTCATATGCGGAAGGGATACCAACATCTACAAGGTCCAGACGATCAGCATCACCAAGGCGGCAGGCATGGGACGGTGGGGGAGAGGAATTAACAAGGGAGCATGGTAGCAGCCAAAATGTTGAGGAAGGTGCAGGAGACCATGAAGAAATGGAGGACGAACTCTCGATGGACATGGAAGACTGAGCAGATGAGGGAGACCTTGGTCAAATTTTGGTTGAACGAGGTTGGGGGAAGATGTCAGCGGAAGAAAGCACGGTTATCACCTCTACGCCACAAACACAGCGAGGACTTGGTCCGCATGGATGCAAAAGACACATGAGCGCCTTCTTGCTGCACTACCTCCATCATGACCCTCGGATTGTCAAAATTAGAAGTGATGATGACTACTGGGTTGCCAGACTATTAGATCCCCGGTACAAGTCCAAATTTGGTGAAATAATTCCAGCCATAGAAAGGGACGCACGTATGCAGGAGTATCAGCAGAAGCTGTTACTCAATCTTAGCTTGGCTTTTCCACCAAACACCAGTGGTGCATGGAGAGAATCTCCCAGTTGTCACTTGCCAAGCATGGGACTGTCTCATCATTATCAGTCAAACCATACCAACAACACTGTATCTGGTGCTGGTACCAGCAATTTTATGGAATCGTTTCATAATTTTTTTAGAACATCCAATGCAAGGCCACAAGAGACAAGAAGTCTGACACATAGTCAATGGCTGGAGAGGATGATACAGAAGAATCTCCAAATGAACATCGATGCCATGATTTTGCAACTGGAGCCTTGCTCATTTTGGGCTTCAAATCTTGAAAAATGGCCTGAGCTCGCCACTTATGCCTTGGAGATCCTGTCGTGTCCCGCTACCGGCGTTGTCTCTGAACGTGTCTTCAGTGATGCTGGGTGTGTGCTGACAGATAAGCGCACGCGTCTGTCCAGTGAGAATGTGGACAGACTAACGTTCATCAAGATGAACAAGTCATGGATCCACAAGGACTTTACTACCCCAGTGTCATCCTGGGGAGAGTAAAGGCTGGCGTATTTTTGAATGTGCTTGATGCAAATCAACCTGTCCAGTTTGCAACTGGGGCCCAAGTGATGCCACTGAAGTGGTGTGTGTGGCCCCATTTTTGGAAAAAAGGGAGACTCCGCTTGGAGTTCCCTACTTTGTTTTTAAAAATGATCCAAGATGAACAAATCATGGATCAACAAAGACTTTGCTATCTACACTGGTGTCATCCTGGGGACAGTTAAGTAGAGTTGAGTGCGGTTCGCGGTTCGAGGTTCTCCAGTTCGTGGCTCGAGTGATTTTGGGGGCTGTTCTAGATCGAACTAGAACTTGAGCTTTTTGCTAAAGCTTGATAGTTCTAGATACGTTTGAGAACGGTTCTAGCAGCAAAAAAACAAGCTAATTACTAGCTGGCGTTCCGCTGTAATAGTGTAAGTCACTCTGTGACTCACACTATTATGAAATTTCAGTGTATAGTGTGCGGGAACAGTGCATTCAGATCACTGCTGTTTGGATAATGGCGATCGCCATTTTTTTTTTCCTTGTCTTCCTTCCCTAAGCGCGCGCGTGTAGTGGGGTGGGTCAGCATGTCAGCCAATCCCAGACACACACACAGCTAAGTGGACTTTTAGCCAGAGAAGCAAAGGCATGTGTGATAGGATGTCCATGTCACATGTCCCTGCATTATAAAAACGGAAATTTTCCTCCAGCACGCCATTATCTGCCTTCTGCGTCTTGGTGTCAGTCACCGCTGGCGTAGCTCCTGTCTCCGATACTGCTGTGTACGCTCTATACATAGCGCTATACAGAATAGGGATAGAAGTTTCTTTCAGCCCTTGTAAGGCCTAATACCGGCAGGGTCAGAGCCATAGGTGACAGTCAAGGCCGTGAAAACAGATTTTAACAGCTACACAAGATGACAGCGTCTGTGTAGCTAAGGTCAGGGATTTCCTCGCTGCATTTCCCCATTAGGAGGGATAGAAAGGGAGGCTTCCTTTCCTCTACCCAGACCCACAACCCTGCCACTGCACCCTCCTGCCCTTTGCACACTCAAACTCATTGTTACTAAGCCATTAAACTAGCAAACAGTGAGTAAACTTAGTGGCATCCTAAACGTGGCTGTTGGACTTCTGTATTGTCCCACTAGTGCAAAGATATTTGCAGCACATCTGCCTGCATTGCACACTCAAGCTCATTTGTTACTAAGCCATTATACTAGCAAACACTGAGGAAACTTAGTGGCATCCTAAAAGTGACTGTTGGACTTTTGTATTGTCCCACTAGTGCAAAGATATTTGCAGCAAGTCTGCCTGCATTGCACACTCAAACTCATTGTTACTAAGCCATTATACTAGCAAACACTGAGGAAACTTAGTGGCATCCTAAACGTGGCTGTTGGACTTCTGTATTGTCCCACTAGTGCAAAGATATTTGCAGCACGTCTGCCTGCATTGCACACTCAAGCTCATTTGTTACTAAGCCATTTTACTAGCAAACACTGAGGAAACTTAGTGGCATCCTAAAAGTGGCTGTTGGACTTCTGTATTGTCCCACTAGTGCAAAGATATTTGCAGCACGTCTGCCTGCATTGCACACTCAAACTCATTGTTACTAAGCCATTATACTAGCAAACACTGAGGAAACTTAGTGGCATCCTAAACGTGGCTGTTGGACTTCTGTATTGTCCCAATGGTGCAAAGATATTTGCAGCACGTCTGCCTGCATTGCACACTCAAGCTCATTTGTTACTAAGCCATTATACTAGCAAACACTGAGGAAACTTAGTGGCATCCTAAAAGTGGCTGTTGGACTTTTGTATTGTCCCACTAGTGCAAAGATATTTGCAGCACGTCTGCCTGCATTGCACACTCAAACTCATTGTTACTAAGCCATTATACTAGCAAACACTGAGGAAACTTAGTGGCATCATAAATGTGGCTGTTGGACTTCTGTATTGTCCCACTAGTGCAAAGATATTTGCAGCACGTCTGCCTGCATTGCACAAGCAAACTCCTTGTTACTAAGCCATTATACTAGCAAACACTGAGGAAACTTAGTGGCATCCTAAACGTGGCTGTTGGACTTCTGTATTGTCCCACTGGTGCAAAGATATTTGCAGCACGTCTGCCTGCATTGCACACTCAAACTCATTGTTACTAAGCCATTATACTAGCAAACACTGAGGAAACTTAGTGGCATCCTAAACGTGGCTGTTGGACTTCTGTATTGTCCCACTAGTGCAAAGTTATTTGCAGCACGTCTGCCTGCATTGCACACTCAAATTCATTGTTACTAAGCCATTATACTAGCAAACACTGAGGAAGCTTAGTGTCATCCTAAACATGGCTGTTGGACTTCTGTATTGTCTCACTAGTGCAAAGATATGTGCAGCACGTCTGCCTGCATTGCACACTCAAGCTCATTTGTTACTAAGCCATTATACTAGCAAACACTGAGGAAACTTAGTGGCATCCTAAACATGGCTGTTGGACTTCTGTATTGTCTCACTAGTGCAAAGATATGTGCAGCACGTCTGCCTGCATTGCACACTCAAGCTCATTTGTTACTAAGCCATTATACTAGCAAACACTGAGGAAACTTAGTGGCATCCTAAAAGTGGCTGTTGGACTTCTGTATTGTCCCACTAGTGCAAAGATATTTGCAGCACGTCTGCCTGCATTGCACACTCAAACTCATTGTTACTAAGCCATTATACTAGCAAACACTGAGGAAAGTTAGTGGCATCCTAAACGTGGCTGTTGGACTTCTGTATTGTCCCACTAGTGCAAAGATATTTGCAGTACGTCTGCCTGAATTGCACACTCAAACTCATTGTTACTAAGCCATTATACTAGCAAACACTGAGGAAACTTAGTGGCATCCTAAAAGTGGCTGTTGGACTTCTGTATTGTCCCACTAGTGCAAAGATATTTGCAGCACGTCTGCCTGCATTGCACACTCAAACTCATTGTTACTAAGCCATTATACTAGCAAACTATACTGCCAGTTTAAGGGCTGTAGTTGCATTGTCAGGAATAATTATTGTTGTTTATTCTGCTGTTAATAAAGCTAGACCACCGCTGAAATCTACACCACCTCTCAATTTTTACTACCACATTTTAAGTGCACAATCTTGTCGCAATCAAAATGAGTGGCAAAATGACAGATGCTGGTGGAAAGGGGAAGAGGCGTGGTGGAAAAGGAAAAAAAGGGTTTGTCCGTGGGGAAGGTGGCAAAGCTCCATTAACATCTGTTGAAGATAGACCATCTTCCAGCAAAAGTAAGATGTCTACTACTTACCGTGGACAATCCGATGTGCTCCCTTTTTTACGGACACGAACAACTGGAACAAAGGTAGATGATGGCCAAAAAAGGACAATGCTTGAATGGATCTCAAGTGGTCCAACAAGTGCCTTCTCCGCCACCTCAACTACCGCATCCAAAAAACACCAGTCCTCTGAGTTGTCAGCCCAATCACACTTGCATTCTCCCAGCCCTGAAGTCTCCATCTGCCCTGCACAGTATGGTGGAACTGAGATGGCTGAGTCTGCAGAGCTGTTCAGTCACACTATAGCCTGGGAATCAGAAGTCTGCTCCCAAGCTACAGTGAGTACAGACCAGGAAATGGTCTGCAGTGATGCCCAGAACATTGGTGACTCTGATTCAGGCCGTGAGGACCAAGGTTCTGAGCATAATGTTGACCCTTTTTCACAAACTGTAACACCTGTTGTTATAGACAGTGAGGAACATACTGATGACGATGAGACGCAGATACCAGATTGGGATGACAACTTAAATATTCGGTCAGGGCAAGAAGAGGCTCGGTCTGAGGGTGAGGGGAGTGCAAACACAACAATTGATGAGGAAGTTCTAGATCCCACCTACTGTCAACCTACAGTCAGGCACTCGAGGAGGTCAACAGAGGCGGTGGAGGAGGATGCAACCAACGACGAAGTTACCTTGCGCCTTCCTGGACAGAGTCAGAGCACTGGTAGCACGTCTACAACTGCATCCTCAGCCACCACTCTGTCTCTGAGCACTAGTCGGGGGGGCTCAGCAGGTCGCATGCCCTCTAAGCCTTGCCTAGCCTGGTCCATTTTTTACATAGCAAAAAATCGCCCAAATTATGTGATCTGTAAAATTTGTCTTTGTCTTTGATTCTTTTAGTAGAGGGCAAAACCTGAGCAGTTTGACAACTTCTTCCATGAATCGTCACATGAATAAATATCATATGTCCCAGTGGGAAGCTCACCGTGCTGCAATGCGGCCTGGCGGAGCGAACCATCCACCGCCTGCCCCTTCCAGTGCATCCGCGCGCTTTTCATCTTCTAGGACTGTGGGGACAACTGTCACACCTGGTTTTCCACGCACAACTTCCACCACTGTAACCGCAACAGGCAGTTTGCTTGGTAGGTCGTCAGTTGGTTTGGAAGGGGAAACAAGTGCGTGTGTACAGCTCTCTCAGACATCGATAGCACCAACGTTGGATGATGGCAACATCATGTCTACGCCTGCACTTTCCTCACAAACCTGCATTTTTCCAGGGACACCCTACTCAACACCGTCTACACACAGCAGCCAGATCTCTGTCCCTCAGACGTGGACAAATAAAAGGCCATTTCCTGCGACCCATGACAAAGCTAAGAGGTTGACTTTATCCCTCTGTAAGCTCTTGGCTACCGAAATGCTGCCTTTCCACCTGGTGGACACACAGGATTTTAGAGACCTTATGTCTGTCGCTGTGCCCCAGTGCCAGATGCCCAGTCGCCACTACTTCTCTAAGAAAGGTGTGCCTGCGTAACACCAGCATGTCGCACACAACATCACCGCTTCCTTGAGAAACTCTGTGTGTCAACGGGTGCATTTCACCACCGATACTTGGACCAGTAAGCATGGACAGAGACGTTACATGTCGCTGACTGGGCACTGGGTAACTATGGTGATAGATGGTGAAGGCCTAGATGGCCTTCTGACCAGGGCACGAAAACTGTCTACTCACTTCCGCCATTCAACCGCCGCAGCTGAGCGACTTGCATCGCTCCAGAAGTCTTTCGGCCTGCCGGTTCATCGCCTGAAATGCGATGTGGCGACACGCTGGAATTCAACTCTCCACATGTTACAGCGACTGTGGCAGCACCGCCGAGCCCTGGTGCAATACATCATGACGTATAGCCCGGGCCAACGAGATGCAGAGGTGGGGCAGATCACCCTGATGGAGTGGTCTTAGATCAAGGACCTATGCACCCTTCTGCACAGTTTCGACATGGCGACGAATATGTTTAGCGCTGACAATGCCATTATCAGCATGACAATTCCAGTCATTTACATGCTGGAGCACACGATAAACACTATTCAGAGTCAGGGGGTGGGACAACAGGAAGGGGAGGAACTACAGGAGGATTCATATGCGCAAAATACAACAACATCACCAAGGTCCAGACGTTCATCATCACCAACGCGGCAGGCATGGGACCATGGGGGACAGGGATCAACAAGGGCGCATGGTAGCAGGCGAAATGTTGAGGAAGGTGCAGGAGAACATGAAGAAATGGAGGACAAACTGTCCATGGACATGGAAGACTCAGCGGATGAGGGAGACCTTGGTCAAATTTCATTTGAAAGAGGTTGGGGGGAGATGTCAGAGGAAGAAAGAACGGTTAGCACCTCTATGCCACAAACACAGCATGGACTTGGTCCGCATGGCTGCGCAAGACACATGAGCGCCTTCTTGCTGCACTACCTCCAACATGACCCTCGTATTGTCAAAATTAGAAGTGATGATGACTACTGGCTTGCCACACTATTAGATCCCCGGTACAAGTCCAAATTTTGTGACGTAATTCCAGCCATAGAAAGGGACGCACGTATGCAGGAGTATCAGCAGAAGCTGTTACTCGATCTTAGCTCGGCTTTTCCACCAAACAACCGTGCAGGTGCAGGGAGTGAATCTCGCAGTTGTATCTTGCCAAACATGGGACGGTCTCGTCCTCTTTAACAGTCTACCCGTACCAGTAGCACCGTATCTGGTGCTGGTAACAACAATTTTATTGAATCTTTTCATAATTTTTTTAGACCGTCCTTTGCAAGGCCACCAGAGACAACAAGTCTGACACATAGTCAACGGCTGGAGAGGATGATACAGAAGTATCTCCAAATGAACATCGATGCCATGACTTTGCAAATGGAGCCTTGCTCATTTTGAGCTTCAAATCTTGAAAAATGGCCAGAGCTCTAAACTTACGCCTTGGAGATTTTGTCGTGTCCAGCTGCCAGCGTTGTCTCTGAACGTGTCTTCAGTACTGCTGGGTGTGTGCTGACAGATAAGCGCACGCGTCTGTCCAGTGACAATGTGGACAGACTAACAGTTCATCAAAATGAACAAGTCATGGATCCCCAAGGAATTTACTACCCCTGTGTCATCCTGGGGAGAGTAAATGCTTGTGGATTTGGAATGTGCTTGATGCAAATCAAAACATCCTGTTTGCAACTAGGGCACAAGTGCTGCCACTGATGGGGTGTCTGTGTTGCCCAATTTTTGGAAAAAAAGGGAGATTCCGCTTGGAGTAACCCTTGCTTGCTGTGTTTTTTAAAAGGAGCCAAGATGAACAGAGCTGGGATCAGGAAAGACTTTGCTACCTACCCTGGTGTCATCCTGGGGACGGTTAATTATGGCGTATTTTTGAATGTGCTCGATGCAAATCTAGCTGTGAAGTGTACAACTGGGGCACAAGTGCTGCCACTGAATGGGTGGGTGTGTGTGTGGCCCAATTTTTGGGAAAAAAGGGAGACTCTGCTTGGAGTAACCCTTGCTTGCTGTGTTTTTAAAATCGATCCAAGATGAACAGAGCTAGGATCAGGATAGACTTTGCTACCTACCCCGGTGTCATCCTGGGGACGGATAAGTTTGGCGTATTTTTGAATGTGCTTGATGCAAATCTAGCTGTGAAGTGTACAACTGGGGCACAAGTGCTGCCACTGAATGGGTGGGTGTGTGTGGGGCCCAATTTTTGGAAAAAAAGGGAGACTCCGCTTGGAGTAACCTTTGCTTGCTGTGTTTTTTAAAAGGAGCCAGATGAACAAGTCATGGTTCAGCAAAGACTTTGCTACCGACCCCGGGGTCATCCTTGGAACGGTTAAGTATGGCGTATTTTTGAATGTGCTTGATGCAAATCTAGCTGTGAAGTGTACAACTGGGGCACAAGTGCTGCCACTGAATGGGTGGGTGTGTGTGTGGCCCAATTTTTGGAAAAAAAGGGAGACTCCGCTTGGAGTAACCCTTGCTTGCTGTGTTTTTAAAAATTATCCAAGATGAACAGAGCTGGGATCAGGAAAGACTTTGCTACCTACCCCGGTGTCATCCTGGGGACGGTTAAGTATGGCGTATTTTTGAATGTGCTTGATGCAAATCTAGCTGTGAAGTGTACAACTGGGTGACAAGTGCTGCCACTGAATGGGTGGGTGTGTGTGGGGCCCAATTTTTGGAAAAAAAGGGAGACTCCGCTTGGAGTAACCCTTGCTTGCTGTGTTTTTAAAAATGATCCAAGATGAACAGAGCTGGGATCACGAAAGACTTTGCTACCTACCGCGGTGTCATCCTGGGGACGGTTAAGTATGGCGTATTTTTGCATGTGCTTGATGGAAATCTAGCTGTGAAGTGTACAACTGGGGCACAAGTGCTGCCACTGAATGGGTGGCTGTGTGTGGGGCCCAATGTTTGGAAAAAAAGGGAGACTCTGCTTGGAGTAACCCTTGCTTGCTGTGTTTTTAAAATCGATCCAAGATGAACAGAGCTAGGATCAGGATAGACTTTGCTACCTACCCCGGTGTCATCCTGGGGACGGATAAGTATGGCGTATTTTTGAATGTGCTTGATGCAAATCTAGCTGTGAAGTGTACAACTGGGGCACAAGTGCTGCCACTGAATGGGTGGGTGTGTGTGTGGCCCAATTTTTGGAAAAAAAGGGAGACTCCGCTTGGAGTAACCCTTGCTTGCTGTGTTTTTAAAAATTATCCAAGATGAACAGAGCTGGGATCAGGAAAGACTTTGCTACCTACCCCGGTGTCATCCTGGGAACGGTTAAGTATGGCGTATTTTTGAATGTGCTTGATGCAAATCTAGCTGTGAAGTGTACAACTGGGTCACAAGTGCTGCCACTGAATGGGTGGGTGTGTGTGGGGCCCAATTTTTGGAAAAAAAGGGAGACTCCACTTGGAGTAACCCTTGCTTGCTGTGTTTTTTAAAAGGAGCCAAGATGAACAAGTCATGGTTCAGCAAAGACTTTGCTACCTACCCCGGTGCAATCCTGAGGACGGAAAAGGATGGCGTATTTTTTAATGTGCTTGATGCAAATCTAGCTGTGAAGTGTACAACTGGGGCACAAGTGCTGCCACTGAATGGGTGGGTGTGTGTGGGGCCCAATTTTTGGAAAAAAAGGGAGACTCCACTTGGAGTAACCCTTGCTTGCTGTGTTTTTTAAAAGGAGCCAAGATGAACAAGTCATGGTTCAGCAAAGACTTTGCTACCTACCCCGGTGCAATCCTGAGGACGGAAAAGGATGGCGTATTTTTTAATGTGCTTGATGCAAATCTAGCTGTGAAGTGTACAACTGGGGCACAAGTGCTGCCACTGAATGGGTGGGTGTGTGTGGGGCCCAATTTTTGGAAAAAAAGGGAGACTCCGCTTGGAGTAACCCTTGCCTACATTGTTTTTAAAAATGGTCCAAGATGAACAGAGCTGGGATCAGGAAAGAGTTTGCTACCTACCCCGGTGTCATCCTGGGAACGGTTAAGTATGGCGTATTTTTGAATGTGCTTGATGCAAATCTAGCTGTGAAGTGTACAACTGGGTCACAAGTGCTGCCACTGAATGGGTGGGTGTGTGTGGGGCCCAATTTTTGGAAAAAAAGGGAGACTCCACTTGGAGTAACCCTTGCTTGCTGTGTTTTTTAAAAGGAGCCAAGATGAACAAGTCATGGTTCAGCAAAGACTTTGCTACCTACCCCGGTGCAATCCTGAGGACGGAAAAGGATGGCGTATTTTTTAATGTGCTTGATGCAAATCTAGCTGTGAAGTGTACAACTGGGGCACAAGTGCTGCCACTGAATGGGTGGGTGTGTGTGGGGCCCAATTTTTGGAAAAAAAGGGAGACTCCACTTGGAGTAACCCTTGCTTGCTGTGTTTTTTAAAAGGAGCCAAGATGAACAAGTCATGGTTCAGCAAAGACTTTGCTACCTACCCCGGTGCAATCCTGAGGACGGAAAAGGATGGCGTATTTTTTAATGTGCTTGATGCAAATCTAGCTGTGAAGTGTACAACTGGGGCACAAGTGCTGCCACTGAATGGGTGGGTGTGTGTGGGGCCCAATTTTTGGAAAAAAAGGGAGACTCCGCTTGGAGTAACCCTTGCCTACATTGTTTTTAAAAATGGTCCAAGATGAACAGAGCTGGGATCAGGAAAGAGTTTGCTACCTACCCCGGTGCAATCCTGAGGACGGAAAAGTATGGTGTATTTTTGAATGTGCTTGATGCAAATCTAGCTGTGAAGTGTACAACTGGGGCACAAGTGCTGCCACTGAAGGGGTGGGTGTGTGTGTGTGTGTGGCCCAATTTTTGGAAAAAAGGGAGAACTCCGCTGGGAGTCATCTTGTGGTGTTTTACATGATTTTAGAAGGGCGTGCCGTGCCTATATCTGTGTCTCCTCCTCTTTTTCCTTGTCCAGCTCTTTTGTTTTCGCATGAGTATATGTCCTTGTCACTTTCCCATGTGTTTGTATTGTGTTGTGAGTTGTTTGTCACCTTTTGAACACCTTTGAGGGTGTTTTCTACATGTTTTTATGTGTTTGTGATTGCCTGCCATTGTTTCCTATGCGGTTCGAGTTCGGTTCGTCGAACGTTCGACGAACTGAACTCGAACGAGACCTCCGTTCGACAAACCGAACTCGAGCCAAACCGCGGCTGGTTCGCTCATTTCTACAGTTAAGGCTGGCATATTTTTGAATGTGCTTGATGCAAATGTACCTGTGAAGTGTACAACTGGGGCAGAAGTGATGCCACTGAAGTGGTGTCTGTGGGGCCCAATTTTTGGAAAAAAGGGAGACTCCGCTTAGAGTCCCGTTGCTGTGTGTTTTACATGATTTTAGAAGGATATGCCATGCCTATATCTGTGTCTCGTCCTCTTTTTCCTCGTCCAGCTGTTTTGTGTTCGCATGAGTATTTGTCCTTGTCACTTTCCCATGTGTTTGTGTTGTCTTGTGAGTTGTTTGTCACCTTTTTGACACCTTTGAAGGTGTTTTCTATATGTTTTATTGTGTTTGTGATTGCCTCCCATTGTTTTCTATGGGGTACGAGAGGTTCGTCGAACGGTTCGTCGAACGGCTCGCCGAACCCAACTCGAACGCGGCCTCCGCTCTACCAACCGAACTGAACTCGAGCCCTTAGAGGTTGGCTCATCTCTACTAAAGAGACCCAACATCATTCTTTTAAATTTATTTATTTAGTTCCCAGCATTGACCTGGGAGTCTAGGTATCTTCCCCATGGTTTTTTCAATTAATTTCAGTGATTTTCCTGCCCATCCAGCCCTCTTGTTGGTGTCTTCTGGAAACATAATTGGGTTCTCAACTGACTTTTCTTATGCTCATTACTTGAGATGAGCGAGCCTCTAAAGGCTCGAGTTCGGTTCGGTTCGTCGAACGAAGGCTTGAGTTCGGCTCAACGAACCTTCGTTCAACGAACCTCTCGAACCCCATTGAAAACAATAGGAGGCAAACACAGACACATAAAAACACATTATAAATGTGCACATACAGTTAATAAACATTGCCATAACACTTACAGGTCCCTACGATGTGTCCTGCATTCTATCTCCCGCCGCTTTTCCTTCCGATAATTGCTGTGTCCTCCCGGTAACCAGCACTGATGATAGGACCTACTGTGACTTCAAAATAGCATGTGACCAGTCACATATCTATTATCTCATAGGCTACAGACTGGTCACATGGCTAGACTTCATGCTAGGTCCTGTCAGTGCATCTCTCCGATACGCAGTGATCATTTGTGTATCTCCGTGTACCAGCGAGATGCTCTGGCACATGGTCAGCTTCCCCGTTCTGCTTCCCCATTCCGTTATTCACCGGCTGCCACAGCCGGTCAATAATGGAGATCACCATTGCTATAGCAACGTGCCTGTTAGCGGTGACGTCACCACTTACAGCCTGCAGCCTCTGCTACTCACTGAGTGATATAGACTGCACGGGAAGCAGCAGCGTCTTCCTCCCATGCAGCGCTGTCTGATGTAGCAGAGCTGCATGGGTTGAAGGAGAAAGAAGACAGAAGACCATGGATCATGGAGGAATGCGAGGGAGTAATGAACATGGAGTCTCTAAGTGTGTCTGTGTATTTATTTCTATTAAAGTATTTTTTCTCTGTGTGGTGTCTTTTCTTTTAACCCTTTATTGGAGATTCTTAATGGCCGGGTCAAACTTGCCTGACATTAAGAATCTCTGACTTAATACTAGCTAGTAAAACAAAGCTAGTATTAACTCATTATTACCCAGCAAGCCACCCGTCACCAGGGCAGCTGGAAGAGTTGGATACAACGCCAGATGATGGCGCTTCTATGAAAGCGCCATTTTCTGGGGCGGCTGCGGACTGCAATTCATAGCAGAGGGGCCTAGAAATTTCGGGCCAACCTGGGCTGCGGATTCTAATCCCCAGCTGCCTAGTTGTACCTGGCTGGTAACAAAAATGGAGCGAAGCTCATGTCGATTTTTTTTTACTTATTTCATGTAAGTCATGAAATATTTTAAAAAAGGCCTTTCCTATTTTTTTAGCTCCCAGCCAGGTACAAATAGGCAGCTGGGGGTTAGGGGCAGCCATAGCTGCCTGCTGTACCTGGCTAGCATACAAAAATATGGCAAAGCCCACGTCATTTTTTTGGTGGGCAAAAAACTCCTGCATACAGTCCTGGATGGAGTATGCTGAGCCTTGTATTTCTGCAGCTGCTGTTTGCTCTCCTGCATACACTAGTGAATGGAGCATGCTGAGCCTTGTCGTTCTGCAGCTGTTGTCTGCTCTCCTCCATACAGACAGCAGCTGCAGAACTGCAAGGCTCAGCATACTCCATCCAGGACTGTATGCAGGAGTTTTTTGCCCCCCCAAAAAAATTATGTGGGCTTTGCCATGTTTTTATATGCTAGCCAGGTACATCAGGCATCTACGGGCTGCCCCAACCCCCAGCTGCCTATTTGTACCCGGCTGTGAACCAAAAATGTAAAGAACCCCCTTTTTTTAATTATTTCATGAATTTCATGAAATAATTTAAAAAAAAAATGATGTGGGCTTCGCCCAATTTTTTTGTACAGCCAGGTACAACTAGGCAGCTGGGCAATGGAATACGCAGCTCAGGGTGCCCAAGCTTTCTGGGAACCCATGCTGCAAATTGCAGTCCACAGCCGCATCAGAAAATGGCGCTTTATAGAAGCGCCATCTTCTGGCGCTGTATCCAACTCTTCCAGCTGCACTGGGGACGGGTGGCTCGCTGGGTAATAATGGGGTTAGGGCTAGCTGTATATTATCAACTGGTCCCAAGCCCAAAATTCATGGTGTCACGCCAATATTAGACATGGCCACCATGAATTTCTAGTACAGATAAAAAGCACAACACACAGAAAAATATTTTTATTAGAAATAAGACACAACATAATTAGTGACTCCATCTTTATTGAAATAAAGAACCCCCCTCCGCAGTAATCCTGGGTCAAGGGTCCCGCGCCATCCAATCCGGATCCAATATCATCTTATCGGTTTCCTGGAAGGCAAAGCGATCAGATGATGTGTCAGGTTCAAGGGTCTGAATAGCATGACACAGCAGCTGATTGTATAAACGGCTTTTATACAATCAGCTGATGCATCAGTGCAAAAAAAAACAAAACAAAATACACACTTCAGTGCAGACTCCTGTCCGACAGCTTCAGCTGATAGTTTAGCCGGCCGGGCGGTAAAAAGCCGGCCTCACCGCTCGACTTTTAGTGTCAGCTGATTCCGTCAGGTGACCACATCAGCTGATCATCGCCAGGTCTGAGAAAGAGAGAGAGAGGAAAAGAAGAGAGAGAGAAGATAGAGAAAAGATAGAGAAAAGAGAGAGAGGAGAGAGAGAAGAGAGAGAGGAGAGGAGAGAAGAGGAGAGAAGAGAGAGAAGAAAGAGAGAGAATGAGAGAGAGATGAGAGAGGAGAGAAGAGAGAGAGAAGAGAGAGAGGAGAGAGAGAGAAGAGAGAGAGAAGAGAGAGAAGAGAGAGAGAAGAGAGAGAGGAGAGAGAGGAGGGGTATTTCGGGATTTTAATAAAATGATGAAACAGGGTGTTTTTTTGTCTTTTATTCCAAATAAAGGATTTTTCGCTGTGTGTTTCTTTACTTTCACTTTCAGTTTAATCATGGAAGGTGTGTCGGGGAGACGCCTTCAAAGATTAACTCATTATTACCCCGATTGCCACTTTTTTCGGATAGTCCATTGTATTTTTCAGTCTAGTATTCCCATAGCAGTTCTGCTTTTCATTATTCCACTATACATTGTGACTGGTGTGCAACTCTTTATCCTTTTGTTTAGTTGTATATTTTTGAGTCTTGCACCTTGTTCACACCATGGTGTTCCAGACGTACATTCTCTAATTAGTATGCATTTTCTGTCCGAGAACCTTGCCCCACCCACAGCCATTTGTCTTATTTCACATATGTAGCTTGGTCCTTTGCTTCTCATACAGAGCAAGTTTTTAACTGCAGATGAGGTAACACATAGGTTAGGGACCCAAAAATAGAGATTACCTTGGCGTTTGGTTTTGGGGCTCCTATGCATTGATCAATACAATGGCTAAGCATCTCTCATTCCTATTATTCATAGCAGTTATGCACATACCATTTTCATGTTTTTCACTTTTTTTAGATAGTCCATTGTATTTTTTAGTCTAGTATTCCCATAGCAGTTCTGCTTTTCATTATTCCCCTATATATTGTGACTGGTTTGCAACTCTTTATCCTATTGTTTAGTTGTATATTTTTGAGTCTTGCACCTTGTTCACACCATGTGTTCCAGGCGTACATTCTTTAATTAAATAGAGATTTTCACACCTTCGTGTTTTCACATGGAACATGTGTCCCTGTGAAACAAAACATCTGAGTGTTGGCATGAGTCTCACAGAGATAAGTCAGTTTTTTTTTCTTGCAACATGGGTCAAATACAAACATCACACGATCACATGCGTGTGACATCTCTTTAACACATAGTGGAAATAAACAAATACTTAAATGATTTTTTTTTTTATGTGCAAAAGATGTGCAAAGCTAGAAAAGGGATAGATAATTAATAGCAAGAAGATAGAATTAATGAATAATTTTTGAAACATAGGGTCTCCCCTAATTTTTATAACCAGCACAGGTACTACAGCAGCTGCAGGCTGCAATCCTCAGCTGTCAGCTGTCAGCTGTTCCTTGGCTGATTTTTTTAATTGTTTGAAAAAATAATTTAAAAAAAAAGCGTGTGGCTTCCCCAAATTTTTTCAAAACTATGATTCTATGAAAACTAGCCAAGGGACATCATACAACTAAGGGCTAATATTATTAGGGCTAATATTAATAGGGTTGGAAGGGCCATGGTTATTCGGCCCTTCCCAGCCTACAATTAGGAGCCCACTGCCATCCCATAAGTAGAGCATCTATTAGATGTGCCAAATCTGGAGCTGTACTTGGCTCATCCTGTTACCCTGGTGTGGTATGGGTAATACATGGGGTTGATGCAAGCTGTAAATTTACAGCTGGTATAAAGCCCTGATAATAGTAATAGGCGGGGGCTTAGCAGACACCCCCATTACTAATCCAATAATTGTAATATATAATAACAAATAAGTCCTCATTTACCAATATATTATAAAAAAAAAAATTAAAATCCTTTAAGTTCCATCTTAATCCACAAGGAAATCCCATGACATTCCTCCAAAGAGAGAACCTAAAAGACATAAAAAGAGAGACTTATTAAAAAAAACAAACAAGAGACACCCTCATTCACCAATTTATTACCCATCATAACCTTATTCCAGTCTGCGTCAATGTCAACGTTCCCAGACTCACTGTCCCAGCCTATGAAGAACAGAACATTCTCCATAGGCTGGGATACCATCCATTGCCAACTCTCACGCTGTGCTGTGTGAGACCAATGGCACCGAACTACGATAACCTCATTAAGGCACTGCATGTAACATCATTTGGGTCATACATTTGCATTGAAACCGACGTGGGAAGTGACGAGCGCTGACAACATGAGTTCACCGCGGTTCTCAAACAAAGTATTGCAAGAGTCGGTGGCTATGGCATCATAAGTTCACCACTTGACAGAGCTCCCGACTCTAGCAATGCTTGGGGTGAGAAGAGCAGCAATGAACTGCAGTGAATTCATAATCCCTGCTTGTCACTGCCCACGGCAGTTCATGGTGGTTGATGGAGAATATATTGGTGAATTAGGATGTCTCTTTTCTTTTTTGTTTAATAAGTTTCTCTATATATGGCTTTCAAATTCACTTTGGAGGAACGCCGTGGGACCTCCCAGTGGATTACAGTGGAAGTTAAAGGTTTGATTTTTTTTTTTAATAAATTGGTGAATGAGGGCTAGTGCTGGGGGTTTTAGTATAAATACAATTTTATTTTGTGATTTTTCGTATAACTACTATAATAAAAATGAGGGTGTCTACTAGACGTCCACCCATTACTAATACTAGGTCTTGATACCAGCTATTAATTATCAGCTGGCATCAACCCCATATATTACCCCATTTACCACCAAACCAGAAATTGGAAAAGCTGAGGCAAAATGCCAGGATTCGCACATGTAATGGATGCGCCACTTCTGGGGCAGCTGCAACCTGGTATTCTGAGGCCAAATAAACATAGTACTTTCCACCCTGAGAAAACCAGGCCCCAGTTTTCATCTTCACCTTTATTATAATAATTTATTTTTAAATGTATTTATTTATTTAAAAATAAATTATTTTAAAAAAATAGCATGGGGAGACTTCTGTTTTGGATTACCAATGTGAAGCTGACAGCTGCAGACTAAACAAACTTTAGTTTCCCATGAAAGGCACTAAATGATGCAAACTTAGTATATGCTATCTATCTATCTATCTATCTATCTATCTTTCTATCTATCTATCTGTCTGTCTGTCTGTCTGTCTGTCTGTCTGTCTGTCTGTGTCTGTCTGTCAGTCTGTCAGTCTGTCAGTCTGTCAGTCTGTCAGTCTGTCTGTCTGTCTGTCAGGGGTACAGAAAGCATTTTGAACTCACAGGTAATACAGAGAATTTGATAATTCTAAGTCATCATATTGAAAATGTTGTTTTTTTCTAAAAATGTTGCTTTATCCCCAAATGTTTCACTTTTGCAAGAGGTAGCATGAAAAAATGGACCCCAAAGTTGTTTCATATGAGCATGAAGATACCCCACATATAGTCACAAAGTTCTGTTCAGACAAAAGACTGGTCTTGGAAGAGAATGAGCATCTTTTGAATTTTGGTTGAAATAGATTGTAGGTACCATATCGCATTTGTGGAGTTCCTAAGGTGCCTAAACAGCAGAAAACAATGAATATTTTCTAAAATCCACTCCATTTTTTTATTTCTGGAGAATTGCAAATATGCCCACCTAATGCCCATACATTGTGCCTGGCTTTTGTTTCTGATGATATGCACCTGTGGCGCCCCTGAGGCTTATGTCGCCACAGAAGATATTGCACCTCAGCCAGAGGTGTGGTATCCCATCCCGGGTAGGAATGGGGTCAACTGCCGGTGTACAGACAAAACTTGCACACACCAATTGGTAGGCATATACCGGGTCAGAGATAGTGGCAGCAACCACCATAGATGTTTAGCTTATGGGGCCGTAAGACCCATCGCTGGTCCCAATGTTGTGGGTGGAACCTAGTCAGTGGGTGTGTGGGAGGAGTCAGAAAGAGAGAGTAGACAAAAGGAACTAGGAAGTTCAAGTTGAGTGAGCAGTCTGTCAGAAGGAGTAGAGGAGTGAGGAGGAGGGCTGTCAGGAGAGGACAGCAGATAGAAAAGGCAGAGACAGAAGGAGGTTCCTGGTGGAGATCTTGGGGTCTTGTTAGGCCCAGGTGACACCGAAAGAAAGGAGGAAAAGATTCCAGGGCCACGGAAGGGCAATTGTCCCGTTACCTGTTCTACTGACAACATCGGGTGGAGGGATCTGGCTGCATTCAGGGACGGTCACATCATTAACTGACTCCACCATGGTCTCTGAGTCGGGCCCCGCCACCGCTGACTACCCCGGACTAGTCCAGCCCGACATCGAGTCAGCTAAGGCCCTGGGGTGGGCGAATCACACCCCATAAATTGTTAATTGGGCTTTCCCCATCACAGTAATGATACCCACGTGGTTGCTTATTGTGGTTTAGGCACAATGGGATCAGAAGGAGGTGGGCATTTAGATTTGGGAGCACAGATTTCATAGGATTTTATTTGGGTGTGACCCACGTCGCTTTTATAGAGTCTTTGTTCTACCAGGAACGTGGGAACACCCTATATTTCCAATGATAGATGACGGACCTGAGTGGGGGCTGGTTTTGAGTGGAAAAAGTTAAAAATTGGTAGTTGGTAACATTTTGGGGTACTTAACATATTTTAATCCCCTTCAGTGTAAGACCTAAATCACATTTTTGTGTTTTTTTTTGCTGAGCACTTACTGTACATTTAGTGTCAATGTAAAATCCCACAAAAATGCGATTTAGGAAAAACCCCAATGGAACCATTCACTATAAGGGCTAACTCCCATTACAGCATCAGGTGGGATATGCTAATGACACTCAGCTCAAACTCTGCTGTGAGCATAAGTTGAGTATCATGTTACTGTGATCCGATTCTATCGCATGCAAGTCTCAGGTGGGGAGAAGAGAGAGAGATTAATCTCTCCATCTTCTCCACTACTTGTCTCTGTGTATATCACTCTGCACTCAAATGTCATCCGAGCGCTGTCCTAAGTTTCAAACGCACGTATAGACTTGTTTGAGACATGCTGGAAAACAGAGCATGCCGCAATTATTTTGGCATGCTAATTCGACATGAGAAAAAAGTGCAGATGAACACTGCCTTATTGGTTAACACTAGAGATGAGCGAACCGGTCCCGGTTCGGCTCGAGGTCGGTTCGCCAAACGGAGCTCCCGGTCGGGTTCGGTTCGTCGAACGTTCGTCGAACCGAACTCGAACCAATAGGCTATAATGGGAGGCAATCACAAACACATAAAAATGCATGATAAATGCATGATAAATGTACACAAACAGTTAATAAACATTGCCATAACACTTACCGGTCCCCGCGATCCCTCCTGCACTCTGTCTCCTGCCGCTATTCCATCCGATGATCGCTGAATCCTCCCGGTGACCGGCACTGCCAGCAGAGATGCAGGACCTATCGTGACGTCAAAATAGCCATGTGACCAGTCACGTGGCTATTATCTCATTGGCTACAGACTGGTCACATGACTATGACGCGTCATGTAGGACCTGCGAGTGCATCTCTCCGGTACACGGTGCACATTTGTGTATCGCCGTGTACCGGCGACATGCTCTAGCACACGGTCGACTCCCCGTTCCGTTAGGGACCGGCTGACACAGCCGTTCATTAACGGAGATCACCGTTGCCATAGCAACACAGTTAGCGGTGACGTCACCGCTAACCGCGGCTCCGAGAGCACCGTTGCTATGGTAATGCGTCTGTCAGCGTTACCGCTGTTACCGCTGACAGCCAGCAGCACTGATCTCTCACGTAGTGAAGGCTGCACGCTGCTTCCCTATTGTAGTGAGGATTGTAGTGAGGATGAGGTGCCCCAGCTCATCAAGTGATGAGTTGGGGCACCTCATCCTCACTACAATCGTCACTACTACTACACTAGTAAGGATTGTAGTGAGGATGAGGTGCCCCAGCTCATCAAGTGATGAGCTGGGGCACCTCATCCTCACTACAATCCTCACTACTACTACACTAGTGAGGATTGTAGTGAGGATTAGAGTTGAGCGCGGTTCGAGGTTCGAGGTTCTCCAGTTCTAGGCTCGAGTGATTTTGGGGGCTGTTCGAGATCGAACTAGAACTCGAGCTTTTTGCAAAAGCTCGATAGTTCTAGATACGTTCGAGAACGGTTCTAGCAGCGAAAAGCAGGGCTTTTTACAGCTACAGTGTGCAGGAGCCATCGCTGGCAGCCTGCCAGAAGCTGGTAACCAAGATAAACATCGGGTATCCAACCAAAGCGCTTTGGTTAGTAACCCGATGTTTATCCTAGTTACGTGCAGGAAGCCCACACTTCCCCGCTCAGCTCGCTCCGCCCCCTTCTGCCCGCGGCATGTATTGTACACACACACACACACACACACACAAACACACACACACACACACACACGGTCCCGCTCGGCTTACCTGCGGTGATGAAGTCCCGCCATCCCGACCTCAGCGCTGTCACTGTCCTCCATGGCCGCCGCTTGTCACATCACCTTCTCTCGCTTCCGACCCGAAACTGACTAGCGGTGACGTCACGGGCCTCTCGCGATACTTGGTGTGAAGGCGCCGGTCATTGAACTCAGTGACAGGGGCTGTCAGTGTGCTGGAGATCAGCGCAGGTAATGTACCTCGCTGACAGCAGCACTTGTCATCCTCTGCAGTGACCTGGGCTGACCCATTGATGTTAGCTCAGGTCACTGCACTGCTCTCCCAGCCAATGGGGAACATCCTGCTCTTCATTGACTGGGACAGTGTGGATCGTCATGGCAACCCCTTGGATTACACCAGACCTGGATTTGTTTTTCATTCTAATAAATTGGTTAAAGAGGGAATTTTTGGGGAGTGTTTTTTCAAATAAAAATGTGTTTGTCGTCTATTTTTTTTTATTACTGACTGGGTTGGTGATGTCGGGTATCTGATAGACGCCTGACCTCACCAACCCCAGGGCTTGATGCCAGGTGACATTACACATCTGGTATTAACCCCATATATTACCCCGTTTGCCACCGCACCAGGGCGCGGGATGAGCTGGGGCGAAGCACCAGGATTGGCGCATCTACAAAACTAGGGGGAACCCTACGTCATTTTTTTTTTTTTATTTTTTTGGCTAAATACAAAGCAAAGCACCCCTTAGTGCCACATGAAAGGCACCAAAGGGTGCTCCACTTTTTCTCCACTTTTTCTACATTTTTTCTCCACTTTTTCTACATTTTTTTCTCCACTTTTTCTCCACTTTTTCTCCACTTTTTCTCCATTTTTTTCTCCACTTTTTCTCCACTTTTTCTCCACTTTTTCTCCACTTTTTCTCCATTTTTTTCTACACTTTTTCTCCACTTTTTCTCCATTTTTTTCTCCACTTTTTCTCCACTTTTTCTCCACTTTTTCTCCACTTTTTCTCCACTTTTTCTACATTTTTTTCTCCACTTTTTCTCCACTTTTTCTCCACTTTTTCTCCATTTTTTTCTCCACTTTTTCTCCACTTTTTCTCCACTTTTTCTCCACTTTTTCTCCATTTTTTTCTACACTTTTTCTCCACTTTTTCTCCATTTTTTTCTCCACTTTTTCTCCACTTTTTCTCCATTTTTTTCTCCACTTTTTCTCCACTTTTTCTCCACTTTTTCTCCATTTTTTTCTCCACTTTTTCTCCACTTTTTCTCCACTTTTTCTCCACTTTTTCTACACTTTTTCTACACTTTTTCTCCATTTTTTTCTCCATTTTTTCTCCACTTTTTCTCCACTTTTTCTCCATTTTTTTCTCCATTTTTTCTCCACTTTTTTTCTCCACCTTTTCTCCCTTTTTTCTCCACTTTTTCTCCACTTTTTCTCCATTTTTTCTCCACTTTTTTCTCCACTTTTTCTCCACTTTTTCTCCACTTTTTCTCCACTTTTTCTCCACTTTTTCTCCATTTTTTTCTCCATTTTTTCTCCACTTTTTCTCCATTTTTTCTTCACTTTTTCTCCACTTTTTCTCCATTTTTTTCTCCATTTTTTCTCCACTTTTTCTCCACTTTTTCTCCGTTCTTTTTCTATGGTCGGTCTACCCATTAGCTCTGCCATGCATACTGTAGCTCTACACCTACTGCACATGTTACTTTATGATTGACATCTCTTTCGTACCAGAGCTGTCTAAGTCTACTCTGACCCCATATTTGTCATTACTATATTGTCCTTGTACTGTTTTATGATGGATGGAGTATGCTGAGCCTTGTAGTTCTGCAGCTGCTGTGTGTCTGTATGGAGAAGAGCAGACAGCAGCTGCAGAACTACAAGGCTCAGCATACTCCATCCAGGACTGTATGCAGAAGTTTTTTGCCCACCAAAAAAATGACGTGGGCTTTGCCATATTTTTGTATGCTAGCCAGGTACAGCAGGCAGCCACGGGCTGCCTCCAACCCCCAGTTGCCTATTTGTACCCGGCTGGGAACCAAAAATATAGGGAAGCCCGTTTTTTTTTTATTATTAGAAAGAAGACAGAAGAGCAGGATCGTGTAGGGCTGACAGGGGGTAATAAAGATGGAGTCTCTAATGTGTCTGTGTATTTTATTCTATTAAAGTATTTTTTCTCTGTGTGGTGTTTTTTTTAACCCTTTATTGGAGATTCTTAATGGCCAGGTCAAATGTGCCTGACATTAAGAATCTCTGGCTTAATACTGGCTAGTA
This sequence comes from Anomaloglossus baeobatrachus, assembly GCF_048569485.1. Taxonomy (NCBI): domain Eukaryota; kingdom Metazoa; phylum Chordata; class Amphibia; order Anura; family Aromobatidae; genus Anomaloglossus; species Anomaloglossus baeobatrachus. The sequence goes on along the minus strand of NC_134356.1, from coordinate 193,097,156 downwards.
AAACAAAGCCAGTATTAACTCATAATTACCCAACAAGCCACCCGGCTCCAGGGCTGTTGGAAGAGTTGGATACAGCGCCAGATGATGGCGCTTCTATGAGAGCGCCATTTTCTGGGACGGCTGCGGACTGAAATTCGCAGCAGAGGCGCCCAGAAACCTCGGGCTAACCTGTGCCGCGGATTCCAATCCCCAGCTGCCTAGTTGTACCTGGCTGGACACAAAAATGGGGCGAAGCCCACGTCATTTGTTTTTTAATTATTTCATGAAATAAGTGAAATAATTTAAAAAAACTGGCTTCCCTATATTTTTGGTTCCGAGCCTGGTACAAATAGGCAACTGGGGCTTGGAGGCAGCCCGTGGCTGCGTGCTGTACCTGACTAGCATACAAAAATATGGTGAAGCCCACGTCATTTTTTTGGTGGGCAAAAAACTTCTGCATACAGTCCTGGATGGAAAAGGGAGGGGAGCCAACACAGCTTGTGAATGGCTTGCAACAATGAAGAAATAAAAAGTGTAATATTCACAAATTCGTTCCTACTGTAAAAATTCAATGAGATTTTTTGCAAATGATTGATCAATGATTTGAGCCCCCCTGCCCCGTCACGGCAAATCTCTATAGGGGGGTCCCTAACGCTATATTATAAATTATTATGTACCATAAGGTCTCATATAATGAGCAGGACCATATAAAGACACCACTTACCTGAGACATGTCTGAACCGCTCCCATGCTACTAGGACTGACAACCGCGAATAAAGGCAGCCCAGGTCAGGACTGGCCCTCACAGTGCCAGACCAGCAAACATGGATGAGGGCGGAACAAGGTTCAGGCAGGTGGTGTTTAAATAATGATGCCTTGGAGCAGGAGGAGGTGGCTGTGTGTGAACAAGCACCAAACTGAATTTAGATGGCTACAGAAAGGAATTTGCAAACCACACTGGGCGTGCACGGCATGGTGGCGGTCGACCACCTGACCAGTAAACGAAAGAGGAGGGGAGCCAGCACAGCTTGTGAATGGCTTGCAACAATGAAGAAATAAAAAGTGTAATATTCACAAATTCGTTCCTACTGTAAAAATTCAATGAGATTTTTTGCAAATGATTGATCAATGATTTGAGCCCCCCTGCCCCGTCACGGCAAATCTCTATAGAGGGGTCCCTAACGCTATATTATAAATTATTATGTACCATAAGGTCTCATATAATGAGCAGGACCATATAAAGACACCACTTACCTGAGACATGTCTGAACCGCTCCCATGCTACTAGGACTGACAACCGCGAATAAAGGCAGCCCAGGTGCCAGTGTGTGTGGCAGACCCACACACACCAGCACAATGTCAGGACTGGCCCTCACAGTGCCAGACCAGCAAACATGGATGAGGGCGGAACAAGGTTCAGGCAGGTGGTGTTTAAATAATGATGCCTTGGAGCAGGAGGAGGTGGCTGTGTGTGAACAAGCACCAAACTGAATTTAGATGGCTACAGAAAGGAATTTGCAAACCACACTGGGCGTGCACGGCATGGTGGCGGTCGACCACCTGACCAGTAAACGAAAAAGGAGGGGAGCCAGCACAGCTTGTGAATGGCTTGCAACAATGAAGAAATAAAAAGTGTAATATTCACAAATTCGTTCCTACTGTAAAAATTCAATGAGATTTTTTGCAAATAATTGATCAATGATTTGAGCCCCCCTGCCCCGTCACGGCAAATCTCTATAGGGGGGTCCCTAACGCTATATTATAAATTATTATGTACCATAAGTTCTCATATAATAAGCAGGACCATATAAAGACACCACTTACCTGAGACATGTCTGAACCGCTCCCATGCTACTAGGACTGACAACCGCGAATAAAGGCAGCCCAGGTGCCAGTGTGTGTGGCAGACCCACACACACCAGCACAATGTCAGGACTGGCCCTCACAGTGCCAGACCAGCAAACATGGATGAGGGCGGAACAAGGTTCAGGCAGGTGGTGTTTAAATAATGATGCCTTGGAGCAGGAGGAGGTGCTGTGTGTGTGGTTCTGCCACACACACTGGCACCTGGGCTGCCTTTATTCTCGGTTGTCAATCCTGGCAGCATGGGAGCGGTTCAGACATGTCTCGGGTAAGTGGTGTTTTCATATGGTCCTGCTTACACTTTTTATTTCTTCATTGTTGCAAGCCATTCACAAGCTGTGCTGGCTCCCCTCCTTTTTCGTTTACTGGTCAGGTGGTCGACCGCCACCATGCCGTGCATGCCCAGTGTGGTTTGCAAATTCCTTTCTGTAGCCATCTAAATTCAGTTTGGTGCTTGTTCACACACAGCCACCTCCTCCTGCTCCAAGGCATCATTATTTAAACACCACCTGCCTGAACCTTGTTCCGCCCTCATCCATGTTTGCTGGTCTGGCACTGTGAGGGCCAGTCCTGACATTGTGCTGGTGTGTGTGGGTCTGCCACACACACTGGCACCTGGGCTGCCTTTATTCGCGGTTGTCAGTCCTAGTAGCATGGGAGCGGTTCAGACATGTCTCAGGTAAGTGGTGTCTTTATATGGTCCTGCTCATTATATGAGACCTTATGGTACATAATAATTTATAATATAGCGTTAGGGACCCCCCTATAGAGATTTGCCGTGACGGGGCAGGGGGGCTCAAATCATTGATCAATCATTTGCAAAAAATCTCATTGAATTTTTACAGTAGGAACGAATTTGTGAATATTACACTTTTTATTTCTTCATTGTTGCAAGCCATTCACAAGCTGTGCTGGCTCCCCTCCTTTTAAGTCCTGGATGGAGTATGCTGAGCCTTGTAGTTCTGCAGCTGCTGTCTGCTCTTCTCCATACAGACAGACAGCAGCTGCAGAACTACAAGGCTCAGCATACTCCATCCAGGACTGTATGCAGATGTTTTTTGCCCCCTGAAAAAATTTTGTGGGCTTCGCCATATTTTTGTATGCTAGCCAGGTACAGCAGGCAGGTACGGCTGCCCCCAACCCCCAGTTGCCTATTTGTACCCGGCTGGGAACCAAAAATAAATGGAAGCCCTTTTTTTTATTATTTCATGAATTTCATGAAATAATTAGAAAACAAATGACGTAGGCTTTGCCTCATTTTTGTGTCCAGCCAGGTACAACAAGGCAGCTGGGGATTGGAATCCGCAGCACAGGTTGGCCTGAGCTTTCTGGGCCCCACTGCTGCGAATTGCAGTCTGCAGCCGCCTCAGAAAATGGCACTTTCATAGAAGCACCATCTTCTGGCGCTGTATCCAACTCTTCCAGCACCTGCCTGCTTTACCTGGCTAGCATACAAAAATATGGCGAAGCTCACGTCCTTTTTTTGTAGTTTTTTGACAAAAAAAATAAAAAATGCTTCCCTGGATTTTCCATTGCCAGTGAAGGGAACACCAAGCAGTGGGGGATAGCAACCAGTAGCTGCTTGGATTACCCTTAGCTAGCAATACAAAAAATGCAGCGGGAGCCCATATATATTTTTTTTAATTATTTATTTAAATAACTAAAAACAAAATGGGCTTCCCTGTATTTTGATTGCTGGACATCACAGTGCTGTAAAAATAAATCTTTAAAAAAATGACGTAGCGCTCCGCGGTATTTTTGATTCTCAGCGCAGATAAAGCAGACAGCTATGGGTTGCCACCCCCATCTGCCTGCCATTACCTTGGTTGGCAATCAAAATACAGGGAAGCCAATTAATTTTTTCTATTTAAAAAATAGTTAAAAAAAAGAATGACGTTGGGTCCCCCCATTTTTGATAGCCAGCTAGGGTAAAGCAGACGGCTGTAGCCTGAAAACCACAGCTGGCAGCTTTACCGTGGTTGGGGATCCAATGTGGAGGTCCCCTCAGGCTCTTTTTTATAATTATTTTATAAATATTAATAATTACACAATAAAAGTAGGGTCCCCCCCAAATTGGATCACCAGCCAAGGTAAAGCGGACAGCTGTGGTCTGGTATTCTCAGGGTGGGAAGGTCCATAGTTATTGGGCCTTCACAGCCTAAAAATAGCAGGCCGCAGGCACCCCAGACGTGGCGCATCCACTAGATGCGCCAATCCTGGCGCTTCACCCCAGCTCATCCCGTGCCCTGGTGCAGTGGCAAACGGGGTAATAAATCGGGTTGATACTAGCTGTAAAGTCACCTGAGATCAAGCCCAGCAGTTTGTGATGTCATGGCGTCTATTAGATACCCAACATCATAAACTGTCAGTACTAACAAAAAAATAATCGACAAAAGAAATTTATTTGAAAAAACAGTCCCCAAAACATTTCCTCTTTCACCAATTTATTGTAAGAAAAAAAATAAAGGGGTCCCACGACGACTCTGGACCGTCTAGAATATGGGGGGGGAGACACTCAGGGAACGTATCCCCCATTTTCTAGGAGTGCGGACCCTTCATGTGAGGAGTGTGGGTGCAATGAATCTGCACTCACTCTCCCCGGGTCCACAGCAGCAGAGTCCATGTCGTAATGGTTGCTATCAAAGCTGCAATGCCCTGCTCATGAGGTAAGGGCATGCCTAATCAGGAGAACTACTGTAGAGGAAGCTCTGCTCACTGGCATATAGGTGCTCAGAGGTAATAATAGATAAAATTAGTTAGTAACCTCGGCACTCTAAATCTCCCAGACTAAGTCAGTAAGTCACAACGGATAGTAATGCAAAATCACTCTTTATTGGTCCGTATTAAGATTTTTTTTTTTTTCATAAGCATATATGTTTTTGTCCAAAACAAGTTACAAATGACGTTTCGGCCTAAGCCTTCGTCAGATTGGACTTATCTGCATGTAATCAGGAAAAATGACAATAATCAGTATCACATAAGATTGGGAGAACAATAACATAAACTCGAACAATGTAGAGGTACAATTGGGATGCAGCAAAAAAATTGCAACACAGCAAGAAATGAAACACATGATACAAATGTCATAATACAGTACAAGGACAATATAGTAATGACAAATATGGGGTCAGAGTAGGCTTAGACAGCTCTGGTACGAAAGAGATGTCAATCATAAAGTAACATGTGCAGTAGGTGTAGAGCTACACTATGCATGGCAGAGCTAATGGATAGACCGACCATAGAAAAAGAACAGAGAAAAAGTGAAAAAAAAGTGGAGAAAAAGTGGAGAACAAATGTAGAAAAAGTGGAGAAAAAATGGAGAAAAAGTGGAGAAGAAGTGGAGAAAAAGTGGAGAAAAAGTGGAGAAAAAGTGGAGAAAAAGTGAAGAAAAAATAAAGAAAAAGTGGAGAAAAAGTGGAGAAAAAATGTAGAAAAAGTGGAGAAAAAATGGAGAAAAAGTGGAGAAAAGGTGGAGAAAAAGTGGAGAAAAAGTGGAGAAAAAATGGAGAAAAAATGGAGAAAAAATGGAGAAAAAGTGGAGAAAAAGTGGAGAAAAAGTGGAGAAAAAATGTAGAAAAAGTGGAGAAAAAATGGAGAAAAAAGTGGAGAAAAGGTGGAGATAAAGTGGAGAAGAAGTGTTGAAAAAGTGGAGAAAAAGTGGAGAAAAAGTGGAGAAAAAATGGAGAAAAATTGGAGAAAAAGTGGAGAAAAAATGTAGAAAAAGTGGAGAAAAAAATGGAGAAAAAGTGGAGAAAAGGTGGAGAAAAAGTGGAGAAGAAGTGGAGAAAAAGTGGAGAAAAAGTGGAGAAAAAGTGGAGAAAAAATGGAGAAAAAGTGGAGAAAAAATGGAGAAAAAGTGGAGAAAAAGTGGAGAAAAAGTGGAGAAAAAATGTAGAAAAAGTGGAGAAAAAATGGAGAAAAGGTGGAGAAAAAGTGGAGAAGTGGAGAAAAAGTGGAGAAAAAGTGGAGAAAAAGTGGAGAAAAAAATGGAGAAAAAGTGGAGATAAAGTGGAGAAGAAGTGGTGAAGAACTGGAGAAAAAGTGGAGAAAAAGTGGAGAAAAAAATGGAGAAAAAGTGGAGAAAAGGTGGAGAAAAAGTGGAGAAAAAGGGGAGAAAAAGGGGAGAAAAAGGGGAGAAAAAGTGGAGAAAAGGTGAAGATAAAATGGAGAAAAAGTGGAGAAAAAGTGGAGAAGAAGTGGAGAAAAAGTGGAGAAAAAGTGGAGAAAAAGTGGAGAAAAAATGAAGAAAAAGTGGAGAAAAAATGGAGAAAAAGTGGAGAAAAAATGGAGAAAAAATGTAGAAAAAGTGGAGAAGAAATGGAGAAAAAGTGGAGAAAAAGTGGAGAAAAAATGCAGAAAAAGTGGAGAAAAAGTGGAGAAAAAATGGAGAAAATGTGGAGAAAAAGTGGAGAAGAAGTGGAGAAAAAGTGGAGAAAAAATGGAGAAAAAATGGAGAAAAAATGGAGAAAAAGTGGAGAAAACGTGGAGAAAAAATGGAGAAAAAGTGGAGAAAAAATGGAGAAAAAATGGAGAAAAAATGGAGAAAAAGTGGAGAAAAAGTGGAGAAAAAGTGGAGAAAAAGTGGAGAAAAAATGGAGAAATAAATGGAGAAAAAGTGGAGAAAAAATTGAGAAAAAGTGGAGAAAAAGTGGAGAAAAAGTGGAGAAAAAATGGAGAAATAAATGGAGAAAAAGTGGAGAAAAAATTGAGAAAAAGTGGAGAAAAAGTGGAGAAAAAGTGGAGAAAAGGTGGAGAAAAAGTGGAGAAAAAATGGAGAAAAGGTGGAGAAGAAGTGGAGAAGTGGAGAAGAAGTGGAGAAGAAGTGGAGGAGAAGTGGAGAAGAAGTGTTTGTTCATGCCAGATGGGAGATAAATATTTTTTTACCGGCGCTGTCATTTACTGTAACGTGATCATCGGTGTACGGTGTATACCTGTGATCACGTGAGCGGGGACCAGAAAAACCGTCCTGAATCATGATCTCCAGGGTCTCAGCTAGCCCTGAAACCCCGGAGATTTTCTGACGCAGGGGGGCGCTATTCACTTATTTCTGCCTGCTGTTTATAAATGGCAGATCAGAATAAGGCTACATTAACACGACCGATCCATTTTTGCGGTCTGCAAAAAACAGTCCGTTTTTTTTCACGGGTGCATCCATGTGGCATCCGTTTCCATTCCGTAGACGGTCCGTATGTCATCTGTTTGTCATCCGTGTGCCTTCCGTTTTTTTGTGTACTGCAAAAAAACTGAAGGAGGGTAAATGCATAAATTTACCCAGGATCCATAGCTTCATCCTACATGAGGCGGTCACATGTTCACTCCAGTGCCATTTTCTACTGCTTTTCACAGCGTAGAGCGCTCTGGTGATTTTCTTGTGCTTGTGCACTTCATATCAGTCTTTTCTGTCATTATAATGGCAGAAAGTCACATAATGTCCCACTCTCCTGCATTTTGTAATTTTGCACCCTTTGGTGCCTTTCATGTGGCACTAAGGGGTGCTTAGCTTTGTATTTAGCCAAAAAAATGAGAAAAAAAAATGACGTAGGGTTCCCCCTAGTTTTGTAGCCAGCTAGGGTAAAGCAGACGGCTGCAGCCTGCAGACCACAGCTGGCAACCTCACCTTGGCTGGTAATCCAAAACTGAGGGCACCCCACGCTGTTGTTTTAAATTAAATAAATAATTTAAAAAAAAAACCACGTAGGGGTCCCCCCAAAATTGGATCACCAGCCAAGGTAAAGCAGACAGCTGGGGTCTGATATTCTCAGACAAGGGAGGTCCATGGGTATTGGACTCTCCCCAGCCTAAAAAAAGCAGGCCGCAGCCGCCCCAGAAGTGGCGCATCCATTAGATGTGCCAATCCTGGTGCTTCGCCCCAGCTCATCCCGCGCCCTTGTGCGGTGGCAAACGGGGTAATATTTGGGGTTAATACCAGATGTGTAATGTCACCTGGCATCAAGCCCTGGGGTTGGTGAGGTCAGGCGTCTATCAGATACCCGACATCACCAACCCAGTCAGTAATAAAAAAAAATAGACGACAAACACATTTTTATTTGAAAAAACACTCCCCAAAACATTCCCTCTTTAATCAATTTATTAGAAAGAAAAACAAATCCAGGTCTGGTGTAATCCAAGGGGTTGCCATGACGATCCACACTGTCCCAGTCAATGAAGAGCAGAATGTTCCCCATTGGCTGGGAGAGCAATGCAGTGACCTGAGCTAACATCAATAGGTCAGCCCAGGTCACTGCAGGGGATGACAAGTGCTGCTGTCAGCGAGGTACATTACCTGCGCTGATCTCCTGCACTGCTGACAGCACCTGTCACTGAGTTCAATGACCGGCGCCTTCACAGCCAAGTATCGTGAGAGGCCTGTGATGTCACCGCTAGTCAGTCTCGGGTCGGAAGCGAGAGAAGGTGATGTGACAAGCGGCGGCCATGGAGGACAGTGACAGCGCTGAGGTCGGGACTTCATCACCGCAGGTAAGCCGAGCGGGACCATGTGTGCAGAGTGTGTGTGTGTGTGTGTGTGTGTGTATGTGTGTACATGCCGCGGGCAGGAGGGGGCGGAGCGAGCTGAGCGGGGAAGTGTGGGCTTCCTGCACGTAACTAGGATAAACATCGGGTTACTAACCAAAGCGCTTTGGTTGGATACCCGATGTTTATCTTGGTTACCAGCTTCTGGCAGGCTGCCAGCGATGGCTCCTGCACACTGTAGCTGTAAAAAGGCCTGCTTTTTGCTGCTAGAACCGTTCTCGAACGTATCTAGAACTATCGAGCTTTTGCAAAAAGCTCGAGTTCTAGTTCGATCTAGAACAGCCCCCAAAATCACTCGAGCCTCGAACTAGAGAACCTCGAACCGCGAACCGCGCTCAACTCTAGTTAACACTGGTGCGAGTGCAATCTGATGTTTTTCTCGTCCCTATTAAATGCATGTAGGAGTGAAGCCTAATGAGGCAGATGGAGAAACTTTGGACTCCGTTTGGTGTCTGTTTCGGTAATTTCCATCTTTTTTAGGCATGCACAGAACTGTTGTCCACACTTGTGAGCTAAAAAGACACCTAAAATGATGGGCCACAACCGCAACAGAGACCAAACGGAGTCACAAGTGTCTCCTTCTGCCTGATTACAGTGAATGGTTCTGGAAGGGGTTTTGTCGAAATTGTGTATTTTGGGACTTACATGGAAACTTCAACGTAAGCGCTAAGGGGACAACACAGGATAAATGTGAACTGCTCCTGATTCAGATTTTTGGGTGGTAGAAAGAATAAATGGACAAAAATAGATGCATAGTTCCTATTATTATTTTTGAACAGTTCACCATGAAGTATAAGTGATTGGAGGGTTCACCTTGCGGTAAAAGTGATAAGACTGATTTATTCTTTGGGTCAGTACGATTACAGTGATGTGCGATTTATGTTTTTTATGCTTTGCTACTTTTATACACTAAAATACTTTTATATACTAAAGACAATCTTTTACCGAAATTAATTTGTTTTTGTATCACCATATTGCGAGAGTTTCAACTGTTCTATTTTTTGCTGAATGAACCATATAAGGACATGTTTTTTGCAGGATAGTTTGGTTTATTAATTTACACAATTTTTTTTTACATGCAACTTTTTGATCTCTTTTTATTCTTTTGTGTCACTATGATGAAAAATCGATATTTAAAAAAAAAAAAAAAAATATGTATATATATTTATTTGTACAGTATTTGCCCTGCAGAATAAGTACCAAAACAGTTTTTTAGTGCACGTCATTCCTGACCAGCAATACCAATTATGTATACCTTTTTGATTATTTTTGTTTTAACGCTAATACTGTGTTTTTAGTGGCAAAAAAGGGCTTTCATGTTTTGCATACTCTTTTTTTGTTTGTTTACTGTTACTTTTTTATATCTTTTATTTCTCTTTTTTTTAAATTTTTACACTTAATCCCACTGTGGGACATAAATGTTTTTCCTTTAGTCACTGTCTCATGCACCGCTGTACTCATGTCCTGCAGTGACAAACATCTGTGAATGACACACTAAAGCGGGCTTTACACGCTACGATATATCAAACAATATGTCGTCGGGGTCATGACGTAAGTGACGCACATCCGGCATCGTTTGACATATCGTAGCTATGAGCGACTGTGAATGAGCAAAAATACTCACCTTATCGTTGCTCGTTGACACGTCACTCATTTTCTAAAAATCGAACATCCGGTTGTTCATTGTTCCCGAGGCAGCACACATCGCTCCGTGTGACACCTCGGGAACGATGAACTGCAGCTTACCTGCGTCCGGCCGGCAATGCGGAAGGAAGGAGGTGGGCGGGATGTTTAATTACTGCTCATCTCCGCCCCTCTGCTTCTATTGGCCGGCCGCTGCTGTGACGCCGAACGTCCCTCCACCTTCAGGAAGTGGATGTTCGCCCCCCACAGCGAGGTCGTGTGGAAGGTAAGTACGTGTGATGGGGGATTACGACTTTGTGCGAAACGGGCAAGAAGTTGCCCGTGCCGCACAAACGATGGGAGCAGGTGCGATTGCCCTTGCAATCGCACGAGAAATTGATACGTGTAAAGCAGCCTTTACTGTGCCTATTAGACGATGCTTATTGCAGAATCTAAAAGGCAACGAATCATGACAATGCTTGGCACCCGATCCTGTCAAAAAGTGTCTTTTATACTCTTTTAACTACTTAGATTTTTCTGTCAAGATTAACAGTGATATTTAAGGGGTTAATCAGTGCCAATCAATCTCAAAAGCAGTCGGGGCCAGTGCCTGCTGGAGTCAGCTGTCATATACAGCTGTCACCCATGGGAATTTCACCTGCAAGGGGGCACTATTCACTTATTTCTCAGTGCCATCAAAAGCAGTGCTGAGGAATAAGACACCTGAATGACCACCATTATAAGGCGTATCGACGGTTGTTAAGGGGTTAAAATCACAAATGAAAAGCTGGAGATTTGTTCAGTCAGTATGTTAATATAAGCTGCTCCTTTTTTGTTATATTTCATTTATTGGAATAGAAGCTTCAACATCATCTTGATATTACTGCATTGGTGCAGAATAATATTTTCTGATGGTTGACCTATTTTGTAAGAAACCTAAGCAAAACAGAGCACAAAAAACTGTATAAACTTATGATGACCTTACAAAAGAGCAGACAAATTATAAATATACACAGGAGATAAAATACCTATTACACACATCACCAATTTTTTATGTAAATATATTTCTAAAGGTGCTATTGACATGAATTTCTCACTAGATGTCCGTAACAACCCATCCAACCCCCGAAGGCCAAGGAAAAGTATTGAACACTCTTACTGAAATGTATTTAATACTTTCTACAGATTCCTTTGTTGGTAATGGCAGCTTGAAGATGCATTCTGTATGGAGAAACTAGTCACATACATTACTCTGGTGATTTTGGCCCATTCTTCAACACAACATTCTTGAAATCCTGAAGGTTCTATGAACTTTGAGCTTTAGTTCTATCTATTGTATTCAGGTCAGATGATTGACTGAGCCATTCTAGCAACTTTATTTTCTTTCTCTGAAATCAAATGATAGTTTCGTGGCCTGTGTATTTTAGGTCATTGTCTTCCTTACATGTCCACCGTTGTTTCATCTTCATCATGCTGGAAGTTGGTAGATTTTTATCAAGAATGTGTCAATACATTTATCCATTCATCCTTCCTCAACCATATGAATTTGGCAAGTACTGTATGCTGAAAAACAGCCCCATATTATGATGTTCCCACCTCCAAACTTCACTACCGGTATAATGTTTTGAAGGGATATGCATTGCATTTTGGCTTCCAAACAAGATGTGTATTATGGCATCCAAACAGTTCAATTTTGGTCTCATCTTATCAGACTATATTCTCCGTTTATTTTGCAGACTTGCATAAATGTCGATGAGCAAACTTTAAATGAACTTGACCATGCTCTTTGTCCAGCAATAGAGACTTGCGTGGTGGTCGTTCATACAGGCCATGGAGGTTTAGTGCATTACTTATTGTTTTCTTTGAAACAATTGTACCTGCTGATTTCAAGTTTTTCAGTAACTCTCCATATGTGATCCTTCGCTCTTGGACAACTCTTCTGATAATTTATTTTATTCCTTAATGACCTCTTGCTTGGAGAACCTGGTGTATGGTGAAATTATGTTCTTTGCACTTCCAGATCATGGTGACAACAGTGCTCACTGGAACCTTCAGTAGGGTATAAATTCTCCTGTAACCAATTTCATCAGTATGTTTTGCAGCAATAAAGTTGCAAAGCTCTTGAGACAGCTTATTGGTTTTACCCATCATGGTAAGTTTCTTGTTTGGCACTATGGTAATGAGACACCTTTTTAAAGGTCATCAGTTGAACCAGCTGATAATATTTTTCACTAAGTGACAGGATTGCTTTCTAATTACTGATAGAATACAGCCGGTGTCATGACGTTCCGTGGCTTTTTGCACCTCCCTTTTTTCATGTGTAAAATACTTTTTCCTTTTGTCATTTCTGATTGTTACACATAACTTAATTTATGGAGTTTTTTCTGGCATCTTGTGAAAAATTGATGTCAATATCACCTATAGAAGTATATCTACTTAGCAAATTGGTAATATGGTCAATATTTATCTATATATGTAGGCTCTGGCCCATTGGTCGAGGAAACCATTATCTATCCCCCATGTCCGTGAGATGGCTGGATTGTCATTGTAAATAAACACTTGAACCTTGCCTCTCTCCCCCCCCCCATCTCATTGTAGATTGTAAGCTCTCACGAGCAGGGTTGTGTTTTTTCTTTTTTCCTCTAAATATTGTATTTCTATAACTGTTACTTGTTTGTATATGATCCTCCTGCATTGTAAAGCGCTGCGGAATATGTTGGCGGTATAGAAATAAAGATTATTATTATTATTATATATATTGTATATATATACAGTACAGACCAAAAGCTTGGACACACCTTCTCATCTCTAGAACAACTATTAGGAGGAGACTTTGTGCAGCAGGCCTTCATGGTAAAATAGCTGCTAGTAAACCACTGCTAAGGACAGGCAACAAGCAGAAGAGACTTCTTTGAGCTAAAGAACACAAGGAATGGACATTAGACCAGTGGAAATCTGTGCTTTTGTCTGATGAGTCCAAATTTGAGATCTTTGGAGCCAACCACCGTGTCTTTGTAGAAAAAGTGAACGGATGGACTCTACATGCCTGGTTCCCACCGTGAAGCATGGAGGAGGAGGTGTGGCGGTGTGGGGGTGCTTTGCTGGTGACACTGTTGGGGATTTATTCAAAATTGAAGGCATACTAAACCAGCATGGCTACCACAGTATCTTGCAGCGGCATGCTATTCCATCCGGTTTGCGTTTAGTTGGACCATCATTTATTTTTCAACAGGACAATGACCCCCAAACACACCTCCAGGCTGTGTAAGGGCTAATTGACTAAGAAGGAGAGTGATGGGGTGCTACACCAGATGACCTGGCCTCCACAGTCACCAGACCTGAACCCAATCGAGATCCTTTGGGGTGAGCTGAACCGCAGAGTGAAGGCAAAAGGGCCAACAAGTGCTAAGCATCTCTGGGAACTCCTTCAAGACTGTTGGAAAACCATTCCTGGTGACTACCTCTTGAAGCTCATCAAGAGAATGCCAAGAGTGTGCAAAGCAGTAATCAAAGCAAAAGGTGGCTACTTTGAAGAACCTAGAATATAAGACATATTTTCAGTTGTTTCACACTTTTTTAAGTATGTCATTCCACATGTTTTCATTCATAGTTTTGCTGTCTGCAATGTGAATCTACAATTTTTAGAGTCATGAAAATAAAGAAAACTCTTTGAATGAGAAAGTGTGTCCAAACTTTTTGTCTTTACTATATATATATATATATATATATATATATATATATATGCTCAACGATGTTGCATAGAGCAGGAGTGGACCCACTTAAATAAAGGGAGGACACACATTTACCCTCATGAGGAAGCAGCTTAACTAAGTGCCTACCGGATATTCACCAGAGATGGTGAAAATGGGCTTGTTTGCCGGTAGAAGGCAGGTGCTACTTCCACGGCAGTGTCGGGGGCTGTGGTAGCTGACTCCCATTGAAATGGATGTAGGGAAAGGCTCAAGTGCAAGCAGGTACAGTCTCTGGTGGAGACTGGGGCAGCCGGGATGGCTGGTACAGACTGGTATGGCAGATACTAACCGGTAAGTGAAAGCGAGCAGAGGTACAGGTAACGGACACAGGGAAACAAGACCTTACAACTAGCTAGCAAGAAAGTAAATGACTAACTAAACACGTTGCTCAGGCACCTCCCCTATGGGGAGGATATCTTAAGTACCCAGTGTCTATCAGCCATAGGTACGTCTGGTAATTGTGCACTAGCCCTTTAAGAGCAGAGAAGGTGTGCGTCATGGTCATCTTCCTGTTTTTAGAGACTAGTGTCAGCTGCAGCTGCTTTGTAGCCACACCCCTACAGGTTAAATAGAGGTGTTCCCAGCAATCCTTGCAGAAGATACAAATCCTTTGTATACTGGTTCATTTGGTGGAAGGAGCTTAGAAGGAGTGTTCTAGAAGCCGGACTTTATCCTTTTTTGTTCCTGGTTTCCCCGTTTGTTTTAACTTTCCTTGTGTTATATTAGTTCAGCTCTGAAGCTAGTGTCTCCCACCTGCCAACGCACTAGCCAGGGCATCTAGAGGGTTTTTCTCAGGGTTTCAGGTTCCTGCTGAATGACAGTTGCAGAGACTGTATAGAACCTGGCTAGGAGTGTAGGGAGAGCTACAGTTAAGCATAGGAGGTGTCCCATCTAGCCCTTTCATTAGAGTTAGGGCCCACCGCTGTTATTGTTTTCCCTGTGTTCCCCTTTTCTTGCTGTATTGTATGCTGTATTTTTTGTCGTGCATCAGATGTATGTTGTCTGGACGCATCTACCACGTGTAAGCGTGATATTGCGCACCCTAAGCATGTCCCTGGGGGCCACAGGAGGAAGCAGGGAATCACATGGACAGCTGCGGAAAGGCAAGGAAGGACGCAGTACAGCCGCGGTGGTGAGTATGTCAACGTCCCTTCTGCCGGGGAGACACAGGATAGTGCAGGGACACTGGCAATACATATTATATATACAGTCATGGCCAAAACTGTTGGTGCCCTTGAAATTGTTTCAGAAAAGGAAGTATTTCTCCCAGAAAAGGATTCCAATTACAGGTAGGTTTTGTATGCACTTTTATTTCCTTTGTGTATATTGGAACAACATGAAAACAAAAAAACAGAAAAATAGGCAAATCTCACATAATTTTACACAAATCCCCCAAAATGAGATGGACAAAACATTTGATAGCCTCAATTTAATATTTGGTTGCACACCGTTTAGAATAAATAACTGCAATCAATTGCTTCCTGTAACCATCCACCAGCTTCTTGCATCTCTCAACTGGAATTTTGGACCACTCTTACTTTGGAAACTGCTCCATGTTTTTCATATTTGAAGAGTGCCTTCTCCCAACAGCATTTTTAAGATCTCTTCATAGGTGTTGAATAGGATTTAGATCAGGATTTCTTGCTGACCACTTCAGAACTCTCCAGCACTTTGTTTTCATCCATTCCTGGGTGCTTATTTAAGTATTTTTGGGGTTATTGTCCTGCTGGTAGACCCATGACCTAGGATGCAAACTCAGCTTTCTAACACTGGGCACTACATTACAACCCAAAATCTTTTGCTAATCTTCACATTTCATGATGCCTTGCACACAATCAATAATGCATCTAATCATTTGCTAAGTAGTTTCCATATAAATTCCAAAACAGAAAAACACCAAAAAGGAGCCAAGACAAATGATATGTGCACACACAGAATGTGGTGAGCCTCCCTCATAAAGATGGCTGCAGCCAAGGTGCAAGATGCTGATGTCACAGCCACTCAACCTCCACACTAAAGGGGAGGGGCGGCTGCTTAGCATAAGACATGCACACTAATAAGGCTTGCACTGGGAGCCCATCATATAATGAGTGAAATGCACAGTGTCTGAACTGTAACCTATAAATGACGCCAGAAACCCAGGTCAGGCGGGCTAAACAGCACTATATAGGTGCATCTCGCACAGATACACGAGACGCACAGTGTCTGAATTAAGGCCTATAAATGACGCACAAAACCAGGTCCAGGCGGGTTAGTTAGCACTATAAGAACATAACACATGACAGGCTCACCATTTAACCACCTGAATTCAAAAGGTCCACACACATCCTGCAAAAATGGATAAAATGTGCCATACCTCAAATAGTGAGCTCTCAATCCGTTAGTCAAGGATTCTCACACTTTGGGAGTCCCTACATTGAATTAGTTAGAAAAACCACAAAGAACTATATCAAAAAAACACCAAAAAGGAGCCAAGACAAATGATATGTGCACACACAGAATGTGGTGAGCCTTCCTCATAAAGATGGCTGCAGCCAAGGTGCAAGATGCTGATGTCATGTAAATGGTGAGCCTGTCGTGTTATGTACTCATACTGCTAACTAACCCGCCTGGACCTGGTGTTGTGCGACATATATAGGCCTTAATTCAGACACTGTGCGTCTCGTGTATCCGTGCGAGATGCACCTATATAGTGCTGTTTTGCCCGCCTGACCTGGGTTTCTGGCGTCATTTAGAGGTTACAGTTCAGACACTGTGCATTTCACTCATTATATGATGGGCTCCCAGTGCAAGCCTTATTAGTGTGCATGTCTTATGCTAAGCAGCCGCCCCTCCCCTCTAGTGTGGAGGTTGAGTGGCTGTGACATCAGCATCTTGCACCTCGGCTGCAGCCATCTTTATGAGGAAGGCTCACCACATTCTGTGTGTGCACATATCATTTGTCTTGGCTCCTTTTTGGTGTTTTTTTGATATAGTTCTTTGTGGTTTTTCTAAATTCCAAAACAGATCTGGTGCAAAGAGATTCTAAACTTTTTTAATAAAATCCCAGAACACAGTGTGTTTTTGGGCTCATTGGCCCCTTTCTCAAGTGGTTAAGATATATCTCTGTCACTGAGAAAGGGACACTTAAGCACAGAAGTGCTTTGTGTTCTGAGATTTTGATAAAGAACTTTTTAATCACTATTGCTCAGATTTGTTTTAGGAGTGTGGGAGAGATTACAGAGAGGCAGTATGTTTGGGGTATATTATACAGAGGGGCAGTGTGTGGGGGATATTATACATAAGGGTAGTTTGGGAGGGATATTATGGAGAGGGGTGGTGTAGAAGGTGTATTATGGAGAGGGTTGATGTAGAGGGTGTGTTATGGAGAGGTGCGGTGTAGAGGGTGTATCATGGAGAGGGGCAGGGGAACAACTTCAAGGGAGCTAACACTTTTGGCCATAGTTTTGTATGTGTTTGTATATATGTGTGTATATATGCATATATACGTATATATATATATATATATATATATATATATATATAAATGTAGCACCCATGAGGTACCAGGTGCCACAAATGTATCCCGTGGAAAACCCAAAAGCCGGAATATCTGTGCCAGTCAACACAGGAACACCTTCAGGCCACACACAACCCCAACACCAAACTGGGAGACTGCCTAGAAACAAGTATAAGAGATGGGCACTGACTGGATAGTCGCCACCCAATCTGTAGGGAGAGACACAGCAAGGGGAAAGACAAGTGGTCAGTTGGAAAGTAGTCAGGAGTAGTAGTCAGTCAAGTGAGGAAGTGAAGGAGAGAGAAGTGAAGTAGAGGAGTTGTGAGGAGAAAAGAGTGGAAAGTACAGAAACTGACCTGAAGAACCACCGGAGTGTTGTAAAAGGAGTGAGGGACTGTGGAGTACAGAGCCAGGACTCCAGGCACCGTGGGTTACCTGTGGAAGTGCAAAACTCCAGGAACCATGGGAGGCCTGTGGAAGCCTGGAACCAAGGCTCACAGGACTCAGCAAAAGGCAGGGTGCAGACCCTAGGACAGTGAGACCTAGGGTCAGCTGTTAATTCTGCCGGGCGAGAAGATCTCCGGGGTCCATCGCCAACCAAACAAGCCCGAAGCACAAGCAGCAAAGAGGGGACTGGGGACTGAACCCCTTAAATAGTCCAGGCTGCCTGCATTAGGGCCAAGGAGAGAAAAGGAACTTCCAAGTAGCTCCAGGCCATGGGACTCCAACCACAATGAGTGTGCACAGAGGACAGCCAACCCAGGTGACAGCTGGCACAGAGAACAAGAGGAGCGGGTACACCTGGAACCAGCACCCGCGGGTTTAAGTACCAAAGTAAACAAGGCAAGTTGCGTTGAGGAGAGCCATAAAATGAAATACTTAATTAACCTCTGGACATAGAGCATTGTGGGAAATATGTCGATTTGCTTTACATAATTCAGCTCTCAGATCATACACATGACACAGATATAAAGATGGCTGCCATTTCCTGTTCTCCACACCTTGCTTGGAATGCAAGGAATGTCCAGATGAAAGAAGATACCATATAAGGGAAGACCCCTGGTCAAGCTAGAAGACATCACAGACCAAACCATCAGCATGGATGCACCAGATGACGTCCCTCCCATCATCATGGTTTCATCCACTGAAGTCAGACGCACCCATCAACAGCAACACGGATCTCCCCATTGGCTAGCTCATGACCTGTCCCACTAAATGGGCATATCTGAACTTGTGTACGCCCCTAGCCTATATCAAGAGGACGCATGTTCCTTCTCTGTCTGTTTTGGTGCCATCTTTACTGTGACCAAGAAGAGATTTCATATCCGACTGTGTCTGGTGTGAATTCTTTTATGCATGCACTTGGTATATACCAATTCGGCCAGGCAGTAGGCAACTAGTGATCTCTGGTTAAGAGTTCACCTTAACAGTTGAAACTGCAATACTGGTGTCGACTGTTTCCTTAATGGCCATGCACTCACAAAGACGGTTCCCCAATACTTTGCCCATCATTCACTGCTGGGGCCTGTCCCTGCTTGTGGAGGGCTCAAAGCATCCAGGCTGCATCACTGCACCAGCCCCAGCAGAAACCTGCAGCGGCGTCCCCAAATAACCTGGACGCACACCGCAAGTGGCGTAGTCGAGAACTCTTTTATTATTTTCTTCTCCTCGCTCCTCGCCCGTGAGTGAAAAGGGGGTTGGTTTGTTTTGGGTATTTAGTCTGTGACGCCACCCACGGGTCGTGGTGAAGATGGGCACCACCGCAGCTGGTGACGAGGATCCCGGGAGCGATGGTAGGGAGCAGCTGGGATGTTGTTTTCCCCCTCCATGGGTAGGGGTTGGTGGTCCCGGGGCCCGGTGGTATAACGGGGAGGCAGGGTAGGTGAGGTGCAGGGTTGCAGGGACAGCGCGGCGCGGTGCTGGGTGGCACGGGTGTACTCACTCAGCAAGAGATGCACAAAGTATCCGGTAAACCAAACGGCTGGATGGATGCGTCCCGCAGCTGGCTGCAGTGTCTCTCCCCAGACAGGTGATGGCAGCTGTCTTTCCGTGCACCGTTGTCTACTGTCTTGACTACGATGGGTCCCCAACGGTAGTCTGCTCCCCGGTGTTTGGATGCCGGAGGAGCTCATTTGTCCAAAGGCGCTGAACCATGGGTCTCTAGCCTTTGGCGTTAGCTGTATACCCTCACGGTGAGGACGGTTGCCTTCTAACGGGTCTTTGGTTGTTAGGAAACCCCTGGGGTTCCTGTCACACTCGGATTTGACTTTTGACGGCGACTCCAAGCCTAGTTGGGGTCCGATGGCCCTGCCTGTGTGTGCTGGCTTCACTTCGCTCCCCGGTCGGTACCGGCAGGCCACCGCCCGACCCCGGTCCTACGGTTCCGCGTCGATCCACCACTCCTGCAGACGGCCACCACCGTCTGCCAACCTTGTTGTCAGTGCCTGGTCCACAAACCCAGAAACTCTCCACTTTACTCCTGTCACTTCAACCTCCAGGACCAATCTGCTCCTTTTCCCGCCTCCAGGCCTGTCAACTCCTCGGTGGGTTGGGCCAACCGCTTGGCTCCGCCCCACCTGGTGTGAGCATCAGACCCGGGAGGGAGGCAACAAGGGTTTTGTGTTTGGCTAATGTTGCTGTCTAGTGGGGGTGGGGGTGTGTGTGTGTTAACTGTGACGACTAGAGTTGAGCGCGGTTCGCGGTTCGAGGTTCTCCAGTTCGCTGCTCGAGTGATTTTGGGGGCTGTTCTAGATAGAACTAGAACTCGAGCTTTTTGCTAAAGCTCGATAGTTCTAGATACGTTCGAGAACGGTTCTAGCAGCAAAAAGCAGGGCTTTTTACAGCTACAGTGTGCAGGAGCTATCGCTGGCAGCCTGCCAGAAGCTGGTAACCAAGATAAACATTGGATATCCAAGCAAAGCGCTTTGGTTAGTAACCCGATGTTTATCCTAGTTATGTGCAGGAAGCCCACACTTCCCCGCTCAGCTCGCTCCACTCCCTTCTGCACGCGGCATGTACACATACATACACACACACACACACACACACACACACGTCCCCAGCCATGCAGTCCACGACACTGACGTCCTCCTGGCACTCTGCACACATGGTCCTGCTCGGCTTACCTGCGGTCATGAAGTCCCGACCTCAGCGCTGTCACTGTCCTCCATGGCCGCCGCTTGTCATATCACCTTCTCTCGCTTCCGACCCGAGACTGACTAGCGGTGACGTCACGGGCCTGTCGCGATACTTGGCTGTGAAGGCGGCGGTCATTGAACTCAGTGACAGGTGCTGTTGGCAGTGCAGGAGATCAGCGCAGGTAATGTACCTCGCTGACAGCAGTACTTGTCATGCCCTGCAGTGACCTGGGCTGACCCATTGATGTTAGCTCAGGTCACTGCACTGCTCTCCCAGCCAATGGGGAACATCCTGCTCTTCATTGACTGGGACAGTGTGGATTGTCATGGCAACCCCTTGGATTACACCAGACCTGGATTTGTTTTTCTTTCTAATAAATTGGTTAAAGAGGGAATGTATTGTGGAGTATTTTTTCAAATAAAAATGTGTTTGTCGTCTATTTTTTTTTATTACTGACTGGGTTGGTGATGTCGGGTATCTGATAGACGCCTGACCTCACCAACCCCAGGGCTTGATGCCAGGTGACATTACACATCTGGTATTAACCCCATATATTACCCCGTTTGCCACCGCAGAAGGGCGCGGGATGAGCTGGGGCGAAGCACCAGGATTGGCACATCTAATGGATGCGCCACTTCTGGGGCGGCTGCGGCCTGCTATTTTTAGGCTGGGGAGAGTCCAATAACCATGGACCTCCCTAGTCTGAGAATATCAGACCCCAGCTGTCTGCTTTACCTTGGCTGTTGATCCAATTTTGGGGGGACTCCTACGTGTTTTTTTTTAATTATTTATTTAATTTAAAATAACAGCGTGGGGTGCCCTCAGTTTTGGATTACCAGCCAAGGTGAGGTTGCCAGCTGTGGTCTGCAGGCTGCAGCCGTCTGCTTTACCCTAGCTGGCTACAAAACTAGGGGGAACCCTACGTCAGAGTGGGACATTATGTGTCTTTCTGCCATTATAATGACAGAAAAGACTGATATGAAGTGCACAAGCACAAGAAAATCACCAGAGCGCTCTACGCTGTGAAAAGCAGTAGAAAATGGCACTGGAGTGAACATGTGACCGCCTCATGTAGGATGAAGCTATGGATCCTGGGTAAATTTATGCATTTACCCTCCTTCAGTTTTTTTGCAGTACACAAAAAAAACGGAAGGCACACGGATGACAAACAGATGACATACGGACCGTCTACGGAACAGAAACGGATGCCACACGGATGCACCCGTGAAAAAAAACTGACTGTTTTTTGCAGACCGCAAAAATGGATCGGTCGTGTTAATGTAGCCTTATTCTGATGTGCCGTTTATAAACAGCAGGCAGAAATAAGTGAATAACGCCCCCCCAGCGTCAGAAAATCTCCGGGGATTCAGGGCTAGCTGAGACCCTGGAGATCATAATTCAGGACGGTTTTTCCGGTCCCCGCTCACGTGATCACAGGTATACACCGTACACCGATGATCACGTTGCAGTAAATGACAGCGCCGGTAAAAAAAAATTTCTCTACCATCTGGCATGAACAAACATGATAAATCTCCTCCTCGGTCCCCCGGTGTCACCAAAGTGCCCCCCCTGATGCCCTCCCAGAAATCCAAGATGGCCGCGCGCGCCGGCCGCATTCACCCTACTCCTCTGATTTCTGGTTCAATTCTCACCAAGGACACCATCTGCAAGGAGTTTGTATGTTCTCCCCGTGTTTGCGTGGGTTTCCTCCGGGTACTCCGGTTTCCTCCCACACTCCAAAGACATACAGCACTATGGAATTAATAACGCTATATAAATGAATAAATTATTATTATTACTGCAATGCCCTGCTCATGAGGTAAGGAACATAATTGATCAGGAGAGCTATATACTACATTTCCAAATGGAGGGATTTGCTTTTATAGTTTCCCTGCTGAATGACTACCAAACATGAGAGTCCGTTATACGCCACAAGAAAACACATCTAAATAGCGAGCTCTGTTGTTAAGTATTCATTCAGCTGGATAACTGGACTTAAAGGGGTATTCCATCTCCAAGATCCTATCCCCAATATATAGTAGGTGGAATAGCAATAATATCAGCAAATACCAATATTTGGAAATGTAGAATAGTTCTCCTGATTAGGCATGCCCTTACCTCATGAGCAGGGCATTGCAGCTTTGGTAGCAACCATTACGACATGGACTCTGCTGCTCTGGACCCGGGGAGAGTGAGTGCAGATTCATTGCACCCACACTCCTCACATGAAGGGTCCGCACTCCTAGAAAATGGGGGATACGTTCCCTGAGTGTCTCCCCTCCATATTCTAGACGGTCCAGAGTCGTCGTGGGACCCCTTTATTTTTTTTCTTACAATAAATTGGTGAAAGAGGAAATGTTTTGAGGACTGTTTTTTCAAATAAATTTCTTTTGTCGATTTTTTTTTTTGTTAGTACTGACAGTTTATGATGTTGGGTATCTAATAGACGCCATGACATCACAAACTGCTGGGCTTGATCTCAGGTGACTTTAGAGCTAGTATCAACCCGATTTATTACCCCGTTTGCCACTGCACCAGGGCACGGGATGAGCTGGGGTGAAGCGCCAGGATTGGCGCATCTAGTTGATGCGCCACGTCTGGGGTGCCTGCGGCCTGCTATTTTTAGGCTGTGAAGGCCCAATAACTATGGACCTTCCCACCCTGAGAATACCAAACCACAGCTGTCCGCTTTACCTTGGCTGGTGATCCAATTTGGGGGGGACCCTACTTTTATTGTGTAATTATTAATATTTATAAAATAATTATAAAAAAAGAGCCCGGGGGGACCTCCACATTGGATCCCCAACCACGGTAAAGCTGCCAGCTGTGGTTTTCAGGCTACAGCCATCTGCTTTACCCTAGCTGGCTATCAAAAATGGGGGGACCCAACGTCATTTTTTTTTTAACTATTTTTTAAATAGAAAAAATTAATGGGCTTCCCTGTATTTTGATTGCCAACCAAGGTAACGGCAGGCAGATGGGGGTGGCAACCCATAGCTGTCTGCTTTATCTGTGCTGAGAATCAAAAATACCGCGGAGCGCTACGTCATTTTTTTTAAAGATTTATTTTTACAGCACTGTGATGTCCAGCAATCAAAATACAGGGAAGCCCATTTTGTTTTTAGTTATTTAAATAAATAATTAAAAAAAATATATATGGGCTCCCGCTGCATTTTTTGTATTGCTAGCTAAGGGTAATCCAAGCAGCTACTGGCTGCTAACCCCCACTGCTTGGTGTTACCTTCACTGGCAATGGAAAATCCAGGGAAGCATTTTTTATTTTTTTTGCCAAAAAACTACAAAAAAAGGACGTGAGCTTCGCCATATTTTTGTATGCTAGCCAGGTATAGCAGGCAGGTGCTGGAAGAGTTGGATACAGCGCCAGAAGATGGCGCTTCTATGAAAGTGCCATTTTCTGAGGCGGCTGCAGACTGCAATTCACAGCAGTGGGGCCCAGAAAGCTCAGGCCAACCTGTGCTGCGGATTCCAATCCCCAGCTGCCTAGTTGTACCTGGCTGGACACAAAAATGGGGCGAAGCCTACGTCATTTGTTTTCTAATTATTTCATGAAATTCATGAAATAAAAAAAAAGGGCTACTCTTTATTTTTGGTTCCCAGCCGGGTACAAATAGGCAACTGGGGGTTGGGGGCAGCCGTAACTGCCTGCTGTACCTGGCTAGCATACAAAAATATGGCGAAGCCCACATAATTTTTTCAGGGGGCAAAAAAATTCTGCATACAGTCCTGGATGGAGTATGCTAAGCCTTGTAGTTCTGCAGCTGCTGTCTGTCTGTATAAAGCAGAGCAGACAGCAGCTGCAGAACTACAAGGCTCAGCATACTCCATCCAGGACTGTATGCAGAAGTTTTTTGCCCACCAAAAAAATGACGTGGGCTTCGCCATATTTTTGTATGCTAGCCAGGTACAGCAGACAGCCACGGGCTGCCTCCAACCCCCAGTTGCCAATTTGTACCCGGCTGGGAACTAAAAATATAGGGAAGCCCGTTTTTTTAATTATTTCACTTATTTCATGAAATAATTAAAAAACAAATGACGTGGGCTTTGCCCCATTGTTGTGTCCAGCCGGGTACAACTAGGCAGCTGGGGATTGGAATCCGCAGCACAGGTTAGCCCGAGGTTTCTGGGCGCCTCTGCTGCGAATTGCAGTCCGCAGCCGCCCCAGAAAATGGCGCTCTCATAGATGCGCCATCATCTGGCGCTGTATCCAACTCTTCCAACAGCCCTGAAGCCGGGTGGCTTGTTGGGTAATAATGAGTTAATACTAGCTTTGTTTTACTAGCTAGTATTAAGCCAGAGATTCTTAATGTCAGGTATGTTTGAACCGGCCATTAAGAATCTCCAATAAAGGGTTAAAAAAAGACACCACACAGAGAAAAAATACTTTAATAGAAATAAATACACAGACACATTAGAGACTCCATCTTTATTACCCCCTGTCAGCCCTCCACGATCCATGGTCTTCTGTCTTTCTCGTTCAACAAATGCAGCTGTGCTCCATCACTGCTGCATGGGGGAAGACGCTGCTGCTCCCCGTGCAGCCTTCACTCCGTGAAGGCTGCACGGGAAGCAGCGTGCAGCCTTCACTCCGTGAGTGATCAGTGCTGCTGGCTGTCAGCGGTAACGCTGACAGACGTGTTACCATAGCAACGGTGCTCCCGGAGCCGCGGTTAGCGGTGACATCACCGCTAACTGCGTTGCTACGGCAACGGTGATCTCCGTTAATGACCGGCTGTGTCAGCCGGTCCCTAACGGAACGGGGAGTCGACCGTGTGCTAGAGCATGTCGCCGGTACACGGCGATACACAAATGTGCACCATGTACCGGAGAGATGCACTCGCAGGTCCTACATGACGCGTCATAGTCATGTGACCAGTCTGTAGCCAATGAGATAGTAGCCACGTGACTGGTCACATGGCTATTTTGATGTCATGATAGGTCCTGCATCACTGCTGGCAGTGCTGGTCACTGGGAGGATTCAGCGATCATCGGATGGAATAGCGGCAGGAGACAGAGTGCAGGAGGGATCGCGGGGACCGGTAAGTGTTATGGCAATGTTTATTAACTGTTTGTGTACATTTATCATGCATTTTTATGTGTTTGTGATTGCCTCCCATTATATCCTATAGGTTCGAGTTTGGTTCGTCGAACGTTCGACGAACCGAACTCGAACGAGACCTCCGTTCGGCGAACCGAACTCGAGCCGAACCACGGCCAGTTCGCTCATCTCTAGTGACGACCTGGCTAGTCCAGGGCGCCACACATGGATTTATGTGATCTTACTATTATGAAGATTACAAGTCACCTCCAGTGCCTTGTTTGAGGCATCAAAGCTGATAGACCTTCTGATGAGCCGACCTGTTGACTGATATTTTGCCTCGACGTCCACCTCTTGGATTTTGAATGGATGGATGAATTTTATTTGATATTTTTCCAACTGCCATGGCATTCACATGATGCAGATGCAGTTTGACAATTTTCTTGGCCAAGAGACTTCTATCGATAAACTGCATGATGCTGTTTCTCTTTACTTGGGAGATCTTCATGTTTGCGCTTTGATTTAAACCAGTGACCTTTCTCTTTGGAATCAATCTAATAAAACACAGAGCTATTAGGGAATGTGAGTGCATTTTATAATTTGTAGTATACAAGAACAAAAAGATATTTCAAACATGATTATCAAAACAGTAACATTGCAGTAAAATGACAAGAATCTGCGTAACTAATCATATGCTAAATAGTTGCAAGTCAAATTATGTATGAGATAGCCAAGATGATTGTCTATAAATTGGAGGAAGTCTCAGCTCGTAGCTTTAGTGGATAGTGAGATATGGAGCCTAAAAGGCAAAAGTTTTAAACATTGTTAACCTTTTACTCATCACTGTATTACAGAAAGGAATCATAGATAATTCTTCTTGTGGGGTAACACAATTTCCTGCCTGTTTTTAACAAATGTTTTACCTCAAAGAAAGAATTACTTTTAATATCTGTATTCATTTTTAATTTGTCTCTGGCCCAGAAGATGTGGTATGATAAGACCATGTTCCTATTTGGTCAGAAACAGGCATTACACAGTACATAGCAGGGTCACATATATAAGATCTCACTGTGATGCCCTGGACTAGTCAGGTCGTCCCAGGTAGTCACACACATATCACCCCCCTCCCCGACCAGGTGACATCAGCCAACCAAGAAACCCTTGTCACCACCCTCCAGGTTTGATGTCCACACCAGGGGGTCGGAGCCAGGCGGTTGGCTCTGCCCACCGAGGAGTTCACAGGCCTGGAGGCGGGAAAACAGTTAGACAAGTTGTAGGGCAGAGTAGAGGGAAGTCAAGTTCAAGGGCAGACCTGTGTCCAGGCCTGCCAACAGACTTCCCGGTGGCTGGGTCGGAGCCCAGTCACCTTTGGCAAGAAGGCAGACGGTGGTGGCTATCTGCAGGAGCTGGGATTAAAGCCAGTGGAACCATAAGGACCGGGGTCGGGCGGTGGCCCGCCGGTACCGAACCGGGGAACCGATTGGAAACCGGAGCACCAGGAGGGGTACTCAGACCCAGAACAAAGCCCCGAACTGACAGGGCCGAGTCAAATCAACTGATTGAGGACTGGACTTAAGGACCTATCCCACACAAGACCCGTTAGAAGACAACAGCCCAACCATACAGGGTAAAGCCACCGCCAAGGCATAGAGACCCAAAGGGCCAGCGTCTGTGGGCAAACAGGGCTCTTCCGACAATCAGCAAGCCGGGGAGCGGACTACCGTTGCTTAGGCATAGGAGTCAAACATTCATATAACAAGGTGCAGGAGAAAGGCGGAAACCACCAACCCGTTCAGAGAGAAGCTGCAGCCGGCTGCAGGCCCCGTTCATCATCCCGTTTGGTTTACCAGAGGCTCCAGTGTATCGTGTCATAGTGAGTACACCAGTGCCTTCGGGCCGCGCACCGAGACGCACCGCACCGGCATACTCCCGCACCCGCTCCCACGTCTCCGCACCTCCCCCGTGCCCCCGGGATCATCACTCCCCTACCCACAGAGGGGTCAACACCAAGCTGCGCAACACCGTCCCCGGGAGGCCTAGTTAACGCCAGCGGTGGTGTCCATCTATTCACAACCCGTGGGTGGCGTCACAAACTTACATCCCAAACCTAACCACCGTGGCCCCGACCGTGGAACTCCCTGTCAAGTCCCTGCGTGTAGCGCCAACCCCCTTGCAGACTGACGTGACCCCCGGGTCCGTGAGGAGCTCGAGCCACCACTCACCGTACGAGCACGGATCCGAGCGGCTCGGCGGTCGCACCGAGCCCGCGGGGCGGTACATCAGCACTGGAACATTTACTTTAATCACATCCAATTGTGGAACTTATAATTATTCCAAGATCTATTAATTAAAATCAACTTTGTTCATGGGAAAACCCCTTTAAAGATTGTAGACAGCAGCAGCAGACCAAGAATTCTAACTCCTTATTCCTAATAGGTTATGAATTCAGACAGATTGTTTGGCGAAAAAGTCATATCAATTGATGGGTTAGTCATTCTGTCAACACATTTCCATTTTCTTACAAAATCTATTAGGCAGAATAAAAAAAAGACATTGTGAGGTTTTGGTATATATATTTCTCATATCCCTGGGCAAGGGTTCTTATTTTTATCAGATGGCATGGTCATTTACAGCTTTTACAGATTGTCAACTGCAATCTGTCATTTCTCTTGTTTGGTACATGTGAAAGAGAATAACAACATCTTACAAATATCAAAAAAACTAATGAAAATCTGAAACTTTGCAGTGCTAAAAGGGAACCTATTTTTAATTTCTTGCTTACCAATGCCAGACAGCATGTTATCGTATATAGTGGAGTCTTTCGCTCTCTGGCTTCTCTCAGACAGCTTAATTGATAGTCTTTTCCTAAACAGACGGAGGAATCAGTCGATCAACCTCATTTGGGAGCCACTTGGTTCATGACACTTTTTGCTTATTTTTAAAGCTTTGTAAAAATATTTTTTTTTCAGAAATGGTGTATCTTTTAGAATATAGCATAGTCCTGAGAAATGAGGGATCATGCCTGAATTTAATTTAGCCCGTTATTCGGATGTTAGATGTACAAAGACACCTTTCAAAAATGTTGCTCCATTGGATAGAGACTTGGCTAGTGGCTACAATAACTGACTCCTTGGATCCAGTATTTGAATTGGGGTGACTAGTAGCTCTATTGTCAACTTGTGCTACCTAAAGGTGGTGTCACACACAGCGACGACGACAACGACGTCTCTGCTACGTCACCATTTTCTGTGACGTTGCAGCGATGTCCCGTCGCTGTCGCTGTGTGTGACATCCAGCAACGAGCTGGCCCCTGCTGTGAGGTCGTTGCTCGTTGCTGAATGTCCTGCTTCATTTTTCCGTCGTCGCTCTCCCGCTGTAAAGCACACATCACTGTGTGTGACAGCGAGAGAGCGACGAAATGAAGCGAGCAGGGAGCAGGAGCCGGCGTCTGGCAGCTGCGGAAAGCTGTAACCACTGTAAACATCGGGTAACCAAGGGAAGACCTTTCCCTGGTTACCTGATATTTACCTCCGTTACCAGCCTCCGCCGCTCTTGCTGCTAGTGCCGGCTCCTGCTCTGTGCACATGTAGCTGCAGTACACATCGGGTTAATTAACCCGATGTGTACTATAGCTAGGAGAGCAAGGAGCCAGCGCTAAGCAGTGTGCGCGGCTCCCTGCTCTCTGCACTGTGACATGTAGCTGCAGTACACATCGGGTTAATTAACCCGATGTGTACTGTAGCTAGGAGAGCAAGGAGCCAGCGCTAAGCAGTGTGCGCGGCTCCCTGCTCTCTGCACTGTGACATGTAGCTGCAGTACACATCGGGTTAATTAACCCGATGTGTACTGTAGCTAGGAGAGCAAGGAGCCAGCGCTAAGCAGTGTGCGCGGTTCCCTGCTCTCTGCACATGTAGCGACGTTATGATCGCTGCTGTGTCGCTGTGTTTGACAGCTAAGCAAGGTCGCTGTTACGTCACAGAAAATGGTGACGTAACAGCGATGTCGTTGTCGTTGTCGTTATGTGTGACACCAGCTTTAGACAACAAGTCAGAATGCTTCAGATAAGGGCAGATGACCAAGTGCGATCTAAATGTAATGAATGAGGCAGTGCAGATGTGCATAAATCAGATGGCATTCAGCCATGCAAGTCTATAGGTCTGTAAAAAAAATGATATTATACAAGACAAGGAACTTCTGACTATGTCTGGGTGCACTTGTAGGGTTCAAACCCGTAGCCAGAATACAAGTATAACCAGGCACTCCAAAAAAGTGAAACAATTCCAGTTTTATTTTTAATTTTCTTTTTTTAACAGCAGCCAATCCAGGAAAAAAAACGTTTTGGTCAAAGTTAAGACCTTCCTCGGTTAAACTGGTAAATATAAAACCTAATCCATAAGTCAATTTGTACAGAAAGAAAAATAAAATCATAGTCTTCACAGTGTGTAGCACAGATAACCAACAAATAATTCATCCCCGGGCAATACCTACAAAACTGTTTTCATTACAGAAGGTCTTCTACAGATCATTCTACATCCAGTACTTACAGCGAGCACAGGGGCCAGGCATTCTCAACAAGCCATGTTTTAGGATGAGGACCAAGACGACCATAAAGAAGAAGGTACGGTGAGGAGGTCAATGCAGAAGAGGTCGCAGGCTCATCAAGAACCACCAGGTCGCAGGTAACACCTCACTGGCTGTGATCATCTCCTCCAAAACATTCAATACAACACAATTGTCTGTATTGCAAAAAGGGTTATCCTTCTGTCCCACGTACAAATTTAGCACATTCCAGCGCGTTGCGTTGCATCTAGAAATGGATTTTCAATGTTTCCACAGAAATCTACAGCAGAAAGCACATTTTAGCACTAATGTACATTGTACTGTACCTACTGTATATTACTTTACACTGTTGCCATTACATCTGCAAGCTTAGGTCTCTGCCCCAGTAGCACATACTGCCCCCCACACGGTACTCCTGCATTGGAAACTTTCATTAATTTTGTTAATGATGATTTCTATAATATTAGGTCAGAGATAAAACAGGGGCGCCTATGCCACCACAGCATTCTATCTGCTCTTGAGAGACTTGCCCTACACAGTGTGATGGATGATGGTGACTTAATTATTAAACCAGCAGATTACAGTGGGGCTATTGTGATCATAGTAAGACAGACTATTTAGATGAAATATGAAGTCAACTTAGCCACAATCTAGTCTATAAAAAACTCCCCTCAGACCCGTCTCAGCAACTGGCCAACACCATTAATAAAGTACTGAAAAGGTTTTCTTATTGAAAGAGAATCCAAATACTCCTGTTACCTGTGAACTACCCAAGATACTTAAGAGCTTACAAAACCCTCCAGGTAGACCCATAGTAGCATCCACTGACTCTTTACTATCCCCTCTCTCAATGTTATTGGAGAAAAGTTTTACATCCTTAATCAAAGAAACGAAATCATTTTTATTGTACACAGGTTCCTTTCTTGACATAATCACTGAACTGGAAACAATTGATCCTGAAGCATTTCTTGTCACATTTGATATCAACAGCCTGTATACCTGCATACCACAAGATGCGGGTATACAGGCCATCTAAGACATTTAACCAAATCTCAAATCAATCCAAAGGAGACTGCCCTATGCTTGGACCTTCTGTCACTTGTGTTAAAAGAGAATTATTTCTTGTTTGAAGACTATTATTATTATTAATATTTATTTATAGAGCATCATTAATTCCATGGTGCTGTACACGAGAAGGGGGTTACATACAGAATACATATACAAGTTACAATAGACAGACTAGTACAGAAGGAAGAGGACCCTGCCCTTGCGGGCTAACATTCTAACATCGGATTTTGGGGAGGAGACAGTAGGTGGGGTGTGGGTTGGGCGGCAGATCCGTGTGGTAGTGAGGCGGCAGCCCCGCCCAGTGGTGAGGCGGCAGCTGTGGTGGTGGTGGTGAAGCAGTAAGGTCATTGAAGATTATAGGCATTTCTGAACAGATGAGTTTTCAAGTTCTGTTTGAAGCTTGCAAGTATAGCAGATAGTCTGACGTGTTGAGGCAGCGAATTCCAGAAGACTGGGGATGCTCAGGAGAAGTTTTGGAGGCGGTTGTATAAGGAGTAAATGAGGGGGGAGGAGAGAAGGAGATCTTGGGAGGACCGGATATTACGTTTTGGAGTGTAGTGAGAGATTAGCTCAGAGATATACCGAGGAGACAGATTATGGATTTCTTTGTAGGTCAGTGTTAAGGGTGCTTTACACGAGACGAAGGATCGTGCGATGCATCGTCGGGGTCACGGTTTTCGTGACGCACATCCGGCATCATACACGTAGTCTCGTGTGAAACCTCTGAGCGACGCAGTATCGCTCACAAATCGTGAGTCGTGTACTCGTCACTCAGTTTCATAATATCGTTTATTTTTACTTGTGCCGGTTGTTCATCGGTCCCGTGGCAGCACACGTCGCTCCGTGTGACACCACGGGAGCGATGAACTCTGCTTACCTGTGTCCCACGGCTCCCGCCGTCTATGCGGAAGGAAGGAGGTGGGGATGTTTATGTCCCGCTCATCTCCGCCCCTCCGCTTCTATTGGACGGCGGCTGTGTGACGTCGCTGTGACGCCGAACGTCCCTCCCCATTCAGGAAGTGGACGTTCGCCGCCCACAGCGAGGTCGCTCAGCAGGTAAGTACGTGTGACGGGGGTTTTGCGACTTTGTGCGACACGGGCAGCGATTTGCCCGTGACGCACAAACGACGGGGGCGGGTACGATCGATTGTGAAATCGCACGATCGGTCGTCCCGGGTAAAGCAGGCTTTAGTAGTTTGGATACGGTGGAAGATTGGGAGCCAATGGAGAGATTTGCAGAGAGAAGTGGGGTGGTATTGAGGAGAGAGGTGGATCAGTTGGGCAGCATAACTGGAGAGGGGCAAGCGTGTTAACAGGGAGGCCACAGAGGAGGATGTTGCAGTAAGAGAGGCGGGAGATTATGAGGACATGCACTAGCATTTTTGTAGGTTGAGAATTGAGAAAAAGACAGATTCTGGAAATATTTTTGATTTGAAGATGGCAGGAGGTGGTCAGGGATTGGATGTGTGGTATGAAGGACAAGGCAGAGTCAAAGGTCACTCCGAGGCACCAAACTTTGGGTACCGGGGAGAGTGTGATGTTATTTATTGTAATAGACAGATCAGGTAAAGAGTGTAGGTGAGTTGGAGGAAAGATGATTAGTTCAGTTTTTGCCACACTGAGCTTTAAGAAGCGAGAGGAGAAGGAGGAGGATATCGCTGACACTCCAGGATTCTGGACAGAAGAGATGGGACATTTGGGCCAGAGAGGTAAATCTGAGTGTCGTCAGTGTATTGGTGGTACTGAAAGCCATGTGACTTTATGAGTTGTCCCAGGCCAAATGTATAGATGGAAAAAAGTAAGGGTCCCAAGACAGAACCTTGAGGAACGCCAACAGAGAGAGGGCGGGATGAAGAGGTTGTGTGAGAGTGGGAGACACTAAAAGTGCGGTTGGAAAGATATGAAGAGATCCAAGAGAGGGCAAGATCTTTGACACCAAGAGAAGAGAGGATCTGTAATAGGAGGGAGTGGTCAACAGTGTCAAAGGCTGCAGACAGTTCTAGAGGTAGGAGTATGGAGAAGTGTCTGTTAGCTTTGGCAGTAAGTAATTTGTGATTTTAGTCAGGGCAGTTTCAGTAAAACGATGTGGACAGAAGCCAGACTTTAGGTTGTCAAAAAGAGTTAGATGAGAGGTGGGAGGAAAGTTCAGCATGTACATGCTGTTCAAGGAATTTTGAGGCAAACGGGAGTATTGATATGGGGGATAGCTGGTAGTAGAGGTTTCTTTAGGATGGGTGTGACTGTTGAGTGTTTAAAGGCAGAAGGGAAGGTACCAATCATTAAAGATAGATAGAAAAGATGGGTTAAGGTTTGAATAATGATCGTGGTGAGGTTGTGGAGAAGATGGGATAAGATGGGGTCAAGTGCGCAGTGGTGCGGTACGCTTTCGAGAGAAGATATGCAAGCTCTCCTTTGGTGATGGTGGGGAGGAAGTTTATGGGGGAGCGGCAGTGGTCTGTGATATGAAGGGGTTGTGGTGGTTGAGCAGAAAATACTTGCCTGGTTTGGTCGATCTTTTCTTTGAAATATGTGGCAAAGTCTTCTGTTGAGATGAGGGAGGTTAGAGGGGGCAGTGGTGGGAGAAGGAGGGAGGTATAATTATTGAATAGCTGTTTGGGGTTGTTTGTTAAAGAGGATATGAGGGTTCGGAAGTAATCCTCTTTAGCAGAGGTGAGGGCCGAACGGAATGTGTGAATTGCATTTTTGAATGTGGTGAAATCTTCCTGGGAGTGCATTTTCTTCCACCGCCGCTCAGCAGCTCTAGACACTTGCCAAAGTTTTTTAGTGAGGCTGTTGTGCCATGGTTGTCTATTGATTCGTCTCACTCTGCCGTGCAGAAGGGGAACGACTGAATCAATAGCTGATGTGAGAGTGATATTGTAGAAAATGGTAGCAGTGTCTGTGCCATAGTGTGAAGATATGGAGAACAGCAGTAGGATAGAGTCAGAGAGGGTGTACATGTTGAGGTGTGTAAGGTTTCTGCGGTGGGGTGTTAGGTGCTGGACAGGGTGGGCAGGTGAGGAAGACAGGGCTGAAAAGGTCAGGCGATAATGGTCAGATAGGGGGAGAGGGGAGGTTGTGAGGTCAGATAGAGTGCAGAGACGGGTGAAGATAAGGTCTAGTGTGTGTCCATCTTTATGGGTGGCAGAGGTGGACAACTGTGTTAGACCAAAGATGAAGCGAGGAACAGGAGTTTGTAGGCTGCTGACTGACGGCTGTCAGTGGGGATGTTGAAGTCACCCATGATTATAGTGGGAATGTCAGCAGAGAGAATGTGTAGAAGCCAGGCGGAGAACTGATCGATGAAGGCAGTGGTAGGGCCTGGAGGTCGGTATTAGAGATGAGCCACCCCCCTAGTGTTCGAGTTCGGTTCGTCGAACAGCGGGTGTGTTCGGCGAATGTTCAACGAACGTTCGACCAACACCTTCAAACTCCATTGAAAACAATTGCAGGCAAACAAAAACACATACAAATACATAGAAAACACCTTCTAAGGTATCCAAAAGGTGACAAAGAACTCACAAGACACCACAAACACATGGAAAAGTGACAAGTACATATACTCATGCGAAAACAAAAGAGCTGGATGAGTAAAAGGAGGAGGAGACACAGATATAGGAGTATCTGCAAGTGAACATCGATGCCATTACTGCGCAACTTGAGCTTTGCTCATTTTGGGCTTCCAATCTGGAAAAATGGCCTGAGCTCGCCACTTACGCTTTGGGGATCTTGTCGTGTCCCGCAGCTAGCGTTCTTTCAGAACGTGTATTCAGTGGTGCTGGAGGTGTGCTGACAGATAAGAGCACGTATCTGTCCAGTGACAATGTGGACAGACTAACGTTCATCAAGATGTACAAATCAAGGATCCGCAAGGACTTTTCTAACCCTGTGTCATCCTGGGGAGAGTAAAGGCTTGTGGATTTTTGAATGTGCTTAATGCAAATCGACATTTTAAGTTTGCAACTGTGGGACAATTGATGTCACTTAAGTGGTGTCTGGGGCCAAATTTTTAGAAAAAATGGAGATTCTTGTTGGAGCCCCCTTGCTGTTTTTTAGATGATCGTTCATCAAGATGAACAAGTCATGGATCCGCAAGGACTTTTCTACCCCTGTGTCATCCTGAGGAGACTAAAGGCTTGAGGATTTTTGAATGTGCTTCATGCAAATAACCATTTTAAGTTTGCAACTGTGGGACAAATGATGTCACTTAAGTGGTGTCTGGGGCCAAATTTTTGGAAAAAATGGAGAGTCTTGTTGGAGTCCCCTTGCTGTGTTTTAAAAAAGCTAAGAGATTGACTTTATCCCTCTGTAAGCTCTTGGCTACCGAAATGCTGCCTTTCTGCCCGGTGGACACAGAGGATTTTCGAGACCTTATGTCCATTGCAGTGTCCCGAGAACAGATGCCCAGTCACCACTACTTCTCCAAGAAAGGCGTGCCTGTGCTACACCAGCATGTCGCACACAACATCACAGCTTCCTTGAGAAACTCTGTGTGTGACAGAGTGCATTTCACCACAGATACTTGGACCAACAAGCATGGACAGGGGCGTTACATGTCCCTTACTGGGCACTGGGTAACTATGGTGAGAGATGGAGATGGGTCTGCTGTACAAGTCTGCCGTCCCTACGAGTTGTGTGTCAATCCTCTGTATGTAGAAGTTCCTCCACTGCTTCTGCCTCCTCAACCTCGTCTTGGTCCTCCACCTCCGCTCAAATCCTGTCTGGTAAGGCCACCCGCATTGTAACTGTGCACAATCCCGCACACTTCCTTAGGCCCCTTTCACACGTCAGTGATTCTGGTACGTTTGTGCTTTTTTTTTAAACGTACCAGAATCACTGACATATGCAGACCCATTATAATGAATGGGTCTGCTCACACGTCAGTGATTTTTTACTGCACGTGTCTCCGTGCAGCGTACCCGTGTGTGCGTGATTGCTGCACGGAGACATGTCCAATTTTTTCTGGCATCACTGATGTTCCACGGACCACGCAGTGGTGTGGTCCGTGAAACACGTGCCAGAAAAAAAACGTGCATTTAAAATAATAAACATTTTAACTCACCCGGCGTCCAGCGATGTCCTTTGCAGCCCGTCCTCCCTGCTGCTTCTAAGCCGGCTGATTACTGTCGCGCATCTTAATGATGCACGACATAGCCGACCCGGAAGCAGCTGCTGCAGGGGTCAGCGCCGGCCGGATGCTGCATCGCGGGAGGATTCAGCACCACGGAGAGCGGGAGCGGGCACAGGTGAGTTGATTTCTAAGTGCAATCACGGGCCACGGAGAACGGAGCCCGGATTGCACTTAGACAACCCACGTGTGCCGTGAATCACGGCACACGCAGGGACATGTGCATGTTTTACACGCCAGTGAAAAACGTCACTGTTTTTCACTGACGTGTGAAACGGGCCTTACTATGCTGGCAGCAGAGATCAACGGCATCAGGCGGTCGACTCTTTACTTTGAAATGTATGGGAAATGTGAATCACACCGCTGAGGAGTTGTGGTCGGTTAGCTCTGGAGACCGAGTTTCATCAATGGTTTTCTCCACTCAACCTGCAGCCAGGGAAAGCCATGTGCGACAATGCTGCAAACCTGGGTGCGGCCCTTTGCCGGGGCAATGTGACACACGTGCCTTGTATGGCTCACGTGTTGAACCTGGTTGTCCAGCAATTTTTAAACCACTATCCCGGCCTACATGGGCTTCTGCAGAGGGCACGGTGTAATGCCTGCCTGGATCCATAGACTCAGACGGGCTGTAAAGGATAGGCTATAGGGAAGCCATTCACCAAGCAGGACCCCATGAACCCTGAAACACTTTAACCCCTATACAGGGTTTTTAAATTACACAGGGCCCAAGGTGATCATTACCTGTGAATGGCTGCAGTCCGAGAGAGTAGTAGTCAGGCAGGGTCAAACCAGGAATTGTGGAATAGGGACAGAATCGGCCAGCAAAGACGTAATCAGAAAACAAGCAGAGGTCAAATGTGGATCTGGCAAGGAGGAACATAAACAGCAGGCAGGAGCCGTAGTCAAGAAACAAGCAGTGGTCAAATCCAGTTCGGGCAGTGAGGTACATAACCAGCAGGCAAGAGACGTAGTCAGGAAATAAGTGGTAGTCAGCACACAAAATCACAAAACAGAACAGGGCGGAACAGGAACCAGAAGTTCAGAACTATCTCTGGCAGTGGTCAGCAGACAGGAGGGGCATTAAAAAGGATGTGGTGTCTTCCCATTGGTTGTAGCTGAATGATGGTACTTCAGCTGTGAGACAACCACTACCTACAGTCAGCCAGTAGTACTGCAGATTTCAAGGTAACCCAGCCCAGTGGATGAGCGGAGCCTGCGCTCACCGGCGCTGCTGGCATCGAATCCTCTCCCATCATGAGCACTATCCACGAAAGGAACACGGCGTCACGTGGCGATCAGAGTAGAAGTCGCTGGAGCGGACTCTGGTGGTGACGTAACATTCGTGTGCGACAATGCTACAAACCTGGATGCGGCCCTTTGCCGAGGCAATGTGACACACGTGCCTTGTATGGCTCACGTGTTGAACCGGGTTGTCCAGCAATTTTTAAAACACTATCACGGCCTACATGGGCTTCTGTAGAGGGCACGTTCGCTATGTGCTCAATTCCGCCGTTCACACCCCGCAGCTAAACGACTTGCATCGCTCTAGAAGTCTTTCGGCCTGCCGTTTCCCTGCCTGAAATGCGTTGTGCCGACGCGCTGGAATTTGATGCTGCTAATGTTGCAGCGACTGTGGCAGCACCGCCGAGCACTGGTGCAATACATTATGACGTATAGCCAGGGCTAAAAGATCCAGAAGTGGGGCAGATCACGCTGCTGGAGAGGTCTCAGATCAAGGACCTATGCATCCTTCTTCACAGTTTGGAAATGGCGACGAAGATGTTTAGCGCTGACGATGCCATTATCAGCATGACAATTCCAGTCATTTACATGCTGGAGCACACTCTAAATAGAATTCAGAGTCAGGTGGTGGGACAAGAGGAAGGGGAGGAAGTACAGGAGGAGTCATATGCGGAAGGGATACCAAGATCTACAAGGTCCAGACGTTCAGCATCACCAAGGCGGCAGACATGTGACGGTGGGGGAGATGGATTAACAAGGGCGCATGGTAGCAGCCAAACTATTGAGGAAGATGCAGGAGCCCAGGAAGAAATGGCGGACGAACTGGCGATGGGCATGGAAGACTCAGCACATGAGGGAGAGCTTGATCACATTTCTGTTGTGCGAGGTTGGGGAGAGAGGGCAGAGGAAGGAAGCATGATTCTCACCTCTCCGCCAACAACACAGCAAGGACTTGTTCCTCCTGGATGCGCAAGACATATGAGCGCCTTCTTGCTGCACTACCTGCAACATGACCCTTGGATTGTCAGAATTCGAAGTAATGCAGACTACTGGGTTGTCGCACTCTTAGATCATGGGTACAAGACAAAATTTGGCGAAATAAGTCCTACCATAGAAAGGGACGCACGTATGCAGGAGTAAAAGCAGAAGCTGGTATGCAATGTTAGAGCGGCTTTTACACTTAACAACAGTGCTGCATAGAGTGAATCTAACATTTCTAACTTGCCAACCATGGGACTGTGGAGTCATCATCACTCAAACCGTACCAGCCGCACCATATCTGGTGGTAACAGCAATTTTATGGAACCGTTTCATTAATTTTTTAGACTATCCTTTGCAAGTCCACAAGACACAAGAAGTCTGACACATAGTCAATGCCTGGAGAGGATGATACAGGAGTATCTCCAAGTGAATATCGATGCCATGACAGTGCAACTGTAGCCGTGCTCATTTTGGGCTTCAAATCAGGAAAAATGGCCTGAGCACGCCACTTATGCCTTGGAGATCTTGTCGTGTCCCGCAGCCAGCGTTCTCTTGGAACGTGTATTCAGTGCTGCTGGGGGTGTGCTGACAGGTACTGCAAGCGCACGCGTCTGTCCAGTGACAATGTGGACAGATTAATGTTGCGGGCGGGGAGGACGCCGCCGCTGGTTGCTCGCCAACGCTTGGGTCCGGCGCTGCTGCGGCTGCTCGGTGGCTCGAGTGGTGAGCCGGATCCGGGGACTCGAGCTGCGCTCCTCGCCCGTGAGTGAAAGGGGTGGTTGGTTTGGGGGATTTAGTCCGTGACGCCACCCACGGGTCGTGGTGAAGATGGGCACCACCGCTGCTGGTGACGGGGATCCTGGGAGCGATGGTAGGGAGCAGCTGGGATGTTGTTTTCCCCCTCCGTGGGTAGGGGTCGGTGGTCCCGGGGCCCGATGATGTGACGGGGAGGCAGGGTTGGTGAGGTGCAGGGTTGCAGGGACAGCGCGGTGCGGTGCCGAATGGCACGGGTGTACTCACTCAATAAGAGATGCACAAAGTCCTCGGTAAACCAAACGGCTGGATGGACGGGTCCCGCAGCCGGCTGCAGTGTCTTTCCCCAGACAGGTGATGGCGGCTGTCTTTCCCTGCACCTTGATGTTCTTGTTTGACTACTATGGATCCCCAATGGTAGTCCGCTTCCCGGTGTATGGATGCCGGAGGAGCCCGTTTGCCCGCAGGCGCTGGCCCTTGGGTCTCTAGCCTTGGGCGGTAGCTATATACCCTCACGGTGTGGGCGGTTGCCTTCTATCGGGTCTTTGGTTGTTAGGAAACCCCTGGGGTTCCGGTCACATTAGGATTTGACTATTGTCGGCGGGTCCAAGCCTGGTCGGGGTCCGATGGCCCTGCCTGTGTGTGCTGGCTTCACTTCGCTCCCTGGTCGGTACTGGCGGGCCAACGCCCGACCCCGATCCTACGGTTCCGCGTTGATTCACCACTCCTGCAGACGACCACCACCGTCTGCCAACCTTGCTGTCAGTGCCTGGGCCACAAACCCAGACACCCAAGTGTTTACTCCTCTCCCTTCCACCTCCTGGACTAAACTGTCACTTTTACTGCCTCCAGGCCTGTGAACTCCTCGGTGGGTGGGGCCAACCGCTTGGCTCTGCCCCACCTGGTGTGGACATCAGACACTGGAGGGAGGCAACAAGGGTTTTTGTTTGGCTGGTGTCACTGTCTAATGGGGGTGGGGGTGTTTGTGTGTTATCTGTGACGACCTGGCTAGTTCAGGGCGCCACACTAACATTCATCAAGATGAACAAGTCATGGATCCGCAAGGAATTTTCTACCCCTGTGTCATCCTGGGGAGACTAAAGGCTTGTGGATTTTTGAATGTGCTTCATGCAAATAACCATTTTAAGTTTGCAACTGTGGGAAAATTCATGCCACTTTGTCTGTGGCCAAATTTTGCAAAATTATTTCTGCCATAGAAAGGGACACACATATGCAGGAGTATCAGCAGAAGCTGTTACACAATCTTATATCAGCTTTTCCACTAAACACCAGTGGTGCACAGAATGAATCTCAACGCTTTGTCATGGCTAGGAGGAAATAGTCTTTTACTTGTCCACATCTGAGGGACCGAGGGCTGAGACGGCGTTGAGTAGGGTGTCCCTGCAGAGTTGCAAATTTGGTCAT